>NC_140472.1:9455559-10055559 GCF_051167445.1 Perissodus microlepis | reverse complement strand
CATGGCAAAATGACACACTTTAGGTGATCTTTTCCCACCCTTGGGAAAAGTGGTGTCAGCCATTTCCCAGTCTCCTAGCATCTGTGCTTTACACAGAACCACAATTCCATCGTTGGACTTCCTCTGCACTGTCACTTTTGGAGCTTGGCACGCTCCCTTCATCCTCCAGGTCCTCATGTTCCAACGCTGCGGACGATTTAAGGCAGAGCACGTCGTACACCTTAGTTGTCTTCCTCAACATCAACGTCGAATCTCTTTCATTTTATTTAAGATTTTGCTGTGCAAACTCTCCGCATGACAATCTCCTGGAAGCCTAATAGCACAGCTCTCTGCGCGATGTCTGCTGTGCTGAAGGTGATCTCTGATCCTCCTGAAGCCTCTCTCCTGGCCTCAGCTTCCATCTTGTGGACGATCTTCCTTACTCGCTTCTTCTCATGCTACCTCACGACACCTGCAAATTAAAAAATGACACTCCTCTTGTGCCACACGGCTCTCGCCATGTGTCAACTCCCCAATGAGACATGCACAAGAATGTTGCACATTCTCTCTAAAACAATCTCCAGGGTTTCCCACTTGGAGCAGCCATACTCCAACCTGTAACCCTGTGTAAAAACATTAGTCAGCAGTTACATGTTTAGCTTGTTTAACTCCCAGCTCCACCTGGAGCCTGTATCCTAGAAGACAAAGTCTTTAAGTTAAAACAACTCACATTTGCAACCAACTGCAACTCATAAGTGTAATAAAGTATTCAGCATCACAGAGACAAGGATCATTGCAGGTTTATTCTAACCTCATTAAACCCCTACTTTTTTCCATAATTTGCTCCAAATCATTAAACATCTCATCGTCATTCCACATTGTAATCAGTGACTTTCCTTAAGTTTGTCACTCACCATGAGCCCCAATAGTGGTCAGATAATAAGCCCCATGTGACTATTCTGTAACCACTCCACATCTGTTCAATTGTCACTTGTCTGTCTGTGCTGAATCCTTTACAAGCACTCTTAAAGGAAACACAAACATTAGCCAAATACACGGATCATCCTGGTGGTCAGGCGGTCATCCAGATTCCAGAGGTGCTGTAAAAGGTCATAAAGTTAAAACTCTGCTGTAAAAAGAAGTAACACTGGTGTCAAACACAGTATCACACTGTATTCACTTTTCCCCTGTAACATTCACATTTTCTCCAACAACACAGTGTAATTTCATCACCAACATATAGCCTGTAACCACAGCTTTCTTCACACAAAAAGTCAGTAATCCTGTTGTAGAAAAACATCAAGTTGTGTGTCAATACTGTAAATCACATGATCAAATCACATGATTAACCCTCTGCTGTAGAAAAGAAATGTAAATGTTAGCGCTGCGCAGGTGTATACACTCTTTCTCACAGTGTCTTCTGTGAGCAACACAAGCCCATGAATAACACACCACTGGTAAATTCACAGACACAGAAAGTGGCATTTAAAGGTTAAATCGGCACAGCCCAAAGCTCATGCAACCTAGGATGTTGCTGTCATCTTTCTGCTCCTGTAAAAAGAAACACACATAGATTCATCCACCCTTTGTCCTGTCTAGGTGGAGGTTAACCTTAAGTAGTGGTCAAGTCAGTCAAGTCTTGTCAGCTTTCACCAGTCCAGTCAGTTTCCCTTTTTTTTTCCCACTCATTCATTCACTCACTCAGTGATTCTTTCTTTTGCTGATAGTGGAAATTATCGTTGCATTTCGTTTCTACCCTCAGCAAAACCGACGACATTTCAAAAAGAAAAAGAAGAATTTTAGATCGGATTGCCTCGCTGAATCCTTTTGGACAGGGACTTGTTTCCTTAAGATAAGCGACTTTCTCCTGAGCCCATTTTAATTTTGGAGAAACTCACTTTGCAACCGTTTGCAACAACATGTTGTGTAGTTCTTCCTATTCAAACGTTCAGATCTGCTTAGATGACAGAAAAATTATCAAACAAAACTTTCAGTGCACTGTGAAAGTAACAAAATAAAAAGAATAAAAGAAAGGAAAGGAAAGGAAGGAAAGGCCTTGTTAAATCATGACATGTGTTCTTCATCTCAGGGAGGAAATCATACCATACCTAATTGGCAGACTCAACTTAGTAACAAAAGACAAATCATCAGCCAGTTTAAACTCAAACATTTATCCAATCAGCCACACGCAACACAACATACAGCATAACCCTGTTGTCTCATCACATAATAAGTTTCTTCTCATGTAACCAAATGTGTGCCATGTTAAAATTTCTTCACACACCAGAAACTCAACAATCAGCTCACACGGCTCATTCATGCAAAACCCCTCATCAGCATTCTGTTTTCTCCCTATATGATGCAACCATCTGTCCTACTAACAATATTCAATCCACTAGTCTATGTACCACTTTCATCTTACTAGTGACTTGGACAAGATGACAAACAGAATCTCATGCTTAAGATGATGTCTGGTCTTCATGAGTTTCATTGTATGTGTATATGCATGTAGGGTTAGTATGGTTAATGCATTTTCTGTTTGTGTGTGTTTTATGTACCTCTCTCATCACGTTTTCATTATTCTCATCACTGCTTAAACAACACACATATCTCTCTCTCTGTGTTTTTTTTTGTGAACCCTCCTTTTTTTCAAAACAGAAAGTGGGATTACAGTTGTTTCAGGCTGAGAAACACCAAACACTCTTCATGTTATCATTCATATTTCATCCACACAACTATTTTTTTCTTTTGTGTCCATGGGGCAGGTGACCTGCAGAATCATGTCTGCCCCAGCTGGGTACCTTTTCACACACACCATGACGTCAGACACATACACACTCACTTCTGCTTTGCGCACAATTTCACTTAATTCTTCAACGATCTACACACTACGTGCTGCCCAATAAATACTTTGCAGTGTATTTCATCCCCTTTCAAGGCAGACTTACTCAGTTTATTCTCCATTACAAGACAACAATCAGCCACACTCAAACACACAAAATAGGCCTATCGCTTGCATCTGCACGCACAGCTCTCATGGACCTGCGTCCTGAACGCACAGTCCAACACACTCCCGTGCTCGCGTGAAACTGCGCAGCTACAGAGCCATTTCTTTTCTTTAGTAGCCTGCGACCTTCCCGCACGGCTGGCGCACTCCCGTACCTGCGAGAAACCGCACGGTCACGTAGCCGCTCTCTATTGTTTTAGGTTCACGGGAAATCGCGCAACTAGCGTTCCCCCGGACTTGCGTCTGCACGCGCAGTCTCGGTGACGCATAAGGCCTTTTCTACTCACTGTTTGTGTTGTTTTCGTTCATCGGAAAAGTCTCTGGATCCCGTTAATCACCATCCAACCCGAGGGGAGTTCAGACGCAAACTGTCTGGCCTGGCGACAAAGTTAAGCACCAGGGCTTTCGTTAGGCGTTCCAGACGCTGGCTGCTAGCAGACTGCGGCGGCGTCATCTCCCTGTCCTCGGTGGATGTGTTGGGTTCCGACTCAGAAGGACCAAATAATAATAATAATAATAATGCATTTTATTTGAGGGCGCCTTTCAGAAACCCAAGGTCACCTTACAAAAAACAAAATTAATAAAAGGAACAGTAGTCATAAAATACATAAAATAAGTTAAAATGACAAAACAGAGCTTGACAACAGATAAAATCAGCATTAAAGCGAATAAGCCAGTTTAAACAGATGTGCAGCATGGGGAGTAAGGAAGGGATGGAGTCGGTTAATATTACGTAAATGGAAGTAAGCAGACCGGATTATGTAATTAATGTGAGACTGGAATGAAAGAGTATTATCAAGTATGACACCCAAACTCTTAACCTGAGGGGAGGGAAGGGAAAGAGAATTTTCAATGTTAATGGAAAAACTGTGGGATTTGGTTAAGATAGATGGTGTACCAACAAGTAAAACTTCAGTTTTAGTACTGTTAAGTTTGGGAAAATTGGAGGAGAACCAGGATCTAATCTCAATAAGACAGTTTGAGAGGGAGGTAGGTGGGAGGGATGAATTGGGTTTAGAAGAAAGGTAGAGCTGGGTGTCATCGCAGTGAAAATTTATATTATATTTTCGGAATGTATAACCAAGAGGGAGCATATAAATAATGAATAAAAGAGGCCCTAATACTGAACCCTGAGGCACACCAGCAGAAACAGGATAGAGAGTTGAAGAATTATTTAACTCCCAGCTCCACCTGGAGCCTGTATCCTGGAAGACAAATCTGTTAAATCAAACTTCACATTTGCAACCAACTGTAGCCCATAAGAGTAATAAAGTATAGTATAGTATATATATATATATATATATATATATATATATATATAGTATAAGTATCATGTCCAGGTTTTCTCCAATCATTAAATCACTATTATTGCCATAATTTGCCCCAAATCATGAATCATCCCAATTTATTCCACAATGTAATCGGTGACTTTCCTTAAGCAATGTCACTCAACTCATTTTATCACTATGAGCTCAATAGTGGCCAGCTAATGAGTCCCATAATAAACTATTCCATAAACACTGCGTCTCTTATTTGTTTTCTCATGTCACTTGTCTGTTTTCTGCTGAATCCTCTACATGCACTCTTAGAAAAAACAAACATTAGCAACACACAGGGTCAGTCCTGGTGGTCAGGCGTAGGTCGACAGGTTCCAGAGGTGCTGTAAAAGGTCATAAAGTTAACCCTGGTGCTGTAAAAAGAGTGACACTGGTTTCAACACAGGATGTGTCTCACACTATATTCACTTCTCCCCTGTAATATTCAACATTTTCCCAAGAACACAGTGTAATAGCATAATCAACATATAGCCTGTAAACACAGTTCCCTTCGCACATAAACCCAGTAATCCTGTAGTAGAAAAAACATTAATCAGTAGTGTGTCCTGCTGTAACTCACATAATCAAACACATGATTAACCCTCTGCTGTAGAAAAGAAATTTAAATGTTAGTGCTGCGCAGGTGTATACACTCTTTCTCACAGTAACTTCTGTGAGCAACACAAGCCCATGAATAACACACCCCTGGTAGATTCACAAACACAGAAAGTGGCATTTAAAAGTTAAATCGGTACGGCCAAAGCTCACGCAACCTAGGATGCTGCTGTCATCTTTCTGCTCCTGTAAAAAGAGATACACATAGATTCGTCCACCCTTTTGTCATGTCTAGGTGGAGGTTAACCTTGAGTAGTGGTCAAGTCAGTCAAGTCTTGCGAGCTTTTGTCAGCTTTTACAATTTCATTTCATTTGTTAACCCCTTCTACAAATACCCTCTTTTGATGTGTTACACTTCATGTATAATTTTGTGCTACCTCTAGTACATATCATGTGCATGTGTGGTGTTGCCTTTCCGTTTTCTCTAACAGTACACTTGCATACCTCAGTGCTTGTCTTCCTCCCCCTTTTGTGGTGGTCTGGACACTTCGTCAATCCTCCACTTCAAGGCAGTCGTTTGTCTCCCCAGATTCCTTAACCCAATTTGATTCCCCACACTAAAACAGCATTCCTCTGTCCTCACCTGCTCCTTTTACTCGGTTCTCTTCTCCCACTTTGCAATCCAGTGGCAGTCAGTCCTCTTCAGCTTTGTCCTATGTATGCTCCCACTGTCTCTTTCATTGCCATCTTGCTCCAAACACGGCAAATGTTAAACTCCAACAATCTTCTCAAAAGTCCTTCACACACAGTGAAGTTGCAGCTTGCTGGAATTGCATCTCCATTCATCCAATCAAGATGATGGATCTTCTCTTTCTGATGCCATTTGCCCATAGTGCTGCTGGACCTCTCTGCTCAGGACTTTGGTATTGTCTCTTGGGGTGCTGCATGTTGATGTTCATTCTTGTGCTTCTGGAACTGCACTCCGTGTCTTCAAGGAGAGATTAGCTTCCTTGGAGTTTGCTTGTTCAGGATGAGGACGGGAAGCTGCAAAACAATTCAGCCAAAAATTCTGGCTGGTTTCTATTTCTGTTTCCATTTTTTTTTTGTTTCTAATGATTTTAACCTATAATTTTCTTCCGACTGCTGCCCGTGGAGAATTGATCCAGGTCTGTTCCCCACCTGTAATCGACAGACTGAGAGACTCTCATTATTCACTGTGACTGCATATGTTTTCATCACTCCTAAAGCAAACACATCTCCGCTTATTTTGTTTTGAACTCTACTGACTTTAAACCCCCAAAATGAAATTTTTATTTGTTCTGAACCGCAAACACAAAAAATCTTCTTGATGTTGTTATTAATTATTTTCATCCACAACACTACAAACTATGTTTTCTTTTGTGTCCAACAGGGGAAGAAGGCGGCCTGTAGTATCACTTCCCCCAGTTGGAGACAATTTCCCACTCACACTTCCACACTTTTTATTTTCTTTGTTTTCATCATTTTCTTTCTCTTTTTTCTCTTTCTTTTGAAAAGTAATCTCCTAAGCTACAAGCTCCATTCCGTATCAAGCTTCATTCCGTAGTCGGTATCCGTAGCCAGCCTCGTTAATGATCTCCCTGAGGGGATTCAGGCCTATGCATAACAGCAGTGGGGTAGATACGGCACTTGATGGCGACTTGTGCTATCAGCTTGAAGTTGGCCTCTATTGTTTTTTGCCACACCCCCATGAGTCCCTGATGAAGGCTCTTCAGGTCCTGTTGATCTTGTACAGTTCTAGGCATTCCAGGATCCAGGTGTGGGATATTGAATCATAGGCCTTCTTGTAGTCAATCCAGGTGCACAGGTTGGTCAGCCTAGTCTTGCAGTCTCGGGCGACTGCTCTGTCTGCCAATAGCTGGTGTTTTGCTCCTCTGATATTCTTGCTATGATGTCTGACAGGAGCTTCCATGTGGTACTGTTATTCAAGATTCAAGATTTTTATTTGCCATTTGCACACAGGACCAACAGTCCATACACATTGGAATTCTTGTGCATAGCTCTCCAGGTCAAATTATTTTTTACAAAGTAAAAACAAAGCAACTAAAAAAGAGAATATAAATAAAGCAAAGAATGGAGCAATCATTGTATTTACTATATACAAAACACACTGTACAGAGAGGGTGGTAATTCACTTCTTAGCACTGAACATATAATATTGCACATTTTCACAAATCTGTTTCACAGATCTGTTTCAGTGAGTATATTGCACATTAATCAGTGATTTATCCCATTGTATATTGAAATGAGGTGAGGTAGTGCTGTGTTATTTTAAGTGTTCAGTGTTTTTTTATGTTATGCCATCAGTCTGACTGTTGTATGTTGAGTGTTATGTTGAATATTCAGTGTTTCAATTCAATTCAATTCAATTCAATTTTATTTATATAGCGCTTGGGAAATGATTTTGTAGCCAAAGCCTGCTTTAAATTTCTCAATAACTTTATCCCTGACCTGTCTGGTGTGTTCTTTGGACTTCATGGTGTTGTTGCTCCCAATTTTCTCTTAGACAACTTCTGAGGCCGTCACAGAGCAGCTGTATTTGTACTGACATTAGATTACACACAGGTGGACTCTATTTAGTCATCAGCACTCATCAGGCAATGTCTATGGGCAACTGACTACACTCAGACCAAAGGGGGCTGAATAATTACGCACACCCCACTTTTCAGTTATTTATTTGTAAAAAATGTTTGGAATCATGTATGATTTTCGTTCCACTTCTCACGTGTACACCACTTTGTATTGGTCTTTCACGTGGAATTCCAATAAAATTGATTCATGTTTGTGGCTGTAATGTGACAAAATGTGGGAAAGTTCAAGGGGGCCGAATACTTTTGCAAGCCACTGTGTGTGTGTGTGTGTGTATATATCGCGCTTTAATAAGAAACACACTGTACTTTTTCTGCAAGACATATTAGCATCAGACGGATCTTCCTTCACCGAAAATAGTCAAAAATCAACCATGTTATTTTAAGTCAAGTCAAGTTAAAATTTGTTTTTCTATAGCACATGTAAAAGATTAGTGTACATCAAAGTGCTTCACAATAAATTTTAAGTTTGTTGAAGCTGAACTGGGGTGATGCACAATGTTGTCAATGTCTTTATTCTAACCATTTCTGTTTCTCTCTTTCCTCTTCTCTCTCTATAATGGATCAGGAGTGCAACTGGAGAGGCTTGGCATGAGATCATGTTATCGTGCTTGAGTCACCGTACATGTGATGAGCGATCAGGGACCCACGGAAAAGAGTGTGGCAGCGATTTTGCCTATTTCTACTTTGTCTCTTTCATTTTTCTCTGCTCTTTCCTGGTCAGTACTGAAGCCTAAATGGCGCCATTGCAGCTGACACATTTGATTGTTTAACTATTGGCCAAAGAGTTTAACTAACTCTTACTTCTGCTTTTTTATAATATTTACATCTAAATTGCTGATCACAACACAGAGTAAATATAAAACTTACTGTAAAACCTCGCAGCTGCCCATCTTTAAGCCACCTAGTCAGAAATACACATGTGCTAGTTAGTCATCACACATATATTTGGGACAGAGTAATGATCATTACTGGTCATTTCCTCAAATTTTTAATGAATGAATAAATCAACACTTGTTAATGAGTTTTTGTTAGTACAGGATTTTTGCTCCCTGAGAAGATACACATCCAGTATTCCAGCTGTTTAATTTTTTACATACATGCCAGATCCAGTATGTGTAATCGATACATGATACTTAAAAATGTGTGTTTTCAAGCCACTTAAAAATACAAAATACAGCATATATTTTTAAAGTAGCAACAGTTATATTGCTAAAATATAATATTGACCCTCCTAGGACCTGGCATCCTCATATGTGGACATCACATTTAGGGTTATTTAGACCAACATATACTCAATTTTGCTCTACAAGGGCCTGATATCTACTTATGAGAACATTATACTGCTACTGTTATACTGAAATTTTAAACGAATATCCTCATATGTGGCTCTCATTTTTCTTAGAAAAAAAATCAGGTAAAAAAAAAAAATCTGGTAATTCTTTGTTTTTACATTAATCGGGTCCTAATCAGCCCAAATATCAAAGAGAAATTAAAAATGCATGCTGTGGAAGAGTTCAGGTCTTAGGAGGTTAAGATGTATGTCCTCTGTGTTTTTGGCATTATAAACTTCATTATAAACTGCTGTTCCATTTGTAATAAAACATTAAGACAGCATAAAAACAATGAAAGTGAAAAGTCATAATCAAAATATAAGAAAAGGTTCTTAAAAAATGGAAACAAGAATAAATCAGAATCCACAGAATGCATAGAGGTGGCATTAAAGTTATTGAATTAAAAACAGTCAAAACAACGGTATTAAGCTTTTTTTGAAGCAGTTTTTATCAGATTTGACTGGGGAAAATATAGATAGATATATTCTAAAGGGAACTGTGGGCATGTTTGCACATGTTTGCAATTACAGTACTTAAGTGTTTTTGTTTGCTTAACATCGATAATACTGTGAAGAACTATTTCAACATGTTTACATCAGTATCTTGTCTAGTTAGATAACATTTCATCTGTGAAATCCTAGAATTTAGTGTTAGCTTTTATTAGAATATCATAAAACATAAAAATACATGTCTGTTATTTTTAATATTTCATAACAACAGGTCTAACTACCTTATGTCTGTCTTCTAGATGCTGAACCTGTTTGTGGCTGTCATAATGGATAACTTTGAGTATCTGACCAGAGACTCGTCCATCCTGGGGCCTCATCACCTCGATGAGTTTATCCGGGTTTGGGCTGAGTACGACCCAGCTGCGTGGTATGTTCAAGCCTTCATCTGGCCCCAGAGAACAGAATACACAGTAAAGTGAAGGAAAAAACTCTCTAGCCTTACTCCTCTCTCCCCTGTTTGTGACTACGGTGACTGAACAAGGCCTCATTCCTGTACCTTGTTGTTTGCAGTCAGCCCTCTGATAATTATTGGGATTTTGTTTTTTTGTTTATTGTTTTGTTTTGTTTTGTTTTATTTTGGAAGCTGTCCTGAAAGGTTGTTTATTTATGTGCTTGTTCTTTTCCGCAGCGGACGGATTTCCTATAAGGATATGTACAATTTGTTACGCATTATCTCACCCCCCCTTGGCTTAGGGAAGAACTGCCCTAATAGGGTAGCATACAAGGTTTGCAAATACCAGACATTTCCGTCACTAGGGTGCTTTGTGTACCTCTATGCCAAGAGAATTTTAACTGAATGGCTGTGCACCAATGAAATCGCCTTTACACTAGCACTTGCCCCTTCAAACTGTCTGGCTTTGGTTGATGATCCTGGAGTGGAAACAAAGTTTTCAAAGCTGCGGCACTGTCCCAACATGCTGCCTGCCATAAGACTTTCTGTCTGTAATGTTTTAACTGCAGACTGCAATTTACTCTACAAACTGAGCCTTCAAAAGTCTTAAATTCAGTTCAGTTTTGGCAAATCAAAACCAGCAAGAACAATGTGATCTTTTTTGTACATGTCTGCCTCGTGAAAGTTAGGCTATGAGCAACCACAGCAGATTTCAGGCTGGCATTGAAACCTTTGTCTCCGTACACCCTGGTTGTAGTACCAGTGAGATGTCTGCAAGCATGCTGTGGCAGACATCCCCATTACACTGCTCTCATCTCTCTTCAATTTCATCAGCATCCTGTGTGGGTCTGAACATTGTCCCATTTTTCTCCCCTCCTCCCCTGACTCACTCTTTACCATTCCATGTTTCCTCTCAGGAATCCTGAGCTCCGTAGCGATGCATCCATCCCTGCGCCCTGACACAGTGGCCAAGGATGGCATATACCTTCCATCTCACTCAAGGAAATCTATTAACAACAGATTTCTGTTTTTCCTTTCCATTATTCTGCTGTTTTGTTGATTTCTTTTTATTTATTTTTCCCCTTCTCTAACTTCCCATCCTTCTCTGTTTGCATTCTATTTATGTTTTGATTTCCTACCCTGTGAAGTGGCCGTATCAAGTACCTCGATATGTATCAGATGCTGCTCCACATGTCCCCACCCTTAGGTTTGGGAAAGAAATGTCCGCCAAGAGTCGCCTACAAGGTAGACCCTCCTCTTCCGCCACTTTCTTCCCTCTTCTCAACAATCTTTTTTCCATTGGCGTGAACTCAAGCCAATGTCTTTGCTCTGCACTATTCCCACATTTCTTTGTTTTGCTAGTGCTCTGATATTTTGAGTGTAAGTCACTCATCTTTTCTGTCTTACGGTTTTGCTAATAGTATCTGCTGCTTTGGGTTAATACCCAACCCTAATTATAAGAACATAGCCCTTAATAAAGAATGCTTGATTAAGATATATAATGTATATGGAGGGAAATTGCTCCGTTGCATCACTATTTCCTTTCAGTGGTATACCCTAGTTTGGGTTTTATTTTGTGGAGCAGTGAGTTTTGCGTGCGTGCGTGCATGTGCTCGTGCGTATGTGTGTGCAATTATGTATGTCCAGGTGTGTGTGTGTGTGTGTGTGTGTGTGTGTGTGTGTGGGTGGGTATGTCTAGCTTCTGCTGCTTTTCTGTGGAAGAAATGTTTTGTATATGTGCTTTTGACTCTGTGGTTCTGTCTGTACTGCCCATTTTTTTTTCTCTCATTTTTCTGTCATATCATCTCAGTCTGTTCACTGTGTGGAAATATCTGTTGTGTGCATGTGTCTGTATGTGTTTGTTTCTTTCTTTTTGTGTTAGAATATTAGAGGTGCTAAACCTTGATTTAACCTCTACACTATTTCTAGCTGATCACATTATCTTTATCTGGATAGCCAATCTAAATAATGAAATTTGCATGTTAACACTGGGGCAAATGCAAACAGTGTAGTCATCATCACTTTCTAGCTATGCTTTGAGTTATACAGTGACTAAGTTACATTTGAGGAAATCTTTACACTGTGGTCAACTTGTTTACAAGGTTTAAAGACATTGAACTGGAATTTCCAGCAGGATTTCTGTATTGATTACTCAATTACTCAAACATTTTAATCTTCACCAATGTCACAATTATTACCAAAGACAGTCTGAGTAAACTAATAACAGAAAAGGCACATAACAGAGTGGGACTCATGTTGGAGCAAAATGACCATAAAAAAAATTCTGAGATTTTTTTTTTTTACACATTTCAATAATTTTTTCCCGTATTTGTTAGTAAATTGGCGATCATCGCCCCATCTTTACTCCTAAAGGACCTTTCTTGGATGCTGCTTTTGTACCAAATCATAATTACAATCACCTGTTGATATCACCTGTTTCAAATCACATCATTATTTATCCAATTTACCTGATTACTAGCCCTAAATTGCACCTGTCCCAACCTTTTTTGGAATGTGTTGCAGGTCTGAGTGACAGGTAAGGATGTATATTTACAAATGAAATGAAGCTGACCAAACAAAACATAAAATATTTTATGTTCATATTGTCTGCAATGAAATACAAGTCAAAGTCAATTTAGAAATCATTACTTTCTTTTTTTATTTTCTGTTTTCCTATTTTATTCCAGTTAAAACTCACCTCAGGTAGATATGCAAAAATGGACAAAATGGAGTGTGCCATTTACAAATGTTGCATTACATTCATAATGGTTGTACAGTATTAGGCAAAGGTTGTAGGCACTTTAAAGAGTCTGGAATCTTTTATGCTCTACAATAACTCTAAAAGGTTACCCATATGGAAAAGAAATAGTAAAAACTTATATGTGATTACTCATGAAAGTGGCCACTTTCATGAGTAAATCATATGAGGCTTACATGATTTACTCATGAAAGTGGCCACTTTCTCATTACTTTCATATATTGTTTTAGTAAGTATCCAAAACATACAAGTTTCATTATATAATTTTTCAAGGGATCTTATATCTGTTTTCACTCTTATATGCTTTTCATACAAGTTTCACACAAGACAGATACAAACTTTATAAGATTTATATATATCTTTTCCATATGGGTACAGTTTGTATTTGTCAGAATAATGAGCCAGGCAGCCAGCACAGTTGAATTCAGTGAAGCTTTGTTAGTTACTTTTCGCTCCAATTATAAGAGCGTGCAAATGCGTAACCATGTAAACAAAAAATTAAATTAACATCTCTCACCACTTACCACTTACCTTGTTGTGTGAATGCCTCACAGGCATTCACACTATTGAGGTCCTGTTTCTCTTTATTCTTTCTTTTTCTTTTTCTAGTTGCTTCCGTACATTTTTTGCCGCTTAACTAGTCCCTCAGTTTTTATGCCATTATCACCATTCAAATTTTTACAGTTTCTATCAATTCTGCTCTTTCCAGCTCCCATTGAAGTGAATGGCACACATCCCATAAAACGCTCTAAGTGGCATGTTTTTGAACCTTAACTACTTCCACATACTTTCACCTAGAACCACCATTCCACCTTTAAACTATTCTCCTGTTCTTCTGCTACTACTGTCTAATTCAGCTTTTCCATAAGTTCTACCGTTTCCCTTAAATTAATTTTTAACTTTTGTATGAATTATGAGGATTTGCATGGGTTGCTATCGTTGATATGGACAGAGTTAGAGTGCGTGCACTCTAAGTTCTGAAACCCTTCTTCATGTACGAACAAACTCCTGTTGCTTACTCAACTTTTGCTGAACCCACACAAATTATACATCAAAACGTAGGTATTTTTGTTGGCTTTAAGACAGTGTCACTATCATTATCGTGCGAGTTACGTTTTTTTCACAATTTGCCTCGAAGTGACACAAGGTCTGAAAACTTCCCATTCAAAGTCTATGGGGAGGTTGTGAAACTCAGAGCTGAAATTCTGTAACTGGAGGCATTTTCGAATCGTCATATCTCCTTAACGAAGCAAAGTTAAGACATGAGGCTTGTGCCAATATATCTTCAGACACTTTGAGTGTTCTAAACAGTTTTTACAATTATCTTACCATTGAGCGATGAATTACGTTTGTTTGAGGGGCGGAAATCTGTCCTTCTCTCAGTTTTCAAACTCTGGAAATGAAGCCGTGTCTTCTCTGGTCATATCTCCGCGACGGAGGTACAAAGACCTATGTACCTCCGTCAGAGTGAAAGTTCACCAAAGTCTGCTGATTCACCCAGTACAAGAATTATGCTTCTATCCCACCTACTTTTTGAGTTACACGACGTTTTGTAACACCAAAAAACGTCATTATTCGCCTCTCACCGCGATCTAATTCTGACTCCTCATCACTCTGTTTTCTGAGCCCCCCGCCCCTGTTCCAGGTGGCACAATTGGTTATGACACGGGTCTGCAGCCCAAACGTCTTGGGTTCAATTCCACCTTGTTCCACAGTTTTTTTTTTCACTACAAATTAATACACTATCACAGTCTTGTAATTTATATTGCTAATTTATTACAATTCTGCAACGTTTTATGATTTTGGCAGCATTTCTAATATGGACCTCAGATTCTTGTTAATGCTCCATGGCAGAAATACATACAAGTACACAGCCTGATGAAGCAGACAGAAGCAGTACCTCTGATTGGTGGACTGAAATTGAGCAGAACCAGGTTGTTCTGCCTCTTTTCAGCAGAAGGTTCAGCGTTTTCACCTCTTATCAGCGCAAATCTCAGCCTCTTCTGCTTTTTTTTTTTATCAGAATTTTCAGCTTTTTCACCTTTTTTCAGTTATGTGAGAACCAGTTTCACTCAATGAGTAGCTGAAAAAATTTCAGCCTCTTCTGCTCTTTCAGAAGAATTTCAGCTTTTCACCTCTTTTCAGCACAATTTCAGCCTTTTCACCTTTTTCTAGCATACAGTTCTGCTTCTTCACCTCTTTTCACAACAATTCAGCTTCTTCGGCCCCCTGCATATTTTTTCTCTCATCATATCTCTTGTTGAGACAAGAACTGCTATGGTTCAGTGAGATGAACAGCTGCTGTGAGATCTGTTGGTGCAGGTTTGAATCCTACTTGTGGCTGTTAGCACACTTCTGCTCTGCTTGCATGCACTCTGCTTTAGTGACACTGTTCAGTGTACCCTTTTAAATAAAGCAGTTTTCAGCAAACAGTTCAGCTTCTACACAGTGTTTTCAACAGATAGTTCTCCTTATTCTGCTGTTTTCAGATTCCACTACAAGGCATTCACACAGCATTTTCGCAGGAAATGCAACTTTTTCTAGTTTTTAACTGTTTGCCACTTTTCTGGATGGATGGACCTTTTGCACATTAATATACCGTTTCTTTAATGATACACTGGAATGCTTTTTTTTTTTCAAGATTCTTCAAAACTTGAAAATGCTCTGCCTTTAGATTTAGGTTTATGTTTTTTTTTTAGCTTGTAAGCTTTGCCTTTGAGACCAGCTCTGCAATAAAAAGGGGACGCGGAGATAGTGAAACAATTTTAACACTCCCTGGATTGTACTTATACCTACTACCTCAAAAAGTTTGTTATGCCTAAAAATAAATGTAAAAAAATACCCATGTTATAATTAGCCATAAAAAACTACAGCTCTATTAACTGCTAAATGCAAGAAGGATTGAACATGACCTAATGTGCTGAAAAGCTTTGGAGCTGCTCTGCTGAACAAACACCATTTTCAAATGGTTATTTTTCTGCAAAAAATAATTATTTCATTGCATAAAGGACAAAAGATATGTTGCTACAGGTAAATCTTTAATAGGTCAATGACTTCTGTTATTGTTAGAGTGGTTTGAGTTAAGGATTTTTTCTTTCCAGCTGATTGTGTAGCCTATGATTTTGTGTGTACATGTGCTAAAGTGAGTGTGTGGCCATGTGTAAAAAGGCCTGAGTGTGTGTATATGTTTGGCCCTCAGTTCTCCATCCCTGTTTCATTCTGACTCTGGTCTTCTTATTCTCTGCACTGCCACTGATAGCACATGTAGGTGAATGCTTTTTGTGTTCAGGGGAGCTCAACTCTTACAGCAACAATCCCATAGCATCCTTTATGCAAATAGTGGTTCCATTAATGCTGTATGAACCAAGTCTTCCTGCTAAGTCTGATCAAGCTTGGTGGAATTAACTCTTTGATGCTAGTATCCACTGTACATGTAGAGCATACTCAGCTTCTCAACTCCAAACTGATGATTGCTGCGATGGCAACCACAGAGTCGAGCTCCTGCGACTGTTGAAGCACCTTCATGGTTATGTGTTACATGCCTTCTCTCGCCTTTTTTTCGGTCAATGTCAGTCTTGCACCAGTGCCCTTTGACTTGCAACATAGTGCATACTGTAGCTAGTAGCAGTGTATGTCAATGTCTAGTTTGTCTCCTGTATATTCTCGTAGAGAAGGCTTTTTGTGTGCTGAAATATATCTCTGGAGCATTTCATCAATCTAGAGAAACTTGCACATAATAAACCAAATTTAGCAAAGAACCTGAATCATTTGAGGGGATAGGATCACTTCAGCACACAGACTGATTTCTCTGGGTGAATTTTATGTTTTTATTAAACAGTTTGCTATGATCAGTGACCTAATGTCTCTTTGTCTAACCCTCAGCGCCTCGTCAAAATGAATATGCCTATTGCTGATGACAACACAGTTCACTTTACCTCCACTCTGATGGCACTGATTCGCACAGCACTGGAGATCAAGTTGGCGTCAGGTTAGAGGCACATAATTATACACTGATAACACTGTGTAGACCCAAAATGGTCTAAGTAATCTTCAATGTTAACCCTAATCCTAACCTTATCTTTGGAGCAAAGCAAAAAGGACAGTTGTGGGGGGAAAATAAATAGTTTTTGATGTGTGTCAGTTAGAATTATTACGTTAAGGTTAAGGTTATCACTATTATGACAAGAGGTTGAGTCTCTTTTAATCTCTCTTGATTTTGTACTTGTAGGAATGGTAGCCCAGCGATTATGTGATGCAGAGTTAAAAAAGGAATTGTCCACAGTGTGGCCCAACCTTTCCCAAAAGACCATGGACCTGTTGGTCACGCCACATAAACGTAAGCAAATTATCAGAATTTTAATTTTCTATTCATCTATAGATGACATACATAAAAAAAGTAGTCTTTTTCTTTTTTTTTTTTAAATTGTGGCACTTAGAGTTGATGCTAAAGAGAAAATTAGTACAAATAATTAATTGACTTTTAATTGAACATTATAATACCATTTCCAGACTCTGGTGTCCTTTCATAATACTATATTCATATTATATTCATAATACTCTTTAGTACACTATAGTATTAATACTCTGACTAGCAATTTGTGTCATGTTTTTAAAAAGTAACTAAGTAATAAAGTAACTAATTACTTTTGAAAATAAGTAATTAGTGAATTAACAACATTCATTTGTTGGTGAAGTAATCAGTAATTAGTAATTTTTTTCAAGCAATTTGACCAACACTGGTCATCATGACTTTAAAATTTTCTGACCCAAGGTGCAGACAGTGACTACAATCAAGTATAGGTTTAATTTAAAAAGGCAACGGGCAAACAAGGCTTAGGAGTAGGTACCAATTAGCAGGTGGAGATCTGTGGTGAGTGGCAGGTTTTCAGTGGAGAGTGGGCAGGTAGGCAATTTGCAGTTAAGTCAATGAATCCATAGGAAGTGGTGGGCTATGAGAGTGACAAAGGCTTATAACCAGCTGTGAACTACTGACTCCTCAAGGGAAGAGAGGATGGCTTTCCAAGGGATGGAGGACAGACTTCAGCTGGTCCACAGCTGGTCCTTAAATATACTGCCATAAAAAGTAGATGCACAGCAGCTGTGAAAGCTTTTTCACCCAAAAAGTATCCCTAAACCACCCTATAGTGTGAGTCACTGTGTGCATGTGGCCATCCAAGACTTACTTTACAGTTGATTTTTGTTGCCACCTTTTGCCAAGATGTGATCACCAGATACTGCAACTACAAAAAGGCATTTTGACTCAGAGGTGATTGTTCTGCTTTTCTTTTTTTTAGTTACTTACTGTAAATTAACAAACTTGTTCACCATAAGAATTCCCTTTTCTTTAAACCATTAGGGAGACATGCAGTGCACAGAGATGCATTGAAATAAGAAGGAATGAGTCAGTTACTACTTCTTTTTATGTCTTGTCATTTCTTAAATAATTTCTTCTCAACTCCTCAGCCAATGAGCTCACAGTAGGGAAGGTTTATGCAGCCTTGATGATCTTTGACTACTATAAGCAGAATCGAGCTAGGAGACTGCAGCAGCAACAGAGCGCTTTGGGCTCCCAGGTACAACACCCTCATTACATATGCAGACATGCAAGGAAGTACACACACAATGGATGGAGTTCAAATCTAGATGCATGGGTCCACATACATGCTTGCAAACTTACACACTTTGAATGTATGCTGCATGTAAACACACATGCACAGAAGATACTTTGTGTTCACTAGTAATTCACTGGTAATTTGCAAAAGCTATCATCTGTTTTCCCAATTTATTATTGTTAATATAGAAGTACCAGGAGAGTTGTTACTTGCTGTTGTTGTATTAATCTTTTAACAGTTACAAGGCTAACATCAACCTATCTGCGGCCAGGGTCGAGTAAATTCTCATACATTTTGGCATTAATTTATCCGTAAAAACCTTCTGAACCTTCTGAGTGTGCCAAGTGGGCAGAAATTCTATAGAAAAGGGACAGACATGTTCTAAATAGGGGAAATGGTAACCAAACCTAAACCTTAACCCTAACTTTTGAGGGGTCACCAGTAACCTAGTGGATGTTAAATGCTTAATGACACTCTTGTCAGTTTCAGTCAGACATGAATTGGTGGAATTTGGCTGCTGACAGATGTTTATCAGCAACTTTGCACGCCTACTCTACTCGTGCATGTTTCCACACTCCCACATGCACATAGATATATTGCAAACAAGCATGACTACAAGCAAAGAATATTCTGGCCTAAGTCTCCACATCCAACAGCCCTGAGCACCTGTTGTCAGACCTGGGTCCAGCAATATTCTGCCTGCTGCCTCTGGATTTCTTCAGCATGTTGCCATCCGTCTCTCCTCCACAGTGCAAGGTCGGGGCTCTATTTAAGCCATTGCTGCCTCTGACTCACATACAGGAGAAAGACCTCCCTAAGATGTTAAACAGTGTGGAGCCTCCCAGCATGCTTAGGTACCAGTCTAAATCCCATGCCAAGTCTCAGCCACAGACCAGACCTAGCTCCAACTCCCTCAACAATGGAGGCACTCTGTAAGTTCAATACTTCAGGAAAAACGCATAACAGATTCTTTTTTATATTCTGCTTGTGGTGTCTTGTGATCCTGTATTGAATAAGCAGATAGATGGATGGATGATAGATGGAGTTGTGCTGCTTAACCCTATAATGCCCTTTGTTTCATATTTGATACATGAGTTTCTGAGACTTCTATCTAATCAACATGATCAATACTTGCCATAATTTCAATGCTATAATGTTATGGAAAAAAATATATTTTTTTTGTGTGAAATTAACATTGTTGTTAACATAACGTTGCCAAAAATGCCCAGTGTCACAAATGCGATACAAAAATATATCATAACTATATCATAAAATTATATAGTAAACAACAAGATATAGCAAAAAATGTAGGTTTTGTTATAAAGGTTATTAAACATCTCAGTTCCAAAAAAATCAGAATTTTCTGGCTATTTTTGATGGGTTGGGTCTTAAACTTAGGTAAAAGATCTGATTACTTCTTTCATAACTGCATGCATTTATGTTGCAGTGGCCCTGCAGAGTTTATTCTGCTATGCCAGTCTTCTATAAAATTGTGTAAAGGTCATAGTGGAGAGAAAATCAAAACTGAAATAAATGTAATACTTTTATGTGCACATTCTTTTTACTCCAGTACCTTCTTTGCCTCTAGGAGGTATTTGCCAGTAAAATTAATGGCTGCATAGACAATAGCTACTTATTTTAAGTAGCTATTGTCTAATAGCTATAGCTACTTATCTAAATAAACTAATGTACTGTCTTAGTCTACTGACAAATGCAAGAAGACATTTTACTGATGAGCAAAGGGCTGTTTGTTGTGTTTTAGCATTAGTTTAGCATCATACTACAGCATCATACTCAGCTCTGTAACCCATTGTGAAGCCGGAGCTGTTAACCCACCATAAAAATTTTGATGTAACCTTATGTGTATTCCTCAGCTTTTTAAACTTCTGCCACGTTTGTTATGAGCATCCCCTAGTGTAATAAGAAAAAGCATTATAGGTTTTCAGATCACCAAAATCACATTGATATATTATTACAAGTAAGTAAATCCGGTTTACCTGTGAGTGTGTGTCAGTTCTTCAAAGTACAAATGGTGCATTGCAGACCAACTTTCTTATTTGAGACCTGGTTCTTGCAAAAAATTTAAATCTTGAAGTTAGATGTAAAGGAAGTTTTTGGATGTGAGATCTGTGATCTCATCTTTGGGAAATCTTCTAAAAATCTGATTGCTTTTACCACTTAAAGAATATGAAATGACCCAGTTGACTAAAAGGCCTGAAAGACAATGGGAAATTATAGTGGAGTTATAGCTGTTGTATAATATAGCTGTTTGATCAATTAGCATTATTTCTTGTTAATTAATGTGTCAGATATCCTACAGTAGTTTTACAGCGACTTTTGAATACTTGAGACTTCAATGACAACAGAAACCACCGACCTTGTAAAAGTTAAACTGAACTGTGATTATTACACACAGGCCAAGTCAAGATCACACCATCAAGCCATCATCTTCCTGGGTGATTGATAAACCCAAAGAAGTGCCATGGGCTAAGAATAAGAGAATGATGTCCCGGGGCCCATCTGAGGACACTTCAGACACTGCCATCAATCAGGTAAAACATACGGATGCATGTTCAACATGAGCTGTGAAAGTATTTCAGTGTTTACAATATATTCCAAAGATCGTGGCACAAGTGGCAGAAATAAGCTTCTTTTGGATGCTGGCTGTCCTCTTAAAGACAGGCTGAGGAGCTTGATCAGGAGTAGAGCCACTTTTTCTCCACATTGAAAGGAACCAATTTGACGTGGTTCAGACATCTGACTAGAACTCAACTGACTAGTTGAGTAATTTTAGGAAAGCCCTAGGCAGTCTCCTGGGCAGGACTTGCTCGAGTTATGTCTCTCAGCTAGCTTGGGCACAACTCAGTATCCCCCCAAGATGAGGTGGCCGTGGTAAGGGAAGTCTGGGCTTCTCTGCTCAGACCCAAACCCAGATAAACAGTAGAAAAAGCATGGCCATATAGAATAATGTTTGCTATAAAATGATTACATCAATTTGATTAAATATGGTAATTCATGTCAAAGCAAGACTTCACATAGTATCCTTACTATTTGACTATTTTCATTAATACTACAGCTGTGATCATGTCATATTCACTAGGTTCTGCTCTTCTTACTTTAACAGAGTAAGAAGAACTTATAATCTTGTAATCCGTGTATAGATGATTGTTTTCATTCACAAATAATTCACTTTTGCTTTACTCTCAGTGAGAACAGCATAGTGGTTAGAATTATATTACAAATAGTACAAGTCTAGCCTATCTTTAAACCATTGTGTCATGGTGTCTGTTATCTCAATACTGAATTAAAGGAGCAGTGTGCAACCTCAGACAACAATCGTTGTTTGTTGTTGATTGTTGTTAATGACACAGTGGGTATAATTAAGCTACAGAGTAGTAGCGGGTAGAGTCTGTGTTCTGCTAGTAACATCAATTGTTGATGTCAGTGATTAGTGGACTCTGTTGCTAAGAGACCATTAGCTAATTGTGGTGTTATAGAGACACGGCGGGTCCAGAGAGTTCCAGTAGTCTTCTCAAATTGAGTCCAAATTGCTTAATGCACCTCCAAATGTCATCATTGCATGCTGATGAGGCAGGGTTTTGTTTGTATTTGTATGCTCAGGAGTCGGTAGAGATGAAGAAGATGGAGACCAGTGTGAGCAGTAGAATTCCATTCACTGGCTCCGGTCTGGAAAACCAGGGCCGAGCTGCTTCGATGCCTAGACTCAATACTGAGCTGCAGGTAACAGCTCATCTTCACCAAACTTACTTACTTACCAAATTTACTTACTTATTGATTTCATTCCTTATCGATTCTCTTATTGATGCTTCTATTGATTTTCATTTGGTTGGAGGTATTTCCTCTCTTTTTTGTGATCAGTGTTGGGGTCGTTACTCAAGTATTTTATTACACAGAAAAACTTTCTTTAAAGTAATGCAGTACATTACATTAGCGTTTCGCCAGTCTCTTATAATTACTATTTAACAATATAAAGCTATAGGTGTTGTTAATATAAACCTATACCAACACAAATCGGTGTCCTAATGTGTACACACAAATAGATTCTTCCTCTTAGTATCTAGGTATTGACCACAAAGGCAACGGCAACAGGTTGTTGCCATGGTGGGTCACTGCAAAAAAAACAAAATAGTATTATTTTACTATTTCGATTTCATTGTGGATTCAGTGTTTGAGTTAAGAGTGCACATGTTCTCAAATGCAGTGATCTGATTGATCAGATTTGTTTATTTGGATTTCAGATTTGTCTAATTTCCAAAAAATTTGAAAAATCGATCTTGGTTCAAAGCAAAAATAAAATAAATGCCGCATGTTAGTACAGTCAAATTATTCGATGGGTGTGAATGGCTGCATTAAGAATACGTGAGTCTAAAAAATATGTTTAATGGACAAGGTGTGGCATATCTGTAATTAATTGATTTTTTTTTTTTCCATCTATAGGCCACACGGGTACACAGCCCATCAATGGGGGCCAAAATTCTGGCTGGGTTGTAGTGGATTGAATACTCCTTTCACTCAGTGACATGCAAATCAATTTATAACTTTTACGTGATGTGTTTTTTCTGGAATTTTGGTTGATATCCTGTCTTAATCAGATCTCAGTTTCGCTCAGAAGTAACATTACTGTTATTTTTCTTAAAAGTAATGCAGAACGTGACTTTCCGGGTTAAGTAATAGATTAGAGTATTTGTTACATTACTTTCACATTATATCTGTCTACTTTCTCAGTCATCCAGGTCATGGTAGTATTGAAAAAAGACGGCAGTTGTACTTCTTCAGGTTTGAGAAAATGTTTTACATCTTCTCCAAGAGACTTTGTTCTAATGACAAATGGTGGAGAGTCCCCCCTCTGGGGCTTGTCTCCTTTGGATGTGAACCTCAGGATTGTTGACAAACTATTAATTATATGAGTCATCACCTGAGCCCAGCTGTGAATAAATGTTTGCTGCATGACCATAGCCAGGCTTAAGGGTGAAACCCACCCCATAATGTGATCTATTGAGGACACCTGAGACAAGATGTACATGGGGTTGAGGTGCCTGGGACAAAATCTCAAAATTTCTCCACCTCGCACCTATGTCTGTTTCAATATGTTACCCCACCCCTCCCTCTAACAGACGGGGATGAGTGCGCTAACATACCTGCAGTTGCTGTTTTAATGAGTGTTTGATGGAAAACGACAATGGCGGAGTTTGCGGTCTCCAGTCGCATGATAGCAGAGTCCAGGTAAATAATTTTCCAGCACGTGTACGTTACACATGCTATTTAAAAAAAAAAAAAAAAATTACGATTATTACTTTGCTAGCTATCAAACTCGCTGAAGAAATGATTGAAATGCACTGAGTGTGATGCAATACGGCAGCGCTATTATTTTTTTATTTTTTGGAGTAAACTCTAGCTTTATGAAACCAGCTTGGTTTTTACAATACTGCGTCAGAACACTTTAAATTCTTTTATTTAATTTTAAGGGCTGAAATTTGTATTGAACTTTTCTGCTCTAACCTTTTTTTTCATTCTTTTATTTTTCAATACCAAACTGTCATAAAACACATAGGTACATATAGAAGTAATAATCTTTTCCTTTTTCTTTTTTATAGCATACAAAAAACCCATAAATGAGATGAGTACCTGAATACCCCCCACTCGCTCCCAATCAGAGATTACAGTAACGCGTTACAAGTAACGCGTTACTGTAATCTGATTACTTTTTTCAGGTAACGAGTAAAGTAAGGGATTACTATTGCAAAAACGGTAATTAGATTACCGTTACTAAAACCATGATTTTTTTTGCCAGAATGTCTCATGACAGTGACGTAAGCAAGTGCGACGTTTGTGACAACAGCTGTGTGCAGATCAACAATGGATCATATATCGAATGCAGGAGAGAGTATGAGCGTGCAGCGTTTAAAGCGTGGAAGTACTGACCTTATTTTGAGTTTGATTCCATAAAAAGTGACAAAAACATTAGCGTCCGCTGTGCGTGGGAAGAAAACTTCTCTTTACAGCGAAAAAAACCCCTAAACTTCCAAACAAGCACCAAGTGCGCTGAGAAACTCGCGGATTCTTCAACTGACCGCCGCGGCACACCTGCACCAGGGCAAACCTCCGCCTACGCTTCTCCTGCTTTACAGGTGAAAATAGAGCAACAGGACCGCTAGTCTTTGATGTTATTTATTTTCTGCTGTGTTTTACTTGCATCTATTTGAAAGACTGAGTGTAAACACAAAAAAAAAATATTTTATGTGCTGGAATGTGCAGAAAATAGGTTTAAATATTAAACAAATTTCTTCCAGTCAGAGAATGTTGCATATAAATAAATTTTTGCTTGATGCATAAAGTTAAAAGATTAAAACTAATAAAACAAGTTTTAAAAAGGGACTTTTCCATTTGATTACATTTTGTATGATGGATTATGCAGAAAAAGTAGAATTGAGCTGAAAGTTCTATCGCTTTATCACCTATTCAGGTTGTAAATTGTGTTTTTAAAAAGTAACTAAGTAACTAAGTAATTAATTACTTTTGAAAATAAGTAATCAGTAAAGTAACGGGATTACTTTTTTGGGGAAGTAATCGGTAATTAGTTACTGATTACTTTTTTCAAGTAACTTGACCAACACTGCTCCCAATAACGTAAAAATGAATATGTTACAGAGAAAATGAATTGACCCATACAAAAATACAAAACCCATACCAAAAAAAACAAAACAAACAAACAAAAAAAATCAACAATAAGATAATAGTGCGTATCCTTATAGTTTAATATTAACATTAACATCAACATCTGCAGCCTCAAAAAACAAGGTCTTAACATTAATCAATATTGATATAAATCTTAACCAACAATAGTAACACTATTAATATTAATATTAATGGTTACTTGCTCCTCGGTCGAAACAAATTAATAATGCTGGAATATCTTTAAATAGAGTATTCTTATAAGGTAGAACAGCCACTGCCAGGAATAGCAGAAAAATTTGTACAATGTCATATGGTGGACTACAGAGAGATTTCTCGTGCTGGTAACTAAAAGTCTGGCACAACTACAAGACGAATTAATGGCCCTTACCGCTCCCTCCCAGAACAACTCAGAAAAACTCATATGGAGTTCTGACTCCCATTTCATCTTGGTCCTGTATAAAAGAGATTCACTAGGCGGAGAAGCTACTTTATAAAAGTAAGAAATATGACCCTTTACCAAAGTTTTGGCTCTGAGAACGAAATCTATTCCACTGGAAGCTGGGATTTGTGGGAATAAAGTTGAACATTTCTTTGCAAAGTTTTGCAACTGGAAGTACCAAAAAAAAATCAGATTTATTGAAATTAAAGCGAGTAACTAGTTTGTTAAAATTTGCAAAAACATCATTTACGTATTCAAAGGAGCTTGCAAAGAAAAGCGTCTGGACTTCTTTAAGTTACTTGAAGACGTTTCACCTCTCATCCGAGAAGCTTCTTCAGTTCTAAGGTCAAATGGTGGGGAGTCCCAGATTTAAACCTAGTGGGAGTATCCTCCCACAGAGGGACAAAAGGACCCCCTGCTGATCCTCTAATCGCCTGAGCCAAGGTGTGAAACTGGGTGTGGGTCCCAATCAGCCAGAGTTTCGAGTGAGCTTATTGTGAAACCTGGCCCCACCTTATCATGCGAATTCCTGAGGTCAGATGGCCCAGGATGTGAGTGGGCGTTAAGGCGTCTGGGGAGGGAACTCAAAACTGGATTATAGATGGCAGACAGTTGGTGTCGTAAACCACCGCCTCTGTTCAAAGATGGTCGCTCACAGTGGACATAGATGGCTTCTTTCACTCCTCTTTCAAACCATCATTGGGTAAAAACATCAAGCAGAACATGTTCCCTCTAAGCCTGAAGGAAAAAAGAAGGAACACACACATGTAAAGGAAGCACTCAAAACGTGCGGCTATCCTAAATGGGCGTTCTTAAAGTCAGCAAAGAGGCACAGAAAGGTGTCTAACCAGCGAGGGAGGACAATAATGCAACAACATTGTCATCCCCTATGTAGCCGGTGTATCAGAAAAACTCAGGAGAGTTTTCTCCAAGCATGACATCCCGGTGCATTTCAGACCCAGCAACACGCTCAGACAAAAACTGGTTCACCCGAAAGACAAAACTCCAAAACACAGACTTAACAATGTGGTGTATGCTGTACAGTGCAGCGAGGAATGCCCAGACCTCTACATTGGAGAGACCAAACAGCCACTTCACAAGCGCATGGCACAACACAGAAGAGCCACCTCCACAGGACAAGACTCAGCAGTCCATCTGCATCTTAAGGATAAAGGACACTCTTTCGAGGATGCCAATGTTCACATTTTGGACAGAGAGGACAGATGGTTTGAAAGAGGAGTGAAAGAAGCCATCTATGTCCACTGTGAGCGACCATCTTTGAACAGAGGCGGTGGTTACGACACCAACTGTCTGCCATCTATAATCCAGTTTTGAGTTCCCTCCCCAGACGCCTTAACGCCCACTCACATCCTGGGCCATCTGACCTCAGGAATTCGCATGATAAGGTGGGGCCAGGTTTCACAATGAGCTCACCCGAAACTCTGGCTGATTAGGACCCACACCCAGTTTCACACCTTGGCTCAGGCGATTAGAGGATCAGCAGGGGGTCCTTTTGTCCCTCTGTGGGGGGATACTCCCACTAGGTTTAAATCTGGGACTCCCCACCATTTGACCTTAGAACTGAAGAAGCTTCTCGGATGAGAGGTGAAACGTCTTCAAGTAACTTAAAGAAGTCCAGACGCTTTTCTTTGCAAGCTCCTTTGACTACGATGACCTGGATGACTGAGAACCTTCACAGACATCATTTACGTATAGATCACCTAGAGTACCAAGTCCTTTATGTTCTAAAACAGAGAATCTTAAGTCCATCTTTGCTAGCACAAATAAGTGATTGTTGCAGATCGGGGTTGCAAGAGGGAGGGTGAGCCAACCAAAGTAACGTCTTATTTGTGACCAAATTTTTAATGTTTCAGTGACAACTGGGTTCGAAGACCGGCTTAATAGGGACGATTGTGAGGTATCGCATGCTAAAGCACGTAATGACGAGGAACAGGAGGCCGCTTCACTCTGGCACCAATTGACCCTGTGCACGAGAAAATGCTAACTTCCTGGTTTGAGACCGGATGTGGGGTTGTACATTTCCGGTAGCCTTACTTTGCGGTCAATCGCTACTGCGAAGATATACTCCAAAATCATGTCCAAAACTCAAAAAACGGAAAGATCGCGTTAAGTTACAAAGAGCAGAAGGTGGGAACACTCACCACTGTTGTGTCATAAAAAATCGAATGATCAATTTTGACGTTTAAAGAGTTTAGATCGATCAGTTGTTTACATCACTCAACACAAGCAGAACTGCATTACTGCATGCAGAAGACACATCGTCCACATTCAGAAGCACATCTCTGTATAATGACTGGTCTCATGATTTAAACAGGCAAATGTTCAGCATTCAAACTACAGGTGAAGAATAGTCAAACCAGATGTTTCCCCGTTATGTCGATATCAGCTAGTCAAGTACACACCTACACAGCACGTTAACAAACCGTGAAAAAAGCCACACAAAAAATGAATGATTGCTGGTAAGGGTTTCTATACATTAGTATTTACGAAGGGTATGTTGTGACTTACCTTCAAAATTACAGTGGTCCCTCGCTAATAACGCGGTTCACCTTTCACCTCGCTGTTTTGCAGATTTTTTAGTGCAAGTTTGCATGCTTACTTTTTTTTACGTCACATTGTGTCCTGCGTCCTGATCGCTGCAGACGATCTCCATGACGTCTCTCCTGTACAGTACAGAATTGCTGCATCGATCGCTAGCAGTGTGACTCTGAAGTGCAGTACTGTATGTCCACGATGTCCACGAAACGTTTTGCACCGTCAAAAAATAAAATTGGCTACTTGATTTCACCTATCGCTGGTTATTTTTAGAACATAACACCCGCGATAAACGAGGGACAGCTGAGAAATATAACATATGAATCCCTTTTCTCTTTTGCTCTGAGGCACGGGAAAAAATATAGACAAGTCGATGAACATCATTTACAGATATATTGGGTAAATGCCCAAGACATCTATAGAAATGTAAATCGCCGTTTGATTCATTCATTTGCTTAACTTGTTTTGGACCGTAAACAGGGCGTGAATAGGACACCGGAAACAAAGCTCCCCACAGGAGTTTCCGCACCGGAAGTAGCATATGCTAACGTGCACATAGTCAATTAGTATAGGGAGACGTACACCACAATAATATATTATACATATTAGATGCCCAATAATACCCAATTAAATTAGGCAGTCCTAATCCTCCAGCTGATCTATCCCTATAAAGAAGCGAGCGACTAGCTCTTGGACGTTTACCGGCCCAAACAAATGACGAAATAGCGTCATTTATAGTTCTGAAAAATGATTTAGGCAGATAAATGGGCAAACTCTGAAATACATATAAATATCTAGGTAATACATTCATTTTAATAATTTGAATCCTACCAGCTAAAGACAGCGGTAGGTAGTTCCATCTTTGAAGATCATTGTAAGTAAAGTAATATTCTGTTTCCGCATTAATCTCAGATCGTGAAATTGCAATTCCAAGATACCCCAAATTAGCCATTTTAAAGGGTATAGTTGATGTTGGTATGTCTGCAGCCATTTGATTAACTGGAAAGTATTCACTTTTGGAGATGTTAAGCTTATATCCCGATAAATATCCGAAAGAATTTAATACTGATAAAATGTGTGGAATATTTAGTAGAGGATCATTCACATAAAGAAGCAAATCATCTGCATAGAGCGACACCTGATGTTTTATACCCCATCTATCAATCCCTCCTAATCCTTTCACCATTTTTAAAGCTACTGAGAGTGGTTCAATCACTAATGCAAATAATAACGGGGAGAGTGGGCGCCCCTGTCTTGTCCCCCGAAAAAGTGGAAATGGAGTGGAGCATTGATTATTTGTACAGACAGAGGCACAATGAGAGGAGTAGAGTAATTTGACCCATGAAACAAAATTATTATTAAAGCTAAATTGTCTTAAAGAAAAGAAAAGATAGGCCCATTCCACTCTATCAAAGGCTTTCTCGGCGTCAAGAGATAATATAGCTTCTGGAACGTTAGAGGATGATGGAGAAAGAATGACACCAAGAAGTCTTCTTATGTTAGAGTATGAACGTCTTCCTTTTATGAATCCCGTCTGGTCCTCTGAGATAATTGAGGGCATAATCGATTCTATTCGCCGGCCTACGATTTTTGCAAGAATTTTAACGTCTACCGGGAGGAGTGATATTGGCCGATAGGATGTGCAGCTCAGTGGGTCTCTGCCTTTTTTAAAAATGAGAGAAATAGTGGCTTGCATGAGTTTAGGTGGCAGAGTTCCTTGCTCGATGCACATGAGAAAAAAAAGAATATTGTTTTGCAGTAGGATGAGCAAAATGGCAAGGGTCGATAAAGCCATATTGGTTCATAAATGTGACAAAAGCCTGGGATATTTTCGATGAACGCGGACTAGATTTATCTAATGTTGGATCAATAACACAGTTCATATCTCCTCCCATTATTAAAAGGTGAGAATCTAAATTTGGAATAGTAGCAAACAGTGAAGACACAAATCCATGGTCGTCCCAATTAGGAGCGTAAACTGAAATTAGGATAACCTGTCTTCCATATAGCTTGCCCGTGATAATGACATATCGACCGTTTGAGTCTCTAATTACTTTATCCGTAGCGAAATTAGTGTTTTTCCGAATTAGTATAGTTGTGCCCCTTGTTTTCATATCAAAATTAGAATGAAAAATTTTATCAATCCATGATCTATTTAATTTCTTATGATCAGAATTGCATAAATGTGTTTCTTGAAGAAACATTATGTCAGCGTGTCACGGTTTGGCGTGGCAGACCGTGGGGATATGGGGAATGAGGACCCAGGCGCGGTGCTCTGTGTATAAACAGTGTGTTTATTTACAGTAATGGAAACAATAACAGTAAATCCCCATGCTCTCCCGTGACTCCCGTGTCGTGTCTTCCCAAAAAGTCCGTGCTCCGTGTTCTCCACTCTCGTGTGTCCACACACACCCCGTGCCTGCTGCCCTCCGATGTTCCACGCTCCTCCTGAGGGGAAAATGACAGAGGCAGCCGTCAAGACACTTAATTCCAGTAGGCATACACTCACAGACTTAACTAAGCAGAAGACTAACGTGGAGTCTCATGGAATGATCCCGCGTCGGTGGGAGCTCCAAGACTCTCCTAAGTAGCTCCCCCGACGAGCCCTGATCAGCGGCAGGTGTGTAGCTTCGGGTGTGGCCAGTCCCCTAGCAGGGCTACACCCACCAGGCCTGAAGACGCCTGTAAACCAGTGTTCATACACACCTGCACCCATACACACACATACACTCACATCTACAAGCATGGAGAAGAGCAGCAGCAACACCAAAAATACATATAATATCACAAGTCCATGACTGCCCAGGGATCCTGGGTCGCTCAGACCCAGGACCCTGACACAGCGTTTAAATCTTTAATATGTGTCATAACTTTCGTGCGTTTTATTGTGGCATTTAACCCTCCAGTATTTAACGAAATTATCCTCACAGCCTGTCCACCAGTGGTTCCCCCTTTGGTTACAGTGGCCATAGTTCGGTGTCCTTCAGTCATGTTATTGTATCATTCTCGACGAGCAAGCAACCGCAAGTAATTAATGAATTAATTTTCTGAGCAAAAATTACACGATAAAAAATAAGTACACACATGGCATCGAACTTAAAATAAACAAAATTATATAAAAGTAAAAATATTTCCTTAAACATCAAAACTAATCCCCAAGTATCGTACTTCCCTTTCTCCATCTCCTTTCCTCTTCTTTACCTGTCTCAGCTTTGCAGCTTTTTAACAGAACAACTAAACCCCCATATTAACAAATATAAACTTTAAGTAAACAATCAAGACATCTATTCAGTTAATTAAATGGTCCAAGTAATTAAAAAAAAAAATTATCAGAATTTTCATATAATAATGATGTAAAACTGAAAAAGTATAAGGTTAAAGTAAAAATACCCCACAAGAACCCAAAACTGAACTCACATTGATCTGAAAGGTTAGCCTCTGTTACTTTATAACTTTTTATTTTAATTCTATAATACCTTTCCAAGCTTTAACCTTGAATATGAAGTATAATATAAAATAAATTACTACATTTTACACAAGTTAACTTTAAGTACAAGTTACTTCTGAATCAACTGAGACAACCCTTAACCAAAATAAGTAAAAATAACACCGCCTTTAGGCTGATGGGTTTACATCAGTCAAAAATTCTGGTACATTGGAATAGTCCTTAAGGACCTTTAAACTGAACCAAATAACAAACATCTCAGTTGTCCTTAGGATAGCAACAATAGATGGTGAGACTTTTCAGGCTCCCGTCTCCGTTTAAAGACTTACCGAAACAGAATCAGTTCCTCTTATTAGAAACGTAATTGGCATTACTCACATTAGCCTTAAAAGAAACAGCATTAAGGTTTTAAAGTTTGTTAAACTGGTCTTCAGACAACAATTCTGATGGCTAAAGAACCAAATGGGACAGGCAAAAAAAAAAAAAAAAGAAAGAAGGTGAAACAGGTCCCAGGGTTTGTTGGTATTTTCCCATGAAAGAAGTGGCTTCCTCAGGTGATGAAAATCTCTTCTTCTCGCCACTCTCCAGAGTAATCTGTAAGCGAGCCGGGAAGAAAAGCGTTGGATGAAGGGCTAAGTTGTAGAGGTCAGCCATTACCGATTGGTACTTAGCTCGTTCCTCAGCGACTTCAGGCATATAGTCCTCAAAGATCTGAACTGGTGACCCGCGATAGTGGAGCTTGCCTCGTTGCTTACGAGCCTCTCGCATAATAAGCTCCTTGGTCTGATACTGATGAAGACGAATTATTACCGGTCTAGGTCGAGCGGTTTAGCGATGAGTGTCCTATGGGCTCGATCCAGTTCAGGGGGGGACTGAAGAATTTGTTCACCGAGTACTTCAACCAGAAAGTAGCGCAGCACTATTTTACACTTAGTTATGGCATGTAGAGTTATGGAATATGCTGTGAACTTAACTAACATTACTTAGCAGTAGCAGTAATATGGTTTAAACATTAGCCCCTTACATAACTAGCCAACTTAAGGCTTCCTGATTAACCCTCTGGGGTTGACGGATCCAGAGTCTCCGTTTCAATTTGGGTCGAAAGTGTGGACTTCAAACTACATAACAGTTTTTAAATTGTGTTGATAGGCCACGTAAAACCAAAGTTATGATTTTAAAAAAATACATGCAATGTTTTTTTCTGAATAAAACAGTGGTGTTTATAGCGGGAAGAAACAGTAAAAATGGCGTTTTCTAAGGACAGCGATAGCAAACACCGGCTGTGTCCCAATCCAGCGACCGCATGCTTCGTAGTACGCGCAGTTTGGGGACTACGGTTGTGTCTCAATTAAGAGACCGCACGCTTGAAGTACGCATTTTGAGTGCGATTACGTCACTGCCACGCGACGCCGGCTGTCCCAATTCGAAGTGGACTTCAAATGCATACTCCAAATGCGCCGTCGATTTCCCCAAATATCAAGCGTGGTCCGGTGCACGCTTTGTGGTCCCATATATCCCACAATTCATAGTGCGGCGGTGGGTGTGGATAATTTTGCTGCAAAATACGGCAGACGGCAGAAGGGAGCGGCCGAAGAGTTAACTGTCAAAAGTAAGTACTGAATATGATGTCACTTATTTATGTGCGAATGTTTAATAATGAAGAACATTAAAACATTACTGTTGGCCACATGTCGGCAAAGTTATGTGACATTAGTGATGTTTGTACTTTCAGCGTTAACTTGGGTTTTAAAGCCTCTACTTCAAAATATATATATAGTTGACCTTAATCTTACAGAGAGAATGTGATGATTTCATGGAAAATTAAAGTCAGTCATATATCCACAAACACAACAAGCTGAAAGTCAGTGAATGCTGCTCGGTTTGCAGTCCTGAGTATCACAGCACAAGCAGGATTCCCTGCACTGTTAATGTTAGCTATGTTATATTGCTGCCTCTGTTCGGTGGTGTCGAGCCAAACGGACTTTAACGTGTGTTTGAACGAGCTGACGGTTCACTCGTTAAGCTGAAAGAAAGATGCTTTAATCACAGGAGTCACACATGTGTCCACTGTACCATCTGGGAACTCTTCTTGTTTAACACTGTGTTATTACAATGTTTAGCACATTGTAATAACACAAACACTAAATCCTCCTTCTCTTGTGCTGTTTTGTAGCAGTGTATACACCTGAGACTGTCACCTGTCTGTCTGTCCTGCACTCTCTCTCTTTTTCGTTCTCTCTGATTGTGGAATAAAAGTATGAACATGTATTTATAAGTTACACTTGTGTTTGAATCCTGCAGCTTATCACACATTTGATTTCCATGTGTGACAACTGCAAGTGTCCAGAGTGAGGACAGACTGAGGGACCCACTGCTGCACATCATCTGTGAGGCTTTGCACCCCTGATGATCCACCAGGAGAAACTCAGCAGTGTGTGAGGAAGAGGAGGAGGAAGAGCCAGCAGCAGCTGACAGACGGAGAGGATAGACAGACTGTTCCCTGTTTGTGAAGGACTGCTAGAAAGTTTAAAATAACTAATTTTCTGTCCTGAATCAGTCTTATTAGGTAATGTTCAAATAATTTTATCATTCCAGTGTTTTCAGTGTGGGAGAAAGTACTCAGGGCTTTCAAGTTAAACACAATGAAAGGCAGTAACAAGTTTAATGTTCAGAAACCTAAAGTATGTATCAGCAGCAGAATGGACCTAAAAATAAATGTTTGTTTCAGTTCTATGAAGCTTTGAGTATTTTGGATTAGTAGTACTGCTGTGTTTGTTGTATCATATTGCTGTAATTGTTTATATGCTTTATATATTCTGAGGTAAGTTGATCTATAGTGTTACATCATATTCTATAAGGATGTTATGTGTTTGTAGACTTTCTGCCCAGTTTGACCCATTTAGCAGAAGTCAGCCTGTTTAAGGCCCTATATTCTGTATGACTTAAAGCAGTTATGACATGGTATAATTTTCTCACCCAATAAAGGAATATTTAATATATCAGTCTACTCTTCATTTTATCAGACACAGTTATCACAGCTCGTACATTTCCATTTCCAGAGTTCAAGCTCACTGCTGTAATATATCCTGTAATAAATAAATATCTATCTATTGATCTATCTATTGATCTATCGCTCGATCTATCTATCTATCTATCTAATCTGACAATACATATAATATTGGCCATATTATATTTACATTACCACAGTGAGATGATTTTAGTCTCATGAACAACATTAGCTAATTGTTATTTACTAACTAATCTTAAAATGACTGTTCAGTACAGAGATGAAGCCCAACAATCATGTTTTACAGTCCTGTGGTCTCAGCCTCTGATACTCAACGAATCACAGTGATGTCATGACAAAAATGAATGAACAAAAAAAACATATTTTCTCCTTCATTTATGTCACACAAAGCTGTATGAAACGTTTCTCGCGGTTAGTATCATGGTTGCTAGGCAACCTGAACAGCGCGACGAAGGCTAGACCATCCCATTTCACAAGCCTCTCACTTCCGCACTTCTCGTACTTATAAACTGTGTCCCAAAACGTCGGCTGCATCCTTCGGAGGACCCGGTCTTCGCGGTCTATGTGGGCCGGGTCCTTCGAAGACCGAGAAGGCCGGAAGTGCGAGGTTGTGAAATGGGACGGTCTAGCCTTCAGATTTGCATCACCGCTGTCTTGGTGGAGTTTAATAAACTCGGCCGTCTGCTCCTTGCTATCTAAAATATAACAGGACACTGGCGTAAATTCTCGACCGTCTCACACTTCTGTTTAATCAATTTTCTGTTTAACGTTTATTCAGCTGTGTGAAAATCCCGGAGGAACCTCCGTGATGGATTAATAAAGTTTTATTTAATCTAATAATCTAATAACTTTGATCTCAGCCAAACCGATTTATTCCGGAAAAGATAAAACACCAAAAAAAGGCAAACAATTACATTTTTATGGTATCCGAGTGACTTATATATCATGTTTAACCTTAGTAGCGAAAGAGCGGGGGTCTGAAAACGATGAAGCCAGGAGTCCGCTGCTCTCACCGGCTGGAGTGACCATTGAACCCCCCCGGCTTGCTATCGAGCGGGTGGGTAACAGATGTCTCCGAAAACGTTGGCACACTTTTGCAAATATACGATGTCTTGATAAACCAAGCAGATATTTGTAATTTACACAGCTACTTTCTCGCCTGAAAATATGTTAAAAGTTTATTTTGCGACCCAGAAAGATTAATAAGACTCATTTTAAAACTTAGTAGCGGCCGCCATTGTTGGCAGCTGAAATTTGGCTGGGCCGCGCTATGAATTCTGGGATATGGTGGGCCACGAAGGACACACCCGACCCATCCTTCAAATTCGGGGAAATGAAGGACGCATTTGTCGGCCGCATTTGAAGGAGTCGACGAATTGGGACAGCCTTCGTCGCCTGGCTGTGACGTAATCGGCCTTCAAATGCGGGCCCTTTCTCAATTCTCAAGTACGCGAGTACGTACTCGCCGAGAACGCACGGGAGTACGGACTCGCTGAGAACAAGAGTACGGACTCGCAATTTGTACAATTGGAACGCCAGCGTACTTGATGATGTCACAGGTCCGGAGTTTTTACTGCCGTCCCCTCTTAATTTAACTGTGAGTAATATGTTATGAAGCTTAACTTTAATCACTGCCAAACCGGTTTACTCAGGAACAAATAAAACACTGAAATAAACCAAACATTAACATTTAGAAGTGATCTAAGTGACTTATATATCATGTTTAACCTCAGTAGTGAAATCTGAATAAAAATAGTGTACATGTACATACGTGTACATACCTTAATAAAAACAAGCAGGTGAGATGTTAGAACGCTTTTATTTTTATTTTAGTGGACACTCAATACAATAGACAGCTACTGGGGTTTGGGGTTTGTTTAACCTGAGTAGCGAAAAGACCGCGGGGGGGTTTGAAAACGATGTGCCGGGAGTCCGTTGTTCTCGCCGGCTCTAATAATCCTCGACCTCGCTGTCTGCTATGGAGCTGGCCGGTCACAGACGTCTCCGAAAACGTCGGAGCGCGTTTGGAAATATATGATATCTTGATAAATCGAGCAGATATTTGAAGTTTACACAGCTACATTCTCGCTTGAAAATAACTTTTTTAAGTTTATTTTGTGACCCAGAAAGAGTAATATTTAAAAGTTATAGCTATAGTACGCACGCTTGAAGTACGCGCAGTGCGTACTTCACTTCTCTTAATTGGGACACAGCCTACGTACGGCCTGTACAAAGTGCGGAACAGAGAGGCTTGTAAAATGAGACGGTCTAGCCTTCGTCGCACTGCTCAGGTTGCCTAGCAACCATGATACTACTGCGAGAAACGTTTCATACAGCATTGTTTGACAGAAATGAAGGCTAAAAAATGTTTTTTGTGCATTCATTTTTTTTAATGACATCACTGATCAGTTAAGTATCTGAGGCTGAGACCAAGGGACTGTAAAAACATGATTGTTGGGCTTCATTTCTGTACTGAACAGTCATTTCAAGATTTGTTAGTAAATAACAATTAGCTAATGTTGTTGAGAGTAAAGTCATCTCACTTTGACAATGTAAATGTAATATGGCCAATATTATATTTATTGTGAGATTATTATGATATATTACAGCAGTGAGCTTGAACTCTGTGTCAAATACTGAGCTTCGGTGAAGATTCAAGTTGGAGTTATTTATATTTCCTATCACCTTCAATCTTCACTCAAAGACAAGTATCTTTGACAGTGTATATATAGATGTATTAGGGCTGTGCGATTTGACCAAAATCTCATACCCCGATATAAGACATCTATCGTCCCGATAACGATATAAATCACAAAAATTTAACATTTTCTGTAAATTCTGTGAATCTCAGGCAGCTCGACTTGCGTGAAGTGTTTCCAGCTGGGCGTAGTGTACCTGAAGTCGAGTGTCTTAACCGATGCATGAAACTATACATTTTTAGACATAAGTTGTAACGGCCGCCGTTTTCTTTGCAATTATTCATTACACAACGTGCTGTGGGGAAAAGCCTGTTCTAACGTTTGAGTCTAAGGTTTATTTTTTAGCACCTGACCTTCTCATCCGTAAACTCCCTGTATACTCTTTCACGTGATTCAGTTTATTTTGAAAAGTCGCAACAGGATCTTGAGCTTTATTGTGAAAGGTTTATGTGGGAAATAAACAAGCGGACACGCGGTGGTTTTACCGTCGTTGTTGCTAACGACAATGCATGAAAACAGGCGCTTGTCGGTCCGTAGTGTGGTTATATTAAATATAAGAGAAAGAGAGAACTTTAAGAAATTAATATAGCCACTACAGTGACCATCAAAACGATGAAGTTTATTTTGCGACACCACAAAACAAACATAGCGTAAAATGAAACGATAGACGTTTTTATATCGTCATCCGATATATATCGTTATATCAAACAGCCCCAAGATGTATTATATATAAGAGACAAATATTGGTTGTTTAATATGCTAGAATTATTACATTTGGCTCAATGCTTACATATATGTGTAAAAAGAAAATGTACGAGCTGTGATAACTGTTTCTGATAGAAGAGTAGACTGATATATTAAATATTCCTTTATTGGGTGAGAAAATCATACCATGTCATAACTGCTTTAAGTCATACAGAATAGATATCAGAGTCTTAAACAGACTTCTGCTAAATGGGCCAAACTGGGCAGAAAGTATACAAAAACATAACAGCCTTATAGAATATGATGTAACACTATAGATCAACTTACCTCAAAATTTATAAAGCATATAAACAATTACAGCAATATGATACAACAAACACAGCAGTACTACTAATCCAAAATACTCAGCTTCATATAACTGAAATAAAGATGGACATTTATTGTTAGGTCCATTCTGCTGCTGATACATACTTTAGATTTCTGAACATTAAACTTGTTACTGCCTTTCATTGTGTTTAACTTGAAGGCCCTGAGTGCTTTCTCCCACACTGAAAACACTGGAATGATAAAATTATTTGAACATTACCTAATAAGACTGATTCAGGACAGAAAATTAGTTATTTTAAACTTTTCTAGCAGTCCTTCTCAAACAGGGAACAGTCTGTCTATCCTCTCCATCTGTCAGCTGCTACTGGCTCTTCCTCCTCCTCTTCCTCACACACTGCTGAGTTTCTCCTGGTGGATCATCAGGGGTGCAAAGCCTCACAGATGATGTGCAGCAGTGGGTCCCTCAGTCTGTCCTCACTCTGGACACTTGTAGTTGTCACACATGGAAATCAAATGTGTGATAAGCTGCAGGATTCAAACACAAGTGTAACTTATAAATACATGTTCATACTTTTATTACACAATCAGAGAGAACGAAAAAGAGAGAGAGTGCAGGACAGAGAGACAGGTAACAATCTCAGATGTATACACTTCTACAAAACAGCACAAGAGAAGGAGGATTTAGTGTAGGGCTGGGCGATATGGCCTAAAAGCCATATCACGGTATAATTTGAAGCATGTGCTGTAACGATATATATCGCGATATATTCCTTTCTTCTGTATAAGATATTTTACACACTATAAGGCACACTTAAAATCCTTTAATTTTCTCAAAAATCGCCAGTGCGCCTTATGTGTGAATTCTGGTTGTGCTTACTGACCTCGCACCGATTTTATGTGGTACGTGCAGAAATCTGTCAAAAATGTTTTAGTACAACTTTGGTAAGCTCTGAAGGCGCACCGCTTGATGGATTGCCGGAGCATTACGGCTGCCGTAGTCAGGAGCCTCACGGAGCAATCCGGGTCAAACGAACACTGCGGCATCACTGAGAGTTAAAAACTGTCTAAATTCTTTCATCTTTAATAAAATGATCAGTGTTGCTGCTTTACCAGGTGTAACAATTAAGTTTAACATCCAGGCATCCATGAAAACAGAATTTATTAAATTCAATGGAGTTAGAAGCTAGCAGGAAGTTAATTCACTAGTTTCCACCTAAACATGATATGCCATGTTCTGACTGAGAGATTTCTGAAAAAATTAAAGTACAGCTCTGCTATCACTTCCAACATAAATGAAAACTAAAAACTAAACTAAACAGCAGTGACGTTTGTAGGGTTACTGAAGTTGAGTTAGCTGGTATATAATGATGTGCTACGCGATTGCTAGCAAAACAGCTACGTTAGCATAACATTAGCACAGTGAAGCTGAAGGATGGCCACTAACCTTTTTCCACTCGATAAAAGTTAACGTGAGGGTTTCTGGTGGTTAGGGACAAATGCAATTGCATGGCAGGATGCTATAAATGGACCAAACTTCAGTCAGGAGAACAACTGAGATAATCCATCCACAATACGAGGTTAGTCATTAATATACTGCAACAACATGGGAATAGAGCAGCTGTGAGAGAATTCAGCATTAATGAATCAATGGTAGGGAAGTGGAGGAAGCACAGTTTTTGGCTTTCCCCATCTTCCAAAAGTGCTTCGTCTAATTGCTATTACTGTTGCCCGGCATAATTTGCAGATGATGTTGTTTGCAGCTGCTGCAATACCAAAACAGGCGCAGCTTGATGACACCATCAACATGCGCTGTCGCGGTAGAGCAGTATAGTCAAAATCTCTACCGTTGGCCAAATTTATATTGTTTCTACCGTGTACCGTTTATACTGCCCACCCCTAATTTAGTGTTTGTGTTATTAGGAGTGCTAAACAAGAAGAGTTCCCAGATGGTACAGTAGACACATGTGTGACTCCTGTGATGAAAGCATCTTTCTTTCAGCTTAACAGTGAACCATTAGCTCGTTCAAACAAACGTTAAAGTCCGAACAGAACACCACCAGAGGCAGCAGTATAACATAGCTAACATTAACAGTGCAGTGAATCCTGCTTGTGCTGTGATATTCAGGACTGCAAACCGAGCAGCATTCACTGATTTTCAACTTGTTGTTTTTTTTTTTTATATATTACTGACTTTAATTATCCATTAAAATTATCACATTCTCTGTAAGATTAAGGTCAACTACTGAACGGCATATATTTTAAAGTAAAGGCTTTAAAACCAAGCTGACGCTGAAAGTACTAACATCACTAATGCCACATAATTTTGCCGACATGTGGCCAACAGTAATGTTTTAATGTTCTTCATTATTAAACATTTGCACATAAATAAGTGACATCATATTCAGTACTTTTGAAAGTTTAGTCTTTGGCTGCCCCGCTTCAGCCGTCTGTAGTGATGTGCGGATCGATACTGAAATATCGATTGCTCCGATACCAGTCATTTATGTTGTAGAATCGATTCTCATATTAAAATATCGATATTTTAGTAATTTAGGGTAAATTTGTAGTTTATCTTTAACAGGAACAGAGTGGAAAGAAACTATATCATTCGGATTGTCTACATTGGAAGGAACTACTTCCTATTCCACTTTTAATAGTCATGTGCGAAATACGGCTTTATAAATTTGTGGCAGCCCCTTGGCATGCGCACTCACAACAATAGCTGGGCCTAAAAGGAATCATGTGCGGACGTATTTTACCTCCACAAACAGCCAAGACAGGGTTTGCGCCAAGACCGTGAGGTGTGGTGGCTACACCATTTACCTCGTCAAACACCTCACTGTAAATCATATCACAGAATATAATGAGGTATGTTGAGGCGAACTGAAGAGGAGGAGAGGAGAGGGGTAGGTGCTGCTAGGGCGAGACAGACGTCTCTCGCGGAGTCCTTTAGTGCTGTAGCCAGGCAACATGCTCAAATGGCACACAACTTCAGTTTTTTTTATTTCTATATGACAATTCTGCATTATTAAGTGATAAGAACAAGTAACCTGACGTCCTGTAATCATTATGAAGCTATAATTTAAGATACAATAAAAGATATCAGATCAGTATCGCCGATACCACTCTGAATTTTACTTGGTATTGGATCGGAAAGGAAATCAGTGGTATCGCACATCACCAGCCGTCTGCCATATTTTTCGGCAAAATCAACCACACCCACCGCCGCGCTATGAATTGTGGGATATATGGGACCACGAAGTCTACACCAGACCACACTTCAAATTTGGGGAAATCGACGGCGCATTTGTCGACCGCAAACTAAAAGCAAAGTTGTCACCAATTACTGTTTATATTTGTGTGTATTGCTGCAGCTTTTTTAAATATTAACTTGGTGCCTTTGGGTGAAATAATGGTAATATGAGGGACCGATCCAAATGGTCACAAAGAATAGCCACTTGTTTCTGTGCTACCAAAGTTACCCGGCTTTCATTCAAAATGTGTTTATCGTCAGCACCTACACATTAAATTACTTAAACATTATAAATGGCTTCAAGCTCACACTGAGACCTGTGGACCACTATCAGCCACTGAGACAGTAGACACATTTATATGTGTTTTTTTTTTTTATATGAATATTTCATACTTTAAGGCTGCCTGTTTATTTAAAGGAGATGAACAAAATACATTACAATTGTACATAATAATATCATAGATGATAGATTAAATAAATAGATTTTAAGTAGATGCTTGTGCATTCTTGAAGTCTTATATGTTGAATTGAACTACGTGTTCTCTAGCATATCGAGACTATTTCTCCACACCGTTACATATTCCATATGTACGGGGTACGACCCCCCTTGGTCGTGGCGTGTGGATATTTCTTTAAGACACTCCGGCACGCCCGGCTACGCCCCATAGCTTATAAAACAGCTGTGCAGACGTGACACTGGTGATCGTTGATCTCCACTTGTTGTGTGTGTGTGCGAAAGAGTGCTTACCTTGAGAGTACTGTGTGTCTGCGCGTCTATTGGCGCGTGCTTCGGCATCCTCCGTGGGCGATGTATTTCTCCCTTCTAGGTCCCCTGGTAGCCCCGGTATTCCCCTGGTAGCCCCGGTATTCTCCTGGTATCCCTAGCTGGCCCTTGGTCCCCCTTCCCTGGCATGTCGCCTCGAAAAAAAAAAGGCTTATGCGCCGGTCGGACCATGCTGTGCAGCTGCCGGCTAGCGAGTAGCTCGGCTACAGTGAGGAAACACGGCAGGGACACGGCTTCAGCGTTCAAGCATACGCTGTCGCCTTGGCACTGTGCGGCTTGGCTGCTATGTGTGTTAACACTGCTACTGCTGCAGCTGCAGGCTGTGTTTCCCTGGCGTATTGCCTGCGCTTCGCCGGTTTACACCTCGCTGTGTCTGATGCTCAGCCAGCGAGTGAGTGTTCTCCAGCCTGCAGCGCCGGGCTCTCTGCAGGCGGTTCACCCGTTACACGTTAGCCTGGCCTCACTGTGTCTGATAAGCCAGCCACAGCGAGGCTGTGTTCCAGCCTGCGGTGCTGGCTGCACTCGAATGTCTCGTCCTCGAGTTCACTCTTGTGGCTCCCCTGTCTACGGACAGCACTCGGCAGCCACTTGGCCCTGGGGCGACCTGCAGGTCGGGTCCCTTGCTTGGCCCTCCTCTCCAGCGGCTGCACTGCAGCTGCCGGCTGTGTTCTCTGGCGTGTTGCCCGCATTTGCTGGCTTGCCCACCAGTCGGTCCTCGCTGTGTCTGATACGTCAGCCAGCGCATGTGTGTTCTCCAGCCTCCTTAGCCAGTCTCTCTCTGGCATATAGGCTGCTGCGGCTGCAGGCTGTGTTCCCCTGGCGCGTTGCCGCATTCGCCGACTTGCCCGCCAGTCGGTCCTCGCTGTGTCTGATGCCTCAGCCAACGGGTGAGTGTTCCCCAGCCTGCGGTGCTGGCTCCCTGTCTGGCGTTGCCCGCTTCTTGCAGGCACCCAGTAGGGTCTCCTCTCAGCGGCTCGATGAGCTACGCTTCCTCTCCTCTTCCTGCTCCTGGGATTCCAGGTTCGGGCCCTGGGCTCTGAAGGCTCCAGCTGGGGATCCTTGAGAGCGTATGCGCGGGCTCGTCCTAGCCGACTGCCCGTGTTTCTGGCCTGTTGTCGCTCCAACCGCATGCCGCGGGTTGATTTTGTCAGACCTTGCTGTGTGTGACATTTTGGCCAGTGAGTGAGAGGTCCCCAGCCTGCGATGCTGTCTCCCGGTTGGTGCTTGCCTGTGTGTCACGGACTTACATGGCCAGCACGGGGACGCCCAGTAGCTGGGACTTTGTGTCTGACCTCGAGTGTCTCATTGCGAGTTCACTCTTGAGGCTCCACTGTCTGCGGACATGCACGTGGGGCTAGACCGTCGGGTCGTTGCCTTGCTCAGCCCTCCACTTACGCAGGCTAGGCTGCCAGCCCCCCCCTCCCTGTCTGTCAACAGCTCGGGGTGGCTTCAGCTTTGAGGATGGACGGGTCACATCCCAAGCTTCACCCACGGTTGCCCGCTTCGCCGGCGTACACGCCAGTCGGACCTCGCTGTGGCGAGTGAGAGTTCTCCAGCTGTAGTGCCGACTCTCTGTCTGGCATTGCCCGCATGTCGTAGCCCTATGCGACCAGCGGGCTGTTACTTGGCGGTTCGGTGTGCTGCGTTCCCTGATTATCTGCCTCGTGGTTCCCAGGCTGACCTTGCGGTCCTGCGTCCTGCAGGACCGGTTCAGGCCAGTCTGGCATCTGCAGACTGCTGCCTCCACCCCCTGGCTTGGCTTTCGCGTCTGGCTTGGCCCTGACTGGGGTGGTGTGTACATATGTGTATTTGTACATAGTTCTTTGGTCTTCACTCTCGGCAGTTCGGTTGCACTGTCTCCTCGCGGGGTGTCTTACAGAGTTACCCCGTACATATGGAATATGTAGCGGTGTGGAGAGATAGTCTCGATATGCTAGAGAACGTACGGTTACGGTGTAACCTTGGTTCTCTTAGTGAGAGACTATCTCTCCACCGTGAGGCCACTCGGAGTTGCGTTCCGATCAAACGATCACTGGTGTCACGTCTGCACAGCTGTTTTATACGTAAGCTGTGGGGCGTAGCCGGGCGTGCCGGAGTGTCTTAAAGAAATATCCACACGCCACGACCAAGGGGGGTCGTACCCCGTACATATGGAATATGTAACGGTGTGGAGAGATAGTCTCTCACTAAGAGAACCAAGGTTACACCGTAACCGTACAATCTATTCAAAGCCTCTCCCAGTCAGGGCTGTTCTCCATGCCTCTCTGACTGTACATGATGTTATTAGCACAAACACTTTAAAGGTGATCATTTAGGACTTCAACAATAATACAGACAGCAATGTAGTTAAACATCTTACAGTTAGTTTTATTGGGAATTAACTTAAAAACAAACAAACATCTGTCTCCTATTTTTTGTGTCATACAGGAAAGAAACATCAGTATCTGATGAGAAGACATTTCTTTTGTTTAATTTCAACGGGAGATGAATATCTCTAACAAGTTGATTTGTTCACATTTTCACATCTTAATTTTTAAGTGAAATGTGCATTTTGAGTTTATACACTATATGCATATAAGGCGACCTTTTCCTTTTGCAGTATTTTTGGGTGGTGCGTTTTTCTATTTCTTAACAAAAGGGGAATAAAGGTGCTTAAGTTCACCTAGGATGATTTGTTTTAATTTTCACATGGTTGTACTGAGGTGATGCAAATTGAAACATGCATTCCTTTTTTTTTATTTGACCCTGAAAAAGGCATATGAACCCTGTCTATTGTTTTTTCACTTGTCAAACTTCTCTACTCTTCGGGTAGAGATGAGTAAAGTGCTTGGTGAGCTTTTTCTCTATCAGCCAGCAAACATCTATAGTTCATCTACAGCATTTATTAAGGAGTGTTCCCTTCAGACCCCTGGCTAAAGAATAAATCCTGATATTATATCTTCCTTCCTTTTTCCTTTGCTTCTCCTCCAAGTCGGACTGGAGTTTAACTAACTCCATTAGTACTTCTATTGATTATAGCCTTTCATTTGGTTCTCAACGTGCTTTTTTTCATTTCATCAATCCTTATTTTGTTTATACTTACCTCATCTTTGATTTCCATAAACTGTCGCTTATCATCCTAGGAGCCAGCTTGTTAAATCGTTCATTGCTAAAACCACTGAATGAAGTACCGCATTGTCACTGAAAGGTACATGCATTAATTTAGTGATGCAGAACATGTATAGGTGTTGTTATGCTTGATTTAATCTGCTGCTAATTCTGTTTTGCACTGCTGGAATTGCAGCTACTAGAAGAAAGACACCAAGAACACCTGTTCAATCAATACAATTAGTTTCACTTTGACTTCCAGACAAACTAAAGCAATTTCTGCATCGCCTTTGTTAGGCTATAAGACAGCAGCCTGCATTCAGTTTAAAGTTTTAGAAATGTAATCTGAGACAAATCACCTTAGAAATAAACAGCAACACTAAGCGTGCACTCAGCAATAAAGTAATATACTCAAATTAAAATCCCAAGATTAACAATTTTCTGCTATATTAAGTTGTGTTTTACTGCTATATTTTTTCTGTTCTTTATGAAATTGTAGACGACATTCTATCATCATTATGATCAGATAATGTCTCTGACCACCAAGGATCATTTTGGGCAAAACCCCACTCTTTGAATGCAAGGGCCAGTCAGCAACCAACTGGTGTTCACTTAACCTAATTTTAACAGGTTTTATTACATCCAGTTAAGCATGCCAATCCAAGTTGTTCCTGTGGTGTGGCCAATGTGCATGTTGCAGCTTGTGGAGGCCCACAAGGTTTCATTATTGATCCATTCAAAGCTGAAAATCTCTAAATGAGTCTTTCACAAGAGCCTAAGAAATATAAGAAGCATCTCATTTCCTGCGCGATCTTAATCGATTCATGCATTCAAAGTGCCCTGTTCACCCACAGCCCTATGGGAAGAGCTGCTGTTGATTCTTCTCTCACAGGAGAGGTGAAGTCTAACGTAATCTGATTAGGCCCTGGCTCACTGCCTGCTGTTTGTACAGTATTGTTTTTCTTCTGCTGCCAACTGAAACTTTGATAGCTCTTCCAAATAGCTTTGGATCCCAAATTTACAGAAAGAGGAATATGGTAATTGCATTACTGTGAAGAATAAAAAATTTGAAATGGAGGATTACTCTTGTGTCTCTGATTCTCAGTAGTATCACTTGATCTTGGTTGGAAAAGTATGTGCAGATCTGCTTTAATTTTCAGGGTATTCCCTTGTCAGCCCGTCTTGACAGACAAGAACAGAAGGAACAGTGGGTGCCATGTTCTTTGATATATCTGTGACAATCACAGAATGCAGGATATACTGAAGGGAGCAGATGAAATGCTGGATAGAAACACACAAAAATATTACTGAATTCTGCTGAACGTCACTTTTTTTTAAAGTTTGTTTTAAATAGGTGTGTAATAAACAGTGATGCGTAGTGATCTTTAGTAAAAAGAAAGACATCAGAGAACATGTCCAAGCTTTTGAGTTTTGTGCATTTAGTTTTAATTATTTGAATATTAAATGATAAGGACCAGTGAGTGCAAGCTTTCTTTTATAAGTGACCAAGGGGCCTCCGTACTGTAGGGGTCGTAGCCATTTTTGTTTTGTGGTTGAGGAAATAATGGATAGGTTGACTGTGATTTTATTCCTAACATGAGCTAGCCTCTGTGTGGTTTGTATGTACAGCACCCGGCCTCTCTCTAGTTGCTTGCTTTCACCTCGCCCTTGTGATTAGATCTGTTAGTAGACATATTGGTGCCCTCTGCACCAATTTTCATTCCCCATTCCCTGTTTTTTTGCCTCTTTTTTGCCCCCTTGTTGGGGGCTCTGAGCCTACACATTTCCCCTGCTGGGCTACAGTGGACCAGCAGGGGAAACGGATGGATGCTGGATCTGTTGGGTGGGATTGCAAGGGGGGAGGTTGAGTGGGTGGTTGTTGGCTCTGCTGTTGCTCCCAGGTATCTAACCTGGTGGGATTGAACTTTACCTGTATTGCTACTTACAATTTTTATAATGTATAGCAAAAGCCTAGCACATTCAAACATAAGATTCATAATGACTGTATTTATGCAGAGGAAATTAGGGCTTCCTATAGGTTTTGGGGGTTAGTTGGGATGGTGGTGGGAAGTCATATTGTATGGCATGTGGGGGGTAGTGATGAGTTGATTCTCCCCTGCCCCACCTGCCTTCCAATCTAATGCAACTCAGTGATCCCTTTGCACACTTAGGTGGGGCTCACACAAAGAAATAAAAATTAGTCAACTAGAATAATATACGTAATTAGCTATAATAATTTATAGATGTTCCCCAATGGAGAAATTGGTGGACATACCTGGATAAATATTTTGTCCTCATCTGTATATCATTTCTATCTATCTTAATATTCCTAATATTCATCTCTCCTTTCTTTTCTTTCTGTTTCTCCCTTGCATTACAGCGGAGCCATTCACGCCACTCTCCAGGGATTCATCTAGCTGTATGTACATTCTGCCAAACAATATTCTTCTTTACTGCTATTGACAGTATGGTTAATTTATAGGCTCAGGCTTGATGGACTCTTAAAATCAGTGCTATAGGAACAAATCCAGAAACTCTGATGTTACCATCAAGACTTACACTGACACACGTCAATATTAGGTCATGGGAATTATCATGTGAAACACGATACATTAACCCGATATATATTAAATACTGCTTTAAATTTGTCTCAGCAGAGTCTTAGCGAAAATGTGTTTCACTCATTAGGTAGTTCTGATTGAAACTACTCTGTTTATTTTACTTTGCATAGGTTAGGGTAGAAAAACACAATTATCCCATGAAACATACTTATGGTTAAGTATACAGAAATTGTCTGAAAACATGCTTCAGTTTTCCTGGTCAAACTTGGAAGGAGATATGTTTAGTTTCAAATAATAAAACTATCACAAAGAAAAGAAATCCCTATTGTTAGCCTTGTTGAATCGCTATCTTATCGTGGTGGAGGGGTTTGTGTGACCCATGTTCTCGGGGGTTTCCGTAGGGGTTGGATGTATTGTGTGTTAAATGGTGGACCGATTCCTCCGTACTGAGACTACCTTTTGGGACATGGGATGTCACCTCTCTGGTGGGGAAAGAACCTGAGTAAGTGCATGAGGTCAAGAGGTACCAGTTAGATATAGTTGGGCTCTCCTCAGTGCACGGCTTGGAAAGTCTGGAACCAGTCTCCTGGAGAGGGGCTGGACTCAGTCTGGAGTTGCCCTTAGTGAAGCAACTAGACACTGCGTACTCCCAAAACACCTCCCACAGGACACGAAGGACAGGATCGAATGCCTTCTCCAAGTCCACAAAACACCCGTAGACTAGTTGGCCAAACTCTCATTTACCCTTGAGAGGGCAAAGAGCTTGTCCGCTGTTCCACGACCAGGACAAAAACCGCATCGTTCCTTCTGTATCCAAGGTTCGACTAACGGATGGATTCTCCCACCCCGAGACAGACTCTCCCAGGGAGGGAGAAGTTTTATCCCCGTACAGTTGGAGCACAGCCTGCTGTCCCCCTTCTTAAAGATGGGAACCAATCTAGAGTTTACCAGCGGCACTGTGGTTAGCACTGTTGCTGTAGAGCAAGAAGGTCCTGAGTTCAGTTCCACCGTCAGGCTGGGGTCTTTCTGTGTGGAGTTTGCATGTTCTTCTCGTGTTTGTGTGGGTTTCCTCTGGGTACTCCGGCTTCCTCCCACAAAGACATGCATGGTGATAGGTTAATTGATTAATCTAAATTGCCCATAGGTGTGAATGCGGGAGTGAATGTGAGTACGAATGGTTGTCTGTCTCTGTGTCTTAGCCCTGCAACAGACTGGCGACCTGTCCAGGGTGTACCCCGCCTCTCGCCCTATGACAGCTGGGATAGGCTCCAGCACCTTCTGCGACCCTGAAAAGGATAAGCGGAAGCGAATGGATGGATGGAGGTTACCAATCTAGAGGTACCGCCCCTTATCTTCACACAACTAGGGCTGGGTATCGTCACTGATTTCTAGAATCGATTCAATTCCGATTCAATTCGATTTGAATCGGGGAAATTTTGCCGCAGGCAAAATATTATAATTCTTATAATTCTGATCACTTATCAGTACATATCCATATTTTTATATCAATAAAAAGGAAAGCTGACACTTGCTAGAATTTATCAAAGGTGTAAGCATCACAGCAGATGCCTTTGTGTCAAAGTAACTGAGGATAAAACACAGAAAAACATGAAGATTTTCCTGACATGGGATTTTATAGCAGATGACCTTAAAAATATTCTGCAGTAGATCAAAAACAAAAGAAAACCATTAATCAACATATGAACATTACCTGATGCTGCTGAAGTGAAGCAAAGCAAAGTTACAGAGGTTTTATTAGAGACACAGCTAAGTGTTTTGCAATTTTGCATAATTTTAAAAAGTTCAAATTTGTTCAGTAGCCTATTCAACAGCAGAAATGAGGCTTTCTTTCCTAAGTAAGTAAAAGAAAAAAAACACAGCGTCCGACAGCGCTGTAAACAACGGTAGACTTGTGCGTAGTAAGCAAGCAAATAATGCAGAAAACAGAGATTTTTGATGGGAAACTGTTCTCGAAGTACACTGAAAGAGAGAGAGAGAGAGAGAGAGAAAGCTGTACATGAAGTGTGATTTTTATCATGGTGGAAGCAAAACAGCAAAAGTAAGAGGGAATTCATGACGATGTTATGTGAAGCATAGTTTGGATCTTCTTTTGCTGCTGGTTCAGTCAATATTGTTTGGAGAGAGATAAAAGCTACAGCTTCCGAATCTAGCGCAAAATGGACGTAAACACAAAGCGCCAATGCATCAGAATCGGTGAGCTGTCGGCTTTCAGCCCCGGCCGTGTCCGTGCAACATCTCACTGATTCTGATCCGTCAGCGGGTCCATGCTTTGTGTTTACATCTTTGTGCAGAATCTGTTTACCTGCTCTCATTTATTGTTTTAGCTGTTTGGTGGTTGCTGAAATTTTGCTAGGTTTAACCTTAGATTCTGGTGTTTCGGGCAAAATAAATTTATATATGAAAAAATCAATTCAGGATTTTAATGAATCGATATCACATTATCCAAGCTAGAATCGATAGTCAAAACCCACCCCTACACACAACATTGTAAAGGTGTGTCAACCAAGACAGCCCTACAACATCCAGAGCTTTCAGGAACTCAGGACGAACCTCATCCACCCCACGATCTACCTGTGATCTACCTGCACGATACACGGTGCAGTCACGAGCAGTGGGTAGAATGAAACTGCAGATACAAGCAGCGGAAATAAGCTTTCTGCAAACGGTGGTCGGCCTCTCTCCTAGAGATATGGTGAGGGCTTCTGCCATCTAGGAAGGGCTCAGAGTAGAGCTGCTGTTCCTCCGCATCGAAATTAGTCAATATGGTTGGTTTGAGTATCTGGCAGTGATGCCTCCTTGGCACCTCATGGCTGAGGTGTTCCGGGCATGTCCTACCGAGAGGAAGCCCCAGGGCAGACCCAATACACTCAGAGATTATATGTCTTGACTGGCCTCTTAACACCTTGGTGTTGCTCCAGTAGATTTTCTTAGTGTACAGGCTGTGATCAGCTGACCTGCTGCTCTTTGTGGATATACACAACTGAATTCAACAAGATGTAAGCAGATGTTTCATGAGTTGTCCACTGTTTATGTTTTCTTTACATTAGATACTACACAGTTGGTATGAAGGTGAAATTTAATGAATCTAAGCATCATCAGCTAAAATTCAAATGAATCTCTGCTACATTTGATTAACCTCACTCCGACCATGAAACCACAGCCACTGTGCACACACTGTTCTTTACTTTAAATTCATCACACAGGACAGGAATCTAATCTGTTTCATTAAGCTACAGAGTATTTTCATGCAACCTTTAATAAACACATGTTGTCCACATTACTTTGATTTGCAACATGTTTCACAATATAAAAAAAACATAACATGCACAGACCCAGTATCTGATTTAAAAACATGAGGACATACATATATGTCATGGTCCTGGGTCATGTGACCCAGTATTCTGAGTTTCTTGATGTTTTTGTTATTCCTTTCAGTCTAGTTTCATTTCAGTTTATCTAGTTACATTCTGCCATGCCTAGGTTACAGTTTTAATTCATGATTTATCAAGCTCCCCATTTGTCTCATCCCTGTGTTAAGTCTTTGTGTGTTTATCTGTCATGTTTCATGTCCAAGTTTTCTTTGTTTGTCTAGTTCGAGTCATGTCTGGGTCTCGTTATGTTTCCCGTTTTATTTTGAAGGATCCTTGTGTTTATTGTATTTAGCTTAACGTCCCCTGTCCTGTCATTATGTTAATTGTTATCAGCTGTTTTCCCCATGTGATTCCGCTTCCCCTGATCATTCCTTGTTTTTTTCTTTTTTCTTTTTTTTTTTTTTGCCTGTCCCGTTTGGCTCTTTTGCCATCAGAATTATTGTCTAAAGGCGAAGAAAGATGCCCAACGGATTTACTTTACCAAATTGACCATCCCAGCCTTGCCGTAATGGTCCATTTGATTCACCTTTTATTGTTTATTTTATTTTCACTTGCTGAATACGGGACAGACTTGACTGGGGGAAAGAAGGGGAGAAAGAAAGAGGGAAAGAAAAACAGCTGAGAAGAGGGACGGGGGAGAAGGGCAAACAAACAAAAACCAACAGAATAAGCAAAAAATAAATAAATACATATATCGATCACCTGGATCACCTGTTGAGAAAGAAAAAAGAAAACAAGCAGAAGAAAACGAGAGTAATAGAATAAACAACATCACAATGATATATGGGAATATGACAGTAAATACTAAATATTAAACATTATTGTGCAGCACGTAAGATCGACAGCACACAATGTGCTTTGAGGTAGGAGCCAAAAAGGGTGTAGTTTGTGTGTGTGAGCTCCCGTGTGTACACCTGTGAGCATGGACGCGCTTGTTTTTAAAAGGTTCCTTCATGTAATGATCTGCTAGAGGGTGTGGGGAGCCACTGCCCCGTCCTCCAGGGCATGAAGCAGGTATGGAGGAGATCAAAACTCCAGACATCCAGAGGCCCCCAGAACACAAGAGACCAAGGAAGACCAACAGAGGGGCAGCCGCGCCACTGTCCCAGAAAGAGCTGAGGAGAGTCCCAGATGAGGGGTCACTCAGCAGCTGCGGAGCAGAAGCCAGGGGGGGTTACAGTGACGCGCCCATGAGCTCCGCCGGCAGCCAGCTGTGCCTGAGTGACCGAGCCCCAGGCCGAGAGGCCGGGGGCACCCCACCTCCGAAGTGGCCCGAGCGAGCCCCAGGCTCCAGGCCCCGATAAGCAGCCGCCAAGGAGTGAGCCGGTGTGTACCTGGACGCCCATCCCCGGACACAAAGAACCACCAACGCACCGATGTCTGAGGGAGTCCGCCACCGGCAGGGGAAGTGGTGGTGGGGGGAGATAGGCCTCCAAACCTTGGAGGGCCTGAGATGTCCCCAGAGAGGTGACGTCTGATACCCAACCTGACGTATAGACACAGACATACGGGCACACACAGATACAAACATCCATTCCCACCCTCATGCTCTCATATGCACTTACTCCACACTCAACCAACGTGGAGATGGTAAATGGTAATTGGCCTGTGTTTATATAGCGCTTTACTAGTCCCTAAGGACCCCAAAGCGCTTTACATATCCAGTCATCCACCCATTCACACACACATTCACACACTGGTGATGGCAAGCTACATTGTAGCCACAGCCACCCTGGGGCGCACTGACAGAGGCGAGGCTGCCGGACACTGGTGCCACCGGGCCCTCTGACCACCACCAGTAGGCAACGGGTGAAGTGTCTTGCCCAAGGACACAACGACCGAGACTGTCCAAGCCGGGGCTCGAACCAGCAACCTTCCGATTACAAGGCGAACTCCCAACTCTTGAGCCACGATCAAAGAGACGCTGTACACACAATCACACTCCCCAAGCGTACTCTACGAACCGGGTCTAGGTACCCTTGCCCCTGGAGGGGGGAACTGCACCCAGACCCAGGTGGTGTTACCTTTTTCCCTGCGGTGGGGAGAAGCAGACCGCCCCGACTCCGCAGCAGCAGGGAGGCCCCACATTCCAGACCCCAGTCGGAGGGCCAACTCCTCCTCCTAGCCCCCCGCTCCAGCAGGCCGCAGAGAACGGGGGTGAGAGAAGACTCCAAACCTCCCTCCACCCGCTCATTGTAGTGTTGATGCATGTGTGTTCTAAGGTGCATTTAAAACCCAGGAGGTCATGGAGCTACCTGCCAGAGAGCAGCAGGTAAGCGCATAGCCCCTCCTGCTAGCCCTCAATGTCTACGTGTATTTAAAATTGAGAGGTGGGCAACGACGCCAGGGGTGAGGTGTACACCCTGATGGTAATTTGGATTCCGTGTAGCGTGCCCACCCCCAAGATCCTATATGTATGTGTAATGAGAGTGTGAGTAATGTGAATGTCTAAGTTGTGGGATAAAATTGAGGCAGAGGCAGCCAGAAGGGGACAGAGGGGGGGGGTTGCCTCCTCCCCTGATCATTCCTTATGTGTACTTAATCCGTGTGTTTCTGCTCAGTCGGTGTCAGATTGTCTGTTATCCTCACCTCATCTTTTCATAGTTTCCGTTATTGTGTCACTGTTTCATAGCCTGCCTAGTTACTCTGTGTTCATAGTTTTTTCATAGTTCTTTCACAGAGTGTCATAGTCTTTTTAGTTTACACAGTGTTCTTAGTCTCCTTAGTTTTCCCAGTTTCAGTGTTCTCTAGTGTTTTTGTCATGCCATCAGCCACAATAAAGGCTCGCTTTATTTTTGGAAACCTAGTTCTGTCTCCACCGTGTCTGCATCTGGGTCTACCTCTTCTTCACACCGGCGCACCCCGCCGTGACAATATAAGCCTTACATTTCTAGTTTATCAAATACCAGTGAGCAGTCCTTACCTTTAAATATAGTATAACCTCTCTTCTTCCTCTCCTGTCCTGTCTTTCGTATCTTTCTCCATCTCTGACTGAACTTAGCTCCATCTCTTCATTTAAAAAACAGTGTTAGCTAAAGCTAGCTACACATTGTGAGACAAACTGCACACAAAGAGTTTCTGTGTTTGCTGATATTTGTTGAGCTGATAGAAACATTGCCTTTGAAATTACCTGAAGCAAAAAAAACCACTGACTCCTCTGACTTTGGCACATGTCATCTCTTTTAATGCAACATCCCCTGGTAATTAATAAATGAACATGACTGCAATTCATTTGTTACTGTTTAGGTTCAAATTAGTTTGATGTTTGAAGACTTGCAGTGACAAAATGATAATGCCCCTCAAATGTGTTAAAACAAAATTAATGAGCCTGGTTTTAAATGTAAGGAGTAGAAAGTAAAGATATTTGTTTAAAAATGTAGGGAGTAAAAGCAAAAAAGTAGTCAAAAAAATAAATACTTAAGTAGAAATTTTAGATATCTGTACTTTACACATTAGTGTACTTTGTTATTTCTGACCTCTGAAAATCAGTTTGTTTGTTTTTTTTAGCTATTGCTAAATACAGAGGATTTTTTTTTTCTGGAACTAGAAGATGTCTCTTAAAAAGTCTTATTCACCCTTCACTATTAATTTTGACTTTTTTTTTTATAAATTTTCTGTTACAGATCATTCCAGTTGGGTGTTCCATATATGTGAAAAGTCTACAGAAAGTTATAAAACCTGAAACTAATTCTATCTTAAAATAGGTTAATCAGCTGAATGAATTAGCTCCTACTGGTATGAGTGAAACACCTGGTCCTTTGCCTTTAATTTCCCCGTCATGGGATCAATAAAGTCTTATCTTATCTTATCTCATCTTGATACTTACTTACAATTTACTAAGACAGAGTTGTATGGGCAGATTGGCCCTGTGCTCCTAATACTGATGCATTCTTTAGCTAAATGTAAAATGTTTTCACTCCCTTTGTTGTGTCATGTGGGACAACAGTCAATTATTCTAAAACACAACACAAATGATTAAATTTCTGCTGTAATGTATTTTCTTCATCAGATTAAGCAGTGGGCAATTACTGTGTGGATTAAATAATTAGATGCAGTTGTTACATGAAGCTGTGGGGAAAAACAACTCTAAAATGTGTTGCTGACTGGCTTTCTCTATCCGTCTTCCTCCTTCAGTCTGTCCCTGATGCCAGCCCTATGAAGCGCTCAGCCTCAACTGTGACCCCACAGCGGCCCCAAGAGGTCAACTTAAGAGACTACACCCTGGAAAAACCAAGCCAGGAGAGAACCCACCACCATCACCATCACCGTCGCTGCCACCACCGTAGAGACCGAGACAGAGATAGAGACAGAGAGAACAGACAGAGGTCTTTAGATGCACCTTTGGCAGGTCAACCTCCCGGTTCTGCTGGTAAAGTCAGTCAGAATTTATTCACAAGCACTATCAAAATCACAGTGTACAAAGACATTCAGTATCATCTAGTCCCACTTAGTATTGGACTGTTCCATCATGCTATCCTATAATTTTATGTGATTGTTTTTAGTTCAGTTGCAATTCATTTATATGGTGCCAACTCACAACAATAGTTTCCTTTAAGGGGCTTTATATTATAGGACGCGTGATCTGCAATATTAGCAAGAGCCCCAGCTACTCACTAAGAACAAGGCCTTGGGTGACGATGGGGTTGAAGAAGTCCCTTTTAACCAGAAAAAACCTCTAGAGCAGTAGGAGAATAAAAAAGCGGTGAAACAAAGGATCTGGAGGAGCAGTGCACAGTGGATTGTGATCCCCAGCAATCTTAGTGTCCAAGATGAAGACTCTGCTTCCCATTCTACTTTGGAATGCTCTGTGAACTGCAGGTATACCTGCAGTCTGAGAGCAAAAGGATTTGGGGAGATTTATTAGGATTTATTTAAGATAAATGATAATGACTTAAAATAGAGAGCCAATAAAGTGAAGCTTAAATGGAAGACATATAGCCTCCCTCATATCCTAGTTTTTCAGCATTACTAAAATGTGTTCCTTATTTTGATAGTATTGCACAGATGAAATAAGGCAGTCTTGTTTCTTTAACATGCAAGTTAAAGGAGACAGACGTTTGGGTCAAAAATAAAACTTTCATAGTCTAATAGCACTGGGTATCTGCATGTCAGTGGAATCACAATGTTTTCTGTTAACATCACCTAAGTAAGCTCATTGGGTGAGCATCACTTTGGTGAAGGTCAATAGGTTCACTCAACCTACTGAGTTCCTGTTTCTTTAATCTTTGACACTTAACTACTCCCACAGTTTTTGTGCTATTTTCACCATTCAAATTTTAAACTGTTCTGCTATTTCTGCTAATGCCAGCTACAGGGCTCTAGAGTGTGACCAATTTGGTCGCTTATGCGACTTAATTTCTCAATGGTGTGACTAAAAAAAATCCTAGGTCGCACTGGTGCAACCAGCTGTTTAGTACAAAAAAAAAGTCTCCGCAACTCTGAAAGTCTCTGCGTGGTCAACAGAGATGGGCAGTAACGCGTTACTTGTAACGCGTTACTGTAATCTGATTACTTTTTTCAAGTAACGAGTAAAGTAAGGGATTACTATTGCAAAAACGGTAATTAGATTACTGTTACTTTCCCGTAGGAACGCTGCGTTACTGCGTTACTGCGTTACTAAAACCGTAATTTTTTGCGAGAATGTCTCATGACAATGACGTAAGCGAGTGCGACGTTCGTGACAACAGCTGTGTGCAGATCAACAATGGATCATATATCGAGTGCGGGAGAGAGTATGAGTGTGCAGCGTTTAAAGCGTGGAAGTACTGACCTTACTTTGAGTTTGATTCCATAAAAAGTGACAAAAACATTAGTGTCCGCTGATCACTGCGTGGGAAGAAAACTTCTTTTTACAGCGAAAAAAAAACCCTAAACAACCACCGAGTGCCCTACGACTTAATGGGAAATTCACAGAGAAACTCGCGGATTCTTCCACTGACCGCTGCGGCACACCTGCACCAGGGCAAACCTCCGCCTGCTTTACAGGTGAAAATAGAGCAACAGGACCACTAGTCTTTGATTTTATTTATTTTCTGCTGTGTTTTACTTGCATCTATTTGAAAGACTGTGTGTAAACACAAAAAATATTTTATTTTATGTGCTGGAATGTGCAGAAAATAGGTTTAAATGTTAAACTAATTTCTTCAAGTCAGAGAATGGTTCATATAATTTAATTTTTGCTTGATGCATAAAGTTAAAAGATTAAAACTGATAAAACAAGTTTTAAAAAAGGAGACTTTTCCATTTGATTACATTTTGTATGATGGATTATGCAGAAAAAGTAGAACTGGGCTGAAAGATCTATCGCTTTATCACCTATTCAGGTTGTAAATCGTGTTTTTAAAAAGTAACTAAGTAACTAAGTAATTAATTACTTTTGAAAATAAGTAATCAGTAAAGTAACGCGATTACTTTTTTGGGGAAGTAATCAGTAATTAGTTACTGATTACTTTTTTCAAGTAACTTGACCAACACTGGTGGTCAACAGCAGACACACATTATGCCCATAACATGGTTTAAACCAATCAGAGATAGTCAGGGGCGGGGCCTCTCTGATTGGACGTGGTTCAGATATTGCTGTAGTCCTTTGCGTGTGTGCGTTTGAAAGTGCAGGCGGATAGAGAGAGGTGAGCAGCTTGAATAAAGTGATATCTATTCATTAAATCCTGAATCAACTTTTAAATATAAATGTATTTTGCCAGAAAGGCCAGAATCTCAGTTTAAACTTCACAAAACTATTTCAACAACCACCAACAAGCTAACAGTAAATGAGAACAGCTAAACGGATTCCACTCAAAGACGTAAACACAGAGTGCGGCCCCGACACATCAGTGGAATGTCAGCTTTATCACCTGACGGCATGTACATGGACGCGTTGATGCTGAAAGCTGACAGCTTACTGATTCTGATGCGTCGGGTCCATGCTTTGTGTTTACGTCTTTTTTTGCGCTAGATTATGATGCTGCAGGTTTTGTCACTCTCCAACCAAAATTGACTGCAGCAGCAAAAGAAGATCAAAACTTGTCTTCACATTTGATAAACATCATCATGAATTCCCTCTTACTTTTGCTGTTTTGCTTCCACCACAATAAAATCACACTTGCTGCACAGTGCTTTTTCTCTCTCAGTGTACTTCTAGAACAGTTTTCTTTCTCAAATCTCTGTTTTCTGCATTATTCATTCGATTATTAAGCACAAGTCATGTACAGTGCTGTCGGCTGCTGTTTTGTTTTTCTCCAAAAATGACCTCCAACAAGAAAGCCTAATTTCTGCTGTTTAATAGCGAAGAAATGTAAACTTTTTTAAAATGATGCCAAATTGCAAAACAAGTGTCCCCTCTCCCCACTCCCTTTCAGCAGCAGGCAGCAGCAAACAGGTCATCAGAGGCCGAGATGATGATTAAGTTTAACATTGTCTACAATGTCTACTACTGCCAAAGCACTTTAAGAACAAGGACTTTCAGTAACTTATCTTTCTTGTAGAATGGTGCTCCAAATAAAGAAATTTGTGTTGACAAGACTGTTAGTTAATAATTTAAACATCAATATTGCCTGTATGGGCAGCATTTTTATTTATTTTATTTTTTTTTAAAGTGCACATGTAAAACTACAGTGTTAAGCGATGTGGTTGAAAAATTTGTGTGCACCTAAACTTTTGTGGTGGTGCATCTAACAAAAAAGTTAGGCGAACCAGTGTAACCATGGAAAAAGTTAGTCTAGAGCCCTCCAGCTCTATCTTTTGGTGCTCATAACTTTTATGCATTTTTAAATATTAAGCTTTTTAACATTTCAACTCTTCATATCTTCTAAACCGGGGACTCCAGAGACATGAGCCTTGTGCCAATATCTTCAGACACTCCTGACGGTCACGGTAAAATTATTTTTTTTCATACCGTTTTCCCATGAATTACGTTTGTTTCAGGATAGGAAATCTGTCTTTGCCTCACTGAGATGAGCAGGCACCCTGAGAGTGGGCAGCACAGGTTTGAATCCTACTTGTGGCTGTTGCCGCATTTCTTTCCCGCTCTCGCTCCTTCTGCTTTTTTTTTTCTTTCTCGCTCCTCTTCAGCGTACCCTTTGAAATAAAGCAGATAGTTCCGCTTCTTCAGCTGTTTTTGGCACATGATTTCCACTACATGGCATTCACCCAGTATTTTTGCAGGAAATGCAACTTTTACTAGTTAACAAAGCAATTTGCAGTTCGGGAAAACGATAGATAAATGAATAAATAAACAATCAAGAAATCCTCAGATTTTCTTCGATGCCATCATCAGGTTAGCGTTTCCACTTTGCCATAAGTTTTTTGCTGCTTAGTGGCAGTTGGTTTGCACTGACTAAAGGCTCACCAAAGTAGTTCAGACTCTTGTCATCTGTCAGCCTTACAGTAGATTGCATTGCAACATAGTCACTGAAATATCTCTTCTTGACAGATATTTACCTGTTCAAATGTAAAAAGATACTCATTCATATTCTGAATCAAAGGTTTCAGATTCTGACACCTTTTGACAAGAAGGGCAGCTCTCTAGCACAGGGGTCCCCAATCCCAGTCTACGAGGGCCGGTGTCCCTGCAGGTTTTAGATGTTTGCTTGATCCATCACAGCTGATGTAAATGGCTAAATGACCTCCTCAACATGTCTTGAAGTTCTCCAGAGGCCTGGTAATGAACTAATCATGTGATTCAGATGTGTTGACCCAGGGTGAGATCTGAAACCTGCAGGGACAGCGGCCCTCGTGGACTGGGACCCCTGCTCTAGCATCTTACCCCCTTCTTACATACTACTTCAAATATAACATGTACTGTCAGTTTAATATAGTTAAATACAAGGGGAAAACAATAAAACACATTATTGGAAAGAATATTAGGGACTTAACTTAAGTCACCTATAAAAATCTCTGATTTTAACGAAACATTTGACAAAAAAGGCTTCTTGATTTTAATGTACAGTGGGGGGAAATAATAAATTTTTCCACTCCTGAATTTTCAAGTTTGCTCACTTACAACTTGTATGTTCGTTTTACTTAACTTGCTTTGGAAAACAATATCTAACATTGTTAAAGTGCTGGTTAAGGTTAGGGATAAGGTTATGGTTAGGGCTGGAATACACAGCTGGAACGTGTATGACTGCGGAAGCGTCATTCTACTGGATTTCATCCATAACCTGGCGCATAGCATAAGAACGCGGAATGTCACCTTTCGCGTTCTGCAAAAACTCCTCGGGACTTGTCAAATCGTCAGTATATTAAGCCTCGGGAGTGAGAACGGTCTGGTGTGCCACATGGGCAAACAACCAATTCTTTGGGAGCCAGAATTCTGATTCCGGTTAAGGGGATGAAATATTAATTTATATTGAAACAATATATGAGTCCCTTTATGGCTTCTGGACCATGAAGAGACCCAAACCACTGCTGGTGCTTTTATTGGTCGAGGAACTTTTCAGGCAAGGGATTTGCCCCAGTTTCATCCTTCTTGTCCAAGAATGAGGTGCTTCTTGTATATTCCAGGGATTTGTTGCTAGCTCTCTGGCATGGAGGGGGACACACTGCTGAGGAGATCAGGAGGATTTTGATCTCAATGACCCCTCAATAAAAACCAACACACTATAAATAAAGCATAAAATCTAAACATATAAGTGTGAGGAGTTTCAAAAGAACAAGCACAGAAAATTGGTAAAGTCAAAAAAAAGGACAAAACAAGAGCAACATCCATCAAACGGTTAGTTACCACTTTGTCCGAGTTTTGTTGAAGTCCTGAATTCTGCGACTTTTCAGGAGCTCAGCTCCCCTTCTTTCCTAACCATGAGCCCTCCACTGAGCAGTAGTACTTCTCTGACTGTAGCAGATCACTCCTGTTATTGCTTCCAAGGTTGCTCTGTTAGAAGCTAAGGGTTAAAACAATTAAATTTGCACAATTAAATCTAGATACTTAGATTAAAGTGGATACTTATGTAAGTATCCACTTTCAAAGCAGTACCGCCACAACCTTGGTGGGCCAAGTAAATCATGTTAGCATCATAAAGCACTGTTTTAAACCATATTTATTTACAATGTGGAAAAAGAAATTTGGTGAATTAATTAGCAGTTATTCTGCTGTATTTGCTGTATAGCAGTAGAAATACTAAAAAAGGACACTGAAATCTTAAAGAACAGAAGAGTTCTAAAGCAACTTCTGAAACCTCTGTACTACTGTCCCATTAGTCCTGTTATATATTATCATATACCTTTTATCAATATTATCATATACCTTTTCTGAATAATTGAAAAAAAAAAAAAAACAAAAACAAAAAACGGTAGCCCCTTCTATTACTAGAACACGTTGCAAAGTTGCCTTCTGGTAGTTCGATCTCCTCAGTTCTGACTAACTTCCCTCTCTTCGTTACCATCCAACTACAGTTCTCTTCTATATATACTTCTACATGCACAGGAGTCTGATTATAATGCAGATATTGCATGTACAGTTAAGATATGCACATTTCTGAGGTTGTGTTGTGGTGTGGGGTTATTATTGCACATCCAGATTTCAAGCTTCACTGTGATCCTATCTTTCAGGTCAGTTCCTCTTGCACTCAAAGATCCTTTTTCCGGTGCACTTGGTACCCAATCTCGGGTGGGGGTGATACCTGTCGTCCTGCCTCCCCCTTGCTGTTGCAATCTCTAGCCGTGAGAGTAGGTCCTTCTTCTGAATGTTGGAACACCAGTTGTTTCGCCGTCAATCTGGATGCTGGGTATCAAAGATTCCATAAGCCCCTCATCCTATTCATGTAACCCCTTCTGCTGGGGTTACTTATGTAGTAGCATTGCAACAGCACCCTGTTTTTTATTTATTTATTTCTTGCCCACTTACACTGTTGGTCAAGTTACTTGAAAAAGTAATCAGTAACTAATTACTGATTACTTCCCCAAAAAAGTAATCGCGTTACTTTACTGATTACTTATTTTCAAAAGTAATTAATTACTTAGTTACTTAGTTACTTTTTAAAAACACGATTTACCACCTGAATAGGTAATAAAGCGACAGATCTTTCAGCCCAATTCTACTTTTTCTGCATAATCCATCATACAAAATGTAATCAAATGGAAAAGTCCCTTTTTAAAACTTGTTTTGTTAGTTTTAATCTTTTAACTTTATGCATCAAGCAAAAATTTAATTATATCCAACATTCTCTGACTGGAAGAAATTTGTTTAATATTTAAACCTATTTTCTGCACATTCCAGCACATAAAATATTTTTTTGTGTGTGTTTACACACAGTCTTTCAAATAGATGCAAGTAAAACACAGCAGAAAATAAATAAAGTCACAGACTAGCGGTCCTGTTGCTCTATTTTCACCTGTAATGCAGGAGTGGGGTAGGCGGAGGTTTACCCTGGTGCAGGTGTGCCGCAGCGGTCAGTGGAAGAATCCGCGAGTTTCTCTGTGAATTTCCCATTACGTCGTAGTGCACTCGGTGCTTGCTCGGACGTTTAGGGTTTTTTTTGCTGTAAAAATACGTTTTCTTCCCACGCACAGCGGACACTAATGTTTTTGTCACTTTTTATGGAATCAAACTCAGAATAAGGTCAGTACTTCCACGCTTTAAACGCTGCACGCTCATACTCTCTCCCGCACTCGATATATGATCCACTGTTGATCTGCACACAGCTGTTGCCACGAACATAGCACTTGCTTACATCACTGTCAGGAGACATTCTCGCAAAAAAAATCACGGTTTTAGTAACGCAGTAACGCAGCGTTCCTACGGGAAAGTAACGGTAATCTAATTACCGTTTTTGCAATAGTAATCCCTTACTTTACTCGTTACTTGAAAAAGTAATCGGATTACAGTAACGCGATACAGTAACGCGATACAGTAACGCGTTACTGCCCATCTCTGCCCACTTATGCCTCCTTGTTCCAGTAGCCCACTACGCTATCCAGCAACTATCTGCCTCTTGCTCTATGGCAGCTAGGATAGGCTCCAAATATTAAGCTCAGCATTCAGGCCAAAAAGATCAGTCTTTGTTTCATCAGGCCAGAAATGATGTTTTTCATGGTCTGTGAGTCCTGGATGACATCCTGCCCTTTACTGAGGAGCGGCTTCTGTCTGGCCGCTCTACCATACAGGCATAATTGGTAGAATGGTGCAGAAATGGTTGTCCTTCTGGAAGACTGTTTTCTCTCAACAGAGCAACTCTGGAGCTCTGTCAGAGTGACCAGAGTCATCTCTCTGATTAAGGCCTTTCCATCCTAAACTAATTCTAACCTATTAAATGCTTAATCGTTAATTAGATTAGAAATGACCTATGCTGTTTCTGTCATGACTGTTAGAATCTTTACCCCTACTGAAACACTGTATTAAACACTGTGGGGAGTAAGAAAATCTTAGGACTTGTCAGAAACACCCAGCAATATTTTCTTCCTTCACAGGTGCAGTGGGTGAGCCAGCATCGGAAACAACAGCCTCCAGAGAGCGAGCCCACGACCGTGGACGCTCCCATGAAAGGAAACACCATCATTCCTCTGCAGACAAACAGCGCTACTACTCCTGTGACCGCTATTGCAGCCGGGGACAGTGCCACTCGAAATCTTCCACCGCCAGCTGTGCCGGCTCTCCAAGTGAAGGGCTGGAAACCAGCAACAAGCAGGTGGGCAAGCATGTTCTTTTTGACTAAGGTCATCTTTGAGCTTTCATTTTTTTAATGTCATTCTTGTTAGTTTAGCTTAAGGCTTCTTCTTTTTTTGCAAATTCCCCCATTTTCCACCATTTCTCCTCCTACTCATCATTCAAATCGACTTGGGCTTTCCATAATGACGATTCAGGTATTTGTTGCTTTAGGGGGGGCCAACACATAGGATAATATATTTTTCTATTTTTGTTCAAATCAGGCTCTTTTATCCCAATTTTTACTTTCTTTTGAAAGAATTTATAAATGCAACTATACAGTTTGGATTGTTTTATACCTATGATTTGGCCCATGTCTTCAATGATAAGTATGGCTTGGGCAACTCACTTCTTTTAGCCATGGACATATGTCACACTCTAGAGTATTACACAGTCCAGCTTCTCGTAAGATATACTGACAAGTACAGTCGATGTTACCACAGGAATATTTGACTGTAGGATCAACTTTCAGGAGACAGCCATACAACATTTATACAACATGCCTTATCCAGCTTGGTGTTAATGTTAAATAATCTAATTTGATAACTCAGGAGGAAAAGTGTGCTATCATCCTGGGTCCATCTGCCTGTCTGTCCATCCGTCAATCCATCTATTTTCTTCCACTTATCCGGGACTGGGTTGTGAGGACAGGAGTCTAAGCACAGATGCCCAGGTATTCCTCTCCCCAGGCACCTCCTTCAGCTTATCCTGGGGAACACCAAGATGTTTTTAGGCCAGCTAAGAGATGGAATCTCTCAAGCATATCCTGGTTCTGCCTCCAGTGGAACATGCCTGAAGAAACTCACAGAGAAGGTGCCCAGGAGGCATTCTTGACAGATGCCCAAACCACCTCAACTGGGTCATTTTGATGTGGAAGAGTAGCAGCTCTGGTCTGGGCCCCTCTCAGATGGCTGAACTTCTCACCCTATTTCTAAGGGAGAGGCCAGCTACCTTTCAGAGAAAGCTGTTTGTACCCGTGATCTCATTCTTTCGATCATAGTGCCATTCCTGGTCTTGTTGTCATTTGCCACATGAGTGTTGCAGTCTCCCAGTAGGATGACATTCACCAGATAGAGCACCATTGAGCACCCCACCTAGTGAATCCAAGAAGTCTGGGTACTCTGAACAGTTGCATAAGTGCAAACGACAGTCTAGACCTGTTCCTGACTCAATGGCACAAGGAAACAGCTCTCTAATCCACCGTTAAAACCCTATGTACCAGTAGCTAGCCAAGTGGAAACAATAATACCCACCTCAGCCTGCCGTCACTCATCAAGGGCAACTTCAGACTGGAATCAAGCCTAGTCCCTCTCCAGGAGACTGGTTCCAGAACCTGAGCAGTGCGTTGAGGTGACCCCAAATATATTTAAGTATCTCTCAACCTCTAGCACTAGTTCAGGCTCCTTCCCCACCAGAGAGGTGACATTTTGTGTTCCAATATCCAGCCTTGATAGCCAGGGATTGGACAAGCAGGGCACCCAACCTTGACTGCTGTGTGACAGACATTGAACCCAACCCCTAGTGCGCCTCATGCAGGTAGTGGACTTACAGGAAGGAACTAAAATAAGTAAACTGCAGAGTTTTTTTTTTTTTTTAGCTAAAATATGTGAAGGTACATTTATAGATTCTTTCAAGTGAAGTAAAAATGTGATTAAAAGAGCCTGATATGAAAGACGTGCTGTCTAGCTTGACCAATAGACTGGTCTATGTATTGCTCCCTTAAAAGCAAGAGAGGCACAAGCTGATCTGATTGAGTAGGACACGAAATGGTGGAATTTAGAGCAATTTGAAAATAAATTAGTTGACTTAATCTGAAAAATAAAGGTTTACATTGAAAAAGTCTCTTACCACAACTTCCACTGGTAAAAAGGATGAATGAAAGAGTGCAGAACACAGTGAGAAACAATGAAGTAACAGATAAGTGAGATTAAGAAAAGCGAGAAAAAAAACAATGCAAACTGGAAACTTTAAAGAATAGCAAAGCATAACACTATTTATCCACATAGTGTTATGCGACAGTTTTTACATCATATACACTTAACCTGTGCATGTATTTTAGATAACTGGGAACCTTTTCCATTTCAGCTGGGTGTTACAAGTCAATTAGTGCCGGTGAAAAATATTAACTTATCAATATCAGCATTTAATATAAATACAATATATAGTAAAAGTCTTGAGCCACCCTTCATTTCTTTATATTTTGCAAGAAAATTTAAAATAAGAGTAGTAATTTATTGAAACATACAAACAAAGATGGAAATACAATATATATGGCAAAATAGTGTTTGTACAGTTAAAACAAGCTTAGAACTCAGTATTTTGTACTAATGTCTAAATGTTCCCTACAAAACTTGATTCTTTTCATTTTTTAAGTATTCTTCAGGAATAGTTCTCCAGCTTTCTTGACCTGTTTTTTTTTTCAGTTATTTCCAAGATGATCAAACTTCACTTCAGTATTGCTGAAGTCCAGGCTCTGTGGAGGCATGGAGTCCTGGTATGCTTTTACTGCATCGGCAGTATATCTGGGACCATTTTCATGCTAAAAGATGAAGCTCTTGCCATTCAGAAGATTTTAAGATTTTGTTGCAAATTGCATCAAAATCTGGCTCTGCTTTTCTGCTCTCATGATTCCATCAGTTTTAACAAGATCTCCAACACCATTAGCTAAAATGCAACCCCAAACCATGACAGAGACTCCACCATACTTTACAGATGCCTGTAGACACTTACTCTTGCAGTGAATATGTGTTCCACTGTAAACTTTGCATTACTTAAGTCAAGTTGAATTGACTTGATATATTTGAATAAAAGCAGAATAAAAGACTGCTTTTTGTTTGCACATTACCATATATGACAGAGCATCAGCAAATGTGTGATATAGACAAGCAGAAATTAAATGCAGACTGTTGTGATTGCTCTGCATGTTTTTAGTGCTTTCTTCTCTGTCTGCTTCCAGTATAGCCTCTCATGACCTTTCGCTTTTCTTCCCACTTTGTCTTTTTCATCATGTCCCTCTGTGATTATCTATCCATTTGTGCGTCTTTATTTTTGTCTTCTCTGTCCCTCTTATGTTTGCTGTTATCTTACCATGTACATGTATTTTGGTGTCTTTCTTTTCTTTTCTTCCCTTGGGTGGCTCTGTACCTATACATATTCTTCCCATTTTCCTTTCTTCTCTGGCATATTTTCTTTTTCCTCATCATTTCAAATTGCTTGTCCAATTTTCATCTAGGGCAGTGGTTGGGTTAAAGGCAGCCCAGTGGCACTGAGCTCCAATACTAGCACGCCAAGCCGTGGACGTCGGCAGCTCCCCAAGATCCCCCACACCCCGCGACCCGGGGTGGCTTACAAGACTGCCAATTCCTCTCCTGTGCATTTTGTGTCCAGCCAGACCTCTCTGAGTCCCGGCCGGCTAAGCCGTGGCCTCTCAGAGCACAATGGCCTCCGTTACAGCGGCTCTCATCACTTCCCCTGCCCCGTCACTCGTATCAGCTCAGAGCCCTTCCTGGGCCAGGGCCAGGGCAAGGCCCTGGGTAGCCTCTATGGCAGCCTCCGGGACCAGCTGCAAGTCTTCCAGGATATGGCGGCGCTGTCTCCCAGCCCCTGTGCTGGACACTCCTCTTGGAACGCACTGCCTCGCATGATGGGAGCCTTGTCTCCTGCTCAACAACAGAACATTGGTATGCCCAATGGGTACCACATCAGCTTTGGGGGTAGCACCAGCCCAGGCTCTGGCGTCAGGGCACCCAGGTGTTACCAGGAGGCAGTGAAGGATGAATGGTGCTAGCATGGCTTTAAACAAACCTTTTTAATGCATTTTTGAGGAATTGTGATGAGTTTTATCATCTTCTTTGAAGGCTTTAGTTTACATCATCACTGTGTGTGTTTTAATGCTTTATTGTAATCCTAACTTGGAGATCTTAAGTTATGGAGAACATCTGAGGAGAATGCTTTAAGGGGGTAATATTTGAATGTGAATAGAAAAGTATCCTCTTTATCAAAGCGCTTGTAGCAGAAAGGCAGACTTTTTGTCAATATCAGATGTCTTACAGTGTCTGTTCTTGATTTGCTATTGACACCACCATACTGATCCTGAAGCAACTTTCCATATAATATATATATATATATATATATATATATATATTGAGGTAATAACTTGGTGTACTTGTAAATGGTAAATGACCTGGTTCTTCTCAAATAGCGCTTTTCTACTCTTCCCGAGCATTTAAAGCATATATAGCAGTTATGCAACTTACCGCATTCACCCATTCATACTTCTACTTTTTTCCCATGCTTTTTGTATGCAAGTGCTTTCTATCTAACATTCCCTCCAATAGATCCATGGGAGAGCAACTTAGTGCTAGTATTGTGCCCAAAGATATTTGGCATGCAGATTGGAACAGCCACAGATCAAAATGCAAACCTCCTGCTTTACAGATGACCCGCTCTGCCTCTTGAGCTATAGCACCCTCTTAGTAATAAATACTAATTTATTCTGCTGCTTCATTTCTTGTTGTTTGTGATTGAATCTTGTCTAGGATAACAGATCAGCAGTTTATTTTTGTTGTTGTTGTTTTTTTAAATGCTCCACTAATTTATTATCTAGTCTGTAGTTGTGCCTGCTGCCAAACAGGTAGTGCTCAATGAGTTTAACAGATAACTGCTTAATGCTTGTCAATGAGAGCCATGAGACCCAATGCTCAACTGTAGTGTATACTACACCTATACATATCCTTCCCGTTTGATGGACAGGCTTGCTTAGGAACTCTACACACATTATTCACATTATTATTCACATAATAATGTGAATAATAATAATAATAATAATAATAATAATCATTTGTTGTGGTTATTTTATACAGTTTTACAAAATATCAGCCACATGTTCAGAATTCGAATTAATAACAACAAGCAATTCAGCTGAACTTAAAGAACACAAAGCATGAACTGAAAGGCCTAAGCAAATACACATTTGCACATGCATGCTCACAGCCACATGCCAAGATTGCCATGCAATTAGCATAGAAGCTCCTCTCGATGAGTGAAGATAAGCTTCACTCATCGAGAGTGAAAACATATGTACCACGGGGCGGTACATATGTTTGTAACAACACACCTAATCAGACACTTAAATCTTCTCCACCAAGCTGAACATAGACATTTTAAAGAAGTTAACAGCGGCAAAGTGGCTAGGATTGAAGATAGCTCAGAGCCAGCCATAAGTAAGCTGCTATAAGCAAAAGATCAAAGTAGTTGAAAGGACAATTACAGATATAGATAAGAGAAAAGGAATGGTGTTTGTATCTATAAAAACATACTGGAAAAATCTGTTTCACCTTTTTTGTGTGTGTAACAAACCCACAGCGGACCCGCGTGCATGTTCATGCTCTGCAGCATTCTTTATTTATACACAAACACACACAGAGCTGCAGCTCTCTCCTGCTGCCAGCTCAACATTACCAACACCACAGGACCCAGTGCAATATTTAAGTCGGCGGGGGTGATTGCGGATGCCGCAAGCCACGCCCCGCCACAGTGTGGTAAGGTTAAATATATCACATAAGGGTGAGTGTACAGCAACTCATTTTCAGTTTTTTTTAATGTACTGTTGCCAATAACAGAGCACTGTATTTTCAATTGTTTCAGTGAGGGACTAATTATGAAATTCAGGAGTTTAGAAATTTATTTTGTTTTGAAAACAATATTTTGCAAAGTGGCTACATTTATCTTGTATATGCTGTCAATTGCAGTTCCTAGAAAATAAATTAGAATCATTAAAATTGAGCATCAGCACGTCATACTTAGTAAAAATATAGGAAATTGGAATTGGCCAAGAAAATTGTAATCAACATATCTCTTTATTTAGTCAAACAATTAACCAAAAAACTATTTCTATGAAGTAGGGTCTGTATCTTGTGTCTGATCAAGGAATAAAATCTGTTATTTTCACAGATGAGATAATGTTTTACAATTAGAATTTACGCTAACCATTCTTTAGTTATTTAATTCTAATTCTGTTCTTCCAACTCTCCATTATAACAAGATATTTTATAATATGTCATATGCATTGTAAATCATTTGTGATGTTACAATATTCTCTGGAGACCCAACCTATTCATTTATGTCCTATTCATTTATGTCCTTTGTAATGGACATTTGATTTAACCTATTTGAGCTACCCTACTAAGTTCTCAAGAGAGGACATCCTGGCCTTTCCAATTTAGCTCCAAAGAGGCAGGGAATCACACAAAAATAAGTTAAACTGAAAGAGGTTCTCAGGAGGCTATGACCATTACTTGCTGTCAGTTGTTGCATTTCAGAGTCAGTATGGTGGTTTCAACACTGTAAGTCACAGGATCAGGACAAAAATCAAGTCAGTAGTTTAATGAAATGGTATTTGAAAACCTCAGACATGACACTGTACAGATAGCTGTGCTGTCTTTAGCTTTGGACTTTACCATTCCATGATGATGCCTAATCCTTTTCAACATTCCCTCAGTGTCAGTGGAAAAGATGGAATTCATACCGCTGCAGAATTTAGGAATTGACTATGTGCACGTTAGCATATGCTACTTCCGGTGCGGAAACTCCTGTGGGGAGCTTTGTTTCCGGTGTCCTATTCGCGCCCTGTTTACGGTCCAAAATAAGTTAAGCAAATGAATGAATCAAGCGGCGATTTACATTTCTATAGATGTCTTGGGCATTTACCCAATATATCTGTAAATGATGTTCATCGACTTGTCGATATTTTTCCCCTGCGCCTCAGGGCAAAAGAGAAAATGGATTCAAATGTTATATTTCTCAGCTGTCCCTCGTTTATCGCGGGTGTTACGTTCTAAAAATAACCAGCGATAGGTGAAATCAAGTAGCCAATTTTATTTTTTGACGGTGCAAAACGTTTCGTGGACATACAGTACTGCACTTCAGAGTCACACTGCTAGCATCGATGCAGCGATTCTGTACTGTACAGGAGAGACGTCACGGAGGAGATCGTCTGCAGCGATCAGGAGGCAGGACACAATGTGACGTAAAAAAAAGCATGCAAACTTGCACTAAAAAAATCAGCGAAACAGCGAGGTGAAAGGTGAACCGCGTTATAGCGAGGGACCGCTGTAATTTTGAAGGTAAGTCACATCATTCATTTTTTGTGTGGCTTTTTTCACGGTTTGTTAACATGCTGTGTAGGTGTGTACTGATATCAACATAACGGGGAAACATCTGGTTTGACTATTCTTCACCTGTAGTTTGAATGCTGAACATTTCCCTGTTTAAATCATAAGACCAGTCACTATACAGAGATGTGCTTCTGAATGTGGACGATGTGTCTTCTGCTGCAGTAATGCAGTTCTGCTTGTGTTGAGTGATGTAAACAACTGATCGATCTAAACTCTTTAAACGTCAAAATTGATCATTAGATTTTTTTATGACACAACAGTGGTGAGTGTTCCCACCTTCTCCTCTTTGTAACTTAACGCGATCTTTCCGTTTTCGAGTTTTGGACATGATTTTGGAGTATATCTTCGCAGTAGCGATTGACTGCAAAGTAAAGCTACCGTAAATGCACAACCCCACATCCGGTCTCAAACCAGGAAGTTAGCATTGTCTCGTGCACATAGTCAATGAAGTAGCGCATGGTAGTGGAAATAGTTTTGTTTGTTTGTTTGATTGTTGTTGGGATTTTTTTACCTCAAATTTTCCTTTCCTTTCCTTGATGTTCTCTCTCCATTGTGCACATTTTATACAATATGAGGAAAAACAAAGGAGTGTTTTATGTGAACTGCTTACAGTTTGCCATTGTTTCAGGTCTAATGTTTCTTACAGACTTCTTTGCGATGTTTTAAGACTAAGTGCCTCTCCTTTTAGATATACCGTAGAAAAAGATGCAATGTCACTGTTTTCTGATGCAGCCACATGAAAATAGATGTTGGATTCATTATATATATCTAGCTCTGCAGGAAAATGTGTTGTATAGAAAGCCTTATCTGCAAGCAGAGTCAATATCTACACTTAAAAGACAGGAGTGAAAAATGAAGTTCTGTTTTTTTTGTATGTGGTTGTTTTTGATACCATGTAGTCATGTGGGTGGGAACTTAAGGATCAGCATTGTGGAAACGCTATGCTGGGATTTAATTATGAAAACTATAAATATATCATTCAATTTAAATTAAAGTCAGAAACTTAATTTGCATGCTAAAATGTTAGAACTGGTTAACTACCTGATATAACCTCTTTGTATATTTTTGGTAACGATGTCACAGTGAGAGTCACAGTGCAAGTATCTTATTCAGGTGGTAGAGTGTGAGTTGGGTCAGCTGCAGTGGATGGGTGTAGTTGGTTGTGGCTGTTTACTACCCAAAGTAGCAAGGATTGCTACTTTTTCTTTTAATCCATTTTTTGTCCATTTAAATGGACACAAGCTATGTCTGTGACTGTATGTCTGTGTGTGTCTGAGTGTGCGCTTATCAGTTGTTGTTCAGATACTTGACATTTCTGGGTCATTTTTTCACCTTTTCACATGTATCAAAAAAATTCTATTGTAACGTCATGCCCAGTAACTACTGTATAATGCAGTTTTACAGCAGTGATCCAATTTCTTTAGAATAATCATTAGAAAAAAAGGTCTTATACCAGCCCCTATCTTCACAGAGTAAAGAAAATAAAAGAGGCAGAGTGAATTACTTTTTCTTTGTTTCTTTTCACCGAATTTCATGTCTGTGCCTTGAGCACTTGAGCACCAACTGTTGGATTGAATATGGAGAAACATATCAGTATATATCTTTACTGGTCAGAAGGATAAACACCACTTTTAACCCTTAATTATGTATCCAATGTTTTTCATACTAAGCCCCACAAATGCTATATGGACATTGTGGTGAGTCAGAATTAACACTGGCTGGTAAACAGTGTAACTTTTCATATGATCACCAAAACAATTTAATTAATAATTAATTGTGAATAATTCTGACCCCACACAGCGTTCTGATAGTTGTTTATAATTTTTATTTATGCTACACACTCAGCTTTGGCACCAGCGTCCCAGCTTTTCACCTGACCTCACACACACCTCTCTCCTTCTGGTGTCTGACATCACTATAAAGAAGGAAAGACCTCATTAGATGAATAACCTTCACCTGTGCCTCCAACCTCCCTAGTACTGCCCCTTGAGCTCACTGCACCACACCTTCCCTGCAGCCTCCGCCACAGCCTATTAATGTGGCGGAGGATCAGACGTCCGCCACATTAATACTCAACAGTGTATGATTACAGTGTACACCATTTTGGCCTGACAAACATTCTGCAAGAGCTTGTTTGCTTTCTAGTTAAGTGCAAAAGTTGCACTAAAATGATCAGCATTTCCACAGTCAAACAATTAAATTGTTTGCTTTTCCCAGCAAATTACCTCTCCTCCAGGTAATTTATAGGAAAAATCTAATTTTCAAAAGAAAATCCCACATGGATGGTTTAAGGAAACATTATATCAAGGATATAGTGTCATTTGTAAAAGGGCATTGATGTTTGGAGCTCTGAAGTAAGTGTGTGTGTTTTGTTTTTGCCTTTGCTTTTTGTTTTTTAGGGGGGTGGTTGTCTACATTGTTAGATATAAAATGTATATATATTTGTCTTGTCACATTTCAACTCCACAAAGTATTTAAATTTTGCAAATACCCCTTTCTTCTGCATACAACAGACAAGGATAAACAATAAAACTTAGCTGACCTGCTCTGCATAGCCAAGAAAAATTTCACTGGCTTTCACTCAATATTTTAACATAGATGCAACAATAATTAAACCTCTTAAACTGCAAATAGGCAGTTTAACTTTTCATTTTTTCATTTTTTTTCATTTTTCACGTTTCATTTTGAAACCATTAAAACATATGCCATGTTTGCAACTATGACTCCTCCTAAGACATCACTCAAGACATACAATAAATCTATTGTACACAGCTGACCGAATATGGAAAATATTTTTGTCTAGCCCAAAAGTCAAATTAGCACAGCATACAACATAGTCAAGTACCCTTTTGCAGCAAATGTGAAGTTATTGCTTAATGATAATGTTAAACTGCTTGGTAGCAGCTCATAATAAGCCAAAGTGTTACCTTCATCTGTGTGCAGGTTATAACATTCCAAATGTGACTTAGGGCGCAGTTTAGGTGATAAATGTCCTCACTAGGGGCACTCATGTCCAAAATGTTTAAGTTTATTATTCTTTTTTTCTGTTGTGATGCTCCATAACCATGTTTTTAATTGCAAGTTAGAGAATCATACAATTCCAATAATTTTCAGGAACCTGAAACTACTTATTGTGATGGTCTTCTGTTGTGCTCTTCTTATACATAGTTACAAAACCCCCCACTAGAAAACAATGTTTTCTTTCCTTCTGATTGCTTGTGATCAGAAGGTTTTTGGCTTAGTTTGAAAACTGCACAACCATCATGTCTCACAGCTTCCTGGATTACATATTTCTTTGTCTGCCTTTTGGCTACGTTCGCACTGCAGGTCTTAATGCTCAATTCCAATTTTTTGATCAAATCTGATTTTTTTTTTGTCTAGTTGTTCACACTACAAATAAAATGTGACAGCAAACACTCTAGTGTGAATGGTTCACGGCCCTGAAAGCTGCCCCATGCGCAAAAGAAGACGTCACACACAATGGCAGCTACAGAGCTAGTAGGTGTTGTTGTAGCAGTCTATAAATTTCTGCACAGCTGTAACCAACAGAATTTTGACAAATTAATTAGAGAAAGAAGGACACTGAGAAAAAAGAGAGCCCGTGCTTTAACAATGGCCTTGTCTGGAGCAGTGGCTGCTACCTCCGTGCAGAGGCATATATGGACACTTAGTCATTTAGCTTGAATAGAATCATCTCCCCATTTGCTAAACCTCAGTTTCTGTTCATTGACTCGCTCCGTTTCCAGTTTCCGCCACCATGCTTTCTCGTTTGTCTCGTTTGGCACTGTCCGGCATCTGTCTTTTGTCAGTGACGTAAAAGATGGATTTAATGTGACATGCCCATTCAAACAGCAGTCGCTTTCTAAAACATCAGATATGTATCTGATTCAGTACCACATATGAAAGTGACCTAGGTCGGATTTGAAAATATTGGATTTGTGCTGTTCAAACTGTCATACCATTATCGGATATGGGTCGCATAGGGTCAAAAAAGTGGCATTTGATGCGCTTTCACCTGCAGTGTGAACGTAGCCTTTGTTGCAGCATCCCCAGTACCTCTACTTCCTATGGCCTTGCTTTTAATCACAATCTTAAAAAGGCTAGTGTTGCTATATTGATGCATATGCAAAAGTCTGGTGACTTCCAAATCATTCATAATCTTTGAAAGCATGCTGCTTGCACATATAAATGTTGTATTTCATTTCAGGGTTGTACCCAGAGCTTGCAGATTGTTGACTAGTTGGCTTGTACAAAACACAGTGAGAGGATTGTAACCAGGCAACAGATCCACCTGACCACTGAATAATACTATCATAACCCAAAAATGCTAGATTCAAAAGAACACTTATTTTTGAAATATTCAAGTAGAATCTGTATCAAACTAACAATACTTCCACATTGATAGTAGCATATTAGTGGGCAATTAACCTCCTAAGACCCAAACTCTTTCATGGCATGCATTTTTAATTTAACTTTGCTATTTGGGGTGATTGGGACCTGATGCAAAACAAAGAATTATCTTTTTGCCTGATTTTTTTTCTCTCGCAGAGCTGGATATCCACATATGAGGACATTTGTTTTAAATTTTGACAGAACAGTGGCAGTATAATATCCTTGTAAGAGTTCAGGCCCTTGTGGAACAAAATTTAGTTTTGTGGTCTAGACAACCCAAAATGTAATGTCCACATATGTGGACACCAGGCCCTACGAGGTTAAACATAGTTTATTTCCAAACCCCATGCGTGAGATATTTTGTCCTCTGCATTTAACCGATTCATTTAATAGGAAGAAAGCTTCAGCAGACCCGGGCTCAGGGACAGGGTCAGTAACATCCCCAACCAGTCACCACAGATGGTGCACTGCACTGCACTTTGCTCTGAATTTCATATGCAGGCTGACTTACACACAAGCAATCTCTGTTATATGCAACTTGGTGGATTGTCTCTGATGAAATGCCTATTGATGTGCTTTTACATGAAGGACAAGATGTTAAACTCTGAAGCACCTGACTGACTAGTAGAGGAAGAGAGACTCTGACCCTTCAGCTGTTAGGAGGGAACAGCCAGGGGGTTTGTTTAACCACAGCAACACACACTACAGGGGCCTGACACAAGCTAAAGACAGTTGAGTAGGGCTATGCAACAAGAAAAACTGGTTTCTCCATCCATCCTGTAGCATTACATGCTGGTCTCTTCAGATTTAGGCTTCAGCATGATTGTGACCAAATATTTTATAAAAAATGCTATAAAAAAAGTGAAACACAAACAAAAAAGATTTCAAATGCATAAAGGCACAAAGCTTAAACAAGAATATTTAAAATTGTAGCAACTTTGTATGAATATTTGCATGCATAACATTTACCTTTACACTTTAACTGTGTCAAATGTAGATCCCATAGTTCCAAGAGGGATGAGTTGTGTCCTGTTAGGTCACCATAACAGGTTTTCATAAATAAACACTGTCAAAGTCATTCTTTTAGTGTAAGAGATATGCTTTTGCAGATACAATCATTATTTTAACAGTTTCAACATATAATGCCAAAAAGAAAAAAACATCTCAAAATACCTGTATTGTGTCTGTATTACATTAAAGAAAAATATACCTTTGACCAAGTCTGGACCAGTCAGCCTCCACACATTAGAAGCAGTCCAACAGCTTTATTCCTGAATAACACTGACGGTGTAAATGTGGGTTTTCTTCTTGAAAAAAATACAGACGTATGCATGTTCTAACAGTGTATGTGCATGTAATATACTTACTTACTTTTAGATATCATGTGTCCTTTTGTTGTTACTTTTTAATATTTGATATAAACTGTGGGGTTTGTTGAATAGACAAATTTCTATTGAAAAAACAGTATTGAACATTACTGGTAGTTCCACTCCTTGCAGAAGACGAGGAACATTCCTTTCTTTGGGTCTTGGGATTCAGTGAAATGTTTGTTTGCGTGAATTTATGTTTGTTGACCAGACTTTGAATTCTGTTGTTGTTTCTACATTATACATTTTGTATGAAACAAAGCTCCTTGAAATAAAAAAGATGAAATCTAAACCATGTGTTGTTATATTTGATCTGCTGGATAAACAATATAGACGCCATCAGCTGTCTTGTTCACGCCATTCAAAGATGTGCTCAAAAAGAGAAAACTTTCTTTTAACGCAGTGTAAGATATTCAATTATCCCAGTCCCCAAGAAACCCTTAATCACTGGGTTTAAAGACTACAGATCTATCAGCTATCTTTTTCAGCTTTTACAATCAGAATTGTGAACTGAATGCATGGTGGTGCTGAACACATTTTACTTTTGCAAGAACAGCTATACAGAATCTCCATGGGCTTTAACCATTTTATAACTTAACTTTTTTGTCAAACTTTGTTTAGTTTTCTCTCTCTGCCCCACCTTTCTCGACAGTCCAAAATAACCTGAACCAGACTTATTTTTGAATAAGAACAAATTCTAATTTACAAAGGCAGCCTTAGAAAAAGGTAAAGCCTTTTGTGAAAATGGGGGTAGAGCCAAAAGGAATATTCTAAATATCAAAAGTAACAAGCACAAGTCTAAATATATGTTTCCATACCAACTAATGCCCCCTGATAGGTTTGTAGCATAAACCTATTCGCTGGAACGTTAGAGACAATTTACTACACAGCAAAAGCAAGACACAAGTTCTTTGTGCTAGTCATGCATGAGGGAGGCCTGTCTGGAGCCAAGTGTCGTTCCACCCACTTGACCTCCGTCAGATTCTCAGCCAGGTTCCCCATAGCACTCCTTTTATTGTGGTTACATGAATATGCATAGGTTCATTAACATATGACGTTTCATATAGGTATACATGTGGACAAAGAACACCTTGTCTGTGTGTGTCGTGTAAGTATGTGTGTGTGTGTGTGTGTGTGTGGGGTCGAGATGTGACCCCGTGAAGACTCCCCACCCATATGGAAAAGAAAAAACTTACATGATTTACTCATGAAAGTGGCCACTTTCTCATTATTTTCATATATTGTTTTAGTAAGTATCCAAAACATACAAGTTTCATTATAAAATTTTTCAAGGGATCTTATATCTGTTTTCACTCTTGTATGCTTTTCATACAAGTTTCACACAAGACAGACACAAACTTTATAAGATTTATATATATCTTTTCCATATGGGCAAAGCTGGTGCCAGGAGTCTAGCGGTCCATCTAAACAAAAGGCTCTTATACTTAACCAGATACAGAGTAGGTGTCCTTCTATACCATAAATCAGTCCTGACCTTAAGTTGTGTGTGCATGCCAGAGTGCTCTGGGAGGCACACAGAGTCTCCACAGACTACTAAGGATCAAACTTCTAGCAACATGACATTGATTATAAAACTCTAAGCATATATGAGTAGATATTTCTAAGCATAAATGACAATCAACAATACAAATCTAACATTTCAGCCCTGTTTGACATTTATGCTAGAAAAGTTCCCAGTTATGATCACCTCATGTCTGACCGTGTCAATGCAAACATTTTTATACTCAGCATCTGTTAATCACCCTAAATTACTGTAAACGTACACAGTTTGACAAATGTATTAGCAGTTATCCTATTCCTCATTGATCTCATTCAATGGTAAACTGCATCCTACGAGCAAACAAATGAATTGTTACCAGTCAAAATAAGAAATTAACATTTTCAAAAACATCCCAGCTTGGTGGTGCTCTTCCTCTAGACATGTAAACCGCACGTCTCTCTGCAGAGTGGTTTAAGTTCTGCAGGGCGTCATAGATGTCTCTTCCAGTTGATTCCATCACTGTCCATAGGACCAGAGTCCAAATGTATGTAGCAGGGGTTGGCAACCCTAGGCACGAGTGCCACAGTTGGCAAGCGAAGGGTTAACTGATGGTATGGCCATAGCTGGACTGGCCATCGGGCATACCGGGCATTTGCTTGGTGGCCCGATGATTTTTTATTTTTTTTTTGTTACGGTTGGATTGGCCAGATGCTGGCCAGTGTGTAAAAATAACTCAGTTGTTTGGTGGTGGCATCGCAGAGCTTCCACAGATTCAGTAAAATTAACAAGTGGTGGAGGCCAGCAGGTGGATGAGGGAGGCAGGACGAGGAGAGACCCGAGGCGGCTGCCGGTCCGAGCGTCAGGTGAACTGAACTTCAGGTAAGAAGTTATGACCTGTAGTCTATCTGGGTCAGATATAAACCAAGTTTAGGTGGAGTTTATTTTCGTTGTGCTGACTTTTTACAGTCAGTTATGGGACCAACCATAAAAGGATTCCATAAAAAGACGGAATCCTCCCGCATTAAGAGAAATTATTATGCGTTTTGTGTTGAGCTGAGAGGGGACGCATTTTAGCTGAAGTCCCGGACTTCAGCTAAAATGAAAAAAGACACAAAGGTGGAGTTATTCTTTGTCTTTGCTGCACCGCTGCCTCTTCTTCTCTCATTCTCTCCCCTCTCTCTCCTGTTGCTACTTTAATCATGAAACTGATCAATGATCAGCTGATCGGCTTTTCTCTCGTTTGTTTATCGCCCACTTTGTGCCAGAAAGAGAAAACCGCCGGATGTCGCGCTAAATAAAAGCAGCACGTTTAAGCTTGATCAGCTGTTGTTAGAATTTATTTAATATTAATATCTAGTATCAGCTGAGGTTTGCTGGAGCCACAGCTGTAAAACGTGCTGGTCATGATATCGGTTTGTATAGAGTAGTTGTCAAACAGCTAACAGATCATCTGCAGAGGAATGGTTTATTTGAAGAGTTTCAGTCAGGTTTCAGAGCTCATCACAGCACAGAAACAGCTTTAGTGAAGGTTACAAATGATCTTCTTATGGCCTCTGACAGTGGACTCATCTCTGTGCTTGTCCTGCTAGACCTCAGTGCAGCGTTCGATACTGTCGACCATAATATCCTATTAGAGCGATTAGAACATGCTGTAGGTATTACAGGTACTGCACTGCAGTGGTTTGTATCATATCTATCTAATAGACTCCAATTTGTGCATGTAAATGGAGAGTCCTCTTCACACGCTGAGGTTAATTATGGAGTTCCACAGGGTTCAGTGCTAGGACCAATTCTGTTTACATTATACATGCTTCCCTTAGGCAGCATCATTAGAAGACATAGCATACATTTTCACTGCTATGCAGATGACACCCAGCTCTATCTGTCCATGAAGCCAGATAACACACACCAATTAGTTAAACTGCAGGAATGTCTTAAAGACATAAAGACCTGGATGGCCGCTAACTTTCTGCTTCTTAATTCAGATAAAACTGAGGTTATTGTACTCGGCCCTGAAAATCTTAGAAATATGGTATCTAACCAGATTCTTACTCTGGATGGCATTACCTTGGCCTCCAGTAACGCTGTGAGGAACCTTGGAGTCATTTTTGACCAGGACATGTCCTTCAACGCACATATTAAACAAATATGTAAGACTGCTTTCTTCCATTTGCGCAACATCTCTAAAATTAGAAATATCCTGTCTCAGAGTGACGCTGAAAAACTAGTTCATGCATTTATTACTTCCAGGCTGGACTACTGTAATTCATTATTATTAGGATGTCCAAAAAACTCACTGAAAAGCCTTCAGCTAATCCAAAATGCTGCAGCAAGAGTACTGACAGGGACTAGAAGGAGAGAGCATATTTCTCCTGTTTTGGCTTCCCTTCATTGGCTTCCTGTTAAATCCAGAATTGAATTCAAAATCCTGCTCCTCACATACAAGGTCTTAAATAATCAGGCCCCACCTTATCTTAATGACCTTGTAGTACCATATCACCCTATTAGAGCACTTCGCTCTCGCTCTGCAGGCCTACTTGTTGTTCCTAGAGTATTTAAAAGTAGAATGGGAGGCAGAGCCTTCAGTTTTCAGGCCCCTCTTCTGTGGAACCAGCTTCCAGTTTGGATTCGGGAGACAGAAACTATCTCTACTTTTAAGATTAGGCTTAAAACTTTCCTTTTTGCTAAAGCATATAGTTAGGGCTGGACCAGGTGACCCTGAATCCTCCCTTAGTTATGCTGCAATAGACGTAGGCTGCCGGGGGATTCCCATGATGCATTGAGTTTTTCCTTTCCAGTCACCTTTCTCACTCACTATGTATTAATAGACCTCTCTGCATTGAATCATATCTGTTATTAACCTATGTCTCTCTTCCACAGCATGTCTTTTATCCTGTCTTCCTTCTCTCACCCCAACCGGTCGCAGCAGATGGCCGCCCCTCCCTGAGCCTGGTTCTGCCGGAGGTTTCTTCCTGTTAAAAGGGAGTTTTTCCTTCCCACTGTCGCCAAAGTGCTTGCTCATAGGGGGTCATATGATTGTTGGGTTTTTCTCTGTATCTATGAAGCGCCTTGAGGCGACTTTTGTTGTGATTTGGCGCTATATAGATAAAATTGAATTGAATTGAATTTAATTGAATTATATCTGGTGAAAGGGAAACATGAAGATGAAACCAGGAGATGTCCTTACTGAATCATCAGAGCTGAACAGGTAATGGAGAAACAGGTTTACCCTTTAGGTGACATGAACGAGTTGAAGGGAAGTTATGAACTGTTTCTGAGAGACAAATAACACCAATATCATTTTCTAAGTAGCTGACAGCTGCTTAGAAAAGTGCAGGGGTGGATCTAGCAAAGTTTTGCCAGGGGGGCCAGGTGGGGGCATTAACAGGGAAAGGGGGGCACAAAGAAATACTTTCTTATTTTCATTTAAAATGTGCATTTCTGATTATTACATGCATTTGAATGGGGAACTCGCCCGAAACAAAGTATAGGTTTTCATTATGTGAATAACTTGAAAATCTTAGCTCAAACAGCTGCAAAACCTGTTTGCCCAACACGGGGATATTGAATTCTATAAGATAAAGCCGTACATATGTGTGTCTGAGTCTTCTATCAAAAGTTACAGCTATTTATATGAAGTTGTACAAAAACGCTTGCTTTCGTCAAGACAGTGCGTTTCTTACGATTACATGCATTTGAATGGGGAACTCGCCCGAAACAAAGTATAGGTTTTCATTATGTGAATAACTTCAAAATCGTAGCTCAAACAGCTGCAAAACCTGTTTGCCCAGCATGGGGATATTAAATTCTATAAGATAAAGCCGTACATATGTGTGTCTGAGTCTTCTATCAAAGGTTACAGCTATTTATATGAAGTTGTACAAAAACGCTTTCTTTAGTCAAGACAGTGCGTTTCTTACGATTACATGCATTTGAATGGTGAACTCGCACGAAACAAAGTATAGCTTTTCATTATGTGAATAACTTGAAAATCTTAGCTCAAACAGCTGCAAAACCTGTTTGCCCAGCACGGGGATATTGAATTCTATAAGATAAAGCCAGAAATATGTGTGTCTGAGTCTTCTATCAAAAGTTACAGCTATTTATATGAAGTTGTACAAAAACGCTTGCTTTCGTCAAGACAGTGCGTTTCTTACGATTACATGCATTTGAATGGGGAACTCGCCCGAAACAAAGTATAGGTTTTCATTATGTGAATAACTTCAAAATCGTAGCTCAAACAGCTGCAAAACCTGTTTGCCCAGTGTTACGGCCCTAGCTGGGCCTCCTCCTGAAGGTGCCTGTGTGGGCGTGTCCCACCAGCTCTTCTGCCTGAGGTGCCACCTTTCCCTGTTACACAGCTGACTCACATCAGTAATTAAAAGTATTTAAGCCCAGGGAAAGGTGAGCTCTGGGCCAGAGTGCCATTAGTGTGGTTACAGCTAGTGAGCTGAGTGTTTTGCGGTGGTTACAGCTAGTGAGCTGCGTGTCTGTGGTTTTATCTAGTGAGCTGCTCTATTTTTGACTTATTTTGTACTTTGACTAACATTTGAGTTTTGTTTGTTTCTTTAAATGGTGATAGCGGCTTGTCCGTCTCTTTTAGTGAGCTACTTTAATAAAACTATTTAATTTAACTGTTTTGCCTCCTTGACTCCTTTTCCTGACCCGGACACTTTTTGTTACTTCCCTCACCGCCTAGACCCCCCAGGGGAACGTAACACCCAGCACGGGGATATTAAATTCTATAAGATGAAGCCAGAAATATGTGTCTGAGTCTTCTATCAAAAGTTACAGCTATTTATATCAAGTTGTACAAAAACGCTTGCTTTCGTCAAGACAGTGCGTTTCTTACGATTACATGCATTTGAATGGGGAACTTGCCCGAAACAAAGTATAGGTTTTCATTATGTGAATAACTTCAAAATCTTAGTTTTTTCAGTGTTGGAAAGACTGTTTCTTGCACTGAGGTCTGCTTATTGTAAATATCTTGTACTTGTTTTTACACCTTTTCATGTCAAAGTTGGCCTCTGTGCTTTTTCAGTGTTGGAAAGACTCTTTCTTGCACTGAGGTCTGCTTATTGTAAATATCTTGTACTTGTTTTTACACCTTTTAATGTCAAAGTTGGCCTCTGTGCTTTTTCAGTGGTGGAAAGTCTCTTTCTTGCACTGAGGTCTGCTTATTGTAAATATCTTGTACTTGTACAAGAAGCAGACCTCAGTGCAAGAGTCTTTCCAACACTGAAAAGCACAAAGGCCAACTTTGACATTAAAAGGTGTTCAAACAAGTACAAGATATTTACAATAAGCAGACCTCAGTGCAAGAAAGAGACTTTCCACCACTGAAAAGCACAGAGGCCGACTTTAACATTAAAATGTATAAAAAAAAGTACAAGATATTTAAAATGAGCAGACCTCAGTGCAAGAAAGTGTCTTTCCACCACTGAAAAGCACAGAGGCCAACTTTGACATGAAAAGGTGTAAAAACAAGTACAAGATATTTACAATAAGCAGACCTCAGTGCAAGAAAGAGTCTTTCCAACACTGAAAAGCACAGAGGCCGACTTTAACATTAAAATGTATAAAAAAAAGTACAAGATATTTAAAATGAGCAGACCTCAGTGCAAGAAAGAGTCTTTCCAACACTGAAAAAGCACAGAGGCCAACTTTGACATTAAAACAAGTACAAGATATTTAAAATAAGCAGACCTCAGTGCAAGAAAGAGTCTTTCCAACACTGAAAAAGCACAGAGGCCAACTTTGACATGAAAAGGTGTAAAAACAAGTACAAGATATTTACAATGAGCAGACCTCAGTGCAAGAAAGAGTCTTTCCAACACTGAAAAGCACAGAGGCCAACTTTGACATGAAAAGGTGTAAAAACAAGTACAAGATATTTACAATGAGCAGACCTCAGTGCAAGAAAGAGTCTTTCCAACACTGAAAAGCACAGAGGCCAACTTTGACATTAAAACAAGTACAAGATATTTACAATAAGCAGACCTCAGTGCAAGAAAGAGTCTTTCCAACACTGAAAAAGCACAGAGGCCAACTTTGACATGAAAAGGTGTAAAAACAAGTACAAGATATTTAAAATAAGCAGACCTCAGTGCAAGAAAGAGTCTTTCCAACACTGAAAAAGCACAGAGGCCAACTTTGACATGAAAAGGTGTAAAAACAAGAACAAGATATTTAAAATAAGCAGACCTCAGTGCAAGAAAGAGTCTTTCCAAAACACTGAAAAAGCACAAAGGCCAACTTTGACATGAAAAGGTGTAAAAACAAGTACAAGATATTTACAATAAGCAGACCTCAGTGCAAGAAAGAGTCTTTCCACCTCTGAAAAAGCACAGATGCCAACTTTGACATGAAAAGGTGTAAAAACAAGTACAAGATATTTAAAATAAGCAGACCTCAGTGCAAGAAAGAGTCTTTCCAACACTGAAAAAGCACAGAGGCCAACTTTGACATTAAAACAAGTACAAGATATTTACAATAAGCAGACCTCAGTGCAAGAAAGAGTCTTTCCACCACTGAAAAAACACAGAGGCCAACTTTGACATGAAAAGGTGTAAAAACAAGTACAAGATATTTAAAATAAGCAGACCTCAGTGCAAGAAAGAGTCTTTCCACCACTGAAAAAGCACAGAGGCCAACTTTGACATTAAAACAAGTACAAGATATTTACAATAAGCAGACCTCAGTGCAAGAAAGTGTCTTTCCACCACTGAAAAAGCACAGAGGCCAACTTTGACATGAAAAGGTGTAAAAACAAGTACAAGATATTTACAATAAGCAGACCTCAGTGCAAGAAAGAGTCTTTCCAACACTGAAAAGCACAGAGGCCGACTTTGACATTAAAACAAGTACAAGATATTTACAATAAGCAGACCTCAGTGCAAGAAAGAGTCTTTCCACCTCTGAAAAAGCACAGAGGCCAACTTTGACATGAAAAGGTGTAAAAACAAGTACAAGATATTTAAAATAAGCAGACCCCAGTGCAAGAAAGAGTCTTTCCAACACTGAAAAAGCACAGAGGCTAACTTTGACATTAAAACAAGTACAAGATATTTACAATAAGCAGACCTCAGTGCAAGAAAGTGTCTTTCCACCACTGAAAAACCACAGAGGCCAACTTTGACATGAAAAGGTGTAAAAACAAGTACAAGATATTTAAAATAAGCAGACCTCAGTGCAAGAAAGAGTCTTTCCAAAACACTGAAAAAGCACAAAGGCCAACTTTGACATGAAAAGGTGTAAAAACAAGTACAAGATATTTAAAATAAGCAGACCTCAGTGCAAGAAAGAGTCTTTCCAACACTGAAAAAGCACAGAGGCCAACTTTGACATTAAAACAAGTACAAGATATTTACAATAAGCAGACCTCAGTGCAAGAAAGAGTCTTTCCAACACTGAAAAAACACAGAGGCCAACTTTGACATGAAAAGGTGTAAAAACAAGTACAAGATATTTAAAATAAGCAGACCTCAGTGCAAGAAAGAGTCTTTCCAACACTGAAAAAGCACAGAGGCCAACTTTGACATTAAAACAAGTACAAGATATTTAAAATAAGCAGACCTCAGTGCAAGAAAGAGTCTTTCCACCACTGAAAAAGCACAGAGGCCAACTTTGACATTAAAAGGTGTTCAAACAAGTACAAGATATTTACAATAAGCAGACCTAAGTGCAAGAAAGTGTCTTTCCACCACTGAAAAAGCACAGAGGCCAACTTTGACATGAAAAGGTGTAAAAACAAGTACAAGATATTTAAAATAAGCAGACCTCAGTGCAAGAAAGAGTCTTTCCACCACTGAAAAGGAACAGAGGCCAACTTTGACATGAAAAGGTGTAAAAACAAGTACAAGATATTTACAATAAGCAGACCTCAGTGCAAGAATGAGTCTTTCCACCTCTGAAAAGCACAGAGGCCAACTTTGACATGAAAAGGTGTAAAAACAAGTACAAGATATTTACAATAAGCAGACCTCAGTGCAAGAAAGAGTCTTTCCACCTCTGAAAAAGCACAGAGGCCAACTTTGACATGAAAAGGTGTAAAAACAAGTACAAGATATTTAAAATAAGCAGACCTCAGTGCAAGAAAGTGTCTTTCCACCTCTGAAAAAGCACAGAGGCCAACTTTGACATGAAAAGGTGTAAAAACAAGTACAAGATATTTACAATAAGCAGACCTCAGTGCAAGAAAGTGTCTTTCCACCTCTGAAAAAGCACAGAGGCCAACTTTGACATGAAAAGGTGTAAAAACAAGTACAAGATATTTACAATAAGCAGACCTTAGTGCAAGAAAGAGTCTTTCCACCTGTGAAAAAGCACAGAGGCCAACTTTGACATGAAAAGGTGTAAAAACAAGTACAAGATATTTACAATAAGCAGACCTCAGTGCAAGAAAGAGTCTTTCCACCTCTGAAAAGCACAGAGGCCAACTTTGACATGAAAAGGTGTAAAAACAAGTACAAGATATTTACAATAAGCAGACCTCAGGGCAAGAAAGTGTCTTTCCACCTCTGAAAAAGCACAGAGGCCAACTTTGACATTAAAAGGTGTAAAAACAAGTACAAGATATTTACAATAAGCAGACCTCAGTGCAAGAAAGAGTCTTTCCAACACTGAAAAGCACAGAGGCCAACTTTGACATTAAAAGGTGTAAAAACAAGTTATCGGGATGAAATATTATTTTACTATGCATAATCATTATTATTACTGTTGCATCACTTATGATTTATCATTGTTATCATTTCATTGACACATTTATTGAAACTGTTGATGTTATATTAAAGTCTGTATTTCAGGTGTTAGCATAAGCACATAATAATCTTTCATTGCAGGTGCAACTGTAATCATGTTATACACATATAAGCGAGGTCAAGTTAATTAATGGTTTGAAGCTACAGCCGGCGCGAGTTCGACTGATCAATGGAGCAAAGTTCAAGCTGAAAGAATTGCCTACATGTTTACAGTACAATTTACCATATATTGCCTGTGTGCATTCAGCAGCCTGCTGCACTGAAGTTTGCCTGGTAACAGATGACGTAGAGGGGGGTCATGTACTGAGGTTAACAACACAGACACATAGTCTGCCTGAGTAAACTGATTGCAAATGTTGTGTAAGTCCAGAAAAGTAGAATAACAGGAAGCATCTGGAGAAACAGAGGAAGTAGCTGTTCTTTTTTAGAATATGTCCTCGCTGGAGTTACTGGAACAGGCATGTTGTTTTTCATCTGCGGTGACGCGAGTTACTGGTCATCATAAGTATAAATATCACACCCACCTATTGTTCGGGGGAGATCGAGGCTGATGTTTTGCAGAGCCCATCTTCACCACATATATGTGTTTTAATAAAAATCATTTGTGTTGACCCACTATGGACTTTCAGTCGTATGTCTCTTCCTCAAAAATTCGAACCTCAACAAAGTACAAGATATTTACAATAAGCAGACCTCAGTGCAAGAAAGAGTCTTTCCACCACTGAAAAGCACAGAGGCCAACTTTGACATGAAAAGGTGTTCAAACAAGTACAAGATATTTACAATAAGCAGACCTCAGTGCAAGAAAGAGTCTTTCCAACACTGAAAAAGCACAGAGGTCAACTTTGACATTAAAAGGTGTAAAAACAAGCACAAGATATTTACAATAAGCAGACCTCAGTGCAAGAAAGAGTCTTTCCAACACTGAAAAAGCACAGAGGCCAACTTTGACATTAAAACAAGTACAAGATATTTACAATAAGCAGACCTCAGTGCAAGAAAGACTCTTTCTTCCACTGAGGTCTGCTTATTGTAAATATCTTGTACTTGTTTGACGAGACAAACCAGACACACTATACACAGGACAGGGACAATCAAAGTAAAATAGGAAATACAACAGGTATGCACAGACAACAGGGAGGGAACACAGAGATGTAGGACAGAAACAGAACAGAGACTTAACAACTATAAAATTTAATACAAACAGAAGACCATAATTCACAGAATAAACTTGACCGAAAAAACACAAAATACTGGGTCAAATGCATCTAGAGACTTACGCAGAAATTTGGTCAGATGTATATAAAAAAGCATATTGGCACACAGTGTGTGACAGTCGGATTGGCGCACTGCACCTAAATGTTTCATTTCAGCTCGGTGCCATAAGTCTTCCCTATGTCTCCACATGGCGGATTGAAAAGGTTATTGTTATGAAGATTTTAAACAATGGGAAGAATTACAAACTATTCTACGGAATCTCCACTTCCTGGTGGAGCTTCATGGTGAGTGAGACATCTGAAGAGGAGTTTATGTGTATTTTTCTTCTGCTTTAAACTGACTAGAATGAACTAAGGGATTAACAGGGAACCCAGACTGAAAATCTTTTGTTGGTTTGTTTGTTTCTTTTGTTTTGTGTTGTTTACTGAGATTTATGAGCCTGTTATGAGCGGAGAACTTCAGTGTTAAATAAATCACTTGGTGGTTACAAAGTATATTGAGCTGGATTTCGTTTAATGTTTAGAGTGGTCTGAAAGAGCTCAAGCATCCCTTGTGCATGGTTTGCAAAACAAACTAGGGTTCATCTTATGTGTCTGCAGAGAAACCTGATTGGCACCCCAGAAGAGGCAACTCATTGTCGAACCTCCTTGGCAAGCAAACGGGCACATAAAAAAGTGGCATCCTGGATGGGACGCTGGCTTGGGAGAATAGCAAGCAGTATTGAATGTAGTTATTGGTTTTGAATAATGGTTACTGATAAGTGAAAATAGATGAGGAAAGTCGAGATTAAACGGCCTTCATCTGTCTCTTTGGTTTGTATCAGTTCGAGGTAATGGCATTTGGACTCAAGAATGCAGCCACTAACTTCCAGAGACTGATGGAAATATTTCTTGGGATTTGCAAGGGGATGACATTATCATCTACTCCACCGCTCTTGAACAGTATACTTCAGACATCCATGCTGTCCTGGATAAACTACGTGAATCTAAGTTAACTGTCAAAATGACAATGTTTTGGACCTACCTTAGGTTTTTGGGACACACAGGCTGTATCCCAATTCAGGGTCTGCAGCCTTAAAGGCCGCATTTTAAGGCCGATTACGTCACAGCGACACGACTAAGGCTGTCCCAATTCAAAGGCTGCTCGAAATGCGGCCCTCAAATGCATCCTTCATTTCCCTGAATTTTAAGGATGTGGCGGTGTAGACTTCGTGGCCCAACGTATCCCAGAATGCATAGCGCGGCGGTGGGTGTGGATAATTTTGCCGAAAAAAAAAACGGCGGATGAGGGGCGCCCGAAGAGTAAACTTTAAGTAAGTACTGAATATGATGTCACTTATTTATGTGCAAATGTTTAATAACGAAGAACATTAAAACATTCCTGTTGGCCACATGTCGGCAAAGTTATGTGACATTAGTGACGTTTGTACTAACTTGGCTTTAAAGCCTTTACTTTAAAATATACGCTGTTCAATAGCTGACCTTAATCTTACAGAGAATGATCAAAGCTCATGTAGAAACAAACAAACAAATGAACAAAAGATTTTCTCCTTCATTTCTGTCACACAAAGCTGTATGAAACGTTTCCAGCTGTTAGTATCATGGTTGCTAGGCAACCTGGGCAGCGCAACGGAGGCTAGACCATCCCATTTCACAAGCCTCGCACTTCCGGCCTTAGTGGTCTTTGAGTACGCGGCCCTTGTGGACCGTTAAGGCTGCAGACCCTGAATTGGGATACAGCCACAGTTTCTTCTTCAGGGGTGGAAGTGGATCCTGAACAATCCTGAAAAAAAAAGATTTCCCTTCTCCTTGAAACATAAAGTAGCTGCAGGTGTTCCTGGGAATGGCATGAGCAGTGTTGGGTAAGTTACTTTAAAAAAGTAATTAATTACTAATTACTTAATCAATATTGTATTTAAAATACTTATCTAATTACTGTGTCTGAACTTAATTACTCAATAAGTAATTTAACTAAATGCTTCTTAAAATCCCTCTAAACCTTGAGTGGGCAAACAATAGAAATTAAACTCTTTAAATAATAAATACATTTTTTTTTAAAGACAGAGACTCTACAGTACGCAGCGGTAGCATCTCTTCCACAATGTAGCCTGCAATCATTTTTTAACCTTCAGACGCTTTCTGTGCTGCTGAAGTAAAATCAAGTTTTGCCTGCTTAGCAGGAGTTGCCGCGGTGTTATCCATGGATGATGAACAAGAATCACTCAGAAGTGTTCGTCTATGCTCTCGTGTCAGGCGCTTCAGTAGATTACTCGTGCTATTAACAGCAGCCGATAGTTTTTTCTCCCCAGGACATAGCTTACATATTACTGTAATGTTCTTGTCTGCTTGTTTCAGAAAAGTGAAGAGACGGGAATATGTCCATGTCATAAAACAGCCACTCGCTTCAGCCGAGTCCGACATCTTCTGCTTTAGAATACAACTGTGCAGCAAACTGGTGCGAAATGACGTACAGCTGCACTACAGCAATGTTAAAGCGGCAGAGTTTACTTCTACGTTTAGAAGACAAATTATTGAAATTAAATAATGATATTCAGCGAGTTTAATTATTTTACAATGCAACGCAAGTACATTGTAAGTAACTGTAATTAAAATACCTAAAAATTAACAGTAATCAGTTACTCTACTTTTTCAGTGGAAAAGTAATTTAATTACAGTAACGCGTTACACCCAACACTGGGCATGAGTGGTACCAACAATTTTTGCCCCAGTTCTCACAGCTCACAGAACCACTGAATCCCAGAAGCATAAAGAAACAAAATTCATTTGGACTCCAGGTGTTAAACTGCTTTTAAAAGCATAAAACAACAACTAGTTTCTCCACCTGTACCAGGGTTAGGGTTACCAGGTCACCCATTCATTGTCTATGCAGATGCCAGTGACGTAGTATTGGGTTCAGTGCTGGCTCAACCAATTCGACTCCAATACAGAACAAGAATGTCTTGCTGTCACCAGGTCCTTGGAAAAATTACCCTACTATCCAGAGGGTCGACATCTTACCATAGTCTCCCAGCATTTTTCTTTTGTCTGTATTCATAAACCCAGTACAAGGTTAATTTGTTGGGCTCTTTGCCACCAGGAGTTGTCTTTTACGGCGGAATACAAAAAAGGCAGGTTTAACACTATGCCATGACCATCATGACTGATCTTTCTAGAGCTTATATGGATGAGTCACAGCCCTGTGCTATGGTACTCTGTTCCAAAAAAAACACTACCCTTCTGAAAATCACTGCTGAGGACATTTAGAAAGCTCACCAGGAATATTTTTGTTGTCCAAAATCTATATGACAAAATTGTGGAAAAGAGTAAAATGAAAGAAAATTCTACCTCAAAAATCATTCTTGTGGAAGATAAGGTTTACAACGTAGTTCAGCTACCCCATAAAACCCTATATCAAGTCCATGTTCCAGCTTTCCTCCATCAACAAGTATTTCATTACTTCGACAATAATCTGGTACAGTCCCAATCAAAAGTTTAAGACCACTTGAAAAATGGCATGAAAATCATATTTTGCATGGTTGGTTCTTAACAAGGTTTGAACTAGAGCTTCAACATGCAACAAGAAGAAATGTTAGTGATACAAAACTTTTTTTTTCAGCACTCAATTTATTGAAAACATCGCTTAAACTGAAACGGGCTGATAATGGAAAAATGGATGGCTGGAAGTAGGTTTCCTTAACCTTATAGCCAGTTTCAGTCATTTGCATAATGACCGAAACTGACACCACTGACTAACAATGGCCTGTGAGGTCATGATGATTATGACTATGAGTACCATACACAGAGAGTTGGGGGGTGGCTGCAATCAGAGCACTGTAAGATGGTACCCTCTTACCCTCTCTGAACAGAGGAGACCCACTCTTCGTGTTTCAGAGTAGATTTGCCAGTTCATAAAAAATGTGGCTTGGAATCCAGCTCCTTTATTGAAATTAAGCGCAAATAACACTTCAGCTCCTGTTTCTATGTAAAGTGTAACAAGAAATAAATTAGATAGTAAAGAGATCGTGATCTGCTAAACATATAATGTAACATATATTTGGACATGAACTTATTTTCCTGCTGCTAATTTCTTAAACATAATACAGAGAAATGAGTACTTAAAATAAACATAATCTAAAACAACCATGAGGCCTCAATACCTTACTGCTTGCTATACATATACACAGTGCATCCACTGAAATCCATGTGAATGCCTTCGTTTCCTCCATGCTGATATTGGAGAAGGTACATATTAGCGTACATCTTTCCCAATCTTACACTGCTGTGATTGTAGTCATTCCCCACCTCTCTGTGAATGGTACTCATAACCACAGGTGGGAAAAGTGCAGACATTCTGTATTTAAGTAGAAGTACAGGTACCTGTGTTAAAAAAAAATACTGCAGTATTAGTTGAATTACTGAATTAACTTCTTTATGCAAGTAAAAGTGACAAAGTACCTAAACAGGAAAATGGGTACAGTCAGGGGTTAAAGTGCAATCTGCCATGTGGGGGGAAACTGTAGTCTTGTCACAACTAACAATAATTTCTAATGTGAGCTCTAGTAGATTTTCTTTGTGTACATGCTGTAATCCGCTGACCTACTGCTCTTTGTGGATTTACACAAATGAATTTGCCAACATGTACAGTTTCATGAGCCAGCTTGGCTGAGTTCCATTTTCTGCACTAACAGTAAACTTAATAATGTTTTTACACAAGACTATAGTTGGTAAAAATGGGGAATTCACATTTATTTTCACTGCTGTAAAAATAAAACAGCGTGATTCTAGCTTTGTTTGTTAGTGTGTAAAACAAATCTGACGACAACTCCCAGAAAGCTCAAACTAAGGTGACCCAGCCCCCAAACAACTACAAACCTTTGTGGTTATCACAACAAGCAGTGTTTTGTGCTAAATTACTAAGCAATTTAAACAACCTCATATATGTTAACAGGGTGAAAATAGTGTTTGCTGAAGGACGTACGTCTTAAGGCAGCTGCAAATGCGCTGACAAAGCGCAGAATAAACAGAGAAATGTAAATATTTCCTGCCAGCAGGTGTCGCTCAAAGCGGGAAGTTTCCGTTTCGGTGGGATCACATGACTGTCTATGTCCGGGTGAGAGGTGAGGTTCTTGGTTTGAATACGCTGACAACACCAGTTTGTGTTTAGACTCTTAATGTTTAACAACTGTCCTTATAAACAGGACATTTGCTCAATGACTGAAAGCAGCCCACTGACAAACAGCTGTGAGGTCAGTTTCTTGATCACTAATGCAACTTGTCATGAGCATTGATCAACAACGATGGAAGAATGGTCATGAGTACCACTCACAGAGAGTTGGGGAACGGCTGCAGCGATTGTAAGATGGTGAAAGACGTACCCTTAGACCTCCTCCTCAATTCAGAGATGTTCTTTTAAACCAGCATTCCTTTTATATACATGTATAAATAAGAACTTAATGAAGAACTTAATAAGCACATGGCAAGCTTAATTTCTTAAGAAACATGTCAGTAGAGTGATCTTTATCCAAAAGTGGAAATAATATTTGTGGCCAAACAATTACACAAAAAACAGAAATCTTAGAGAGAAAAACTGAGTTAACTGAAGCGCAGACAGCTTTAATTTAAAGGTATTACATCAGCTGATCAGGAATTACAGTCAGCTTTATACTGATGTGTCAAAATGCTCTGAGTGTATGTTATTAATAACTATCATTTGTAGATTAGTAAAAGGTTTTTTTCTTGACTTATTTTAAATTTTTGCACTATTTTTGGAATTTATTTATTTTTTTATTTTTTTATTTTTCAATATATCTTTGATTCACTTTCCCTTGTTGACCCTTTGCCACTGTAACATGTGAATTTCCTCAATGCGAGATTAGTAAAGTCTGTGTCTAAGCTTAGGTTAAATTTTCATTATAAAAATAATGTAAAACTATCAATATTTCTAATTTGCAATAAAGACTGTGGCATGCATAAGTGACATATTTTCACCATTTGTAAGCCCGAAGAGTGATGGTCAATGAAGCCTGTGCATGTGTGTTACACAATACCAGTACTACAACTACTAGTACTGCGCAAGGGCCTTGGAGGGTCATATTGCAGCAGGGGTTAGAGGTCAGACACCTGGGGTGTGCAGATCGGGGGTGGAGACTAACAACCCCAGCTCGTAAGGAAATTCTAACATCCAGGTGCTACACGGTGTTGCAGCTGATCAAGAGTCATAAAACACACCCATCTTTCGGAAGTGATTGCTAGTTTTGTTGGGTTTTCTTTAGAGACAGAGGGAGGGAGAGAGATCAGGTCAATCTTTAAAAAATGGGACTTTCAGAGCTCCTGATATGTGGAGCGGTCTTCATTGAAACATGGGTTAACCCTGTTTTTGGCACCAAGTGTTGAGATGTGACCATAAAAAAAACTGCAAATTCCTGCATTTACACTGGAGAGCAAAGAAAAGTGAGATGATGCTTGAACTTTGAAAATCACTTTATCCATAAAAACCACGTAGACAGACATGAAAAAGATGTGTCTGTAAAGCTAATGTTAACCTCTGAGAGCTATAAGACAGACTGTGTCTGCTATCACAAACAGTCTGTTAATCATGAACGATTCTTAGTCAGGACATTTACATCATCAGAGAAAGGCCATGATACTCCACACACATAGTTTGACCATAAAATCCCAGAATCATTAGTATTTGAAGTTGCTGCAGCAACATCATTAAAGAAAATGATCCTCTAGTGTCACAGTGTTTTCATTTTGAAATATAAATGTTGAACTTTTTGATGTAAAACATGAAACAAAAAAGCTTCAAATGTAGAGATGGTCTAATTTGTGAATTTCTATATTTATTGGTATTTCCGTCTCAGAGTCTACAGGCATACACTGAAGCTGGGTCTTAGAAAAACTACATGGGAAATACTGACTTTGACAACACCAACAGTTGTTTAAGGTGTGAGAAGTAAATGCATCACAGAAGCTAGAAAGGAGGCGCTTCTCCCTACATTTGTTCAAATTAATTCAAACTGATTTGCATAAGATGCAAAATACAAGAAATAAGCTTCATAAAGTGCTTCTTACTTTCTAGATTCGAGTGGAACCTTGAATGTTAAAGTTCACTTCCTGTCTGTGTGATGATTGTATTTTTTATTACCTGAGCTAATGTGAATGTTGTAAAAGCACCGTGCCTGAAAAGGAGAAGAGCACATTTGGGGAAATGGTGCTGTAAGTTTTCTGCCTTTTCTTTGAGAAAAGAAAAACAGACGTTATAAACTCCTCGACATATAAGTCAAATAAAAAAACAAATAAGATGTAATAGTAACTAAAACCAAAAATTTTAATTGAGTCATTTGATTTATTCTAAACTGGAAAGTTACTTTCTGTCCACCATCTTTGTGACAAACAGTTTCACACACAAATGTTGGCCGGTAAAACTGCTGCAGAACAGCTGGTCAGGACTTGTGTTTATCTGGAGGGTCTGCAAAGCTGCATTGGTTGATTTCAAAAAGTGTGTGATTCAGAAGGCCCTAAAATCAGTTACCTTACTCACTGGTCAGGTCAAAACCGTCCCCTGGTCTATCATTAGCCGAAAGGTCAGTCCTCTCCACTTTTTTTCCATTGGTTGATGCTAGAGCCTCCCTGTCTCTTAATTGGTTTATTGAAGGCCCACAGAGAAGCTCCAGGTCGTGGCTCAACCCTCAGTGATGGTTCTTGTCATTAGGTGAAATTTAGGCAGGTGAGAACTTCAAGTCTCTCTCCGATTGCTGGTTTAAATTGTTTTATTAGTGGTTCAGGGAGGAGTCCCAGCTCTGAGCTCAAACCGTCACTCTAAGATAAGATAAGATAACCTTTATTAGTCCCACACGTGGGAAATTGTTGGTAAGGTCTTGTTATTTGCCCCAGACTTGCTGCGGTGTGGAGATGCACCTGTCTCACCAGAATCTCGCTTCAACAACTCCAGCAACAACTGTACCATCTGCTCGCCTGACCACTATGGCCTCTCGTCTTTGGAATACTCTCCCACTCCACAATCGCAGCACTGATGCTCTCACCAAGTTCTGTCTCCATGTTTATTCATTCTGTTTCCCAGTCGTGTCTCTGGCTCCCTCTGATCCCTGTGTTCAATCAGTCTTTGTCTTCAAATGCGACAATCTGTAATTTGGTAATTCACTTCAGCTTTAATTTAACATGTAAAAGAATAAAGAAAAAAAAGAATATCTATCTATCTATCTATCTACATACATATATATATTTACATGCCTTTGGAGTGGAGGGTTGCAAGTTCAATTCCCGCCTGGGGTGTCTGTATCCCGTAAGGGTCCTAAGGCTAGACCCCCCATGCTAAGCGAGCCTACCGCAGACATGAGCGAGACAGACAAATATGAAGGCATGCCGGCTCGGACATCATTAAGGTCCGCGTCAGGTGTTGAGGAACCAGGGCACCCTGATGAGAAGTGGGCTACTGGAACAAGAAGGCATCGGTGGGTAAGAGACGAAAACAGGGCGTTGTTGGAATGCTACTACGCAAGTAACCCCGGCGGAAGGGGCTACATGAATAGGATGAGGGACCTATGGATTCTTCGATACCCAACATCCACAATGACGGCGAAACAACTAGTAGCTCAGTGTTCCAACATTCGAAAGAAGGGACTGTTCTCACAGCTAGAGATTGATGAGGTACAACATAAATGCTACGGCAAGGAGGAGTCAGGACGCCAGGTCAGCAGGCAACGCAGGCTCTGGTGAAATGTAGATGGCCTCAGCCAGCACCACAGGCCCTGGTGTGGTGATGATGGCCTCACAGGAAGCACTGGCAGTGGTGTAATGTGGATGGCCTCAGCCAGTATCACAGATACAGACGTGAGTTTACCGACCAAAAAACCCCCCAGGACTACATTCTGTCTTTATCTTAACCTCCTAAGACCCGAACTCTTCCACGGCAGCATTTTTAATTTCTCTTTGATATTTGGTCACATTGGGGCCCGATGAATGTAAAAACAAAGAATTGCCAGATTTTTTTTTACCTTAATTTTGTTTTTAAGAAAAATAAGAACCACATATGAGGATATTCGTTTAAAATTTCGATAGAACAGTAGCAGTATAATGTCCTCGTAAGTGGATATCAGGCCCTTGTAGACCAAAATTGAGTATTTTGGTCTAAATAACCCAAAATGTGATGTCCACATATGTGGACGCCAGGTCCTGGGAGGTTAAGGGAGTTATTTAAAGTCAAAGGCTTGGATTTAAACACTACCCTTTTTTGCCCTAGCATTAATTAACATGCTATCCACGATATACTTTGCACCTCCTGTTTAGTTTCAATATTATAGGGCTTCGCGGTTTGATTTGATTTATTCAGTTGTGCTACTTTTGAGAATACGACACAATCTGCTTGGTAGAGAAGCTCACTAAGATTATTAAATTCCTCTTTTAGTAATTCAGTTGTCATAAAGCCCTTCTCAGTTTGTCAAGGGACAGTTCTAACCAGCCTGCATAGAGGTGTGTTCAGGTAGCTAAGTCCCAGAATGACTGCTCTCCTCATATAACATTGACTTGTTATGCTGCTGCTGCTGGTGACGGGTCCTGTTTATGACTGTTCGACTGGTCACTGAGTCACGGACTATAAACTTTATGTTTTCTTTCTGGGGCTCATAGCCCACCTGAGGGTGACTAGTGTTCTTGGTCACCCCAGACGTATTTGTTTAAATGTTTATCGGCTGTTATTTTTATTTACTTCCATACTCCCCTATTTTACTTACAGCCAGCCTTCCAAATATTGTCCACTCGGTATTGAACTCCTGGTTTTAATAATAAGTTACCCCACTGTTATATGTCTGATACATACTGCATGATGGCGAATAAGTACCAAAGGGCCCTTACCTTAATGACCTGGAACGTAAAGGGCCTTAATTATTCAATTAAAAAGAAGAAGATCATGACATTTATCAAATCAAAAAAAGTTGACATTGTCTTTCTTCAAGAGACTCACTTGTCTCCCCAAGAGTCAGAAATACTTTGCCGTGATTGGGTGGGTCAGGTATTTTTTTCGTGTGGCAGCAGTCAGAGTAGGGGTGTAACAATTTTAATTCATAAGCAGCTACAGTTTAAATGCATCCGGATGGTTAAGGACGAAGATGGGCGGACATTCAATCAATCTTTATTTATAACGCACTTTTCATACAAAAATGTAGCACAAAGTGCTTTACATGGTTAAAAGCAGCCCACCCGACCCCGCCCTCCAACTCACTCCCCACACTCTCATTAACATAAACGATCATGGATACATACCCCCCCCCCCCCCCCCCGCACACACACACACTTAAAGAGTAAAATTGGGCTGGGCACACATGAGCCAGGTGAGGAAACACTATCACAGGGAGCCGTCTGCACCGGGAGCCGGTCACAGACCGCAGCCACCAGGCTGGGCACACAGCAGGAGGGAGGCAAAGAAGTCCCCCCCCCCACATTGCTACTCTTGGCTGAGATTCAAGGCCATAGGATGATTTTAAGCAACATCTATGCACCAAACATTGACGACCCCCCCTTTTTTGGAAACTTAGAATGCAAAATTAGTGATATTGGCGACTACCCAATCCTGATAGTGTCATGGTTCTGGGTCGGTTCGACCCAGCATTTTGAGTTCCTTATGTTTTGGTTTATTTTTGAATGATGGATTGTTCTTTATGTTTCTCTGGTGCTTTGATTTTTATTATTATGAATCTGTGTTTCTGTATTAGGATTAATGTTCGGGTTGTATTTCGTTGTTATTGCAGGTTTAGTTCAGTATCTTGTCTGTCTCACTCTGTCGAGTCCGTGTCCTAGTAAAGTGTGTCTTGTTTCCTGCTTTACTTTGGAGGTTCATGTTCCTGTCTTATGTCTGTGTGTCTAGCTTTGCTCCCCGTGTCTCGTTAAGTGTAATTTCTCCCGGCTGTGTTCCCACATGTTCCTCGTTCCCTCTTATTCCTGCCTCAGTATTTATAGTGCGTGTCCTCCAGTGTTCAGCGTCGCGTCGTTAACGTCTTCTGCCCTTACGCCCTCTGTGTGTTCTGTTTGCCAGCCTGCCAACCTGTCTAGTTATTCGGTACTCCCAGTTTAGTTAGTGTTTTTCTGTTCTGCTTCATCCCAGCAATAAAGCTGTGTATTTTGAGTTTCTTCCACCTCCTTGAGTCCTGTATTTTGGGTCCTCTCTTCCTGCCTACCTACACGCAGGCATGACAGAACGACGCGACCACAAAATGGATCCAGTGGACTCAGTGAGGAGGCGCCGCTCGGCTTTTGATGGGACCCGGCTGGTTCTTGGGGGTCCTCCGTGTAGCCGGTCGCCTTCATTTGCCACTAACCCCTCTACTCACTCTTCCGTTTCCTCCACACTGTCGACGCCTGCAACCCGGACCCAAGGAAAGCGCCCGAGGCGGCACCGGGAGGAATACTATGAACCTGCGAGCAGCTCACACCAGCACAGGAGTTTTATAAGATGCTGGGGATTATCATTGTTCCCCCCAGTGTATCCAACATTTCCACACCGCAGCAGGAGCAACCGCAGCAGAGTTTGTCCACACCACCGCAGCAGCCGGGTTTTTTCACATCACCTTCAGCCTGCCCTGCTCCCTCTTCAACAGGGAAGCGGCAGACGCCCCGCCAGCATTCACAGCTCCAGCGGGAGCCTGGATTTCTTTCTGTACAGCCGGCTAGGGTGAGTGGTGGGGCTACTCTTTTGGCTCCTGCTGAAATAAAAACTGTTAATTCCGGGCCGGCTTGTTGTGTAAGCGGCACTGGAGATGAAAGGACTGCTTGTTATAAGGACAATTATACCGACTCATTGAGCCATACAAACTGTGTCACTCCTGCTCCTTTTGAGCCTATCAATGAAACCAGGAAGATGGGTGTCTCTGTGCTCAATAACTCCAAAGATCCAAAGACTGTTTTTGTATCAGATGATTGTGAGCTACTAACTGAAACGAAGGGTCCTGAGGGTTCTGTTAAAAATGAACTGTGTTCCCCAGCCCTCAGCTCAGTCAGCAACCCAGTTAGCTACTCAGCCACCTTCAGCCCAGTTAGCCGCCCAGCCTGAAGCCCAGTCGCCACCTCCACCACATTCAGCCTCACTACCCATAGCTCAGTCACTACCACAGCTAGACTTACTACAAACTTTGTTACAGTCCATGGCCCAGGCAGTAGCTCAGTTTGTAGAAGAATCATTAACTTTATCATCAGTTCAGCCTCCAGTGTCCTCATTACCTGTAGCTCAACCATCTTCTCCACCACCAGTTTCATTCTCACTTCAACCGCCACCTCAGTCTTTAGCAGCTCCGTCTCTTGTTGAGCCGCCCCCTTTTCTCACTCATGTTAAACAGGAAGACACACTCATAAAGACTGCTACTCTCTCCAGGGCCTCCCCAGAGGCTGAGCTCCAACCCTCAGCTGACTCTGGACCCCTGGAAACCAAGAAGCTGGCAAATCTCATGTTACCTGAAAACTCTGAGACCTCTCAGCCATCATTCTCCGCTGAGAGCCTGGGAGAGTTAATCCTGCCAGAGGTCTGTGCACCTGCTGGTTCTGTTCTGTCCCTGCCAGGGGCCCCCGTGCCTGCTGATTCAGCCCTGTGTGTGCCAGGGGCCCTGGTGCCCACTGGTTCTGTGACTGTTTTCGCTGGGGGGCCTGAGGAGCCTGAGGAGCCCGTCCAGCAACCTTCCTCGTCAGCTGGGGGGCCCGAGGAGCCCGTCCAGCCACCAGCTGCTCCACCACCTGCATCATCCACGCCGCCTGCAGCAGCTTCTGCATCGGCTTTAGCTTCGCCTGGTCCAGCCTCTGCATCGGCTTCAGCGTCGCCTGCAGCAACCTGGTCAGCCTCACCTGCATCGGCTTCAGCTTCGCCTGGCCCAACCTCTGCTTCGTCTGTCCAAGCCTCTGCCTCGCCTGGTGCTGCGGGGGCCACGCCGTCTTCAGGTCCCAAACTGCCACCTCAGCGTCGCCGGCCACTTTCCGGTCCATCCGCACGGTCGGCCCCCTGAACTGTTTCCACGCCGCCGCCATTGCCATCCGCACGGTCGGCCTCCGGAACTGAACTGTTTTGGCCCCGTGCTGTCTACCTTCGGGTCGACCCCCCGAACTTTTTCGTGGACTCATGGTTTGGCCCAGTCTAGTTTTGTTTTGTATATCTGGACTTGTGCTCCTGGTGTTTTGTTTTGTTTCGCCAGCCTGCCAACCTGTCTGGTTATTCGGTACTCCCAGTTTAGTTAGTGTTTTTCTGTTCTGCTTCATCCCAGCTAAAAAGCTGTGTATTTTGAGTTTCTTCCACCTCCTTGAGTCCTGCATTTTGGGTCCTTGCTTCCTGCCTACCTACACACAGCCATGACAGCTATCATGGTCAGGTTAAGAAACAATTAAATCTTGCCATGTCTCCATGTTTGCTTTCGTTCACAAGTGGTCTCTGCTGGTGTGGGCAGGCCAGGAGTAATTGTTGGCACCAGTGGTGAGTATTACATCCTGTCCTCACGACTCTGCTGCAGGGCTTGTCGCAGGAACTGGTTTTCTGACAATCCACGATGGCTGGAGAAACTGCCCAAAAGGTTTACCAACCTTCTCCCTGCTTTTCTTACATACAAAAAGGCCATCTGCAAGTCTGTTATAAATGAGCTCAGGAGGACTGGCAAATCTCCAGCAGACATGGCAAACCAAATAAATGAACTCATGCACCTCAAGTACGAGCGAGCTCCCCTGGCGTACCTCCATGCCACAGAATCGGTCTGGGAATCTGAGGCAGGAGCCCATGGACAGAGGACCATTGGGAAGTTCCTGAGGAAGGAAAATAAGCCACCGGATTTCAGGTCTTAGGAAGACCCACATGCCTGGTGTGGCATCTCTGTGTCCAGCCATTACTTGACTGACTGCCTGCTCGACGAATTCCGACGTCAACATCCAGCCATATCCAAACTCCTCCAAGGCACTTTTGGGCACATCCACAGGTCTGACCAGTTATTAACCTCTGTCTCTCTTCCACAGCATGTCTTTTATCCTGTCTTCCTTCTCTCACCCCAACCGGTCGCAGCAGATGGCCGCCCCTCCCTGAGCCTGGTTCTGCCGGAGGTTTCTTCCTGTTAAAAGGGAGTTTTTCCTTCCCACTGTCGCCAAAGTGCTTGCTCATAGGGGGTCATATGATTGTTGGGTTTTTCTCTGTATCTATGAAGCGCCTTGAGGCGACTTTTGTTGTGATTTGGCGCTATATAAATAAAATTGAATTGAATTGAATTGAATTGACCACACCAGGAAGGTGGCACGAAAAGTCATGCTGGCATCTGGGGTCATGTCCAGATTTTCCATAATGAATGAAAACTGGCTGATTGTTTCATGGGTCATGGTTCAGTCTGAGACGGAAAGGTCCTTGGAGCCCATGTACCAGGGAATGGCCAAGAGGTACAGTGATGCAGGAGTGGAAAAGGTCGGCTACATGTATGTATGTATGTGTGTGTATGTTTGTATGGGTGTATCGCTGATTGGTTATGTCACAGACACAAACTGAAAATGGCGATCGCTCAAAAGACATATCATACACACGCCCTGAGATACCTGATTCGTCATGTCACACACACACCCTGCGATTCATGTCTTTTGATCGGTGATCACTCATATGTCACGTCAAACCCACGCCCAGCGATCAGCGATCGCTGATAAGTTACGTCACAGAAATGCCTTGCAATCAGCGATCACTCATAAGCCATGTCACACACACATCCTGAGATCGGTGATATGTCCCGTCAAACACTTACCCTGCAATGAAACTGACCAATAAGACAAAAAAGGTTCACAAGAAAGGTTCTGCAGATGATCTGTTAGCCGTTTGACAACTACTCTTTCAAGGATGTTTGATATGAAAGGAAGGTTGGAGATTGGCCTATAATTAGCTAAGACTTCTGGGTCTAGAGATGCTTTTTAAGTGACAGTTTATCTACAGCCAGCTTGAAGGCCTGTGGATCATTAGAGAGGGTTTGATCATATTTAAGATTGAAGCATTAAATAATGGCAGGACTTCTTTGAGCAGTTTTGTAGGAATGGGGTCTAAAAGACACGTTGATGGTTTGGGGGAAGTAATTACTGATGTTAACTCAGAAAGATCAATTGGAGAAAGATCTCTAAATGAATATCAATGAATGAAAGTGGCTGTAGATAATGTTACATCTGTTACATGATTATGAGTGTTTTTTTCCTCTAATGGTTAAAATTGTATTTGTGAGGAATTTCATAAAGTCATTACTATCCATCTATCCTTTTCATGGTCGCGGGGGGTGTTGGAGCCTATCCCAGGTGTCATAAGGCAAGAGGTAGGGTACACCCTGGACAGGTCACCTGTCTGTCACAGGGCCAACACACAGGGACAGACAACCACTTGCACTCACATTCACACCTATGGGCAATTTAGATTTTTCAATTAACCTTCCCCACAAAGTGCATGTCTTTGGACTGTGGGAGGAAGCCGGAGTACCCAGGGAGAACCCACGCAAACACTCGGAGAACATGCAAACCCTGGCCTGATGGTGGAATTGAACTCAGGCCCTTCTTGCTGCAAGACAACAATGCTAACCACCGTGCCACCGTGCTGCCCGGTCTACTTAACGTTAAAGGAATGGTTGGCTGTGCTGAAGTGCAGTGTAGTGCTGAAGAGAAACCTAGGGTTGTTCTCATTTTCTTCAGTCAGTAATGAATAGTAAGATGTTCGAGCTGTACGGTTCGCTTTCTAAATCTGTGATCCTCAATTTCCTCTCCAGCTTACGAGTTATCTGCTTTAAGCTACATGTTTGTTGAGTTATACCAGGGAGTTAAGTACTTCTGTTTTGAAGCTCTCTTTTTCACAGGAGCTACAGTATCCTGTGAAAGTGTCATATGTAGTAAGGAGGTAAAATTATAAACAAGTTAATCGACCTCTGGTGGAGTAGCGTTCAGGTAGCTGCTCTGCTCTTTGTTGGTACAAAGCATTGAAGATGATAACAGTGGGTGAATTATATTCTTAAACTCAGTTACAGCACTTTCAGAAAGACATATGAAGACATTCACTGTGATGAAATCTCCCCACTGCTGTGTAATCATTTATTGTATATTAAACTGTTATTAGAAAATGATCAGATAAGAGAGGGTTTTCAGGAAAGACTGTTAAATGTTCAGTTTGCATTAAGACTTATGGCACAAAGTGAAGATTTTCTCTTAGAGGTTAGCTTCGAATGTCTATTCAGTTTAAATTGATGGTGAACTGTGGCTGGGCTGTTGCATAATGGCTAAAACTGTTCTCCAGTGGTGTTAGTGTCAGTCATTATGGAAATGTACTCTTGTATAAGTTTGATTAAACCTGCAGTCAGCTGAGGTTGAAGATGTCACTCGGATGAGCGATAAAACGTTTCTCCCACTGATAACCCTACATCCAGATGCACAGAGCCAACTTTTTGGGATTCCTTTGGTTTAGTGTAGCAGGCCATGTATGTCAGTTTAGGACACATAATATAGAAGATGTTCACACTCAGTCTCATTAACTGTTTTCAGTAATACAGATGGAGGTTTATCAGAAGAGGAGACTTGATTATTCTACACTCACACTGGCCAGGGCTCCTAAGCTTGTTAAATAAAAAAGTGTAAAATTAAATTTCAATAAACTAACCATAATGCCAGCTCATAAGCTCTTAACGCTGCATCTTTAACTCTTTTATAGGATTTGCAGTCTTCTGATTCCTGATGAGTTCCGTAAGTGACAAGCTTACTGACTGTGTTTCCTCTTCTGTGTATTAGGAGTAGGTACGGGTGCAGAGGAAGGCTGTGTCCTGGCTGACTCTATTCATGAAAAATATAATCTGTGTTACAACAAGATTGAAATTGAGACTCGGCATTGTTTCCCAATCTTCCAAGCCCATATGAACTGTAGCCTCAGCTTTCTGTTCTTAGCTGACAGGAGTGATAGCAGAACAGATGTGTTATAAAATTTTGAGCAATGTCCTTGTACGATATTTAAGCTGCTTGTAAAGTGAAGAAAGTAGACACTTTAATCAGCCCACTCCTACAACCAGAAATGTGTGAAAGTCTAAATATTTATCAGAGGGGCTCACTAAAGATCAGCTGATTTCAACAGGACAAAACTGCTTAAACTACTTCAATCTCCCACTGTGACCACTGGTGCAGGGCAGGATGAGGGTTTGAAGGTCAGTTCCTGCTATTGCAGCATCACTGAGTGTCTATCTTAAGATAAACATCATTTATCTTTGAGGTCGGTTTTGATCAAGAACATAAGTATAGCCTGCATGAAACAACCAGACCAGGAGGTTCAATCAAGAACACATATGACATGACTAGGGATGGGTATTGATAAGATTTTCACGATTCCGATTCCATTTTCGATTCTGTTTAACGATTCGATTCTCTTATCGATTCTTTTTAAAAAAGGAGAACACTAAGGTCGATTAGCTTAGAACTTTGTTTTATATCTTCTCTTTGAACAAGATAGAAATTTAGGAGTAACATGGCCTTACAAACCCAACAGTGAGATCTTAAGAGATCCACAGCCTACGGCTCTTCCATGGGGTGTCACAGGGTCCCCAGGAAAAAAAAAATGTAAATGTAAAATAATAAAATAAATATTCTTCTGTAGCAATAACAAAGTATAACATAAATTATTCAGTAGCAATTACACAAGAATATTCAGTAATGTCCCTGCCTACAATTAAACACATTCACTTACCGAAAATCATCTGCTGTGGCAAATGGGTTCAAGCCTTTGAACACAAACTTAGTCACTGCTCGGTGACATTCGTCTATCCTGGCCTGAAAGGAGACTGCAGCGAGAACTGCCAGCATCTGAGCCAGACTCTGTCTGTCTGTCTCATCACGGTCACCTAAATGCACAGTAATGGCAGGTTTTGTAATAAGGCAGATCGCGCTAACATAATATGCACTGTTAGTTGATTATTTACCTGCCGCATTAATGGGAGAGGACGTGCAAACGTTACCGCTGCTGCTGGGTTGAGATTCACGAGTCCGGAGCGGAATTAAAAATACGACATTCATTTAAGGTCATCGCGTGTTTTGTGAGCAAATGCTTTTGCATATTCGTAGTGTTTCCTCCGTTAAATGAAATATCTACTTTGCAAGTATTGCAAGTTGCCCTGTTGTCATCCATTCTCGTAAAGTATGACCAAACTTTTGAGCGTTTAAGCCGCTTAGGCGCCGTATTTCCTGCCAGGTAAATGACGTTCCGCAACGTGGTGACGTCATTCGGGGCGACTGGAATCGATAAGGGAATCGTTTGCAAAAATGGCAAACAATTCCAAGGAATTGAAACAGTGGGAACCGGTTCTCAACAAGAACCGGTTTTCGATACCCATCCCTAGACATGACACATATCTACTTGACACGAAAGCAGTACACACTGAACTCAGGTAACATTTGTTATTAGAGGAGGTCAAAAAGTGTGTCAGTGAGAAATATCCATCAAAAGCATGATTTACACTAGCTGCAGCTCACAGTCAGCAACTCATCAGTTTTGTTGTTCAAACCAAACAAGAATTTTTCACATCATGTTGTCCTGCAGGAACTCACCGGATCACCTCTCCAGCACTTTGATCCCAAGACAGGAATACAATATGCAGAGTTAGTTTAATTGATTGGAATTCAGCTGTCATCTTCAGAGTATTTCATTTGATAAAGTTAATAGCGAGAAATCAAGTGGTCAGAGCTATCATGGTGATATTTAGGGTCAGATTCTGTGCTAGTGCAAAACCTTCTTTTGGCCTGAAAAAGCTGCTGTGGGGTTTACAACAGAGGAGCAATTGAAAGCCTGCAGGTCAAATTAGCGTCAGGATGCATTTGCAAAAAATGTTTCATGTGAGTGGAAAGTTCTCTGGGTGATCCAACAGTGTGTTAGTTGATATACAAACATGCAGTGAGAACATTTCAGTAATTAGCTGTTAAGTGTCACCCAAACATGAGGAGGCCAGTGAAGGAGCCAGTGACGGTTTAACAAAAAGAATACAGTGTGAGTGCAGGTTTACATGTTTCTCTCTGGAAAAAAGAGAAGTTGATGTGTTTCTATTAGTGTGAAATCCTTTTTAGAAATTAGGCACTGTGTGAGGTCATTTAGTAAGAGTCAGTGAATCTTTCACAGTTGTAAAAAACATAAAAAGAAACAACATAAGTAACGTATGTTTTTTTCCAAGGGTGGTGGGGTAGAGGACTTCATGTGTGGGTGACTGAGAATGTCCATTTTATTAGATATGTTGTTGTAACTGTTTCAAAGTCAGTAATGCATGAATCTGCAATGATTTTTCTTCCTTAAAAGAGGACTGTGTACAGTGTCCACTTGTGTCTGTCTCCACATTGGGTGATTGTGGAGTATTTGAATATGTGTGCATGAGGGTGGGAATGCCCGTTGGTGGCTGCGTGCGCCTGTTCGACTGTGTCTGTATGTCAGGGTGGGTCTTACACTCCACCTCTCTGGGAATATCTCAGGCCCTCCAAGGTATGGAGGCCTATCTCGATTCACTACACTCCTTGCCGTTGGCTGATGCCCTCAGGCGTCGGTGTGTTGGTGGTTCTGGTGTCCGGGGCTGGGCGCTCAGGTATGTACCGGCTCACTCCCAGTGACTGCTTGGCGGGGCCTGGCACCCGTGGCTCCGTCAGGCCACTTCCGGGGGGTGGGGGACTCTCAGTCCTCTGGCCTCTGGGCCTGTGGCTCAGGTCACTCTGGCGCAGCTGTCTGCCGGCAGAGCCCACGGCCACATCACGGGCCCCCTGTGGCTTCTGCTCCGTGGCTGCTGGGTGACCTCTAATCTGGGGCTCTCCTCAGCGCTTCACAGGAGGGTGGCATGGCTGCAACTCCGATGGTCCTCCTTGGGCTCTCACATTCTGGGAGCCTCTGGGTGTCTGGGGCCTGGATCTCCTCCATGCCTGCTACATGCACTGGGGGACAGACTATGGCTCCCTGTTAAATCCAGAATTGAATTCAAAATCCTGCTCCTCACATACAAGGTCTTAAATAATCAGGCCCCATCTTATCTTAATGACCTTGTAGTACCATATCACCCTATTAGAGCACTTTGCTCTCACACTGCAGGCCTACTTGTTGTTCCTAGAGTATTTAAAAGTAGAATGGGAGGCAGAGCCTTCAGTTTTCAAGCCCCTCTTCTGTGGAACCAGCTTCCAGTTTGGATTCAGGAGACAGACACTATCTCTACTTTCAAGATTAGGCTTCAAACTTTCCTTTTTGCTAAAGCACATAGTTAGGGCTGGACCAGGTGACTCTGAATTCTCCCTTAGTTATACTGCAATAGGCGTAGGCTGGTGGCGGATTCCCATGATACACTGAGTATTTCTTCTTCAGTCACCTTTCTAACTCACTATGTGTTTATACACCTCTCTGCATTGAATCATTACTTATCATCAATCTCTGGCTCTCCTCCACAGCTTATCTTTTGTCCTGTCTTCCTCTGCTCATCCCAACAGGTTGTGGCAGATGGCTATCCCTTCCTCAGCCTGGTGCTACTGGAGGATTCTTTCTTTTAAAATGGAGTTTTTCCTTCCCACTGTTGCCAAAGCGCATGCTCATTAGAAATCATATGAATATTGGGTTTTTTCTGTATTTTTCTCTCATCCACATCAAAAGGAGCAGGTTAAAGTGGTTCTGGCATCTGACAAGGATTCCTCCCGGGCGTCTCCCAGGTGAGGTGTACTGGCCGAGCTCCCACCAGGAGGAGGCCCTGAATCAGACCCAAGACATGATGGAGTTCCCCTAGATAAGCTGGAGGAGGTGGGTGTGGAAAAGGAGGTCTGGAGTTCTCTGCTTAGGCTGCTGCCCCCACAACCCGGCCACAGATAAGTGAAATAAGTAGATCAAATATAACTTGGTGTTCTAAAGAATATTGTTGTTTCCTTGCAGGACACCAGGAGAGATGAGCCCTACATCACAGATGGTGTGGTCACCTGCAGGTTCAAGGTCATTGCATCTCCAGCCCACATCTACTGCCTCTGTACTTAAGGGAAGTTGGGACAATGTTAAAGACTTTCTTCAGACAATTGCATTTGGATGAGCTAAATTCATGACAGGCACTCAAGCAAACGAACATACCAAGCTTCTGTGTTGTTCGAGCCAGAGACTGCACTTGTGGATAAACAATAAAAACATTTTATATTTATTATATTAGTAATGTAACTTGCAATAAAAAGTTATGGGAAGCTTAAACTTAGTTTCAGAATAATTAAATCTGAGACTTTGTTTTATTGAAAAGTTATTAAAGTTTTAAAGTGTGTGACAAATAAAATAATAAATTATTAAGTAACACCAGCTACAATATTGGAAATATGTGTGTTGTTCAGCAGAACAGTGTCCAGTATGTTGGCTGAAATGCTTTAAATTTGAAAATAAAAGTTGGGCTGATTTTAACGCATTACAAGGAGTGTTTTAATTATTATTTTTTAAATAAGCAGTGTTTATATTATGTGTTGAATTAGAAATAAGTTCAATTATAATAAAAGGTAATGAGATTTAATTGCATTCAACTTATGTGCAGCAAAACTAAAAATAAGTTATGGAAGTGTTCAAATAATATGTGTGCTTTTAAAAATGCTCGTCTATTTAAAGACTACACAATCTGTGTTAATTATAATTATACCACAATCCCTTGCCTGTTGTGTTAAATATACATAAACAGTATGCGTTATCAGATGAAAGTACAAAACTCTCAAGAACCCACCTCCTAAATTTCAGGTGGCATTTTTAAAAACATGCCATGACATAACACACAGCTGCTATAATCATACAGTGAGGTCAAACGTCAATTATCGGTATAGGTTCTTGCTATAGGGCTTTGGAGTTGACGTCACGCCGCAGTGCATTGTGGGATCGCGGCGCCATGTCAGTAGGCCAGGAAGCAGAACAAGCGCACAGTGTTGGAGTGTTGGAATCGGGACTGCCAGAACCATGCTCAAAATCAGCGCAAAAGACAAAGGGCTGTATCACGACCGATTGCGCCCAGACGCCAAGAGACGGTACTTTGAAAAAATTGCGTGCATCGGTAATGTGGACCCGTATGAAATAAGGAAGTGTAGTGGAAACCCAGACGACCACTGTGACCTCGTTGTGTGGACACAGAGAGACCTTGCTGTGATACGCATCTTCCCTGATGTGGATTTCTGGGAACTGCGTTTAAACCAAGCACAAGACTTCTTTCTTAAAGTGTGCCTTCCTGAACTTGTTGGGAAATACTTCTCCAAACAACGTGCTGCTCTAAATAGCCTGTAATGTTTCATTTTGTGGTTCAAGATTAATGCCAGCTGTGTGTTGCCATGTAAATAGTTTGCATTTCATTTTTATGTACTTGCTAAGTACATGTGAACAGATCAAGAATAAAAAAAACAAACAAATATACTATTCTTTTCTGTTTTATTGAAACCACTTCACACAAAGTACAATTATTTACAATGAACTACACATGCAACACAACAGCTTTATGAATACTCAACAAGAGCAGGTTTCATTTTGCACTGGTTTGACAACCACACTGGGGCACATATTCACCAAAACACAGCAAACCTTAACAGTCTTATCAAGCAGTGTTGTGTCTTCACCCTCACATGATATGAGTAATTGGATTGGCATTGTAGTGTGTAGCATTTTGAACTTGTTGCGCAAACTACCTATTACTCGCTCAACATGAATTCTCAGGTGGGCAATTGCTCTCGTTTGTTCAAAGTCCCTTGCATCAAGTTGACAGTAGCCTTTTGTGAAAGCTGGAATCTTGACCTCCGCACACATCATTCCTACAGCATCTCTGATGTCAAAGCCTCTGTCAGCCAATACTACGTCCCCTGGTAACAGCTTTTGAAGAATGCCACATTTCTCTGTGATGTGTTTATCTGATGCACGCCCCCCCTCTCAGACGCATTAGTGTGAGTAAGAGCATTTGGAAACCTGTCAGTTTCTTCGATATTGGCAGGAAATCTTTGACAGTGTTGAAGAGGGACATTAAGACAGCATAACAATGTAGTCCAGTGTAATATCTTACTTTTTCAGTATCATCCTTTAAGAAATGTTCATTCAGCTCTGTCTTTTGCAACTGTGATTGAAGCAGTCTGTTCTCCTCCAACAGCCGGTTTATTTCTGCTCTGCCCTGTTCATTGCACACACAATCCTTCGTCTGCCCTTTAGCTTCCGTGACGCTGTCTGTCCGATCACCATTGTCCACATTTGCAGCTGGTACCTCAACCTCCACTTGTCCAACACAACTGCTGTCCACTGCCTCCATGACATTGTGATTTTGTTGTTGGTCTTCTGTCAGATCTTCATCGATCACTTCTGCACGGGGCACACCTTCAGACTCTGCAGCTGCATAACGAAAGCCTGTAAGATAAAATTAGACATAAGGTAAATGTACACCAATATTCCAATGACAGGTGTGTGATTCATCTGGAAGTTATGTGCGGATTAGTGTACAGTGATAGCAATTTAGTATGTTTTTAGAGAGGGGGGGGGGGGGGGGGGGGGGTTGTTTACCTCCGATGGGTGCTCTTTTTCGCTTCCGTTGCATATGCCTTGAGTGCCGGTCCGAGTCTGATACAGGTATGTCGTCGTGCCCCATGTGCAGTGTTGGTGCCCAGTCTGGATTTGTTACATCCATTTCATATGCTGGTTTGCCTGCAATAATGCCAAATCATAAGCTACTCAGTCGACATGACATGGTTCTGCAGCATCACACATTAGCATGTTTTATCTCATTATCTATGACCTCAGCACATTGAAAATAACACTAAAAGCCTTCACCGGAAAGAAAATGCCGTGAGCAAACCAAAAAAAGCTGGGGATTGCAGAGAACTCGATATCCGCTCGTCTCACCGCTGCAATCCAAGCCTGACGTCTTTGTTTAGTAATATCGGATACATGGGATCCCTCACGTTGCCTCCAGGATGGAAAACGATTAAAAGAGAGCCCATTATCCTGCTTCTTGCCTTCACGATCGTGTGATCTAACGTTGCAACCGACAACACAACACGTACGATCCATAGCTGAAATGGTATCGTTTGTCTGGCCTACTGTCATGGCGGAAGGGGGCGTGGCCCATCTCCCGTGACATCACGCTCCAAAGCCCTATATATGTTATAACATAAACACAGCACAGTTGTAAGAATAATAGTTTCTAGGTTCTAAGGCTTTTTGTCAGTTTAATAGTGAGCTTTACGAGACTCATTTTCGTGCCAAAGGCTCGCACAGGCCTAAGTTCCCTTATGACAACTAGAGCTGGAAACAAGACCTCAAGCAATCCTAAGGCTAATTAGCACGGCTAGCATTTTAAAAAACATTTGTTAAATGTTGTCATTGCTAGCATATACCTGTATTACAGCATGGTAAGTAGCGAGAACGCTAAGTTTTTGTTACCTTTGAAAAGAAGAATGTGAAGCTGTAATATTAGCATGAGCTATGCTAATGTTATTCACTCAAACAAACATCTCAGGTACTGACTTACTGCTTTCTAATATCTGTGTTTATTTCTGGATATACCTACATGGTTATTAGACATCCCACATAAAGGGTGACAAAGGCAGTAACTATAAATGACCATAACTTTACTGTAAATTACACTGATGGGCTCAGTTCATATAGTTCTATCACGTGCACATGCATGTTAGCAACCGTAACCACGGCCGCTGTTGGTATATGAATGCTGCACAAGGTTCCAGTCGTTCCTTTACACTTGCTCTTGGACTTGTCTTGACCTGCTCCAAGCTCAGCTTGTGGAAAGATAACGTTTGGAGAATATTTCTACAGAAAGCGGATTTTACTACAAAGCGACAACAACTACTGCATCTTTGGATCTTTTGTACTTGTGTTTCATCATAACAGCAAAGCTTGAAGATCGTGGACCCCGACTGTCGACAGACACCTGGTACATTTCAAAATTTCTTCAATTATTTCAAGAGTCACTAGATGACTATAATAATTTTACAGGTTCCAGTGTGAATATCACGTTTTAATGTGATCAAAATAAGTGTGTTCCAAGACTTTTCCTGGCAAATTGCTTTTATGCTTTAAATTTTCCAGGAGAGGTGTAGAATTTATTACGACTGGTGTATGAATGTGAAAAAAGGTTTTACTTTGATTTGAAGCCTTCAAATTTGACACTTTTTTCCAATGAAATGGTTAAAATTAGCTTAAAATTCATAAAATGCCCCCCTCCCCCAAATATACATATGTATATGTGTATATCGGTTTCTATGGTAACAGAATCTCCTCACAATGGTAGAACATATAGGAGTAAACACACCAGATCCCCTGTAGGTCCTGACATCATTTTCTTCTCTGGATCAAAGGCTTCATTTAAATAAACTATAACTTTTTCCCAGCTACATATGTGATGATAAAAAAAATAAAAAAATAAAATGAAATAATATAAAAAAGAATATTGAAAACATCAGTCATAGTCAAAAATAATCATGATACAAAAAAGTGTTTTATTTTTAAAATTGTGCTTGGAGTTCTACTGCCTTTTTTGTATTAGCAATATTTAGGACATGGAATTGGTACATGGGGAGATTAAATGTTGCATTATATTTTACATCGTTAATGAAAGAATAAAAAAAAGTATGGGAATGAGCTGCAAAGTTATTCATGAATTTACTGTAGTATGCTATTCATGTCCAGTTCTTTACACATCAGTACCTATTATCCATTACCTACTCCAACGTAGTGTTTGCATAAAAGTTTAAAAAGAACAAATAAACAAAATGAATGTAAACAAAATACAATGCTGTTACCTTAAAAGTGTAGTGTGCACAGAGTGAGCTGCCTTGGCAGAGATTTGGATGCTTCACTTAATGATTGTGGACATAGTTGAAATCTTGTTTTCTTCTCACATGAACAAGTAAAGTGTCATTCAGTCTGATATGAATGTAGCCTGTAGCTTTAGCACTGGGTGTTTACTACATTCCTACTGTTATTTTAAACTTTGTTTCCTTACAGGCTGTCTTGACTACATTGTTGAACGTCCCAAGAACGAGACCTTTCTGAAGTCATCAGGATCCTTGATGACAGTCTCCTGAGCACCATCTCTTCTGATGAAGCGTGGGACACTGATACCGAGTGTGTCAGTAAAGGTGAGTACATCGCCCTCTCATCCTCCCCCTCTTCTCATGAAGAACTGGATGCTGATGCGTGTCAGTGAAGTAGAAGGTGAGTACCCCCTCCCCACCTCGCTTTCTCGCACTGAGGTCTGCTTATTGTAAATATCTTGTACTTGTTTGAACACCTTTTAATGTCAAAGTTGGCCTCTGTGTTTTTTCAGTATTGGAAAGACTCTTTCTCACACTGAGGTCTGCTCATTGTAAATATCTTGTACTTGTTTTTACACCATCTTAATGTCAAAGTTGGCCTCTGTGCTTTTCAGTGGTGGAAAGACTCTTTCTTGCACTGAGGTCTGCTTATTGTAAATATCTTGTACTTCTTTTTACACCTTTTAATGTCAAAGTTGGCCTTTGTGCTTTTTCAGTGTTGTAAAGACTCTTTCTTGCACTGAGGTCTGCTTATTGTAAATATCTTGTACTTGTTTTAATGTCAAAGTTGGCCTCTGTGCTTTTTCAGTGTTGGGAAGACTCTTTCTTGCACTGAGGTCTGCTTATTGTAAATATCTTGTACTTGTTTTTACACCATCTTAATGTCAAAGTTGGCCTCTGTGCTTTTCAGTGGTGGAAAGACTCTTTCTTGCACTGAGGTCTGCTTATTGTAAATATCTTGTACTTCTTTTTACACCTTTTCATGTCAAAGTTGGCCTTTGTGCTTTTTCAGTGGTGGAAAGACTCTTTCTTGCACTGAGGTCTGCTTATTGTAAATATCTTGTACTTGGTTTTACACCTTTTCATGTCAAAGTTGGCCTTTGTGCTTTTTCAGTGTTGTAAAGACTCTTTCTTGCACTGAGGTCTGCTTATTGTAAATATCTTGTACTTGTTTTAATGTCAAAGTTTGCCTCTGTGCTTTTTCAGTGTTGTAAAGACACTTTCTTGCACTGAGGTCTGCTTATTGTAAATATCTTGTACTTGTTTTAATGTCAAAGTTGGCCTTTGTGCTTTTTCAGTGGTGGAAAGACACTTTCTTGCACTGAGGTCTGCTTATTTTAAATATCTTGTACTTGTTTTAATGTCAAAGTTGGCCTCTGTGCTTTTCAGTGGTGGAAAGACTGTTTCTTGCACTGAGGTCTGCTTATTGTAAATATCTTGCACTTGTTTGAACACCTTTTCATGTCAAAGTTGGCCTCTGTGCTTTTTCAGTGTTGTAAAGACACTTTCTTGCACTGAGGTCTGCTTATTGTAAATATCTTGTACTTGGTTTTACACCTTTTCATGTCAAAGTTGGCCTTTGTGCTTTTTCAGTGTTGTAAAGACTCTTTCCTGCACTGAGGTCTGCTTATTGTAAATATCTTGTACTTGTTTTAATGTCAAAGTTTGCCTCTGTGCTTTTTCAGTGTTGTAAAGACACTTTCTTGCACTGAGGTCTGCTTATTGTAAATATCTTGTACTTGTTTTAATGTCAAAGTTGGCCTCTGTGCTTTTTCAGTGGTGGAAAGACTCTTTCTTGCACTGAGGTCTGCTTATTTTAAATATCTTGTACTTGTTTTAATGTCAAAGTTGGCCTCTGTGCTTTTTCAGTGTTGGAAAGACTCTTTCTTGCACTGAGGTCTGCTTATTGTAAATATCTTGTACTTGGTTTTACACCTTTTCATGTCAAAGTTGGCCTTTGTGCTTTTTCAGTGTTGTAAAGACACTTTCTTGCACTGAGGTCTGCTTATTGTAAATATCTTGTACTTGTTTTAATGTCAAAGTTGGCCTCTGTGCTTTTTCAGTGGTGGAAAGACTCTTTCTTGCACTGAGGTCTGCTTATTGTAAATATCTTGCACTTGTTTGAACACCTTTTCATGTCAAAGTTGGCCTCTGTGCTTTTTCAGTGGTGGAAAGTCTCTTTCTTGCACTGAGGTCTGCGTATTGTAAATGTCTTGTACTTGTTTGAAAACATTTTAATGTCAAAGTTGGCCTCTGTGCTTTTTCATTGTTGGAAAGACTCTTTCTTGCACTGAGGTCTGCTTATTGTAAATATCTTGTACTTGTTTTAATGTCAAAGTTGGCCTCTGTGCTTTTTCAGTGTTGGAAAGACTCTTTCTTGCACTGAGGTCTGCTTATTGTAAATATCTTGTACTTGGTTTTACACCTTTTCATGTCAAAGTTGGCCTTTGTGCTTTTTCAGTGTTGTAAAGACACTTTCTTGCACTGAGGTCTGCTTATTGTAAATATCTTGTACTTGTTTTAATGTCAAAGTTGGCCTCTGTGCTTTTTCAGTGGTGGAAAGACTCTTTCTTGCACTGAGGTCTGCTTATTGTAAATATCTTGCACTTGTTTGAACACCTTTTCATGTCAAAGTTGGCCTCTGTGCTTTTTCAGTGGTGGAAAGTCTCTTTCTTGCACTGAGGTCTGCGTATTGTAAATGTCTTGTACTTGTTTGAAAACATTTTAATGTCAAAGTTGGCCTCTGTGCTTTTTCAGTGTTGGAAAGACTCTTTCTTGCACTGAGGTCTGCGTATTGTAAATGTCTTGTACTTGTTTGAACACCTTTTAATGTCAAAGTTGGCCTCTGTGCTTTTTCATTGTTGGAAAGACTCTTTCTTGCACTGAGGTCTGCTTATTGTAAATATCTTGTACTTGTTTTAATGTCAAAGTTTGCCTCTGTGCTTTTTCAGTGTTGTAAAGACACTTTCTTGCACTGAGGTCTGCTTATTGTAAATATCTTGTACTTGTTTTTACACCTTTTAATGTCAAAGTTGGCCTTTGTGCTTTTTCAGTGGTGGAAAGACACTTTCTTGCACTGAGGTCTGCTTATTTTAAATATCTTGTACTTGTTTTAATGTCAAAGTTGGCCTCTGTGCTTTTCAGTGGTGGAAAGACTGTTTCTTGCACTGAGGTCTGCTTATTGTAAATATCTTGTACTTGTTTTTACACCTTTTAATGTCAAAGTTGGCCTTTGTGCTTTTTCAGTGGTGGAAAGACACTTTCTTGCACTGAGGTCTGCTTATTTTAAATATCTTGTACTTGTTTTAATGTCAAAGTTGGCCTCTGTGCTTTTCAGTGGTGGAAAGACTGTTTCTTGCACTGAGGTCTGCTTATTGTAAATATCTTGTACTTGTTTTTACACCTTTTAATGTCAAAGTTGGCCTCTGTGCTTTTTCAGTGTTGTAAAGACTCTTTGTTGCACTGAGGTCTGCTTATTGTAAATATCTTGCACTTGTTTGAACACCTTTTCATGTCAAAGTTGGCCTCTGTGCTTTTTCAGTGTTGTAAAGACTCTTTCTTGCACTGAGGTCTGCTTATTGTAAATATCTTGTACTTGTTTTAATGTCAAAGTTGGCCTCTGTGCTTTTTCAGTGTTGTAAAGACTCTTTCTTGCACTGAGGTCTGCTTATTGTAAATATCTTGTACTTGTTTTAATGTCAAAGTTTGCCTCTGTGCTTTTTCAGTGTTGTAAAGACACTTTCTTGCACTGAGGTCTGCTTATTGTAAATATCTTGTACTTGTTTTAATGTCAAAGTTGGCCTCTGTGCTTTTTCAGTGTTGTAAAGACTCTTTGTTGCACTGAGGTCTGCTTATTGTAAATATCTTGTACTTGTTTTTACACCTTTTAATGTCAAAGTTGGCCTTTGTGCTTTTTCAGTGGTGGAAAGACTCTTTCTTGCACTGAGGTCTGCTTATTGTAAATATCTTGTACTTGTTTTTACACCTTTTAATGTCAAAGTTGGCCTCTGTGCTTTTTCAGTGGTGGTAAGTCTCTTTCTTGCACTGAGGTCTGCTTATTGTAAATATCTTGTACTTGTTTTTACACCTTTTAATGTCAAAGTTGGCCTCTGTGCTTTTTCAGTGGTGGAAAGACTCTTTGTTGCACTGAGGTCTGCTTATTGTAAATATCTTGCACTTGTTTGAACACCTTTTCATGTCAAAGTTTGCCTCTGTGCTTTTTCAGTGGTGGAAAGACTCTTTCTTGCACTGAGGTCTGCTTATTGTAAATATCTTGTACTTGTTTTAATGTCAAAGTTGGCCTCTGCGCTTTTCAGTGGTGGAAAGACTTTTTTTTGCACTGAGGTCTGCTTATTGTAAATATCTTGTACTTATTTTTACACCTTTTAATGTCAAAGTTGGCCTCTGTGCTTTTTCAGTGTTGTAAAGACTCTTTGTTGCACTGAGGTCTGCTTATTGTAAATATCTTGTACTTGTTTTTACACCTTTTAATGTCAAAGTTGGCCTCTGTGCTTTTTCAGTGTTGTAAAGACTCTCTGTTGCACTGAGGTCTGCTTATTGTAAATATCTTGTACTTGTTTTTACACCTTTTAATGTCAAAGTTGGCCTCTGTGCTTTTTCAGTGTTGTAAAGACTCTTTGTTGCACTGAGGTCTGCTTATTGTAAATATCTTGCACTTGTTTGAACACCTTTTCATGTCAAAGTTTGCCTCTGTGCTTTTTCAGTGGTGGAAAGACTCTTTCTTGCACTGAGGTCTGCTTATTGTAAATATCTTGTACTTCTTTTTACACCTTTTAATGTCAAAGTTGGCCTCTGTGCTTTTTCAGTGGTGGTAAGTCTCTTTCTTGCACTGAGGTCTGCTTATTGTAAATATCTTGTACTTCTTTTTACACCTTTTAATGTCAAAGTTGGCCTCTGTGCTTTTTCAGTGGTGGTAAGTCTCTTTCTTGCACTGAGGTCTGCTTATTGTAAATATCTTGTACTTGTTTTAATGTCAAAGTTGGCCTCTGTGCTTTTCAGTGGTGGAAAGACTCTTTCTTGCACTGAGGTCTGCTTATTGTAAATATCTTGTACTTGTTTTTACACCTTTTAATGTCAAAGTTGGCCTCTGTGCTTTTTCAGTGGTGGAAAGACTCTTTGTTGCACTGAGGTCTGCTTATTGTAAATATCTTGCACTTGTTTGAACACCTTTTCATGTCAAAGTTTGCCTCTGTGCTTTTTCAGTGGTGGAAAGACTCTTTCTTGCACTGAGGTCTGCTTATTGTAAATATCTTGTACTTGTTTTTACACCTTTTAATGTCAAAGTTGGCCTCTGTGCTTTTTCAGTGGTGGAAAGACTCTTTCTTGCACTGAGGTCTGCTTATTTTAAATATCTTGTACTTGTTTTAATGTCAAAGTTGGCCTCTGTGCTTTTTCAGTGGTGGAAAGACTCTTTCTTGCACTGAAGTCTGCTTATTGTAAATATCTTGTACTTGTTTTAATGTCAAAGTTGGCCTCTGTGCTTTTCAGTGGTGGAAAGACTGTTTCTTGCACTGAGGTCTGCTTATTGTAAATATCTTGTACTTGTTTTTACACCTTTTAATGTCAAAGTTGGCCTTTGTGCTTTTTCAGTGTTGTAAAGACTCTTTCTTGCACTGAGGTCTGCTTATTGTAAATATCTTGTACTTGTTTTAATGTCAAAGTTGGCCTCTGTGCTTTTTCAGTGTTGGAAAGACTCTTTCTTGCACTGAGGTCTGCTCATATTAAATATCTTGTACTTGTTTTAATGTCAAAGTTGGCCTCTGTGCTTTTTCAGTGGTGGAAAGACTCTTTCTTGCACTGAGGTCTGCTCATATTAAATATCTTGTACTTGTTTTAATGTCAAAGTTGGCCTCTGTGCTTTTTCAGAGGTGGAAAGACTCTTTCTTGCACTGAGGTCTGCTTATTGTAAATATCTTGTACTTGTTTTTACACCTTTTCATGTCAAAGTTGGCCTCTGTGCTTTTTCAGTGGTGGAAAGACTCTTTCTTGCACTGAGGTCTGCTTATTGTAAATATCTTGTACTTGTTTGAACACCTTTTAATGTCAAAGTTGGCCTTTGTGCTTTTTCAGTGTTGTAAAGACTCTTTCTTGCACTGAGGTCTGCTTATTGTAAATATCTTGTACTTGTTTTAATGTCAAAGTTGGCCTCTGTGCTTTTTCAGTGGTGGAAAGACTCTTTCTTGCACTGAGGTCTGCTCATATTAAATATCTTGTACTTGTTTTAATGTCAAAGTTGGCCTCTGTGCTTTTTCAGTGTTGGAAAGACTCTTTCTTGCACTGAGGTCTGCTCATATTAAATATCTTGTACTTGTTTTAATGTCAAAGTTGGCCTCTGTGCTTTTTCAGAGGTGGAAAGACTCTTTCTTGCACTGAGGTCTGCTTATTGTAAATATCTTGTACTTGTTTTTACACCTTTTCATGTCAAAGTTGGCCTCTGTGCTTTTTCAGAGGTGGAAAGACTCTTTCTTGCACTGAGGTCTGCTTATTGTAAATATCTTGTACTTGTTTTTACACCTTTTCATGTCAAAGTTGGCCTCTGTGCTTTTTCAGTGGTGGAAAGAGTCTTTCTTGCACTGAGGTCTGCTTATTGTAAATATCTTGTACTTGTTTTTACACCTTTTAATGTCAAAGTTGGCCTCTGTGCTTTTTCAGTGTTGGAAAGAGTCTTTCTTGCACTGAGGTCTGCTTATTGTAAATATCTTGTACTTGTTTTTACACCTTTTCATGTCAAAGTTGGCCTCTGTGCTTTTTCAGTGTTGGAAAGAGTCTTTCTTGCACTGAGGTCTGCTTATTGTAAATATCTTGTACTTGTTTTTACACCTTTTCATGTCAAAGTTGGCCTCTGTGCTTTTTCAGTGTTGGAAAGAGTCTTTCTTGCACTGAGGTCTGCTTATTGTAAATATCTTGTACTTGTTTTTACACCTTTTCATGTCAAAGTTGGCCTCTGTGCTTTTTCAGTGGTGGAAAGAGTCTTTCTTGCACTGAGGTCTGCTTATTGTAAATATCTTGTACTTGTTTTTACACCTTTTAATGTCAAAGTTGGCCTCTGTGCTTTTTCAGTGTTGGAAAGAGTCTTTCTTGCACTGAGGTCTGCTTATTGTAAATATCTTGTACTTGTTTTTACACCTTTTCATGTCAAAGTTGGCCTCTGTGCTTTTTCAGTGTTGGAAAGAGTCTTTCTTGCACTGAGGTCTGCTTATTTTAAATATCTTGTACTTGTTTTTACACCTTTTAATGTCAAAGTTGGCCTCTGTGCTTTTTCAGTGTTGGAAAGAGTCTTTCTTGCACTGAGGTCTGCTTATTGTAAATATCTTGTACTTGTTTTTACACCTTTTCATGTCAAAGTTGGCCTCTGTGCTTTTTCAGTGTTGGAAAGAGTCTTTCTTGCACTGAGGTCTGCTTATTGTAAATATCTTGTACTTGTTTTAACACCCTTTAATGTCAAAGTTGGCCTCTGTGCTTTTCAGTGTTGGAAAGACTCTTTCTTGCACTGAGGTCTGCTTATTGTAAATATCTTGTACTTGTTTGAACACCTTTTAATGTCAAAGTTGGCCTTTGTGCTTTTTCAGTGTTGGAAAGACTCTTTCTTGCACTGAGGTCTGCTTATTGTAAATATCTTGTACTTGTTTTTACACCTTTTCATGTCAAAGTTGGCCTCTGTGCTTTTTCAGTGGTGGAAAGACTGTTTCTTGCATTGAGGTCTGCTTATTGTAAATATCTTGTACTTGTTTTTACACCTTTTCATGTCAAAGTTGGCCTCTGTGCTTTTTCAGTGGTGGAAAGACACTTTCTTGCACTGAGGTCTGCTTATTGTAAATATCTTGTACTTGTTTTTACACCTTTTCATGTCAAAGTTGGCCTCTGTTCCTTTTCAGTGGTGGAAAGACTCTTTCTTGCACTGAGGTCTGCTTATTGTAAATATCTTGTACTTGTTTTTACACCTTTTCATGTCAAAGTTGGCCTCTGTGCTTTTTCAGTGGTGGAAAGAGTCTTTCTTGCACTGAGGTCTGCTTATTGTAAATATCTTGTACTTGTTTGAACAGCTTTTCATGTCAAAGTTGGCCTCTGTGCCTTTTCAGTGTTGGAAAGACACTTTCTTGCACTGAGGTCTGCTCATTGTAAATATCTTGTACTATTTTTTACACCTTTTAATGTCAAAGTTGGCCTCTATGCTTATCAGTGTTGGAAAGAGTCTTTCTTGCACTGAGGTCTGCTTATTGTAAATATCTTGTACTTTTTTTAATGTCAAAGTTGGCCTCTATGCTTATCAGTGGTGGAAAGACACTTTCTTGCACTGAGGTCTGCTTATTGTAAATATCTTGTACTTGTTTTTACACCTTTTAATGTCAAAGTTGGCCTCTGTGCTTTTTCAGTGGTGGAAAGTCTCTTGCTTGCACTGAGGTCTGCTTATTGTAAATATCTTGTACTTGTTTTAATGTCAAAGTTGGCCTCTGTGTTTTTCAGTGTTGGAAAGACTCTTTCTTGCACTGAGGTCTGCTTATTTTAAATATCTTGTACTTGTTTGAACACCTTGTCATGTCTAAGTTGGCCTCTGTGCTTTTTTCAGTGGTGGAAAGTCTCTTTCTTGCACTGAGGTCTGCTTATTGTAAATATCTTGTACTTGTTTGAACACCTTGTCATGTCTAAGTTGGCCTCTGTGCTTTTTTCAGTGGTGGAAAGTCTCTTTCTTGCACTGAGGTCTGCTTATTGTAAATATCTTGTACTTGTTTGAACACCTTGTCATGTCTAAGTTGGCCTCTGTGCTTTTTCGGTGGTGGAAAGACACTTTCTTGCACTGAGGTCTGCTTATTGTAAATATCTTGTACTTGTTTTTACACCTTTTAATGTCAAAGTTGGCCTCTGTGCTTTTTCAGTGGTGGAAAGACTCTTTCTTGCACTTAGGTCTGCTTATTGTAAATATCTTGTACTTGTTTTTACACCTTTTCATGTCAAAGTTGGCCTCTGTGCTTTTTCAGTGGTGGAAAGACACTTTCTTGCACTGAGGTCTGCTTATTGTAAATATCTTGTACTTGTTTTTACACCTTTTAATGTCAAAGTTGGCCTCTGTGCTTTTTCAGTGGTGGAAAGACACTTTCTTGCACTGAGGTCTGCTTATTGTAAATATCTTGTACTTGTTTTTACACCTTTTAATGTCAAAGTTGGCCTCTGTGCTTTTTCAGTGGTGGAAAGACACTTTCTTGCACTGAGGTCTGCTTATTGTAAATATCTTGTACTTGTTTTTACACCTTTTAATGTCAAAGTTGGCCTCTGTGCTTTTTTCAGTGGTGGAAAGACTCTTTCTTGCACTTAGGTCTGCTTATTGTAAATATCTTGTACTTGTTTTTACACCTTTTAATGTCAAAGTTGGCCTCTGTGCTTTTTCAGTGGTGGAAAGACACTTTCTTGCACTGAGGTCTGCTTATTGTAAATATCTTGTACTTGTTTTAATGTCAAAGTTGGCCTCTGTGCTTTTTCAGTGTTGTAAAGACACTTTCTTGCACTGAGGTCTGCTTATTGTAAATATCTTGTACTTGTTTTTACACCTTTTAATGTCAAAGTTGGCCTCTATGCTTATCAGTGTTGGAAAGAGTCTTTCTTGCACTGAGGTCTGCTTATTGTAAATATCTTGTACTTTTTTTAATGTCAAAGTTGGCCTCTATGCTTATCAGTGGTGGAAAGACACTTTCTTGCACTGAGGTCTGCTTATTGTAAATATCTTGTACTTGTTTTTACACCTTTTAATGTCAAAGTTGGCCTCTGTGCTTTTTCAGTGGTGGAAAGACACTTTCTTGCACTGAGGTCTGCTTATTGTAAATTTCTTGTACTTGTTTTAATGTCAAAGTTGGCCTCTGTGCTTTTTCAGTGTTGGAAAGACTCTTTCTTGCACTGAGGTCTGCTTATTTTAAATATCTTGTACTTGTTTTTACAAATTTTAATGTCAAAGTTGGCCTCTGTGCTTTTTCAGTGGTGGAAAGACTCTTTCTTGCACTGAGGTCTGCTTATTGTAAATTTCTTGTACTTGTTTTTACAAATTTTAATGTCAAAGTTGGCCTCTGTGCTTTTTCAGTGGTGGAAAGACACTTTCTTGCACTGAGGTCTGCTTATTGTAAATTTCTTGTACTTGTTTTAATGTCAAAGTTGGCCTCTGTGCTTTTTCAGTGTTGGAAAGACTCTTTCTTGCACTGAGGTCTGCTTATTTTAAATATCTTGTACTTGTTTTTACAAATTTTAATGTCAAAGTTGGCCTCTGTGCTTTTTCAGTGGTGGAAAGTCTCTTTCTTGCACTGAGGTCTGCTTATTGTAAATATCTTGTACTTGTTTTTACACCTTTTCATGTCAAAGTTGGCCTCTGTGCTTTTTCAGTGGTGGAAAGACTCTTTCTTGCACTGAGGTCTGCTTATTGTAAATATCTTGTACTTGTTTTTACACCTTTTAATGTCAAAGTTGGCCTCTGTGCTTTTTCAGTGGTGGAAAGACTCTTTCTTGCACTTAGGTCTGCTTATTGTAAATATCTTGTACTTGTTTTAATGTCAAAGTTGGCCTCTGTGCTTTTTCAGTGTTGGAAAGACTCTTTCTTGCACTGAGGTCTGCTTATTTTAAATATCTTGTACTTGTTTTTACAAATTTTAATGTCAAAGTTGGCCTCTGTGCTTTTTTCAGTGGTGGAAAGTCTCTTTCTTGCACTGAGGTCTGCTTATTGTAAATATCTTGTACTTGTTTTTACACCTTTTAATGTCAAAGTTGGCCTCTGTGCTTTTTCAGTGGTGGAAAGACTCTTTCTTGCACTGAGGTCTGCTTATTGTAAATATCTTGTACTTGTTTTTACACCTTTTAATGTCAAAGTTGGCCTCTGTGCTTTTTCAGTGGTGGAAAGACTCTTTCTTGCACTTAGGTCTGCTTATTGTAAATATCTTGTACTTGTTTTTACACCTTTTAATTTCAAAGTTGGCCTCTGTGCTTTTTCAGTGGTGGAAAGACTCTTTCTTGCACTTAGGTCTGCTTATTGTAAATATCTTGTACTTGTTTTTACATCTTTTCATGTCAAAGTTGGCCTCTGTGCTTTTTCAGTGGTGGAAAGACTCTTTCTTGCACTGAGGTCTGCTTTTTGTAAATATCTTGTACTTGTTTTTACACCTTTTAATGTCAAAGTTGGCCTCTGTGCTTTTTCAGTGGTGGAAAGACTCTTTCTTGCACTTAGGTCTGCTTATTGTAAATATCTTGTACTTGTTTTTACACCTTTTAATGTCAAAGTTGGCCTCTGTGCTTTTTCAGTGGTGGAAAGACTCTTTCTTGCACTTAGGTCTGCTTATTGTAAATATCTTGTACTTGTTTTTACACCTTTTAATGTCAAAGTTGGCCTCTGTGCTTTTTCAGTGGTGGAAAGACACTTTCTTGCACTGAGGTCTGCTTATTGTAAATATCTTGTACTTGTTTTAATGTCAAAGTTGGCCTCTGTGCTTTTTCAGTGTTGTAAAGACACTTTCTTGCACTGAGGTCTGCTTATTGTAAATATCTTGTACTTGTTTTTACATCTTTTCATGTCAAAGTTGGCCTCTGTGCTTTTTCAGTGGTGGAAAGACACTTTCTTGCACTGAGGTCTGCTTATTGTAAATATCTTGTACTTGTTTTAATGTCAAAGTTGGCCTCTGTGCTTTTTCAGTGTTGTAAAGACTCTTTCTTGCACTGAGGTCTGCTTATTGTAAATATCTTGTACTTGTTTTTACACCTTTTAATGTCAAAGTTGGCCTCTGTGCTTTTTCAGTGTTGGAAAGACTCTTTCTTGCACTGAGGTCTGCTTATTGTAAATATCTTGTACTTTTTTTAATGTCAAAGTTGGCCTCTATGCTTATCAGTGGTGGAAAGACACTTTCTTGCACTGAGGTCTGCTTATTGTAAATATCTTGTACTTGTTTTTACACCTTTTAATGTCAAAGTTGGCCTCTGTGCTTTTTCAGTGTTGGAAAGAGTCTTTCTTGCACTGAGGTCTGCTTATTGTAAATATCTTGTACTTTTTTTAATGTCAAAGTTGGCCTCTATGCTTATCAGTGGTGGAAAGACACTTTCTTGCACTGAGGTCTGCTTATTGTAAATATCTTGTACTTGTTTTTACACCTTTTAATGTCAAAGTTGGCCTCTATGCTTATCAGTGTTGGAAAGACACTTTCTTGCACTGAGGTCTGCTTATTGTAAATATCTTGTACTTGTTTTTACACCTTTTAATGTCAAAGTTGGCCTCTGTGCTTTTTCAGTGGTGGGAAGTCTCTTTCTTGCACTGAGGTCTGCTTATTGTAAATATCTTGTACTTGTTTTTACACCTTTTAATGTCAAAGTTGGCCTCTGTGCTTTTTCAGTGGTGGAAAGACTCTTTCTTGCACTTAGGTCTGCTTATTGTAAATATCTTGTACTTGTTTTTACACCTTTTAATGTCAAAGTTGGCCTCTGTGCTTTTTCAGTGGTGGAAAGACTCTTTCTTGCACTTAGGTCTGCTTATTGTAAATATCTTGTACTTGTTTTTACACCTTTTAATGTCAAAGTTGGCCTCTGTGCTTTTTCAGTGGTGGAAAGACTCTTTCTTGCACTTAGGTCTGCTTATTGTAAATATCTTGTACTTGTTTTTACATCTTTTCATGTCAAAGTTGGCCTCTGTGCTTTTTCAGTGGTGGAAAGACACTTTCTTGCACTGAGGTCTGCTTATTGTAAATATCTTGTACTTGTTTTTACATCTTTTCATGTCAAAGTTGGCCTCTGTGCTTTTTCAGTGGTGGAAAGACACTTTCTTGCACTGAGGTCTGCTTATTGTAAATATCTTGTACTTGTTTTAATGTCAAAGTTGGCCTCTGTGCTTTTTCAGTGTTGTAAAGACACTTTCTTGCACTGAGGTCTGCTTATTGTAAATATCTTGTACTTGTTTTTACATCTTTTCATGTCAAAGTTGGCCTCTGTGCTTTTTCAGTGGTGGAAAGACACTTTCTTGCACTGAGGTCTGCTTATTGTAAATATCTTGTACTTGTTTTAATGTCAAAGTTGGCCTCTGTGCTTTTTCAGCGTTGTAAAGACACTTTCTTGCACTGAGGTCTGCTCATTGTAAATATCTTGTACTTGTTTTTACACCTTTTAATGTCAAAGTTGGCCTCTGTGCTTTTTCAGTGGTGGAAAGACTCTTTCTTGCACTGAGGTCTGCTTATTGTAAATATCTTGTACTTGTTTTTACACCTTTTAATGTCAAAGTTGGCCTCTGTGCTTTTTCAGTGGTGGAAAGACTCTTTCTTGCACTTAGGTCTGCTTATTGTAAATATCTTGTACTTGTTTTTACACCTTTTAATGTCAAAGTTGGCCTCTGTGCTTTTTCAGTGGTGGAAAGACTCTTTCTTGCACTTAGGTCTGCTTATTGTAAATATCTTGTACTTGTTTTTACACCTTTTAATGTCAAAGTTGGCCTCTGTGCTTTTTCAGTGGTGGAAAGTCTCTTTCTTGCACTGAGGTCTGCTTATTGTAAATATCTTGTACTTGTTTTTACACCTTTTAATGTCAAAGTCGGCCTCTATGCTTATCAGTGGTGGAAAGACACTTTCTTGCACTGAGGTCTGCTTATTGTAAATATCTTGTACTTGTTTTAATGTCAAAGTTGGCCTCTGTGCTTTTTCAGTGTTGTAAAGACACTTTCTTGCACTGAGGTCTGCTTATTTTAAATATCTTGTACTGCTTTTTACAAATTTTAATGTCAAAGTTGGCCTCTGTGCTTTTTTCAGTGGTGGAAAGTCTCTTTCTTGCACTGAGGTCTGCTTATTGTAAATATCTTGTACTTGTTTTTACACCTTTTAATGTCAAAGTTGGCCTCTGTGCTTTTTCAGTGGTGGAAAGACACTTTCTTGCACTGAGGTCTGCTTATTGTAAATAGCTTGTACTTGTTTTTACACCTTTTAATGTCAAAGTTGGCCTCTGTGCTTTTTCAGTGGTGGAAAGACTCTTTCTTGCACTGAGGTCTGCTTTTTGTAAATATCTTGTACTTGTTTTAATGTCAAAGTTGGCCTCTGTGCTTTTTCAGTGTTGTAAAGACTCTTTCTTGCACTGAGGTCTGCTTTTTGTAAATATCTTGTACTTGTTTTAATGTCAAAGGTGGCCTCTGTGTTTTTCAGTGTTGGAAAGACTCTTTCTTGCACTGAGGTCTGCTTATTTTAAATATCTTGTACTGCTTTTTACAAATTTTAATGTCAAAGTTGGCCTCTGTGCTTTTTTCAGTGGTGGAAAGTCTCTTTCTTGCACTGAGGTCTGCTTATTGTAAATATCTTGTACTTGTTTTTACACCTTTTAATGTCAAAGTAGGCCTCTGTGCTTTTTCAGTGGTGGAAAGACTCTTTCTTGCACTGAGGTCTGCTTATTGTAAATAGCTTGTACTTGTTTTTACACCTTTTAATGTCAAAGTTGGCCTCTGTGCTTTTTCAGTGGTGGAAAGACACTTTCTTGCACTGAGGTCTGCTTATTGTAAATATCTTGTACTTGTTTTAATGTCAAAGTTGGCCTCTGTGCTTTTTCAGTGTTGTAAAGACACTTTCTTGCACTGAGGTCTGCTCATTGTAAATATCTTGTACTTGTTTTTTCACCTTTTAATGTCAAAGTTGGCCTCTATGCTTATCAGTGGTGGAAAGACACTTTCTTGCACTGAGGTCTGCTCATTGTAAATATCTTGTACTTGTTTTTACACCTTTTAATGTCAAAGTTGGCCTCTGTGCTTTTTCAGTGGTGGAAAGACTCTTTCTTGCACTGAGGTCTGCTCATTGTAAATATCTTCTACTTGTTTTAACACCTTTTAATGTCAAAGTTGGCCTCTATGCTTATCAGTGGTGGAAAGATACTTTCTTGCACTTAGGTCTGCTTATTGTAAATATCTTGTACTTGTTTTTACATCTTTTCATGTCAAAGTTGGCCTCTGTGCTTTTTCAGTGGTGGAAAGACACTTTCTTGCACTGAGGTCTGCTTATTGTAAATATCTTGTACTTGTTTTTACATCTTTTCATGTCAAAGTTGGCCTCTGTGCTTTTTCAGTGGTGGAAAGACACTTTCTTGCACTGAGGTCTGCTTATTGTAAATATCTTGTACTTGTTTTTACACCTTTTAATGTCAAAGTTGGCCTCTATGCTTATCAGTGGTGGAAAGATACTTTCTTGCACTTAGGTCTGCTTATTGTAAATATCTTGTACTTGTTTTTACATCTTTTCATGTCAAAGTTGGCCTCTATGCTTATCAGTGGTGGAAAGATACTTTCTTGCACTTAGGTCTGCTTATTGTAAATATCTTGTACTTGTTTTTACACCTTTTAATGTCAAAGTTGGCCTCTATGCTTATCAGTGGTGGAAAGATACTTTCTTGCACTTAGGTCTGCTTATTGTAAATATCTTGTACTTGTTTTTACACCTTTTAATGTCAAAGTTGGCCTCTGTGCTTTTTCAGTGGTGGAAAGACTCTTTCTTGCACTTAGGTCTGCTTATTGTAAATATCTTGTACTTGTTTTTACACCTTTTAATGTCAAAGTTGGCCTCTGTGCTTTTTCAGTGGTGGAAAGTCTCTTTCTTGCACTGAGGTCTGCTTATTGTAAATATCTTGTACTTGTTTTAATGTCAAAGTTGGCCTCTGTGCTTTTTCATTGTTGGAAAGACTCTTTCTTGCACTGAGGTCTGCTTATTTTAAATATCTTGTACTGCTTTTTACAAATTTTAATGTCAAAGTTGGCCTCTGTGCTTTTTTCAGTGGTGGAAAGTCTCTTTCTTGCACTGAGGTCTGCTTATTGTAAATATCTTGTACTTGTTTTTACACCTTTTAATGTCAAAGTTGGCCTCTGTGCTTTTTCAGTGGTGGAAAGACACTTTCTTGCACTGAGGTCTGCTTATTGTAAATATCTTGTACTTGTTTTTACACCTTTTAATGTCAAAGTAGGCCTCTGTGCTTTTTCAGTGTTGGAAAGAGTCTTTCTTGCACTGAGGTCTGCTTATTTTAAATATCTTGTACTGCTTTTTACAAATTTTAATGTCAAAGTTGGCCTCTGTGCTTTTTTCAGTGGTGGAAAGACTCTTTCTTGCACTTAGGTCTGCTTATTGTAAATATCTTGTACTTGTTTTTACACCTTTTAATGTCAAAGTAGGCCTCTGTGCTTTTTCAGTGGTGGAAAGACTCTTTCTTGCACTGAGGTCTGCTTATTGTAAATAGCTTGTACTTGTTTTTACACCTTTTAATGTCAAAGTTGGCCTCTGTGCTTTTTCAGTGGTGGAAAGACACTTTCTTGCACTGAGGTCTGCTTATTGTAAATATCTTGTACTTGTTTTAATGTCAAAGTTGGCCTCTGTGCTTTTTCAGTGTTGTAAAGACACTTTCTTGCACTGAGGTCTGCTTATTGTAAATATCTTGTACTTGTTTTTACACCTTTTAATGTCAAAGTAGGCCTCTGTGTTTTTCAGTGTTGGAAAGACTCTTTCTTGCACTGAGGTCTGCTTATTGTAAATATCTTGTACTGCTTTTTACAAATTTTAATGTCAAAGTTGGCCTCTGTGCTTTTTTCAGTGGTGGAAAGACACTTTCTTGCACTTAGGTCTGCTTATTGTAAATATCTTGTACTTGTTTTTACACCTTTTAATGTCAAAGTTGGCCTCTGTGCTTTTTCAGTGGTGGAAAGACTCTTTCTTGCACTTAGGTCTGCTTATTGTAAATATCTTGTACTTGTTTTTACACCTTTTAATGTCAAAGTTGGCCTCTGTGCTTTTTCAGTGGTGGAAAGTCTCTTTCTTGCACTGAGGTCTGCTTATTGTAAATATCTTGTACTTGTTTTTACACCTTTTAATGTCAAAGTCGGCCTCTATGCTTATCAGTGGTGGAAAGACACTTTCTTGCACTGAGGTCTGCTTATTGTAAATATCTTGTACTTGTTTTAATGTCAAAGTTGGCCTCTGTGCTTTTTCAGTGTTGTAAAGACACTTTCTTGCACTGAGGTCTGCTTATTTTAAATATCTTGTACTGCTTTTTACAAATTTTAATGTCAAAGTTGGCCTCTGTGCTTTTTTCAGTGGTGGAAAGTCTCTTTCTTGCACTGAGGTCTGCTTATTGTAAATATCTTGTACTTGTTTTTACACCTTTTAATGTCAAAGTTGGCCTCTGTGCTTTTTCAGTGGTGGAAAGACACTTTCTTGCACTGAGGTCTGCTTATTGTAAATAGCTTGTACTTGTTTTTACACCTTTTAATGTCAAAGTTGGCCTCTGTGCTTTTTCAGTGGTGGAAAGACTCTTTCTTGCACTGAGGTCTGCTTTTTGTAAATATCTTGTACTTGTTTTAATGTCAAAGGTGGCCTCTGTGTTTTTCAGTGTTGGAAAGACTCTTTCTTGCACTGAGGTCTGCTTATTTTAAATATCTTGTACTGCTTTTTACAAATTTTAATGTCAAAGTTGGCCTCTGTGCTTTTTTCAGTGGTGGAAAGTCTCTTTCTTGCACTGAGGTCTGCTTATTGTAAATATCTTGTACTTGTTTTTACACCTTTTAATGTCAAAGTAGGCCTCTGTGCTTTTTCAGTGGTGGAAAGACACTTTCTTGCACTGAGGTCTGCTTATTGTAAATAGCTTGTACTTGTTTTTACACCTTTTAATGTCAAAGTTGGCCTCTGTGCTTTTTCAGTGGTGGAAAGACACTTTCTTGCACTGAGGTCTGCTTATTGTAAATATCTTGTACTTGTTTTAATGTCAAAGGTGGCCTCTGTGCTTTTTCAGTGTTGTAAAGACTCTTTCTTGCACTGAGGTCTGCTTTTTGTAAATATCTTGTACTTGTTTTAATGTCAAAGGTGGCCTCTGTGTTTTTCAGTGTTGGAAAGACTCTTTCTTGCACTGAGGTCTGCTTATTTTAAATATCTTGTACTGCTTTTTACAAATTTTAATGTCAAAGTTGGCCTCTGTGCTTTTTTCAGTGGTGGAAAGTCTCTTTCTTGCACTGAGGTCTGCTTATTGTAAATATCTTGTACTTGTTTTTACACCTTTTAATGTCAAAGTTGGCCTCTGTGCTTTTTCAGTGGTGGAAAGACACTTTCTTGCACTGAGGTCTGCTTATTGTAAATAGCTTGTACTTGTTTTTACACCTTTTAATGTCAAAGTTGGCCTCTGTGCTTTTTCAGTGGTGGAAAGACTCTTTCTTGCACTGAGGTCTGCTTATTGTAAATAGCTTGTACTTGTTTTTACACCTTTTAATGTCAAAGTTGGCCTCTGTGCTTTTTCAGTGGTGGAAAGACTCTTTCTTGCACTGAGGTCTGCTTATTGTAAATATCTTGTACTTGTTTTAATGTCAAAGTTGGCCTCTGTGCTTTTTCAGTGTTGTAAAGACACTTTCTTGCACTGAGGTCTGCTCATTGTAAATATCTTGTACTTGTTTTTTCACCTTTTAATGTCAAAGTTGGCCTCTATGCTTATCAGTGGTGGAAAGACACTTTCTTGCACTGAGGTCTGCTCATTGTAAATATCTTGTACTTGTTTTTACACCTTTTAATGTCAAAGTTGGCCTCTATGCTTATCAGTGGTGGAAAGACACTTTCTTGCACTGAGGTCTGCTCATTGTAAATATCTTCTACTTGTTTTAACACCTTTTAATGTCAAAGTTGGCCTCTATGCTTATCAGTGGTGGAAAGACACTTTCTTGCACTGAGGTCTGCTTATTGTAAATATCTTGTACTTGTTTTTACATCTTTTCATGTCAAAGTTGGCCTCTGTGCTTTTTCAGTGGTGGAAAGACACTTTCTTGCACTGAGGTCTGCTTATTGTAAATATCTTGTACTTGTTTTTACACCTTTTAATGTCAAAGTTGGCCTCTATGCTTATCAGTGGTGGAAAGATACTTTCTTGCACTTAGGTCTGCTTATTGTAAATATCTTGTACTTGTTTTTACATCTTTTCATGTCAAAGTTGGCCTCTATGCTTATCAGTGGTGGAAAGATACTTTCTTGCACTTAGGTCTGCTTATTGTAAATATCTTGTACTTGTTTTTACACCTTTTAATGTCAAAGTTGGCCTCTATGCTTATCAGTGGTGGAAAGATACTTTCTTGCACTTAGGTCTGCTTATTGTAAATATCTTGTACTTGTTTTTACACCTTTTAATGTCAAAGTTGGCCTCTGTGCTTTTTCAGTGGTGGAAAGACTCTTTCTTGCACTTAGGTCTGCTTATTGTAAATATCTTGTACTTGTTTTTACACCTTTTAATGTCAAAGTTGGCCTCTATGCTTATCAGTGGTGGAAAGACACTTTCTTGCACTGAGGTCTGCTTATTGTAAATATCTTGTACTTGTTTTAATGTCAAAGTTGGCCTCTGTGCTTTTTCAGTGTTGTAAAGACACTTTCTTGCACTGAGGTCTGCTTATTTTAAATATCTTGTACTGCTTTTTACAAATTTTAATGTCAAAGTTGGCCTCTATGCTTATCAGTGGTGGAAAGACACTTTCTTGCACTGAGGTCTGCTTATTGTAAATATCTTGTACTTGTTTTAATGTCAAAGTTGGCCTCTGTGCTTTTTCAGTGTTGTAAAGACACTTTCTTGCACTGAGGTCTGCTTATTTTAAATATCTTGTACTGCTTTTTACACCTTTTAATGTCAAAGTTGGCCTCTGTGCTTTTTCAGTGGTGGAAAGACTCTTTCTTGCACTGAGGTCTGCTTATTGTAAATATCTTGTACTTGTTTTTACACCTTTTAATGTCAAAGTAGGCCTCTGTGCTTTTTCAGTGGTGGAAAGACTCTTTCTTGCACTGAGGTCTGCTTATTGTAAATATCTTGTACTTGTTTTTACACCTTTTAATGTCAAAGTAGGCCTCTGTGCTTTTTCAGTGTTGGAAAGACTCTTTCTTGCACTGAGGTCTGCTTATTTTAAATATCTTGTACTGCTTTTTACAAATTTTAATGTCAAAGTTGGCCTCTGTGCTTTTTTCAGTGGTGGAAAGTCTCTTTCTTGCACTGAGGTCTGCTTATTGTAAATATCTTGTACTTGTTTTAATGTCAAAGTTGGCCTCTGTGCTTTTTCAGTGGTGGAAAGACACTTTCTTGCACTGAGGTCTGCTTATTGTAAATATCTTGTACTTGTTTTAATGTCAAAGTTGGCCTCTGTGCTTTTTCAGTGTTGTAAAGACACTTTCTTGCACTGAGGTCTGCTCATTGTAAATATCTTGTACTTGTTTTTTCACCTTTTAATGTCAAAGTTGGCCTCTATGCTTATCAGTGGTGGAAAGACACTTTCTTGCACTGAGGTCTGCTTATTGTAAATATCTTGTACTTGTTTTTACACCTTTTAATGTCAAAGTTGGCCTCTGTGCTTTTTCAGTGGTGGAAAGACACTTTCTTGCACTGAGGTCTGCTTATTGTAAATATCTTGTACTTGTTTTTACACCTTTTAATGTCAAAGTAGGCCTCTGTGCTTTTTCAGTGGTGGAAAGACACTTTCTTGCACTGAGGTCTGCTTATTTTAAATATCTTGTACTTGTTTTAATGTCAAAGTTGGCCTCTGTGCTTTTTCAGTGTTGTAAAGACACTTTCTTGCACTGAGGTCTGCTCATTGTAAATATCTTGTACTTGTTTTTACACCTTTTAATGTCAAAGTTGGCCTCTGTGCTTTTTCAGTGGTGGAAAGACACTTTCTTGCACTGAGGTCTGCTCATTGTAAATATCTTCTACTTGTTTTTACACCTTTTAATGTCAAAGTTGGCCTCTGTGCTTTTTCAGTGTTGTAAAGACACTTTCTTGCACTGAGGTCTGCTCATTGTAAATATCTTCTACTTGTTTTTACACCTTTTAATGTCAAAGTTGGCCTCTGTGCTTTTTCAGTGTTGTAAAGACACTTTCTTGCACTGAGGTCTGCTCATTGTAAATATCTTCTACTTGTTTTAACACCTTTTAATGTCAAAGTTGGCCTCTATGCTTATCAGTGGTGGAAAGTCTCTTTCTTGCACTGAGGTCTGCTTATTGTAAATATCTTGTACTTGTTTTTACATCTTTTCATGTCAAAGTTGGCCTCTGTGCTTTTTCAGTGGTGGAAAGACACTTTCTTGCACTGAGGTCTGCTTATTGTAAATATCTTGTACTTGTTTTTACACCTTTTAATGTCAAAGTTGGCCTCTGTGCTTTTTCAGTGGTGGAAAGACTCTTTCTTGCACTTAGGTCTGCTTATTGTAAATATCTTGTACTTGTTTTTACACCTTTTAATGTCAAAGTTGGCCTCTGTGCTTTTTCAGTGGTGGAAAGACTCTTTCTTGCACTTAGGTCTGCTTATTGTAAATATCTTGTACTTGTTTTTACATCTTTTCATGTCAAAGTTGGCCTCTATGCTTATCAGTGGTGGAAAGATACTTTCTTGCACTTAGGTCTGCTTATTGTAAATATCTTGTACTTGTTTTTACACCTTTTAATGTCAAAGTTGGCCTCTGTGCTTTTTCAGTGGTGGAAAGACTCTTTCTTGCACTGAGGTCTGCTTATTGTAAATATCTTGTACTTGTTTTAATGTCAAAGTTGGCCTCTATGCTTATCAGTGGTGGAAAGATACTTTCTTGCACTTAGGTCTGCTTATTGTAAATATCTTGTACTTGTTTTTACACCTTTTAATGTCAAAGTTGGCCTCTATGCTTATCAGTGGTGGAAAGATACTTTCTTGCACTTAGGTCTGCTTATTGTAAATATCTTGTACTTGTTTTTACATCTTTTCATGTCAAAGTTGGCCTCTGTGCTTTTTCAGTGGTGGAAAGACACTTTCTTGCACTGAGGTCTGCTCATTGTAAATATCTTGTACTTGTTTTTTCACCTTTTAATGTCAAAGTTGGCCACCTTATCAGTGGTGGAAAGACACTTTCTTGCACTGAGGTCTGCTCATTGTAAATATCTTGTACTTGTTTTTTCACCTTTTAATGTCAAAGTTGGCCTCTATGCTTATCAGTGGTGGAAAGACACTTTCTTGCACTGAGGTCTGCTTATTGTAAATATCTTGTACTTGTTTTTACATCTTTTCATGTCAAAGTTGGCCTCTGTGCTTTTTCAGTGGTGGAAAGACACTTTCTTGCACTGAGGTCTGCTTATTGTAAATATCTTGTACTTGTTTTAATGTCAAAGTTGGCCTCTGTGCTTTTTCAGTGTTGTAAAGACACTTTCTTGCACTGAGGTCTGCTTTTTGTAAATATCTTGTACTTGTTTTAATGTCAAAGGTGGCCTCTGTGTTTTTCAGTGTTGGAAAGACTCTTTCTTGCACTGAGGTCTGCTTATTGTAAATAGCTTGTACTTGTTTTTACACCTTTTAATGTCAAAGTTGGCCTCTGTGCTTTTTCAGTGGTGGAAAGACACTTTCTTGCACTTAGGTCTGCTTATTGTAAATATCTTGTACTTGTTTTAATGTCAAAGTTGGCCTCTGTGCTTTTTCAGTGTTGTAAAGACACTTTCTTGCACTGAGGTCTGCTTATTGTAAATATCTTGTACTTGTTTTTACACCTTTTAATGTCAAAGTTGGCCTCTGTGCTTTTTCAGTGGTGGAAAGACACTTTCTTGCACTGAGGTCTGCTCATTGTAAATATCTTGTACTTGTTTTTTCACCTTTTAATGTCAAAGTTGGCCACCTTATCAGTGGTGGAAAGACACTTTCTTGCACTGAGGTCTGCTCATTGTAAATATCTTGTACTTGTTTTTACACCTTTTAATGTCAAAGTTGGCCTCTGTGCTTTTTCAGTGGTGGAAAGACACTTTCTTGCACTGAGGTCTGCTCATTGTAAATATCTTGTACTTGTTTTTTCACCTTTTAATGTCAAAGTTGGCCACCTTATCAGTGGTGGAAAGACACTTTCTTGCACTGAGGTCTGCTTATTTTAAATATCTTGTACTGCTTTTTACAAATTTTAATGTCAAAGTTGGCCTCTGTGCTTTTTTCAGTGTTGGAAAGTCTCTTTCTTGCACTGAGGTCTGCTTATTGTAAATAGCTTGTACTTGTTTTTACACCTTTTAATGTCAAAGTTGGCCTCTGTGCTTTTTCAGTGGTGGAAAGACACTTTCTTGCACTTAGGTCTGCTTATTGTAAATATCTTGTACTTGTTTTAATGTCAAAGTTGGCCTCTGTGCTTTTTCAGTGTTGTAAAGACACTTTCTTGCACTGAGGTCTGCTTATTGTAAATATCTTGTACTTGTTTTTACACCTTTTAATGTCAAAGTTGGCCTCTGTGCTTTTTCAGTGGTGGAAAGACACTTTCTTGCACTTAGGTCTGCTTATTGTAAATATCTTGTACTTGTTTTTACACCTTTTAATGTCAAAGTTGGCCTCTGTGCTTTTTCAGTGGTGGAAAGACACTTTCTTGCACTGAGGTCTGCTCATTGTAAATATCTTGTACTTGTTTTTTCACCTTTTAATGTCAAAGTTGGCCACCTTATCAGTGGTGGAAAGACACTTTCTTGCACTGAGGTCTGCTCATTGTAAATATCTTGTACTTGTTTTTACACCTTTTAATGTCAAAGTTGGCCTCTGTGCTTTTTCAGTGGTGGAAAGACTCTTTCTTGCACTGAGGTCTGCTTATTGTAAATATCTTGTACTTGTTTTTACACCTTTTAATGTCAAAGTTGGCCTCTATGCTTATCAGTGGTGGAAAGACACTTTCTTGCACTGAGGTCTGCTTATTGTAAATATCTTGTACTTGTTTTAATGTCAAAGTTGGCCTCTGTGCTTTTTCAGTGTTGTAAAGACACTTTCTTGCACTGAGGTCTGCTTTTTGTAAATATCTTGTACTTGTTTTAATGTCAAAGGTGGCCTCTGTGTTTTTCAGTGTTGGAAAGACTCTTTCTTGCACTGAGGTCTGCTTATTTTAAATATCTTGTACTGCTTTTTACAAATTTTAATGTCAAAGTTGGCCTCTGTGCTTTTTTCAGTGGTGGAAAGTCTCTTTCTTGCACTGAGGTCTGCTTATTGTAAATATCTTGTACTTGTTTTTACACCTTTTAATGTCAAAGTTGGCCTCTGTGCTTTTTCAGTGGTGGAAAGACACTTTCTTGCACTTAGGTCTGCTTATTGTAAATATCTTGTACTTGTTTTAATGTCAAAGTTGGCCTCTGTGCTTTTTCAGTGTTGTAAAGACACTTTCTTGCACTGAGGTCTGCTTATTGTAAATATCTTGTACTTGTTTTTACACCTTTTAATGTCAAAGTTGGCCTCTGTGCTTTTTCAGTGGTGGAAAGACACTTTCTTGCACTTAGGTCTGCTTATTGTAAATATCTTGTACTTGTTTTAATGTCAAAGTTGGCCTCTGTGCTTTTTCAGTGTTGTAAAGACACTTTCTTGCACTGAGGTCTGCTTATTGTAAATATCTTGTACTTGTTTTTACATCTTTTCATGTCAAAGTTGGCCTCTATGCTTATCAGTGGTGGAAAGACACTTTCTTGCACTGAGGTCTGCTCATTGTAAATATCTTGTACTTGTTTTTTCACCTTTTAATGTCAAAGTTGGCCTCTATGCTTATCAGTGGTGGAAAGACACTTTCTTGCACTGAGGTCTGCTCATTGTAAATATCTTGTACTTGTTTTTTCACCTTTTAATGTCAAAGTTGGCCACCTTATCAGTGGTGGAAAGACACTTTCTTGCACTGAGGTCTGCTCATTGTAAATATCTTGTACTTGTTTTTACACCTTTTAATGTCAAAGTTGGCCTCTGTGCTTTTTCAGTGGTGGAAAGACTCTTTCTTGCACTGAGGTCTGCTTATTGTAAATGTCTTGTACTTGTTTTTACACCTTTTAATGTCAAAGTTGGCCTCTGTGCTTTTTCAGTGGTGGAAAGACTCTTTCTTGCACTTAGGTCTGCTTATTGTAAATATCTTGTACTTGTTTTTACACCTTTTAATGTCAAAGTTGGCCTCTGTGCTTTTTCAGTGGTGGAAAGACTCTTTCTTGCACTTAGCTCTGCTTATTGTAAATATCTTGTACTTGTTTTTACACCTTTTAATGTCAAAGTTGGCCTCTGTGCTTTTTCAGTGGTGGAAAGTCTCTTTCTTGCACTGAGGTCTGCTCATTGTAAATATCTTGTACTTGTTTTTACACCTTTTAATGTCAAAGTTGGCCTCTATGCTTATCAGTGGTGGAAAGACACTTTCTTGCACTGAGGTCTGCTTATTGTAAATATCTTGTACTTGTTTTTACATCTTTTCATGTCAAAGTTGGCCTCTGTGCTTTTTCAGTGGTGGAAAGACACTTTCTTGCACTGAGGTCTGCTTATTGTAAATATCTTGTACTTGTTTTTACATCTTTTCATGTCAAAGTTGGCCTCTGTGCTTTTTCAGTGGTGGAAAGTCTCTTTCTTGCACTGAGGTCTGCTCATTGTAAATATCTTGTACTTGTTTTTACACCTTTTAATGTCAAAGTTGGCCTCTGTGCTTATCAGTGGTGGAAAGACACTTTCTTGCACTGAGGTCTGCTTATTGTAAATATCTTGTACTTGTTTTAATGTCAAAGTTGGCCTCTGTGCTTTTTCAGTGTTGTAAAGACTCTTTCTTGCACTGAGGTCTGCTTATTTTAAATATCTTGTACTGCTTTTTACAAATTTTAATGTCAAAGTTGGCCTCTGTGCTTTTTCAGTGGTGGAAAGACACTTTCTTGCACTGAGGTCTGCTTATTGTAAATATCTTGTACTTGTTTTTACACCTTTTAATGTCAAAGTTGGCCTCTGTGCTTTTTCAGTGGTGGAAAGACTCTTTCTTGCACTTAGGTCTGCTTATTGTAAATATCTTGTACTTGTTTTTACACCTTTTAATGTCAAAGTTGGCCTCTGTGCTTTTTCAGTGGTGGAAAGACTCTTTCTTGCACTGAGGTCTGCTTATTGTAAATATCTTGTACTTGTTTTAATTGCAAAGTTGGCCTCTGTGCTTTTTCAGTGTTGTAAAGACACTTTCTTGCACTGAGGTCTGTTTATTGTAAATATCTTGTACTTGTTTTTACACCTTTTAATGTCAAAGTAGGCCTCTGTGCTTTTTCAGTGGTGGAAAGACACTTTCTTGCACTGAGGTCTGCTTATTGTAAATATCTTGTACTTGTTTTTACACCTTTTAATGTCAAAGTTGGCCTCTGTGCTTTTTCAGTGGTGGAAAGACTCTTTCTTGCACTTAGGTCTGCTTATTGTAAATATCTTGTACTTGTTTTTACACCTTTTAATGTCAAAGTTGGCCTCTGTGCTTTTTCAGTGGTGGAAAGACACTTTCTTGCACTGAGGTCTGCTTATTGTAAATATCTTGTACTTGTTTTTACACCTTTTAATGTCAAAGTAGGCCTCTGTGCTTTTTCAGTGGTGGAAAGACTCTTTCTTGCACTGAGGTCTGCTTATTGTAAATATCTTGTACTTGTTTTTACACCTTTTAATGTCAAAGTTGGCCTCTGTGCTTTTTCAGTGGTGGAAAGACTCTTTCTTGCACTTAGGTCTGCTTATTGTAAATATCTTGTACTTGTTTTTACACCTTTTAATGTCAAAGTTGGCCTCTGTGCTTTTTCAGTGGTGGAAAGACACTTTCTTGCACTGAGGTCTGCTTATTGTAAATATCTTGTACTTGTTTTAATTGCAAAGTTGGCCTCTGTGCTTTTTCAGTGTTGTAAAGACACTTTCTTGCACTGAGGTCTGCTTATTGTAAATATCTTGTACTTGTTTTTACACCTTTAAATGTCAAAGTAGGCCTCTGTGCTTTTTCAGTGGTGGAAAGACACTTTCTTGCACTGAGGTCTGCTTATTGTAAATATCTTGTACTTGTTTTAATGTCAAAGTAGGCCTCTGTGCTTTTTCAGTGTTGTAAAGACACTTTCTTGCACTGAGGTCTGCTCATTGTAAATATCTTGTACTTGTTTTTTCACCTTTTAATGTCAAAGTTGGCCTCTATGCTTTTTCAGTGGTGGAAAGACTCTTTCTTGCACTTAGGTCTGCTTATTGTAAATATCTTGTACTTGTTTTTACACCTTTTAATGTCAAAGTTGGCCTCTGTGCTTTTTCAGTGGTGGAAAGACTCTTTCTTGCACTTAGGTCTGCTTATTGTAAATATCTTGTACTTGTTTTTACATCTTTTCATGTCAAAGTTGGCCTCTGTGCTTTTTCAGTGGTGGAAAGACACTTTCTTGCACTGAGGTCTGCTTATTGTAAATATCTTGTACTTGTTTTTACACCTTTTAATGTCAAAGTTGGCCTCTATGCTTATCAGTGGTGGAAAGACACTTTCTTGCACTTAGGTCTGCTTATTGTAAATATCTTGTACTTGTTTTTACATCTTTTCATGTCAAAGTTGGCCTCTGTGCTTTTTCAGTGGTGGAAAGACACTTTCTTGCACTGAGGTCTGCTTATTGTAAATATCTTGTACTTGTTTTTACACCTTTTAATGTCAAAGTTGGCCTCTGTGCTTTTTCAGTGGTGGAAAGACACTTTCTTGCACTGAGGTCTGCTTATTGTAAATATCTTGTACTTGTTTTTACATCTTTTCATGTCAAAGTTGGCCTCTGTGCTTTTTCAGTGGTGGAAAGTCTCTTTCTTGCACTGAGGTCTGCTTATTGTAAATATCTTGTACTTGTTTTTACACCTTTTAATGTCAAAGTTGGCCTCTGTGCTTTTTCAGTGGTGGAAAGACTCTTTCTTGCACTTAGGTCTGCTTATTGTAAATATCTTGTACTTGTTTTTACATCTTTTCATGTCAAAGTTGGCCTCTGTGCTTTTTCAGTGGTGGAAAGTCTCTTTCTTGCACTGAGGTCTGCTTATTGTAAATATCTTGTACTTGTTTTTACATCTTTTCATGTCAAAGTTGGCCTCTGTGCTTTTTCAGTGGTGGAAAGTCTCTTTCTTGCACTTAGGTCTGCTTATTGTAAATATCTTGTACTTGTTTTTACACCTTTTAATGTCAAAGTTGGCCTCTATGCTTATCAGTGGTGGAAAGACACTTTCTTGCACTGAGGTCTGCTTATTGTAAATATCTTGTACTTGTTTTTACATCTTTTCATGTCAAAGTTGGCCTCTGTGCTTTTTCAGTGGTGGAAAATCTCTTTCTTGCACTGAGGTCTGCTCATTGTAAATATCTTGTACTTGTTTTTACACCTTTTAATGTCAAAGTTGGCCTCTGTGCTTATCAGTGGTGGAAAGACACTTTCTTGCACTGAGGTCTGCTTATTGTAAATATCTTGTACTTGTTTTAATGTCAAAGTTGGCCTCTGTGCTTTTTCAGTGTTGTAAAGACTCTTTCTTGCACTGAGGTCTGCTTATTTTAAATATCTTGTACTGCTTTTTACAAATTTTAATGTCAAAGTTGGCCTCTGTGCTTTTTTCAGTGGTGGAAAGTCTCTTTCTTGCACTGAGGTCTGCTTATTGTAAATAGCTTGTACTTGTTTTTACACCTTTTAATGTCAAAGTTGGCCTCTGTGCTTTTTCAGTGGTGGAAAGACACTTTCTTGCACTGAGGTCTGCTTATTGTAAATATCTTGTACTTGTTTTTACACCTTTTAATGTCAAAGTTGGCCTCTGTGCTTTTTCAGTGGTGGAAAGACTCTTTCTTGCACTTAGGTCTGCTTATTGTAAATATCTTGTACTTGTTTTTACACCTTTTAATGTCAAAGTTGGCCTCTGTGCTTTTTCAGTGGTGGAAAGACACTTTCTTGCACTGAGGTCTGCTTATTGTAAATATCTTGTACTTGTTTTAATTGCAAAGTTGGCCTCTGTGCTTTTTCAGTGTTGTAAAGACACTTTCTTGCACTGAGGTCTGCTTATTGTAAATATCTTGTACTTGTTTTTACACCTTTTAATGTCAAAGTAGGCCTCTGTGCTTTTTCAGTGGTGGAAAGACACTTTCTTGCACTGAGGTCTGCTTATTGTAAATATCTTGTACTTGTTTTAATGTCAAAGTTGGCCTCTGTGCTTTTTCAGTGTTGTAAAGACACTTTCTTGCACTGAGGTCTGCTCATTGTAAATATCTTGTACTTTTTTTTTCACCTTTTAATGTCAAAGTTGGCCTCTATGCTTTTTCAGTGGTGGAAAGACTCTTTCTTGCACTTAGGTCTGCTTATTGTAAATATCTTGTACTTGTTTTTACACCTTTTAATGTCAAAGTTGGCCTCTGTGCTTTTTCAGTGGTGGAAAGACTCTTTCTTGCACTTAGGTCTGCTTATTGTAAATATCTTGTACTTGTTTTTACATCTTTTCATGTCAAAGTTGGCCTTTGTGCTTTTTCAGTGGTGGAAAGACACTTTCTTGCACTGAGGTCTGCTTATTGTAAATATCTTGTACTTGTTTTTACACCTTTTAATGTCAAAGTTGGCCTCTGTGCTTTTTCAGTGGTGGAAAGACTCTTTCTTGCACTTAGGTCTGCTTATTGTAAATATCTTGTACTTGTTTTTACATCTTTTCATGTCAAAGTTGGCCTCTGTGCTTTTTCAGTGGTGGAAAGACACTTTCTTGCACTGAGGTCTGCTTATTGTAAATATCTTGTACTTGTTTTTACACCTTTTAATGTCAAAGTTGGCCTCTATGCTTATCAGTGGTGGAAAGACACTTTCTTGCACTTAGGTCTGCTTATTGTAAATATCTTGTACTTGTTTTTACATCTTTTCATGTCAAAGTTGGCCTCTGTGCTTTTTCAGTGGTGGAAAGACACTTTCTTGCACTGAGGTCTGCTTATTGTAAATATCTTGTACTTGTTTTTACACCTTTTAATGTCAAAGTTGGCCTCTGTGCTTTTTCAGTGGTGGAAAGACACTTTCTTGCACTGAGGTCTGCTTATTGTAAATATCTTGTACTTGTTTTTACATCTTTTCATGTCAAAGTTGGCCTCTGTGCTTTTTCAGTGGTGGAAAGTCTCTTTCTTGCACTGAGGTCTGCTTATTGTAAATATCTTGTACTTGTTTTTACACCTTTTAATGTCAAAGTTGGCCTCTGTGCTTTTTCAGTGGTGGAAAGACTCTTTCTTGCACTGAGGTCTGCTTATTGTAAATATCTTGTACTTGTTTTTACATCTTTTCATGTCAAAGTTGGCCTCTGTGCTTTTTCAGTGGTGGAAAGTCTCTTTCTTGCACTTAGGTCTGCTTATTGTAAATATCTTGTACTTGTTTTTACACCTTTTAATGTCAAAGTTGGCCTCTATGCTTATCAGTGGTGGAAAGACACTTTCTTGCACTTAGGTCTGCTTATTGTAAATATCTTGTACTTGTTTTTACATCTTTTCATGTCAAAGTTGGCCTCTGTGCTTTTTCAGTGGTGGAAAGACACTTTCTTGCACTGAGGTCTGCTTATTGTAAATATCTTGTACTTGTTTTTACACCTTTTAATGTCAAAGTTGGCCTCTGTGCTTTTTCAGTGGTGGAAAGACTCTTTCTTGCACTTAGGTCTGCTTATTGTAAATATCTTGTACTTGTTTTTACATCTTTTCATGTCAAAGTTGGCCTCTGTGCTTTTTCAGTGGTGGAAAGTCTCTTTCTTGCACTTAGGTCTGCTTATTGTAAATATCTTGTACTTGTTTTTACACCTTATAATGTCAAAGTTGGCCTCTATGCTTATCAGTGGTGGAAAGACACTTTCTTGCACTTAGGTCTGCTTATTGTAAATATCTTGTACTTGTTTTTACATCTTTTCATGTCAAAGTTGGCCTCTGTGCTTTTTCAGTGGTGGAAAGACACTTTCTTGCACTGAGGTCTGCTTATTGTAAATATCTTGTACTTGTTTTTACACCTTTTAATGTCAAAGTTGGCCTCTGTGCTTTTTCATTGGTGGAAAGACACTTTCTTGCACTGAGGTCTGCTTATTGTAAATATCTTGTACTTGTTTTTACATCTTTTCATGTCAAAGTTGGCCTCTGTGCTTTTTCAGTGGTGGAAAGACACTTTCTTGCACTGAGGTCTGCTTATTGTAAATATCTTGTACTTGTTTTTACACCTTTTAATGTCAAAGTTGGCCTCTGTGCTTTTTCAGTGGTGGAAAGACACTTTCTTGCACTGAGGTCTGCTTATTGTAAATATCTTGTACTTGTTTTTACATCTTTTCATGTCAAAGTTGGCCTCTGTGCTTTTTCAGTGGTGGAAAGACACTTTCTTGCACTGAGGTCTGCTTATTGTAAATATCTTGTACTTGTTTTTACACCTTTTAATGTCAAAGTTGGCCTCTGTGCTTTTTCATTGGTGGAAAGACACTTTCTTGCACTGAGGTCTGCTTATTTTAAATATCTTGTACTTGTTTTTACATCTTTTCATGTCAAAGTTGGCCTCTGTGCTTTTTCAGTGGTGGAAAGTCTCTTTCTTGCACTGAGGTCTGCTTATTGTAAATATCTTGTACTTGTTTTTACACCTTTTCATGTCAAAGTTGGCCTCTGTGCTTTTTCAGTGGTGGAAAGTCTCTTTCTTGCACTGAGGTCTGCTCATTGTAAATATCTTGTACTTGTTTTTACACCTTTTAATGTCAAAGTTGGCCTCTGTGCTTTTTCAGTGGTGGAAAGACACTTTCTTGCACTGAGGTCTGCTTATTGTAAATATCTTGTACTTGTTTTTACACCTTTTAATGTCAAAGTTGGCCTCTGTGCTTTTTCAGTGGTGGAAAGACACTTTCTTGCACTGAGGTCTGCTTATTGTAAATATCTTGTACTTGTTTTTACACCTTTTAATGTCAAAGTTGGCCTCTATGCTTATCAGTGGTGGAAAGACACTTTGTTGCACTGAGGTCTGCTTATTGTAAATATCTTGTACTTGTTTTAATGTCAAAGTTGGCCTCTGTGCTTTTTCAGTAGTGGAAAGTCTCTTTCTTGCACTGCGGTCTGCTTATTGTAAATATCTTGTACTTGTTTTTACACCTTTTAATGTCAAAGTTGGCCTCTGTGCTTTTTCAGTGGTGGAAAGTCTCTTTCTTGCACTGAGGTCTGCTCATTGTAAATATCTTGTACTTGTTTTTACACCTTTTAATGTCAAAGTTGGCCTCTGTGCTTTTTCAGTGGTGGAAAGTCTCTTTCTTGCACTGAGGTCTGCTTATTGTAAATATCTTGTACTTGTTTTTACACCTTTTAATGTCAAAGTTGGCCTCTGTGCTTTTTCAGTGGTGGAAAGTCTCTTTCTTGCACTGAGGTCTGCTCATTGTAAATATCTTGTACTTGTTTTTACACCTTTTAATGTCAAAGTTGGCCTCTGTGCTTTTTCAGTGGTGGAAAGACACTTTCTTGCACTTAGGTCTGCTTATTGTAAATATCTTGTACTTGTTTTTACATCTTTTCATGTCAAAGTTGGCCTCTGTGCTTTTTCAGTGTTGAAAAGACACTTTGTTGCACTGAGGTCTGCTTATTGTAAATATCTTGTACTTGTTTTAATGTCAAAGTTGGCCTCTGTGCTTTTTCAGTGGTGGAAAGACACTTTCTTGCACTGAGGTCTGCTTATTGTAAATATCTTGTACTTGTTTTTACATCTTTTCATGTCAAAGTTGGCCTCTGTGCTTTTTCAGTGGTGGAAAGACACTTTCTTGCACTGAGGTCTGCTTATTGTAAATATCTTGTACTTGTTTTTACACCTTTTAATGTCAAAGTTGGCCTCTGTGCTTTTTCAGTGGTGGAAAGTCTCTTTCTTGCACTGAGGTCTGCTTATTGTAAATATCTTGTACTTGTTTTTACACCTTTTAATGTCAAAGTTGGCCTCTATGCTTATCAGTGGTGGAAAGACACTTTCTTGCACTTAGGTCTGCTTATTGTAAATATCTTGTACTTGTTTTTACATCTTTTCATGTCAAAGTTGGCCTCTGTGCTTTTTCAGTGGTGGAAAGACACTTTCTTGCACTGAGGTCTGCTTATTGTAAATATCTTGTACTTGTTTTTACACCTTTTAATGTCAAAGTTGGCCTCTGTGCTTTTTCAGTGGTGGAAAGAAACTTTCTTGCACTGAGGTCTGCTTATTGTAAATATCTTGTACTTGTTTTTACATCTTTTCATGTCAAAGTTGGCCTCTGTGCTTTTTCAGTGGTGGAAAGTCTCTTTCTTGCACTGAGGTCTGCTTATTGTAAATATCTTGTACTTATTTTTACACCTTTTAATGTCAAAGTTGGCCTCTGTGCTTTTTCAGTGGTGGAAAGACACTTTCTTGCACTGAGGTCTGCTTATTGTAAATATCTTGTACTTGTTTTTACACCTTTTAATGTCAAAGTTGGCCTCTGTGCTTTTTCAGTGGTGGAAAGAAACTTTCTTGCACTGAGGTCTGCTTATTGTAAATATCTTGTACTTGTTTTTACATCTTTTCATGTCAAAGTTGGCCTCTGTGCTTTTTCAGTGGTGGAAAGACACTTTCTTGCACTGAGGTCTGCTTATTGTAAATATCTTGTACTTGTTTTTACACCTTTTAATGTCAAAGTTGGCCTCTGTGCTTTTTCAGTGTTGTAAAGACTCTTTCTTGCACTGAGGTCTGCTTATTGTAAATATCTTGTACTTGTTTTTACATCTTTTCATGTCAAAGTTGGCCTCTGTGCTTTTTCAGTGGTGGAAAGACACTTTCTTGCACTGAGGTCTGCTTATTTTAAATATCTTGTACTTGTTTTTACATCTTTTCATGTCAAAGTTGGCCTCTGTGCTTTTTCAGTGGTGGAAAGTCTCTTTCTTGCACTGAGGTCTGCTTATTGTAAATATCTTGTACTTGTTTTTACACCTTTTCATGTCAAAGTTGGCCTCTGTGCTTTTTCAGTGGTGGAAAGTCTCTTTCTTGCACTGAGGTCTGCTCATTGTAAATATCTTGTACTTGTTTTTACACCTTTTAATGTCAAAGTTGGCCTCTATGCTTATCAGTGGTGGAAAGACACTTTGTTGCACTGAGGTCTGCTTATTGTAAATATCTTGTACTTGTTTTAATGTCAAAGTTGGCCTCTGTGCTTTTTCAGTAGTGGAAAGTCTCTTTCTTGCACTGCGGTCTGCTTATTGTAAATATCTTGTACTTGTTTTTACACCTTTTAATGTCAAAGTTGGCCTCTGTGCTTTTTCAGTGGTGGAAAGTCTCTTTCTTGCACTGAGGTCTGCTCATTGTAAATATCTTGTACTTGTTTTTACACCTTTTAATGTCAAAGTTGGCCTCTGTGCTTTTTCAGTGGTGGAAAGTCTCTTTCTTGCACTGAGGTCTGCTTATTGTAAATATCTTGTACTTGTTTTTACACCTTTTAATGTCAAAGTTGGCCTCTGTGCTTTTTCAGTGGTGGAAAGTCTCTTTCTTGCACTGAGGTCTGCTCATTGTAAATATCTTGTACTTGTTTTTACACCTTTTAATGTCAAAGTTGGCCTCTGTGCTTTTTCAGTGGTGGAAAGACACTTTCTTGCACTTAGGTCTGCTTATTGTAAATATCTTGTACTTGTTTTTACATCTTTTCATGTCAAAGTTGGCCTCTGTGCTTTTTCAGTGTTGAAAAGACACTTTGTTGCACTGAGGTCTGCTTATTGTAAATATCTTGTACTTGTTTTAATGTCAAAGTTGGCCTCTGTGCTTTTTCAGTGGTGGAAAGACACTTTCTTGCACTGAGGTCTGCTTATTGTAAATATCTTGTACTTGTTTTTACATCTTTTCATGTCAAAGTTGGCCTCTGTGCTTTTTCAGTGGTGGAAAGACACTTTCTTGCACTGAGGTCTGCTTATTGTAAATATCTTGTACTTGTTTTTACACCTTTTAATGTCAAAGTTGGCCTCTGTGCTTTTTCAGTGGTGGAAAGAAACTTTCTTGCACTGAGGTCTGCTTATTGTAAATATCTTGTACTTGTTTTTACATCTTTTCATGTCAAAGTTGGCCTCTGTGCTTTTTCAGTGGTGGAAAGTCTCTTTCTTGCACTGAGGTCTGCTTATTGTAAATATCTTGTACTTATTTTTACACCTTTTAATGTCAAAGTTGGCCTCTGTGCTTTTTCAGTGGTGGAAAGACACTTTCTTGCACTGAGGTCTGCTTATTGTAAATATCTTGTACTTGTTTTTACATCTTTTCATGTCAAAGTTGGCCTCTGTGCTTTTTCAGTGGTGGAAAGACACTTTCTTGCACTGAGGTCTGCTTATTGTAAATATCTTGTACTTGTTTTTACATCTTTTCATGTCAAAGTTGGCCTCTGTGCTTTTTCAGTGGTGGAAAGACTCTTTCTTGCACTGAGGTCTGCTTATTGTAAATATCTTGTACTTGTTTTTACATCTTTTCATGTCAAAGTTGGCCTCTGTGCTTTTTCAGTGGTGGAAAGACACTTTCTTGCACTGAGGTCTGCTTATTGTAAATATCTTGTACTTGTTTTTACACCTTTTAATGTCAAAGTTGGCCTCTGTGCTTTTTCAGTGGTGGAAAGAAACTTTCTTGCACTGAGGTCTGCTTATTGTAAATATCTTGTACTTGTTTTTACATCTTTTCATGTCAAAGTTGGCCTCTGTGCTTTTTCAGTGGTGGAAAGTCTCTTTCTTGCACTGAGGTCTGCTCATTGTAAATATCTTGTACTTGTTTTAACACCTTTTAATGTCAAAGTTGGCCTCTATGCTTATCAGTGGTGGAAAGACACTTTCTTGCACTTAGGTCTGCTTATTGTAAATATCTTGTACTTGTTTTTACATCTTTTCATGTCAAAGTTGGCCTCTGTGCTTTTTCAGTGGTGGAAAGTCTCTTTCTTGCACTGAGGTCTGCTCATTGTAAATATCTTGTACTTGTTTTAACACCTTTTAATGTCAAAGTTGGCCTCTATGCTTATCAGTGGTGGAAAGACACTTTCTTGCACTTAGGTCTGCTTATTGTAAATATCTTGTACTTGTTTTTACACCTTTTAATGTCAAAGTTGGCCTCTATGCTTATCAGTGGTGGAAAGACACTTTCTTGCACTTAGGTCTGCTTATTGTAAATATCTTGTACTTGTTTTTACATCTTTTCATGTCAAAGTTGGCCTCTGTGCTTTTTCAGTGGTGGAAAGACACTTTCTTGCACTGAGGTCTGCTTATTGTAAATATCTTGTACTTGTTTTTACACCTTTTAATGTCAAAGTTGGCCTCTGTGCTTTTTCAGTGGTGGAAAGAAACTTTCTTGCACTGAGGTCTGCTTATTGTAAATATCTTGTACTTGTTTTTACATCTTTTCATGTCAAAGTTGGCCTCTGTGCTTTTTCAGTGGTGGAAAGTCTCTTTCTTGCACTGAGGTCTGCTTATTGTAAATATCTTGTACTTATTTTTACACCTTTTAATGTCAAAGTTGGCCTCTGTGCTTTTTCAGTGGTGGAAAGACACTTTCTTGCACTGAGGTCTGCTTATTGTAAATATCTTGTACTTGTTTTTACACCTTTTAATGTCAAAGTTGGCCTCTGTGCTTTTTCAGTGGTGGAAAGAAACTTTCTTGCACTGAGGTCTGCTTATTGTAAATATCTTGTACTTGTTTTTACATCTTTTCATGTCAAAGTTGGCCTCTGTGCTTTTTCAGTGGTGGAAAGTCTCTTTCTTGCACTGAGGTCTGCTCATTGTAAATATCTTGTACTTGTTTTAACACCTTTTAATGTCAAAGTTGGCCTCTATGCTTATCAGTGGTGGAAAGACACTTTCTTGCACTTAGGTCTGCTTATTGTAAATATCTTGTACTTGTTTTTACATCTTTTCATGTCAAAGTTGGCCTCTGTGCTTTTTCAGTGGTGGAAAGTCTCTTTCTTGCACTGAGGTCTGCTCATTGTAAATATCTTGTACTTGTTTTAACACCTTTTAATGTCAAAGTTGGCCTCTATGCTTATCAGTGGTGGAAAGACACTTTCTTGCACTTAGGTCTGCTTATTGTAAATATCTTGTACTTGTTTTTACATCTTTTCATGTCAAACTTGGCCTCTGTGCTTTTTCAGTGGTGGAAAGACACTTTCTTGCACTGAGGTCTGCTTATTGTAAATATCTTGTACTTGTTTTTACACCTTTTAATGTCAAAGTTGGCCTCTGTGCTTTTTCAGTGTTGTAAAGACTCTTTCTTGCACTGAGGTCTGCTTATTGTAAATATCTTGTACTTGTTTTTACATCTTTTCATGTCAAAGTTGGCCTCTGTGCTTTTTCAGTGGTGGAAAGACACTTTCTTGCACTGAGGTCTGCTTATTGTAAATATCTTGTACTTGTTTTTACACCTTTTAATGTCAAAGTTGGCCTCTATGCTTATCAGTGGTGGAAAGACACTTTCTTGCACTTAGGTCTGCTTATTGTAAATATCTTGTACTTGTTTTTACATCTTTTCATGTCAAAGTTGGCCTCTGTGCTTTTTCAGTGGTGGAAAGTCTCTTTCTTGCACTGAGGTCTGCTTATTGTAAATATCTTGTACTTGTTTTAATGTCAAAGTTGGCCTCTGTGCTATTTCAGTGTTGAAAACACACTTTGTTGCACTGAGGTCTGCTTATTGTAAATATCTTGTACTTGTTTTTACACCTTTTCATGTCAAAGTTGGCCTCTGTGCTTTTTCAGTGGTGGAAAGACACTTTCTTGCACTGAGGTCTGCTTATTGTAAATATCTTGTACTTGTTTTTACATCTTTTCATGTCAAAGTTGGCCTCTGTGCTATTTCAGTGTTGAAAACACACTTTGTTGCACTGAGGTCTGCTTATTGTAAATATCTTGTACTTGTTTTTACACCTTTTCATGTCAAAGTTGGCCTCTGTGCTTTTTCAGTGGTGGAAAGACACTTTCTTGCACTGAGGTCTGCTTATTGTAAATATCTTGTACTTGTTTTAATGTCAAATTTGGCCTCTGTGCTTTTTCAGTGGTGGAAAGTCTCTTTCTTGCACTGAGGTCTGCTTATTGTAAATATCTTGTACTTGTTTTTACACCTTTTAATGTCAAAGTTGGCCTCTGTGCTTTTTCAGTGGTGGAAAGTCTCTTTCTTGCACTGAGGTCTGCTTATTGTAAATATCTTGTACTTGTTTTAATGTCAAAGTTGGCCTCTGTGCTTTTTCAGTGTTGAAAAGACACTTTGTTGCACTGAGGTCTGCTTATTGTAAATATCTTGTACTTGTTTTAATGTCAAAGTTGGCCTCTGTGCTTTTTCAGTGGTGGAAAGTCTCTTTCTTGCACTGAGGTCTGCTTATTGTAAATATCTTGTACTTGTTTTTACACCTTTTCATGTCAAAGTTGGCCTCTGTGCTTTTTCAGTGGTGGAAAGACACTTTGTTGCACTGAGGTCTGCTTATTGTAAATATCTTGTACTTGTTTTTACACCTTTTCATGTCAAAGTTGGCCTCTGTGCTTTTTCAGTGTTGAAAAGACACTTTGTTGCACTGAGGTCTGCTTATTGTAAATATCTTGTACTTGTTTTAATGTCAAAGTTGGCCTCTGTGCTTTTTCAGTGGTGGAAAGTCTCTTTCTTGCACTGAGGTCTGCTTATTGTAAATATCTTGTACTTGTTTTTACACCTTTTAATGTCAAAGTTGGCCTCTGTGCTTTTTCAGTGGTGGAAAGTCTCTTTCTTGCACTGATGTCTGCTCATTGTAAATATCTTGTACTTGTTTTTACACCTTTTAATGTCAAAGTTGGCCTCTGTGCTTTTTCAGTGGTGGAAAGACACTTTCTTGCACTTAGGTCTGCTTATTGTAAATATCTTGTACTTGTTTTTACATCTTTTCATGTCAAAGTTGGCCTCTGTGCTTTTTCAGTGGTGGAAAGACACTTTCTTGTACTGAGGTCTGCTTATTGTAAATATCTTGTACTTGTTTTTACATCTTTTCATGTCAAAGTTGGCCTCTGTGCTTTTTCAGTGGTGGAAAGTCTCTTTCTTGCACTGAGGTCTGCTCATTGTAAATATCTTGTACTTGTTTTTACACCTTTTAATGTCAAAGTTGGCCTCTATGCTTATCAGTGGTGGAAAGACACTTTCTTGCACTGAGGTCTGCTTATTGTAAATATCTTGTACTTGTTTTTACACCTTTTCATGTCAAAGTTGGCCTCTGTGCTTTTTCAGTGTTGTAAAGACTCTTTCTTGCACTGAGGTCTACTTATTGTAAATATCTTGTACTTGTTTTTACACCTTTTCATGTCAAAGTTGGCCTCTGTGCTTTTTCAGTGGTGGAAAGACACTTTCTTGCACTGAGGTCTGCTTATTGTAAATATCTTGTACTTGTTTTTACACCTTTTCATGTCAAAGTTGGCCTCTGTGCTTTTTCAGTGTTGAAAAGACACTTTGTTGCACTGAGGTCTGCTTATTGTAAATATCTTGTACTTGTTTTAATGTCAAAGTTGGCCTCTGTGCTTTTTCAGTGGTGGAAAGTCTCTTTCTTGCACTGAGGTCTGCTTATTGTAAATATCTTGTACTTGTTTTTACACCTTTTAATGTCAAAGTTGGCCTCTGTGCTTTTTCAGTGGTGGAAAGTCTCTTTCTTGCACTGAGGTCTGCTCATTGTAAATATCTTGTACTTGTTTTTACACCTTTTAATGTCAAAGTTGGCCTCTGTGCTTTTTCAGTGGTGGAAAGACACTTTCTTGCACTTAGGTCTGCTTATTGTAAATATCTTGTACTTGTTTTTACATCTTTTCATGTCAAAGTTGGCCTCTGTGCTTTTTCAGTGGTGGAAAGACACTTTCTTGCACTGAGGTCTGCTTATTGTAAATATCTTGTACTTGTTTTTACATCTTTTCATGTCAAAGTTGGCCTCTGTGCTTTTTCAGTGGTGGAAAGACACTTTCTTGCACTTAGGTCTGCTCATTGTAAATATCTTGTACTTGTTTTTACACCTTTTAATGTCAAAGTTGGCCTCTATGCTTATCAGTGGTGGAAAGACACTTTCTTGCACTGAGGTCTGCTTATTGTAAATATCTTGTACTTGTTTTAATGTCAAAGTTGGCCTCTGTGCTTTTTCAGTGTTGAAAAGACACTTTGTTGCACTGAGGTCTGCTTATTGTAAATATCTTGTACTTGTTTTTACACCTTTTCATGTCAAAGTTGGCCTCTGTGCTTTTTCAGTGTTGTAAAGACTCTTTGTTGCACTGAGGTCTACTTATTGTAAATATCTTGTACTTGTTTTTACACCTTTTCATGTCAAAGTTGGCCTCTGTGCTTTTTCAGTGTTGTAAAGACTCTTTCTTGCACTGAGGTCTGCTTATTGTAAATATCTTGTACTTGTTTTAATGTCAAAGTTGGCCTCTGTGCTTTTTCAGTGTTGGAAAGACTCTTTGTTGCACTGAGGTCTGCTTATTGTAAATATCTTGTACTTGTTTGAACACATTTTAATGTTAAAGTTGGCCTTTGTGCTTTTTCAGTGGTGGAAAGACTCTTTCTTGCACTGAGGTCTGCTTATTGTAAATATCTTGTACTTTTACTTGTTACTTGTACTGCTACAATAAGCAGACCTCAGTGCAAGAAAGAGACTTTCCACCACTGAAAAAGCACAGAGGCCAACTTTGACATGAAAACAAGTACAAGATATTTACAATAAGCAGACCTCAGTGCAAGAAAGAGTCTTTCAAACACTGAAAAAGCACAGAGGCCAACTTTGACATTAAAACAAGTACAAGATATTTACAATAAGCAGACCTCAGTGCAAGAAAGAGTCTTTCCAACAATGAAAAAGCACAGAGGCCAACTTTGACATTATAACAAGTACAAGATATTTACAATAAGCAGACCTCAGTGCAAGAAAGAGTCTTTCCAACAATGAAAAAGCACAGAGGCCAACTTTGACATTATAACAAGTACAAGATATTTACAATAAGCAGACCTCAGTGCAAGAAAGAGTCTTTCCAACAATTAAAAAGCACAGAGGCCAACTTTGACATTAAAACAAGTACAAGATATTTACAATAAGCAGACCTCAGTGCAAGAAAGAGTCTTTCCAACAATGAAAAAGCACAGAGGCCAACTTTGACATTAAAACAAGTACAAGATATTTACAATAAGCAGACCTCAGTGCAAGAAAGAGTCTTTCAAACGCTGAAAAAGCACAAAGGCCAACTTTGACATTAAAACAAGTACAAGATATTTACAATAAGCAGACCTCAGTGCAAGAAAGAGTCTTTACAACACTGAAAAAGCACAAAGGCCAACTTTGACATTAAAAAGTGTAAAAACAAGTACAAGATATTTACAATAAGCAGACCTCAGTGCAAGAAAGAGTCTTTACAACACTGAAAAAGCACAGAGGCCAACTTTGACATTAAAACAAGTACAAGATATTTACAATAAGCAGACCTCAGTGCAAGAAAGAGTCTTTCCACCACTGAAAAAGCATAGAGGCCAACTTTGACATTAAAACAAGTACAAGATATTTACAATAAGCAGACCTCAGTGCAAGAAAGAGTCTTTCCACCACTGAATAAGCACAGAGGCCAACTTTGACATTAAAACAAGTACAAGATATTTACAATAAGCAGACCTCAGTGCAAGTAAGAGACTTTCCACCACTGAAAAAGCATAGAGGCCAACTTTGACATTAAAACAAGTACAAGATATTTACAATAAGCAGACCTCAGTGCAAGTAAGTGTCTTTCCACCACTGAAAAAGCACAGAGGCCAACTTTGACATGAAAAGATGTAAAAACAAGTACAAGATATTTACAATAAGCAGACCTCAGTGCAAGAAAGTGTCTTTCCACCACTGAAAAAGCACAGAGGCCAACTTTGACATTAAAAGGTGTAAAAACAAGTACAAGATATTTACAATAAGCAGACCTCAGTGCAAGAAAGTGTCTTTCCACCACTGAAAAAGCACAGAGGCCAACTTTGACATGAAAAGATGTAAAAACAAGTACAAGATATTTACAATAAGCAGACCTAAGTGCAAGAAAGTGTCTTTCCACCACTGATAAGCATAGAGGCCAACTTTGACATTAAAACAAGTACAAGATATTTACAATGAGCAGACCTCAGTGCAAGAAAGAGACTTTCCACCACTGAAAAAGCACAGAGGCCAACTTTGACATGAAAACAAGTACAAGATATTTACAATAAGCAGACCTCAGTGCAAGAAAGAGTCTTTCAAACACTGAAAAAGCACAGAGGCCAACTTTGACATTAAAACAAGTACAAGATATTTACAATAAGCAGACCTCAGTGCAAGAAAGAGTCTTTCCAACAATGAAAAAGCACAGAGGCCAACTTTGACATTAAAACAAGTACAAGATATTTACAATAAGCAGACCTCAGTGCAAGAAAGAGTCTTTCCAACAATGAAAAAGCACAGAGGCCAACTTTGACATTATAACAAGTACAAGATATTTACAATAAGCAGACCTCAGTGCAAGAAAGAGTCTTTCCAACAATGAAAAAGCACAGAGGCCAACTTTGACATTATAACAAGTACAAGATATTTACAATAAGCAGACCTCAGTGCAAGAAAGAGTCTTTCCAACAATTAAAAAGCACAGAGGCCAACTTTGACATTAAAACAAGTACAAGATATTTACAATAAGCAGACCTCAGTGCAAGAAAGAGTCTTTCCAACAATGAAAAAGCACAGAGGCCAACTTTGACATTAAAACAAGTACAAGATATTTACAATAAGCAGACCTCAGTGCAAGAAAGAGTCTTTCAAACGCTGAAAAAGCACAAAGGCCAACTTTGACATTAAAACAAGTAAAAGATATTTACAATAAGCAGACCTCAGTGCAAGAAAGAGACTTTCCACCACTAAAAAAGCACAGAGGCCAACTTTGACATTAAAACAAGTACAAGATATTTACAATAAGCAGACCTCAGTGCAAGAAAGAGACTTTCCACCACTAAAAAAGCACAGAGGCCAACTTTGACATGAAAAGGTGTTCAAACAAGTACAAGATATTTACAATAAGCAGACCTCAGTGCAAGTAAGAGACTTTCCACCACTGAAAAAGCATAGAGGCCAACTTTGACATTAAAACAAGTACAAGATATTTACAATAAGCAGACCTCAGTGCAAGAAAGAGACTTTCCACCACTAAAAAAGCACAGAGGCCAACTTTGACATTAAAACAAGTACAAGATATTTACAATAAGCAGACCTCAGTGCAAGAAAGAGTCTTTACACCACTGAAAAAGCACAGAGGCCAACTTTGACGTGAAAAGGTGTAAAAACAAGTACAAGATATTTACAATAAGCAGACCTCAGTGCAAGAAAGAGTCTTTCCACCACTGAAAAAGCACAAAGGCCAACTTTGACATTAAAACAAGTACAAGATATTTACAATAAGCAGACCTCAGTGCAAGAAAGTGTCTTTCCACCACTGAAAAAGCACAAAGGCCAACTTTGACATTAAAACAAGTACAAGATATTTACAATAAGCAGACCTCAGTGCAAGAAAGAGTCTTTCCACCACTGAAAAAGCACAGAGGCCAACTTTGACATGAAAAGGTGTAAAAACAAGTACAAGATATTTACAATAAGCAGACCTCAGTGCAAGAAAGAGTCTTTCAAACACTGAAAAAGCACAGAGGCCAACTTTGACATGAAAAGGTGTAAAAACAAGTACAAGATATTTACAATAAGCAGACCTCAGTGCAAGAAAGAGTCTTTCAAACACTGAAAAAGCACAGAGGCCAACTTTGACATTAAAACAAGTACAAGATATTTACAATAAGCAGACCTCAGTGCAAGAAAGAGTCTTTCAAACACTGAAAAAGCACAGAGGCCAACTTTGACATTAAAACAAGTACAAGATATTTACAATAAGCAGACCTCAGTGCAAGAAAGAGTCTTTCAAACACTGAAAAAGCACAAAGGCCAACTTTGACATTAAAACAAGTACAAGATATTTACAATAAGCAGATCTCAGTGCAAGAAAGAGTCTTTCCAACAATGAAAAAGCACAGAGGCCAACTTTGACATGAAAAGGTGTAAAAACAAGTACAAGATATTTACAATAAGCAGACTTCAGTGCAAGAAAGAGACTTTCCACCACTAAAAAAGCACAGAGGCCAACTTTGACATTAAAACAAGTACAAGATATTTACAATAAGCAGACCTCAGTGCAAGAAAGAGTCTTTCAAACACTGAAAAAGCACAAAGGCCAACTTTGACATTAAAACAAGTACAAGATATTTACAATAAGCAGACCTCAGTGCAAGAAAGAGACTTTCCACCACTGAAAAAGCACAAAGGCCAACTTTCACATTAAAACAAGTACAAGATATTTACAATAAGCAGACCTCAGTGCAAGTAAGAGACTTTCCACCACTGAAAAAGCATAGAGGCCAACTTTGACATTAAAACAAGTACAAGATATTTACAATAAGCAGACCTCAGTGCAAGTAAGAGACTTTCCACCACTAAAAAAGCACAGAGGCCAACTTTGACATTAAAACAAGTACAAGATATTTACAATAAGCAGACCTCAGTGCAAGTAAGAGACTTTCCACCACTGAAAAAGCATAGAGGCCAACTTTGACATTAAAACAAGTACAAGATATTTACAATAAGCAGACCTCAGTGCAAGTAAGAGACTTTCCACCACTGAAAAAGCATAGAGGCCAACTTTGACATTAAAACAAGTACAAGATATTTACAATAAGCAGACCTCAGTGCAAGAAAGAGTCTTTCCAACAATGAAAAAGCACAGAGGCCAACTTTGACATTAAAACAAGTACAAGATATTTACAATAAGCAGACCTCAGTGCAAGAAAGAGTCTTTCAAACGCTGAAAAAGCACAAAGGCCAACTTTGACATTAAAACAAGTAAAAGATATTTACAATAAGCAGACCTCAGTGCAAGAAAGAGACTTTCCACCACTAAAAAAGCACAGAGGCCAACTTTGACATTAAAAGGTGTAAAAACAAGTACAAGATATTTACAATAAGCAGACCTCAGTGCAAGAAAGAGTCTTTCCAACAATGAAAAAGCACAGAGGCCAACTTTGACATTAAAACAAGTACAAGATATTTACAATAAGCAGACCTCAGTGCAAGAAAGAGTCTTTCAAACGCTGAAAAAGCACAAAGGCCAACTTTGACATTAAAACAAGTAAAAGATATTTACAATAAGCAGACCTCAGTGCAAGAAAGAGACTTTCCACCACTAAAAAAGCACAGAGGCCAACTTTGACATTAAAACAAGTACAAGATATTTACAATAAGCAGACCTCAGTGCAAGAAAGAGTCTTTCAAATGCTGAAAAAGCACAGAGGCCAACTTTGACATTAAAACAAGTACAAGATATTTACAATAAGCAGACCTCAGTGCAAGAAAGAGACTTTCCACCACTAAAAAAGCACAGAGGCCAACTTTGACATGAAAAGGTGTTCAAACAAGTACAAGATATTTACAATAAGCAGACCTCAGTGCAAGTAAGAGACTTTCCACCACTGAAAAAGCATAGAGGCCAACTTTGACATTAAAACAAGTACAAGATATTTACAATAAGCAGACCTCAGTGCAAGAAAGAGACTTTCCACCACTAAAAAAGCACAGAGGCCAACTTTGACATTAAAACAAGTACAAGATATTTACAATAAGCAGACCTCAGTGCAAGAAAGAGTCTTTCCACCACTGAAAAAGCACAGAGGCCAACTTTGACGTGAAAAGGTGTAAAAACAAGTACAAGATATTTACAATAAGCAGACCTCAGTGCAAGAAAGAGTCTTTCCACCACTGAAAAAGCACAAAGGCCAACTTTGACATTAAAACAAGTACAAGATATTTACAATAAGCAGACCTCAGTGCAAGAAAGTGTCTTTCCACCACTGAAAAAGCACAAAGGCCAACTTTGACATTAAAACAAGTACAAGATATTTACAATAAGCAGACCTCAGTGCAAGAAAGAGTCTTTCCACCACTGAAAAAGCACAGAGGCCAACTTTGACATGAAAAGGTGTAAAAACAAGTACAAGATATTTACAATAAGCAGACCTCAGTGCAAGAAAGAGTCTTTCAAACACTGAAAAAGCACAGAGGCCAACTTTGACATGAAAAGGTGTAAAAACAAGTACAAGATATTTACAATAAGCAGACCTCAGTGCAAGAAAGAGTCTTTCAAACACTGAAAAAGCACAGAGGCCAACTTTGACATTAAAACAAGTACAAGATATTTACAATAAGCAGACCTCAGTGCAAGAAAGAGTCTTTCAAACACTGAAAAAGCACAGAGGCCAACTTTGACATTAAAACAAGTACAAGATATTTACAATAAGCAGACCTCAGTGCAAGAAAGAGTCTTTCAAACACTGAAAAAGCACAAAGGCCAACTTTGACATTAAAACAAGTACAAGATATTTACAATAAGCAGATCTCAGTGCAAGAAAGAGTCTTTCCAACAATGAAAAAGCACAGAGGCCAACTTTGACATGAAAAGGTGTAAAAACAAGTACAAGATATTTACAATAAGCAGACCTCAGTGCAAGAAAGAGACTTTCCACCACTAAAAAAGCACAGAGGCCAACTTTGACATTAAAACAAGTACAAGATATTTACAATAAGCAGACCTCAGTGCAAGAAAGAGTCTTTCAAACACTGAAAAAGCACAAAGGCCAACTTTGACATTAAAACAAGTACAAGATATTTACAATAAGCAGACCTCAGTGCAAGAAAGAGACTTTCCACCACTGAAAAAGCACAAAGAGGCCAACTTTCACATTAAAACAAGTACAAGATATTTACAATAAGCAGACCTCAGTGCAAGTAAGAGACTTTCCACCACTGAAAAAGCATAGAGGCCAACTTTGACATTAAAACAAGTACAAGATATTTACAATAAGCAGACCTCAGTGCAAGTAAGAGACTTTCCACCACTGAAAAAGCAGAGAGGCCAACTTTGACATTAAAACAAGTACAAGATATTTACAATAAGCAGACCTCAGTGCAAGAAAGAGTCTTTACAACACTGAAAAAGCACAGAGGCCAACTTTGACATGAAAAGGTGTAAAAACAAGTACAAGATATTTACAATAAGCAGACCTCAGTGCAAGAAAGAGACTTTCCACCACTGAAAAAGCACAGAGGCCAACTTTAACATTAAAACAAGTACAAGATCTTTACAATAAGCAGACCTCAGTGCAAGAAAGAGTCTTTACAACACTGAAAAAGCACAGAGGCCAACTTTGACATGAAAAGGTGTAAAAACAAGTACAAGATATTTACAATAAGCAGACCTCAGTGCAAGTAAGAGACTTTCCACCACTGAAAAAGCATAGAGGCCAACTTTGACATTAAAACAAGTACAAGATATTTACAATAAGCAGACCTCAGTGCAAGTAAGAGACTTTCCACCACTAAAAAAGCACAGAGGCCAACTTTGACATTAAAACAAGTACAAGATATTTACAATAAGCAGACCTCAGTGCAAGTAAGAGACTTTCCACCACTGAAAAAGCATAGAGGCCAACTTTGACATTAAAACAAGTACAAGATATTTACAATAAGCAGACCTCAGTGCAAGTAAGAGACTTCCACCACTGAAAAAGCATAGAGGCCAACTTTGACATTAAAACAAGTACAAGATATTTACAATAAGCAGACCTCAGTGCAAGTAAGAGACTTTCCACCACTGAAAAAGCATAGAGGCCAACTTTGACATTAAAACAAGTACAAGATATTTACAATAAGCAGACCTCAGTGCAAGAAAGAGTCTTTCCAACAATGAAAAAGCACAGAGGCCAACTTTGACATTAAAACAAGTACAAGATATTTACAATAAGCAGACCTCAGTGCAAGAAAGAGTCTTTCAAACGCTGAAAAAGCACAAAGGCCAACTTTGACATTAAAACAAGTAAAAGATATTTACAATAAGCAGACCTCAGTGCAAGAAAGAGACTTTCCACCACTAAAAAAGCACAGAGGCCAACTTTGACATTAAAACAAGTACAAGATATTTACAATAAGCAGACCTCAGTGCAAGAAAGAGTCTTTCAAACGCTGAAAAAGCACAAAGGCCAACTTTGACATTAAAACAAGTACAAGATATTTACAATAAGCAGACCTCAGTGCAAGAAAGAGACTTTCCACCACTGAAGAAGCACAAAGGCCAACTTTGACATGAAAAGGTGTTCAAACAAGTACAAGATATTTACAATAAGCAGACCTCAGTGCAAGTAAGAGACTTTCCACCACTGAAAAAGCATAGAGGCCAACTTTGACATTAAAACAAGTACAAGATATTTACAATAAGCAGACCTCAGTGCAAGAAAGAGACTTTCCACCACTAAAAAAGCACAGAGGCCAACTTTGACATTAAAACAAGTACAAGATATTTACAATAAGCAGACCTCAGTGCAAGAAAGAGTCTTTCCACCACTGAAAAAGCACAGAGGCCAACTTTGACGTGAAAAGGTGTAAAAACAAGTACAAGATATTTACAATAATCAGACCTCAGTGCAAGAAAGAGTCTTTCCACCACTGAAAAAGCACAAAGGCCAACTTTGGCATTAAAACAAGTACAAGATATTTACAATAAGCAGACCTCAGTGCAAGAAAGTGTCTTTCCACCACTGAAAAAGCACAAAGGCCAACTTTGACATGAAAACAAGTACAAGATATTTACAATAAGCAGACCTCAGTGCAAGAAAGAGTCTTTCCACCACTGAAAAAGCACAGAGGCCAACTTTGACATGAAAAGGTGTAAAAACAAGTACAAGATATTTACAATAAGCAGACCTCAGTGCAAGAAAGAGACTTTCCACCACTAAAAAAGCACAGAGGCCAACTTTGACATTAAAACAAGTACAAGATATTTACAATAAGCAGACCTCAGTGCAAGAAAGAGTCTTTCAAACACTGAAAAAGCACAAAGGCCAACTTTGACATTAAAACAAGTACAAGATATTTACAATAAGCAGACCTCAGTGCAAGAAAGAGACTTTCCACCACTGAAAAAGCACAAAGGCCAACTTTGACATTAAAACAAGTACAAGATATTTACAATAAGCAGACCTCAGTGCAAGAAAGAGACTTTCCACCACTGAAAAAGCACAGAGGCCAACTTTAACATTAAAACAAGTACAAGATCTTTACAATAAGCAGACCTCAGTGCAAGAAAGAGTCTTTACAACACTGAAAAAGCACAGAGGCCAACTTTGACATGAAAAGGTGTAAAAACAAGTACAAGATATTTACAATAAGCAGACCTCAGTGCAAGTAAGAGACTTTCCACCACTGAAAAAGCACAGAGGCCAACTTTGACATTAAAACAAGTACAAGATATTTACAATAAGCAGACCTCAGTGCAAGAAAGAGACTTTCCACCACTAAAAAAGCACAGAGGCCAACTTTGACATTAAAACAAGTACAAGATATTTACAATAAGCAGACCTCAGTGCAAGAAAGAGACTTTCCACCACTGAAAAAGCATAGAGGCCAACTTTGACATTAAAACAAGTACAAGATATTTACAATAAGCAGACCTCAGTGCAAGTAAGAGACTTTCCACCACTGAAAAAGCATAGAGGCCAACTTTGACATTAAAACAAGTACAAGATATTTACAATAAGCAGACCTCAGTGCAAGAAATAGTCTTTACAACACTGAAAAAGCACAGAGGCCAACTTTGATATTAAAACAAGTACAAGATATTTACAATAAGCAGACCTCAGTGCAAGAAAGAGTCTTTCCAACAATGAAAAAGCACAGAGGCCAACTTTGACATTAAAACAAGTACAAGATATTTACAATAAGCAGACCTCAGTGCAAGAAAGAGGCTTTCCAACAATGAAAAAGCACAGAGGCCAACTTTGACATTAAAACAAGTAGAAGATATTTACAATAAGCAGACCTCAGTGCAAGAAAGAGACTTTCCACCACTGAAAAAGCACAGAGGCCAACTTTTACATGACAAGGTGTTCAAACAAGTACAAGATATTTACAATAAGCAGACCTCAGTGCAAGAAAGAGTCTTTCCAACACTGAAAAGGCACAGAGGCCAACTTTGACATTAAAACAAGTACAAGATATTTACAATAAGCAGACCTCAGTGCAAGAAAGAGTCTTTACAACACTGAAAAAGCACAGAGGCCAACTTTGACATTAAAACAAGTACAAGATATTTACAATAAGCAGACCTCAGTGCAAGAAAGAGTCTTTCCAACAATGACAAAGCACAGAGGCCAACTTTGACATTAAAACAAGTACAAGATATTTACAATAAGCAGACCTCAGTGCAAGAAAGAGTCTTTCCAACAATGAAAAAGCACAGAGGCCAACTTTGACATTAAAACAAGTACAAGATATTTACAATAAGCAGACCTCAGTGCAAGAAAGAAGCTTTCCAACAATGAAAAAGCACAGAGGCCAACTTTGACATTAAAACAAGTAGAAGATATTTACAATAAGCAGACCTCAGTGCAAGAAAGAGACTTTCCACCACTGAAAAAGCACAGAGGCCAACTTTTACATGACAAGGTGTTCAAACAAGTACAAGATATTTACAATAAGCAGACCTCAGTGCAAGAAAGAGTCTTTACAACACTGAAAAAGCACAGAGGCCAACTTTGACATTAAAACAAGTACAAGATATTTACAATAAGCAGACCTCAGTGCAAGAAAGAGTCTTTCCAACAATGAAAAAGCACAGAGGCCAACTTTGACATTAAAACAAGTACAAGATATTTACAATAAGCAGACCTCAGTACAAGAAAGAGGCTTTCCAACAATGAAAAAGCACAGAGGCCAACTTTGACATTAAAACAAGTAGAAGATATTTACAATAAGCAGACCTCAGTGCAAGAAAGAGACTTTCCACCACTGAAAAAGCACAGAGGCCAACTTTTACATGACAAGGTGTTCAAACAAGTACAAGATATTTACAATAAGCAGACCTCAGTGCAAGAAAGAGTCTTTCCAACACTGAAAAGGCACAGAGGCCAACTTTAACATTAAAACAAGTACAAGATATTTACAATAAGCAGACCTCAGTGCAAGAAAGAGTCTTTCCACCACTGAAAAAGCACAGAGGCCAACTTTGACATTAAAACAAGTACAAGATATTTACAATAAGCAGACCTCAGTGCAAGAAAGAGTCTTTACAACACTGAAAAAGCACAGAGGCCAACTTTGACATGAAAAGGTGTAAAAACAAGTACAAGATATTTACAATAAGCAGACCTCAGTGCAAGAAAGAGACTTTCCACCACTGAAAAAGCACAGAGGCCAACTTTAACATTAAAACAAGTACAAGATCTTTACAATAAGCAGACCTCAGTGCAAGAAAGAGTCTTTACAACACTGAAAAAGCACAGAGGCCAACTTTGACATTAAAACAAGTACAAGATATTTACAATAAGCAGACCTCAGTGCAAGAAAGAGTCTTTCCAACAATGAAAAAGCACAGAGGCCAACTTTGACATTAAAACAAGTACAAGATATTTACAATAAGCAGACCTCAGTGCAAGAAAGAGTCTTTCCAACAATGAAAAAGCACAGAGGCCAACTTTGACATTAAAACAAGTAGAAGATATTTACAATAAGCAGACCTCAGTGCAAGAAAGAGACTTTCCACCACTGAAAAAGCACAGAGGCCAACTTTTACATGACAAGGTGTTCAAACAAGTACAAGATATTTACAATAAGCAGACCTCAGTGCAAGAAAGAGTCTTTCCAACACTGAAAAGGCACAGAGGCAAACTTTGACATGAAAAGGTGTAAAAACAAGTACAAGATATTTACAATAAGCAGACCTCAGTGCAAGAAAGAGTCTTTCCAACAATGAAAAAGCACAGAGGCCAACTTTGACATTATAACAAGTAGAAGATATTTACAATAAGCAGACCTCAGTGCAAGAAAGAGACTTTCCACCACTGAAAAAGAACAGAGGCCAACTTTTACATGAGAAGGTGTTCAAACTAGTACAAGATATTTACAATAAGCAGACCTCAGTGCAAGAAAGAGTCTTTCCAACACTGAAAAGGCACAGAGGCAAACTTTGACATGAAAAGGTGTAAAAACAAGTACAAGATATTTACAATAAGCAGACCTCAGTGCAAGAAAGAGACTTTCCAACACTAAAAAAGCACAGAGGCCAACTTTGACATTAAAACAAGTACAAGATATTTACAATAAGCAGACCTCAGTGCAAGAAAGAGTCTTTCCAACAATGAAAAAGCACAGAGGCCAACTTTGACATTAAAACAAGTACAAGATATTTACAATAAGCAGACCTCAGTGCAAGAAAGAGTCTTTCAAACACTGAAAAAGCACAGAGGCCAACTTTGACATTAAAACAAGTAGAAGATATTTACAATAAGCAGACCTCAGTGCAAGAAAGAGTCTTTCCAACAATGAAAAAGCACAGAGGCCAACTTTGACATTATAACAAGTACAAGATATTTACAATAAGCAGACCTCAGTGCAAGAAAGAGTCTTTCCAACAATGAAAAAGCACAAAGGCCAACTTTGACATGAAAAGGTGTAAAAACAAGTACAAGATATTTACAATAAGCAGACCTCAGTGCAAGTAAGAGACTTTCCACCACTGAAAAGGCATAGAGGCCAACTTTGACATTAAAACAAGTACAAGATATTTACAATAAGCAGACCTCAGTGCAAGAAAGTGTCTTTCCACCACTGAAAAAGCACAAAGGCCAACTTTAACATTAAAACAAGTAGAAGATATTTACAATAAGCAGACCTCAGTGCAAGAAAGAGTCTTTCCACCACTGAAAAAGCACAGAGGCCAACATTGACATAAAAAGGTGTAAAAACAAGTACAAGATATTTACAATAAGCAGACCTCAGTGCAAGAAAGAGTCTTTCCACCACTGAAAAAGCACAGAGGCCAACTTTGACATGAAAAGGTGTAAAAGCAAGTACAAGATATTTACAATAAGCAGACCTCAGTGCAAGAAAGAGACTTTCCACCACTAAAAAAGCACAGAGGCCAACTTTGACATTAAAACAAGTACAAGATATTTACAATAAGCAGACCTCAGTGCAAGAAAGAGTCTTTCCAACAATGAAAAAGCACAGAGGCCAACTTTGACATTAAAACAAGTACAAGATATTTACAATAAGCAGACCTAAGTGCAAGAAAGAGACTTTCCACCACTAAAAAAGCACAGAGGCCAACTTTGACATTAAAACAAGTACAAGATATTTACAATAAGCAGACCTCAGTGCAAGAAAGTGTCTTTCCACCACTGAAAAAGCACAGAGGCCAACTTTGACATTAAAACAAGTACAAGATATTTACAATAAGCAGACCTCAGTGCAAGAAAGAGACTTTCCACCACTGAAAAGCACAGAGGCCGACTTTAACATTAAAATGTATAAAAAAAAGTACAAGATATTTAAAATGAGCAGACCTCAGTGCAAGAAAGTGTCTTTCCACCACTGAAAAGCACAGAAGCCGACTTTAACATTAAAATTTATAAAAAAAAGTACAAGATATTTAAAATGAGCAGACCTCAGTGCAAGAAAGAGACTTTCCAACACTAAAAAAGCACAGAGGCCAACTTTGACATTAAAACAAGTACAAGATATTTACAATAAGCAGACCTCAGTGCAAGAAAGAGTCTTTCCAACAATGAAAAAGCACAGAGGCCAACTTTGACATTAAAACAAGTACAAGATATTTACAATAAGCAGACCTCAGTGCAAGAAAGAGTCTTTCAAACACTGAAAAAGCACAGAGGCCAACTTTGACATTAAAACAAGTAGAAGATATTTACAATAAGCAGACCTCAGTGCAAGAAAGAGTCTTTCCAACAATGCAAAAGCACAGAGGCCAACTTTGACATTAAAACAAGTACAAGATATTTACAATAAGCAGACCTCAGTGCAAGAAAGAGTCTTTCCACCACTGAAAAAGCACAAAGGCCAACTTTAACATTAAAACAAGTAGAAGATATTTACAATAAGCAGACCTCAGTGCAAGAAAGAGTCTTTCCAACACTGAAAAAGCACAGAGGCCAACTTTGACATTAAAACAAGTACAAGATATTTACAATAAGCAGACCTCAGTGCAAGAAAGAGACTTTCCACCACTGAAAAAGCACAGAGGCCAACTTTGACATGAAAAGGTGTAAAAACAAGTACAAGATATTTACAATAAGTAGACCTCAGTGCAAGAAAGAGACTTTCCACCACTGAAAAAGCACAGAGGCCAACTTTGACATGAAAAGGTGTAAAAACAAGTACAAGATATTTACAATAAGCAGACCTCAGTGCAAGAAAGAGACTTTCCACCACTGAAAAAGCACAGAGGCCAACTTTGACATGAAAAGGTGTAAAAACAAGTACAAGATATTTACAATAAGCAGACCTCAGTGCAAGAAAGAGACTTTCCACCACTAAAAAAGCACAGAGGCCAACTTTGACATTAAAACAAGTACAAGATATTTACAATAAGCAGACCTCAGTGCAAGAAAGTGTCTTTCCACCACTGAAAAAGCACAGAGGCCAACTTTGACATTAAAACAAGTACAAGATATTTACAATAAGCAGACCTCAGTGCAAGAAAGAGACTTTCCACCACTGAAAAAGCACAGAGGCCAACTTTGACATGAAAAGGTGTAAAAACAAGTACAAGATATTTACAATAAGCAGACCTCAGTGCAAGAAAGAGACTTTCCACCACTGAAAAAGCACAGAGGCCAACTTTGACATGAAAAGGTGTAAAAACAAGTACAAGATATTTACAATAAGCAGACCTCAGTGCAAGAAAGAGACTTTCCACCACTGAAAAAGCACAGAGGCCAACTTTGACATGAAAAGGTGTAAAAACAAGTACAAGATATTTACAATAAGCAGACCTCAGTGCAAGAAAGAGACTTTCCACCACTAAAAAAGCACAGAGGCCAACTTTGACATTAAAACAAGTACAAGATATTTACAATAAGCAGACCTCAGTGCAAGAAAGAGTCTTTCCAACAATGAAAAAGCACAGAGGCCAACTTTGACATTAAAACAAGTACAAGATATTTACAATAAGCAGACCTCAGTGCAAGAAAGAGTCTTTCCAACAATGAAAAAGCACAGAGGCTAACTTTGACATGAAAAGGTGTAAAAACAAGTACAAGATATTTACAATAAGCAGACCTCAGTGCAAGAAAGACTTTCCACCACTGAAAAAGCACAGAGGCCAACTTTGACATTAAAACAAGTACAAGATATTTACAATAAGCAGACCTCAGTGAAAGAAAGAGTCTTTCCACCACTGAAAAAGCACAGAGGCCAACTTTGACATTAAAATAAGTACAAGATATTTACAATAAGCAGACCTCAGTGCAAGAAAGAGTCTTTCCACCACTGAAAAAGCACAGAGGCCAACTTTGACATTAAAATAAGTACAAGATATTTACAATAAGCAGACCTCAGTGCAAGAAAGAGTCTTTCCACCTCTGAAAAAGCACAGAGGCCAACTTTGACATGAAAAAGTGTAAAAACAAGTACAAGATATTTACAATAAGCAGACCTCAGTGCAAGAAAGAGTCTTTCCACCACTGAAAAAGCACAGAGGCCAACTTTGACATTAAAAGGTGTTCAAACAAGTACAAGATATTTACAATAAGCAGACCTCAGTGCAAGAAAGAGACTTTCCAACAATGAAAAAGCACAGAGGCCAACTTTGAGATGAAAAGGTGTTCAAACAAGTACAAGATATTTACAATAAGCAGACCTCAGTGCAAGAAAGAGTCTTTCAAACACTGAAAAAGCACAAAGGCCAACTTTGACATTAAAACAAGTACAAGATATTTACAATAAGCAGACCTCAGTGCAAGAAAGAGTCTTTCCACCACTGAAAAAGCACAGAGGCCAACTTTGACATTAAAAGGTGTTCAAACAAGTACAAGATATTTACAATAAGCAGACCTCAGTGCAAGAAAGAGTCTTTCCAACAATGAAAAAGCACAGAGGCCAACTTTGACATGAAAAGGTGTTCAAACAAGTACAAGAAATTTACAATAAGCAGACCTCAGTGCAAGAAAGAGTCTTTCAAACACTGAAAAAGCACAAAGGCCAACTTTGACATTAAAACAAGTACAAGATATTTACAATAAGCAGACCTCAGTGCAAGAAAGAGACTTTCCACCACTGAAAAAGCACAAAGGCCAACTTTGACATGAAAAGGTGTAAAAACAAGTACAAGATATTTACAATAAGCAGACCTGAGTGCAAGAAAGAGTCTTTCCAACACTGAAAAAGCACAGAGTCCAACTTTGACATTAAAATAAGTACAAGATATTTACAATAAGCAGACCTCAGTGCAAGTAAGAGACTTTCCACCACTGAAAAAGCATAGAGGCCAACTTTGACATTAAAACAAGTACAAGATATTTACAATAAGCAGACCTCAGTGCAAGAAAGTGTCTTTCCACCACTGAAAAAGCACAGAGGCCAACTTTGACATTAAAACAAGTACAATATATTTACAATAAGCAGACCTCAGTGCAAGAAAGAGTCTTTCCACCACTGAAAAAGCACAGAGGCCAACTTTGACATGAAAAGGTGTAAAAACAAGTACAAGATATTTACAATAAGCAGACCTCAGTGCAAGAAAGAGACTTTCCACCACTAAAAAAGCACAGAGGCCAACTTTGACATTAAAACAAGTACAAGATATTTACAATAAGCAGACCTCAGTGCAAGAAAGAGTCTTTCCAACAATGAAAAAGCACAGAGGCCAACTTTGACATTAAAACAAGTACAAGATATTTACAATAAGCAGACCTCAGTGCAAGAAAGAGTCTTTCCAACAATGAAAAAGCACAGAAACCAACTTTGACATTAAAACAAGTACAAGATATTTACAATAAGCAGACCTCAGTGCAAGAAAGAGACTTTCCACCACTGAAAAAGCACAGAGGCCAACTTTGACATTAAAACAAGTACAAGATATTTACAATAAGCAGACCTCAGTGCAAGAAAGAGTCTTTCCAACAATGAAAAAGCACAGAGGCCACCTTTGACATGAAAAGGTGTAAAAACGAGTACAAGATATTTACAATAAGCAGACCTCAGTGCAAGAAAGAGTCTTTCCAACAATGAAAAAGCACAGAGGCCAACTTTGACATAAAAAAGTGTAAAAACAAGTACAAGATATTTACAATAAGCAGACCTCAGTGAAAGAAAGAGACTTTCCACCACTGAAAAAGCACAGAGGCCAACTTTGACATTAAAACAAGTACAAGATATTTACAATAAGCAGACCTCAGTGCAAGAAAGAGTCTTTCCACCACTGAAAAAGCACAGAGGCCAACTTTGACATTAAAAGGTATAAAAACAAGTACAAGATATTTACAATAACCAGACCTCAGTGCAAGAAAGAGACTTTCCACCACTGAAAAAGCACAAAGGCCAACTTTGACATTAAAACAAGTACAAGATATTTACAATAAGCAGACCTCAGTGCAAGTAAGAGACTTTCCACCACTGAAAAAGCACAAAGGCCAACTTTAACATTAAAACAAGTACAAGATATTTACAATAAGCAGACCTCAGTGCAAGAAAGTGTCTTTCCACCACTGAAAAAGCACAAAGGCCAACTTTGACATTAAAACAAGTACAAGATATTTACAATAAGCAGACCTCAGTGCAAGAAAGAGTCTTTCCAACAATGAAAAAGCACAGAGGCCAACTTTTACATTAAAACAAGTACAAGATATTTACAATAAGCAGACCTCAGTGCAAGAAAGAGTCTTTCCACCACTGAAAAAGCACAGAGGCCAACTTTGACATTTAAACAAGTACAAAATATTTACAATAAGCAGACCTCAGTGCAAGAAAGAGTCTTTCCACCACTGAAAAAGCACAGACGCCAACTTTGACATGAAAAGGTGTAAAAACAAGTACAAGATATTTACATTAAGCAGACCTCAGTGCCAGAAAGAGTCTTTCCACCACTGAAAAAGCACAGAGGCCAACTTTGACATTAAAACAGGTACAAGATATTTACAATAAGCAGACCTCAGTGCAAGAAAGAGTCTTTCCACCACTGAAAAAGCACAGAGGCCAACTTTGACATGAAAAGGTGTAAAAACAAGTACAAGATATTTACAATAAGCAGACCTCAGTGTGAGAAAGAGACTTTCCACCACTGAAAAAGCACAGAGGCCAACTTTGACATGAAAAGGTGTAAAAACAAGTACAAGATATTTACAATAAGCAGACCTCAGTGCAAGAAAGAGTCTTTCCACCACTGAAAAAGCACAGAGGCCAACTTTGACATTAAAAGGTGTTCAAACAAGTACAAGATATTTACAATAAGCAGACCTCAGTGCAAGAAAGAGACTTTCCAACAATGAAAAAGCACAGAGGCCAACTTTGACATGAAAAGGTGTTCAAATAAGTACAAGATATTTACAATAAGCAGACCTCAGTGCAAGAAAGAGTCTTTCAAACACTGAAAAAGCACAAAGGCCAACTTTGACATTAAAACAAGTACAAGATATTTACAATAAGCAGACCTCAGTGCAAGAAAGAGTCTTTCCACCACTGAAAAAGCACAGAGGCCAACTTTGACATTAAAAGGTGTTCAAACAAGTACAAGATATTTACAATAAGCAGACCTCAGTGCAAGAAAGAGTCTTTCCAACAATGAAAAAGCACAGAGGCCAACTTTGACATGAAAAGGTGTTCAAACAAGTACAAGAAATTTACAATAAGCAGACCTCAGTGCAAGAAAGAGTCTTTCAAACACTGAAAAAGCACAAAGGCCAACTTTGACATTAAAACAAGTACAAGATATTTACAATAAGCAGACCTCAGTGCAAGAAAGAGACTTTCCACCACTGAAAAAGCACAAAGGCCAACTTTGACATGAAAAGGTGTAAAAACAAGTACAAGATATTTACAATAAGCAGACCTGAGTGCAAGAAAGAGTCTTTCCAACACTGAAAAAGCACAGAGTCCAACTTTGACATTAAAATAAGTACAAGATATTTACAATAAGCAGACCTCAGTGCAAGAAAGAGTCTTTCCACCACTGAAAAAGCACAGAGGCCAACTTTGACATTAAAACAAGTACAAGATATTTACAATAAGCAGACCTCAGTGCAAGAAAGAGTCTTTCCACCACTGAAAAAGCACAGAGGCCAACTTTGACATGAAAAGGTGTAAAAACAAGTACAAGATATTTACAATAAGCAGACCTCAGTGCAAGAAAGAGACTTTCCACCACTAAAAAAGCACAGAGGCCAACTTTGACATTAAAACAAGTACAAGATATTTACAATAAGCAGACCTCAGTGCAAGAAAGAGTCTTTCCAACAATGAAAAAGCACAGAGGCCAACTTTGACATTAAAACAAGTACAAGATATTTACAATAAGCAGACCTCAGTGCAAGAAAGAGTCTTTCCAACAATGAAAAAGCACAGAGGCCAACTTTGACATTAAAACAAGTACAAGATATTTACAATAAGCAGACCTCAGTGCAAGAAAGAGACTTTCCACCACTGAAAAAGCACAGAGGCCAACTTTGACATTAAAACAAGTACAAGATATTTACAATAAGCAGACCTCAGTGCAAGAAAGAGTCTTTCCAACAATGAAAAAGCACAGAGGCCAACTTTGACATGAAAAGGTGTAAAAACGAGTACAAGATATTTACAATAAGCAGACCTCAGTGCAAGAAAGAGTCTTTCCAACAATGAAAAAGCACAGAGGCCAACTTTGACATAAAAAAGTGTAAAAACAAGTACAAGATATTTACAATAAGCAGACCTCAGTGAAAGAAAGAGACTTTCCACCACTGAAAAAGCACAGAGGCCAACTTTGACATTAAAACAAGTACAAGATATTTACAATAAGCAGACCTCAGTGCAAGAAAGAGTCTTTCCACCACTGAAAAAGCACAGAGGCCAACTTTGACATGAAAAGGTGTTCAAATAAGTACAAGATATTTACAATAAGCAGACCTCAGTGCAAGAAAGAGACTTTCCACCACTGAAAAAGCACAGGGGCCAACTTTGACATGAAAAGGTGTAAAAACAAGTACAAGATATTTACAATAAGCAGACCTCAGTGTGAGAAAGAGTCTTTCCACCACTGAAGAAGCACAAAGGCCAACTTTAACATTAAAACAAGTACAAGATATTTACAATAAGCAGACCTCAGTGCAAGAAAGAGTCTTTCCAACAATGAAAAAGCACAGAGGCCAACTTTGACATGAAAAGGTGTAAAAACAAGTAGAAGATATTTACAATAAGCAGACCTCAGTGCAAGAAAGAGACTTTCCACCACTGAAAAAGCACAAAGGCCAACTTTGACATTAAAACAAGTACAAGATATTTACAATAAGCAGACCTCAGTGCAAGTAAGAGACTTTCCACCACTGAAAAAGCACAAAGGCCAACTTTAACATTAAAACAAGTACAAGATATTTACAATAAGCAGACCTCAGTGCAAGAAAGTGTCTTTCCACCACTGAAAAAGCACAAAGGCCAACTTTGACATTAAAACAAGTAGAAGATATTTACAATAAGCAGACCTCAGTGCAAGAAAGAGTCTTTCCAACAATGAAAAAGCACAGAGGCCAACTTTTACATTAAAACAACTACAAGATATTTACAATAAGCAGACCTCAGTGCAAGAAAGAGTCTTTCCACCACTGAAAAAGCACAGAGGCCAACTTTGACATTTAAACAAGTACAAAATATTTACAATAAGCAGACCTCAGTGCAAGAAAGAGTCTTTCCACCACTGAAAAAGCACAGAGGCCAACTTTTACATGAAAAGGTGTAAAAACAAGTACAAGATATTTACATTAAGCAGACCTCAGTGCCAGAAAGAGTCTTTCCACCACTGAAAAAGCACAGAGGCCAACTTTGACATTAAAACAGGTACAAGATATTTACAATAAGCAGACCTCAGTGCAAGAAAGAGTCTTTCCACCACTGAAAAAGCACAGAGGCCAACTTTGACATGAAAAGGTGTAAAAACAAGTACAAGATATTTACAATAAGCAGACCTCAGTGTGAGAAAGAGACTTTCCACCACTGAAAAAGCACAGAGGCCAACTTTGACATGAAAAGGTGTAAAAACAAGTACAAGATATTTACAATAAGCAGACCTCAGTGCAAGAAAGAGTCTTTCCACCACTGAAAAAGCACAGAGGCCAACTTTGACATGAAAAGGTGTAAAAACAAGTACAAGATATTTACAATAAGCAGACCTCAGTGTGAGAAAGAGACTTTCCACCACTGAAAAAGCACAGAGGCCAACTTTGACATGAAAAGGTGTAAAAACAAGTACAAGATATTTACAATAAGCAGACCTCAGTGTGAGAAAGAGACTTTCCACCACTGAAAAAGCACAGAGGCCAACTTTGACATGAAAAGGTGTAAAAACAAGTACAAGATATTTAAAATAAGCAGACCTCAGTGCCAGAAAGAGTCTTTCCACCACTGAAAAAGCACAGAGGCCAACTTTGACATTAAAACAGGTACAAGATATTTACAATAAGCAGACCTCAGTGCAAGAAAGAGTCTTTCCACCACTGAAAAAGCACAGAGGCCAACTTTGACATGAAAAGGTGTAAAAACAAGTACAAGATATTTACAATAAGCAGACCTCAGTGTGAGAAAGAGACTTTCCACCACTGAAAAAGCACAGAGGCCAACTTTGACATGAAAAGGTGTTCAAACAAGTACAAGATATTTACAATAAGCAGACCTCAGTGCAAGAAAGAGACTTTCCACCACTGAAAAAGCACAGAGGCCAACTTTGACATTAAAACAAGTACAAGATATTTACAATGAGCAGACCTCAGTGTGAGAAAGAGACTTTCCACCACTGAAAAAGCACAGAGGCCAACTTTGACATGAAAAGGTGTAAAAACAAGTACAAGATATTTACATTAAGCAGACCTCAGTGCCAGAAAGAGTCTTTCCACCACTGAAAAAGCACAGAGGCCAACTTTGACATTAAAACAGGTACAAGATATTTACAATAAGCAGACCTCAGTGCAAGAAAGAGTCTTTCCACCACTGAAAAAGCACAGAGGCCAACTTTGACATGAAAAGGTGTAAAAACAAGTACAAGATATTTACAATAAGCAGACCTCAGTGTGACAAAGAGACTTTCCACCACTGAAAAAGCACAGAGGCCAACTTTGACATGAAAAGGTGTAAAAACAAGTACAAGATATTTACAATAAGCAGACCTCAGTGCAAGTTAGAGTCTTTCCACCACTGAAAAAGCACAGAGGCCAACTTTGATATTAAAAGAAGTAGAAGATATTTAAAATAAGCAGACCTCAGTGCAAGAAAGAGACTTTCCACCACTGAAAAAGCACAAAGGCCACCTTTGACATGAAAAGGTGTTCAAACAAGTACAAGATATTTACAATAAGCAGACCTCAGTGCAAGAAAGAGACTTTCCACCACTGAAAAAGCACAGAGGCCAACTTTGACATTAAAACAAGTACAAGATATTTACAATGAGCAGACCTCAGTGTGAGAAAGAGACTTTCCACCACTGAAAAAGCACAGAGGCCAACTTTGACATGAAAAGGTGTAAAAACAAGTACAAGATATTTACAATAAGCAGACCTCAGTGCAAGAAAGAGTCTTTCCACCACTGAAAAAGCACAGAGGCCAACATTGACATAAAAAGGTGTAAAAACAAGTACAAGATATTTACAATAAGCAGACCTCAGTGCAAGAAAGAGTCTTTCCACCACTGAAAAGTACAAAGGCCAACTTTGACATGAAAAGGTGTGAAAACAAGTACAAGATATTTACAATAAGCAGACCTCAGTGCAAGAAAGAGTCTTTCCAACATTAAAAAAGCACAGAGGCCAACTTTGACATGAAAAGGTGTTCAAACAAGTACAAGATATTTACAACAAGCAGACCTAAGTGCAAGAAAGAGACTTTCCAACACTTAAAAAGCACAGAGGCCAACTTTGACATTAAAACAAGTACAAGATATTTACAATAAGCAGACCTCAGTGCAAGAAAGAGTCTTTCCACCACTGAAAAAGCACAGAGGCCAACTTTGACATTAAAACAAGTACAAGATATTTACAATAAGCAGACCTCAGTGCAAGAAAGAGTCTTTCCACCACTGAAAAAGCACAGAGGCCAACTTTGACATTAAAACAAGTACAAGATATTTACAATAAGCAGACCTCAGTGCAAGAAAGAGACTTTCCACCACTGAAAAAGCACAGAGGCCAACTTTGACATGAAAAGCTGTTCAAACAAGTACAAGATATTTACAACAAGCAGACCTCAGAGCAAGAAAGAGACTTTCCACCACTTAAAAAGCACAGAGGCCAACTTTGACATGAAAAGGTGTTCAAACAAGTACAAGATATTTACAACAAGCAGACCTCAGAGCAAGAAAGAGACTTTCCACCACTGAAAAAGCACAGAGGCCAACTTTGACATGAAAAGGTGTTCAAATAAGTACAAGATATTTACAATAAGCAGACCTCAGTGCAAGAAAGAGACTTTCCACCACTGAAAAAGCACAGAGGCCAACTTTGACATGAAAACAAGTACAAGATATTTACAATAAGCAGACCTCAGTGCAAGAAAGAGACTTTCCACCACTGAAAAAGCACAGAGGCCAACTTTGACATGAAAAGGTGTTCAAATAAGTACAAGATATTTACAATAAGCAGACCTCAGTGCAAGAAAGAGACTTTCCACCACTGAAAAAGCACAGGGGCCAACTTTGACATGAAAAGGTGTAAAAACAAGTACAAGATATTTACAATAAGCAGACCTCAGTGTGAGAAAGAGTCTTTACAACACTGAAAAAGCACAGAGGCCAACTTTGACATTAAAACAAGTACAAGATATTTACAATAAGCAGACCTCAGTGCAAGAAAGAGACTTTCCACCACTGAAAAAGCACAGAGGCCAACTTTGACATGAAAAGGTGTAAAAACAAGTACAAGATATTTTCAATAAGCAGACCTCAGTGCAAGAAAGAGTCTTTCCACCACTGAAAAAGCACAGAGGCCAACTTTGACATTAAAAGGTGTTCAAACAAGTACAAGATATTTACAATAAGCAGACCTCAGTGCAAGAAAGAGTCTTTCCACCACTAAAAAAGCACAGAGGCCAACTTTGACATGAAAAGGTGTTCAAACAAGTACAAGATACTTACAATAAGCAGACCTCAGTGCAAGAAAGAGTCTTTCCAACACTGAAAAGCACAAAGGCCAACTTTGACATTAAAAAGTGTAAAAACAAGTACAAGATATTTACAATAAGCAGACCTCAGTGCAAGAAAGAGACTTTCCACCACTGAAAAAGCACAGAGGCCAACTTTGACATTAAAACAAGTACAAGATATTTACAATAAGCAGACCTCAGTGCAAGAAAGTGTCTTTCCAACACTGAAAAAGCACAGAGGCCAACTTTGACATTAAAAGGTGTTCAAACAAGTACAAGATATTTACAATAAGCAGACCTCAGTGCAAGAAAGAGTCTTTCCACCACTAAAAAAGCACAGAGGCCAACTTTGACATGAAAAGGTGTTCAAACAAGTACAAGATACTTACAATAAGCAGACCTCAGTGCAAGAAAGAGTCTTTCCAACACTGAAAAGCACAAAGGCCAACTTTGACATTAAAAAGTGTAAAAACAAGTACAAGATATTTACAATAAGCAGACCTCAGTGCAAGAAAGAGACTTTCCACCACTGAAAAAGCACAGAGGCCAACTTTGACATGAAAAGGTGTAAAAACAAGTACAAGATACTTACAATAAGCAGACCTCAGTGCAAGAAAGAGACTTTCCACCACTGAAAAGCACAGAGGCCAACTTTGACATTAAAACAAGTACAAGATATTTAAAATAAGCAGACCTCAGATTAAGAAAGAGTCTTTCCAACACTGAAAAAGCACAGAGGCCAACTTTGACATTAAAACAAGTATAAGATATTTACAATAAGCAGACCTCAGTGCCAGAAAGAGTCTTTCCACCACTGAAAAAGCACAGAGGCCAACTTTGACATTAAAACAAGTACAAGATATTTACAATAAGCAGACCTCAGTGCCAGAAAGAGTCTTTCCACCACTGAAAAAGCACAGAGACCAACTTTGACATTAAAACAAGTACAAGATATTTACAATAAGCAGACCTCAGTGCAAGAAAGAGTCTTTCCACCACTGAAAAAGCACAGAGGCCAACTTTGACATGAAAAGGTGTAAAAACAAGTACAAGATATTTACATTAAGCAGACCTCAGTGCCAGAAAGAGTCTTTCCACCACTGAAAAAGCACAGAGACCAACTTTGACATTAAAACAAGTACAAGATATTTACAATAAGCAGACCTCAGTGAAGAAAGAGTCTTTCCACCACTGAAAAAGCACAGAGGCCAACTTTGACATGAAAAGGTGTAAAAACAAGTACAAGATATTTACATTAAGCAGACCTCAGTGTGAGAAAGAGACTTTCCACCACTGAAAAAGCACAGAGACCAACTTTGACATTAAAACAGGTACAAGATATTTACAATAAGCAGACCTCAGTTCAAGAAAGAGACTTTCCACCACTGAAAAAGCACAGAGGCCAACTTTGACATTTAAACAAGTACAAAATATTTACAATAAGCAGACCTCAGTGCAAGAAAGAGTCTTTCCACCACTGAAAAAGCACAGAGGCCAACTTTGACATGAAAAGGTGTAAAAACAAGTACAAGATATTTACATTAAGCAGACCTCAGTGTGAGAAAGAGACTTTCCACCACTGAAAAAGCACAGAGGCCAACTTTGACATGAAAAGGTGTAAAAACAAGTACAAGATATTTACAATAAGCAGACCTCAGTGTGAGAAAGAGACTTTCCACCACTGAAAAAGCACAGAGGCCAACTTTGACATGAAAAGGTGTAAAAACAAGTACAAGATATTTACAATAAGCAGACCTCAGTGCAAGAAAGAGTCTTTCCAACAATGAAAAAGCACAGAGGCCAACTTTGACATTAAAACAAGTACAAGATATTTACAATAAGCAGACCTCAGTGCAAGTAAGAGACTTTCCACCACTGAAAAAGCACAGAGGCCAACTTTGACATTAAAACAAGTACAAGATATTTACAATAAGCAGACCTCAGTGCAAGAAAGAGTCTTTCCACCACTGAAAAAGCACAGAGGCCAACTTTGACATTAAAACAAGTACAAGATATTTACAATAAGCAGACCTCAGTGCAAGAAAGAGACTTTCCACCACTGAAAAAGCACAGAGGCCAACTTTGACATGACAAGGTGTTCAAACAAGTACAAGATATTTACAACAAGCAGACCTCAGAGCAAGAAAGAGACTTTCCACCACTTAAAAAGCACAGAGGCCAACTTTGACATGAAAAGGTGTTCAAAGAAGTACAAGATATTTACAACAAGCAGACCTCAGAGCAAGAAAGAGACTTTCCACCACTTAAAAAGCACAAAGGCCAACTTTGACATGAAAAGGTGTTCAAACAAGTACAAGATATTTACAACAAGCAGACCTCAGAGCAAGAAAGAGACTTTCCACCACTTAAAAAGCACAGAGGCCAACTTTGACATGAAAACAAGTACAAGATATTTACAATAAGCAGACCTCAGTGCAAGAAAGAGACTTTCCACCACTGAAAAAGCACAGAGGCCAACTTTGACATGAAAAGGTGTTCAAATAAGTACAAGATATTTACAATAAGCAGACCTCAGTGCAAGAAAGAGACTTTCCACCACTGAAAAAGCACAGGGGCCAACTTTGACATGAAAAGGTGTAAAAACAAGTACAAGATATTTACAATAAGCAGACCTCAGTGTGAGAAAGAGTCTTTACAACACTGAAAAAGCACAGAGGCCAACTTTGACATTAAAACAAGTACAAGATATTTACAATAAGCAGACCTCAGTGCAAGAAAGAGACTTTCCACCACTGAAAAAGCACAGAGGCCAACTTTGACATGAAAAGGTGTAAAAACAAGTACAAGATATTTTCAATAAGCAGACCTCAGTGCAAGAAAGAGTCTTTCCACCACTGAAAAAGCACAGAGGCCAACTTTCACATTAAAACAAGTACAAGATATTTACAATAAGCAGACCTCAGTGCAAGAAAGTGTCTTTCCAACACTGAAAAAGCACAGAGGCCAACTTTGACATTAAAAGGTGTTCAAACAAGTACAAGATATTTACAATAAGCAGACCTCAGTGCAAGAAAGAGTCTTTCCACCACTAAAAAAGCACAGAGGCCAACTTTGACATGAAAAGGTGTTCAAACAAGTACAAGATACTTACAATAAGCAGACCTCAGTGCAAGAAAGAGTCTTTCCAACACTGAAAAGCACAAAGGCCAACTTTGACATTAAAACAAGTACAAGATATTTACAATAAGCAGACCTCAGTGCAAGAAAGAGACTTTCCACCACTGAAAAAGCACAGAGGCCAACTTTGACATGAAAAGGTGTAAAAACAAGTACAAGATACTTACAATAAGCAGACCTCAGTGCAAGAAAGAGACTTTCCACCACTGAAAAAGCACAGAGGCCAACTTTGACATTAAAACAAGTACAAGATATTTACAATAAGCAGACCTCAGTGCAAGAAAGAGTCTTTCCACCACTGAAAAAGCACAGAGGCCAACTTTGACATGAAAAGGTGTTCAAACAAGTACAAGATATTTAAAAAAAAAAAAACATCAGTATGAGAAAGAGTCTTTCCACCACTGAAAAAGCACAGAGGCCAACTTTGACATTAAAACAAGTACAAGATATTTAAAATAAGCAGACCTCAGATTAAGAAAGAGTCTTTCCAACACTGAAAAAGCACAGAGGCCAACTTTGACATTAAAACAAGTACAAGATATTTACAATAAGCAGACCTCAGTGCCAGAAAGAGTCTTTCCACCACTGAAAAAGCACAGAGACCAACTTTGACATTAAAACAAGTACAAGATATTTACAATAAGCAGACCTCAGTGCAAGAAAGAGTCTTTCCACCACTGAAAAAGCACAGAGGCCAACTTTGACATGAAAAGGTGTAAAAACAAGTACAAGATATTTACATTAAGCAGACCTCAGTGCCAGAAAGAGTCTTTCCACCACTGAAAAAGCACAGAGACCAACTTTGACATTAAAACAAGTACAAGATATTTACAATAAGCAGACCTCAGTGAAGAAAGAGTCTTTCCACCACTGAAAAAGCACAGAGGCCAACTTTGACATGAAAAGGTGTAAAAACAAGTACAAGATATTTACATTAAGCAGACCTCAGTGTGAGAAAGAGACTTTCCACCACTGAAAAAGCACAGAGTCCAACTTTGACATTAAAACAGGTACAAGATATTTACAATAAGCAGACCTCAGTTCAAGAAAGAGACTTTCCACCACTGAAAAAGCACAGAGGCCAACTTTGACATTTAAACAAGTACAAAATATTTACAATAAGCAGACCTCAGTGCAAGAAAGAGTCTTTCCACCACTGAAAAAGCACAGAGGCCAACTTTGACATGAAAAGGTGTAAAAACAAGTACAAGATATTTACATTAAGCAGACCTCAGTGCCAGAAAGAGTCTTTCCACCACTGAAAAAGCACAGAGGCCAACTTTGACATGAAAAGGTGTAAAAACAAGTACAAGATATTTACAATAAGCAGACCTCAGTGTGAGAAAGAGACTTTCCACCACTGAAAAAGCACAGAGGCCAACTTTGACATGAAAAGGTGTAAAAACAAGTACAAGATATTTACAATAAGCAGACCTCAGTGCAAGAAAGACTCTTTCCACCACTGAAAAAGCACAGAGGCCAACTTTGACATTAAAACAGGTACAAGATATTTACAATAAGCAGATCTCAGTGCAAGAAAGACTCTTTCCACCACTGAAAAAGCACAGAGGCCAACTTTGACATTAAAACAGGTACAAGATATTTACAATAAGCAGACCTCAGTGTGAGAAAGAGACTTTCCACCACTGAAAAAGCACAGAGGCCAACTTTGACATGAAAAGGTGTAAAAACAAGTACAAGATATTTACAATAAGCAGACCTCAGTGCAAGAAAGAGTCTTTCCACCACTGAAAAAGCACAGAGGCCAACTTTGACATGAAAAGGTGTAAAAACAAGTACAAGATATTTACAATAAGCAGACCTCAGTGTGAGAAAGAGACTTTCCACCACTGAAAAAGCACAGAGGCCAACTTTGACATGACAAGGTGTAAAAACAAGTACAAGATATTTACAATAAGCAGACCTCAGTGCAAGAAAGAGTCTTTCCACCACTGAAAAAGCACAGAGGCCAACTTTGACATTAAAACAAGTACAAGATATTTACAATAAGCAGACCTCAGTGCAAGAAAGAGTCTTTCCACCACTGAAAAAGCACAGAGGCCAACTTTGACATGAAAAGGTGTAAAAACAAGTACAAGATATTTACAATAAGCAGACCTCAGTGCAAGAAAGAGTCTTTCCACCACTGAAAAAGCACAGAGGCCAACTTTGACATTAAAACAAGTACAAGATATTTAAAATAAGCAGACCTCAGTGCAAGAAAGAGTCTTTCCACCACTGAAAAAGCACAGAGGCCAACTTTGACATGAAAAGGTGTAAAAACAAGTACAAGATATTTACAATAAGCAGACCTCAGTGCAAGAAAGAGTCTTTCCACCACTGAAAAAGCACAGAGGCCAACTTTGACATGAAAAGGTGTAAAAACAAGTACAAGATATTTACAATAAGCAGACCTCAGTGCAAGAAAGAGTCTTTCCACCACTGAAAAAGCACAGAGGCCAACTTTGACATGAAAAGGTGTTCAAACAAGTACAAGATATTTACAATAAGCAGACCTCAGTGCAAGAAAGAGTCTTTCTACCACTGAAAAAGCACAAAGGCCAACTTTGACATGAAAAGGTGTTCAAACAAGTACAAGATATTTACAATAAGCAGACCTCAGTGCAAGAAAGAGTCTTTCCACCACTGAAAAAGCACAGAGGCCAACTTTGACATGAAAAGGTGTTCAAACAATTACAAGATATTTACAATAAGCAGACCTCAGTGCAAGAAAGAGTCTTTCCACCACTGAAAAAGCACAGAGGCCAACTTTGACATTAAAACAAGTACAAGATATTTACAATAAGCAGACCTCAGTGCAAGAAAGAGACTTTCCACCACTGAAAAAGCACAGAGGCCAACTTTGACATTAAAACAAGTACAAGATATTTACAATAAGCAGACCTCAGTGCAAGAAAGAGACTTTCCACCACTGAAAAAGCACAAAGGCCAACTTTGACATGAAAAGGTGTTCAAACAAGTACAAGATATTTACAATAAGCAGACCTCAGTGCAAGAAAGAGACTTTCCACCACTGAAAAAGCACAGAGGCCAACTTTGACATGAAAAGGTGTTCAAACAAGTACAAGATATTTACAATAAGCAGACCTCAGTGCAAGAAAGAGACTTTCCACCACTGAAAAAGCACAGAGGCCAACTTTGACATGAAAAGGTTTTCAAACAAGTACAAGATATTTACAATAAGCAGACCTCAGTGCAAGAAAGAGACTTTCCACCACTGAAAAAGCACAGAGGCCAACTTTGACATTAAAACAAGTACAAGATATTTACAATAAGCAGACCTCAGTGCAAGAAAGAGACTTTCCACCACTGAAAAAGCACAGAGGCCAACTTTGACATGAAAAGGTTTTCAAACAAGTACAAGATATTTACAATAAGCAGACCTCAGTGCAAGAAAGAGACTTTCCACCACTGAAAAAGCACAAAGGCCAACTTTGACATGAAAAGGTGTTCAAACAAGTACAAGATATTTACAATAAGCAGACCTCAGTGCAAGAAAGAGACTTTCCACCACTGAAAAAGCACAGAGGCCAACTTTGACATGAAAAGGTGTTCAAACAAGTACAAGATATTTACAATAAGCAGACCTCAGTGCAAGAAAGAGACTTTCCACCACTGAAAAAGCACAGAGGCCAACTTTGACATGAAAAGGTTTTCAAACAAGTACAAGATATTTACAATAAGCAGACCTCAGTGCAAGAAAGAGACTTTCCACCACTGAAAAAGCACAGAGGCCAAATTTGACATTAAAACAAGTACAAGATATTTAAAATAAGCAGACCTCAGTGAAAGAAAGAGACTTTCCACCACTGAAAAAGCACAAAGGCCAACTTTGACATGAAAAGGTGTAAAAACAAGTACAAGATATTTACAATAAGCAGACCTCAGTGCAAAAAAGAGTCTTTACAACACTGAAAAAGCACAGAGGCCAACTTTGACATTAAAACAAGTACAAGATATTTACAATAAGCAGACCTCAGTGCAAGAAAGAGACTTTCCACCACTGAAAAAGCACAAAGGCCAACTTTGACATGAAAAGGTGTAAAAACAAGTACAAGATATTTACAATAAGCAGACCTCAGTGAAAGAAAGAGACTTTCCACCACTGAAAAAGCACAAAGGCCAACTTTGACATGAAAAGGTGTAAAAACAAGTACAAGATATTTACAATAAGCAGACCTCAGTGCAAAAAAGAGTCTTTACAACACTGAAAAAGCACAGAGGCCAACTTTGACATTAAAACAAGTACAAGATATTTACAATAAGCAGACCTCAGTGCAAGAAAGAGACTTTCCACCACTGAAAAAGCACAGAGGCCAACTTTGACATTAAAACAAGTACAAGATATTTACAATAAGCAGACCTCAGTGCAAGAAAGAGACTTTCCACCACTGAAAAAGCACAGAGGACAACTTTGACATTAAAACAAGTACAAGATATTTACAATAAGCAGACCTCAGTGCAAGAAAGAGTCTTACCACCACTGAAAAAGCACAGAGGCCAACTTTGACATGAAAAGGTGTAAAAACAAGTACAAGATATTTAAAATAAGCAGACCTCAGTGCAAGAAAGAGACTTTCCACCACTGAAAAAGCACAGAGGCCAACTTTGACATTAAAATAGTACAAGATATTTACAATAAGCAGACCTCAGTGCAAGAAAGAGACTTTCCACCACTAAAGAACCACAAAGGCCAACTTTGACATGAAAATGTCTAAAAAGAAGTACAAGATATTTACAATAAGCAGACCTCAGTGCAAGAAAGAGACTTTCCACCACTGAAAAAGAACAAAGGCCAACTTTGACATGAAAAGGTCTAAAAACAATTACAAGATATTTACAATAAGCAGACCTCAGTGCAAGAAAGAGTCTTTCCACCACTGAAAAAGCACAGAGGCCAACTTTGACATGAAAAGGTGTAAAAACAAGTACAAGATATTTAAAATAAGCAGACCTCAGTGCAAGAAAGAGACTTTCCACCACTGAAAAAGCACAGAGGCAACTTTGACATTAAAACAAGTACAAGATATTTACAATAAGCAGACCTCAGTGCAAGTAAGAGACTTTCCACCACTGAAAAAGCACAGAGGCAACTTTGACATTAAAACAAGTACAAGATATTTACAATAAGCAGACCTCAGTGCAAGAAAGAGTCTTACCACCACTGAAAAAGCACAGAGGCCAACTTTGACATGAAAAGGTGTAAAAACAAGTACAAGATATTTAAAATAAGCAGACCTCAGTGCAAGAAAGAGACTTTCCACCACTGAAAAAGCACAGAGGCCAACTTTGACATTAAAACAAGTACAAGATATTTAAAATAAGCAGACCTCAGTGCAAGAAAGAGACTTTCCACCACTGAAAAAGCACAGAGGCCAACTTTGACATTAAAATAAGTACAAGATATTTACAATAAGCAGACCTCAGTGCAAGAAAGAGACTTTCCACAACTAAAGAACCACAAAGGCCAACTTTGACATGAAAATGTCTAAAAAGAAGTACAAGATATTTACAATAAGCAGACCTCAGTGCAAGAAAGAGTCTTTCCGACACTGAAAAGCACAAAGGCCAACTTTGACATGAAAAGGTCTAAAAAGAAGTACAAGATATTTACAATAAGCAGACCTCAGTGCAAGAAAGAGACTTTCCACCACTGAAAAAGCACAAAGGCCAACTTTGACATGAAAAGGTGTTCAAACAAGTACAAGATATTTACAATAAGCAGACTTCAGTGTGAGAAAGAGACTTTCCAACACTGATAAGCACAGAGGCCAACTTTGACATTAAAACAAGTACAAGATATTTAAAATAAGCAGACCTCAGTGCAAGAAAGAGTCTTTCCACCACTGAAAAAGCACAGAGGCCAACTTTGACATGAAAAGGTGTTCAAACAAGTACAAGATATTTACAATAAGCAGACCTCAGTGTGAGAAAGAGACTTTCCAACACTGATAAGCACAGAGGCCAACTTTGACATTAAAACAAGTACAAGATATTTAAAATAAGCAGACCTCAGTGCAAGAAAGAGACTTTCCACCACTGAAAAAGCACAAAGGCCAACTTTGACATGAAAAGGTGTTCAAACAAGTACAAGATATTTACAATAAGCAGACCTCAGTGCAAGAAAGAGACTTTCCACCACTGAAAAAGCACAGAGGCCAACTTTGACATGAAAAGGTGTAAAAACAAGTACAAGATATTTACAATAAGCAGACCTCAGTGCAAGAAAGAGACTTTCCACCACTGAAAAAGCACAGAGGCCAACTTTGACATGACAAGGTGTTCAAACAAGTACAAGATATTTACAACAAGCAGACCTCAGAGCAAGAAAGAGACTTTCCACCACTTAAAAAGCACAGAGGCCAACTTTGACATGAAAAGGTGTTCAAAGAAGTACAAGATATTTACAACAAGCAGACCTCAGAGCAAGAAAGAGACTTTCCACCACTTAAAAAGCACAAAGGCCAACTTTGACATGAAAAGGTGTTCAAACAAGTACAAGATATTTACAACAAGCAGACCTCAGAGCAAGAAAGAGACTTTCCACCACTTAAAAAGCACAGAGGCCAACTTTGACATGAAAACAAGTACAAGATATTTACAATAAGCAGACCTCAGTGCAAGAAAGAGACTTTCCACCACTGAAAAAGCACAGAGGCCAACTTTGACATGAAAAGGTGTTCAAATAAGTACAAGATATTTACAATAAGCAGACCTCAGTGCAAGAAAGAGACTTTCCACCACTGAAAAAGCACAGGGGCCAACTTTGACATGAAAAGGTGTAAAAACAAGTACAAGATATTTACAATAAGCAGACCTCAGTGTGAGAAAGAGTCTTTACAACACTGAAAAAGCACAGAGGCCAACTTTGACATTAAAACAAGTACAAGATATTTACAATAAGCAGACCTCAGTGCAAGAAAGAGACTTTCCACCACTGAAAAAGCACAGAGGCCAACTTTGACATGAAAAGGTGTAAAAACAAGTACAAGATATTTTCAATAAGCAGACCTCAGTGCAAGAAAGAGTCTTTCCACCACTGAAAAAGCACAGAGGCCAACTTTCACATTAAAACAAGTACAAGATATTTACAATAAGCAGACCTCAGTGCAAGAAAGTGTCTTTCCAACACTGAAAAAGCACAGAGGCCAACTTTGACATTAAAAGGTGTTCAAACAAGTACAAGATATTTACAATAAGCAGACCTCAGTGCAAGAAAGAGTCTTTCCACCACTAAAAAAGCACAGAGGCCAACTTTGACATGAAAAGGTGTTCAAACAAGTACAAGATACTTACAATAAGCAGACCTCAGTGCAAGAAAGAGTCTTTCCAACACTGAAAAGCACAAAGGCCAACTTTGACATTAAAAAGTGTAAAAACAAGTACAAGATATTTACAATAAGCAGACCTCAGTGCAAGAAAGAGACTTTCCACCACTGAAAAAGCACAGAGGCCAACTTTGACATGAAAAGGTGTAAAAACAAGTACAAGATACTTACAATAAGCAGACCTCAGTGCAAGAAAGAGACTTTCCACCACTGAAAAAGCACAGAGGCCAACTTTGACATTAAAACAAGTACAAGATATTTACAATAAGCAGACCTCAGTGCAAGAAAGAGTCTTTCCACCACTGAAAAAGCACAGAGGCCAACTTTGACATGAAAAGGTGTTCAAACAAGTACAAGATATTTAAAAAAAAAAAAACATCAGTATGAGAAAGAGTCTTTCCACCACTGAAAAAGCACAGAGGCCAACTTTGACATTAAAACAAGTACAAGATATTTAAAATAAGCAGACCTCAGATTAAGAAAGAGTCTTTCCAACACTGAAAAAGCACAGAGGCCAACTTTGACATTAAAACAAGTACAAGATATTTACAATAAGCAGACCTCAGTGCCAGAAAGAGTCTTTCCACCACTGAAAAAGCACAGAGACCAACTTTGACATTAAAACAAGTACAAGATATTTACAATAAGCAGACCTCAGTGCAAGAAAGAGTCTTTCCACCACTGAAAAAGCACAGAGGCCAACTTTGACATGAAAAGGTGTAAAAACAAGTACAAGATATTTACATTAAGCAGACCTCAGTGCCAGAAAGAGTCTTTCCACCACTGAAAAAGCACAGAGACCAACTTTGACATTAAAACAAGTACAAGATATTTACAATAAGCAGACCTCAGTGAAGAAAGAGTCTTTCCACCACTGAAAAAGCACAGAGGCCAACTTTGACATGAAAAGGTGTAAAAACAAGTACAAGATATTTACATTAAGCAGACCTCAGTGTGAGAAAGAGACTTTCCACCACTGAAAAAGCACAGAGACCAACTTTGACATTAAAACAGGTACAAGATATTTACAATAAGCAGACCTCAGTTCAAGAAAGAGACTTTCCACCACTGAAAAAGCACAGAGGCCAACTTTGACATTTAAACAAGTACAAAATATTTACAATAAGCAGACCTCAGTGCAAGAAAGAGTCTTTCCACCACTGAAAAAGCACAGAGGCCAACTTTGACATGAAAAGGTGTAAAAACAAGTACAAGATATTTACATTAAGCAGACCTCAGTGCCAGAAAGAGTCTTTCCACCACTGAAAAAGCACAGAGGCCAACTTTGACATGAAAAGGTGTAAAAACAAGTACAAGATATTTACAATAAGCAGACCTCAGTGTGAGAAAGAGACTTTCCACCACTGAAAAAGCACAGAGGCCAACTTTGACATGAAAAGGTGTAAAAACAAGTACAAGATATTTACAATAAGCAGACCTCAGTGCAAGAAAGACTCTTTCCACCACTGAAAAAGCACAGAGGCCAACTTTGACATTAAAACAGGTACAAGATATTTACAATAAGCAGATCTCAGTGCAAGAAAGACTCTTTCCACCACTGAAAAAGCACAGAGGCCAACTTTGACATTAAAACAGGTACAAGATATTTACAATAAGCAGACCTCAGTGTGAGAAAGAGACTTTCCACCACTGAAAAAGCACAGAGGCCAACTTTGACATGAAAAGGTGTAAAAACAAGTACAAGATATTTACAATAAGCAGACCTCAGTGCAAGAAAGAGTCTTTCCACCACTGAAAAAGCACAGAGGCCAACTTTGACATGAAAAGGTGTAAAAACAAGTACAAGATATTTACAATAAGCAGACCTCAGTGTGAGAAAGAGACTTTCCACCACTGAAAAAGCACAGAGGCCAACTTTGACATGACAAGGTGTAAAAACAAGTACAAGATATTTACAATAAGCAGACCTCAGTGCAAGAAAGAGTCTTTCCACCACTGAAAAAGCACAGAGGCCAACTTTGACATTAAAACAAGTACAAGATATTTACAATAAGCAGACCTCAGTGCAAGAAAGAGTCTTTCCACCACTGAAAAAGCACAGAGGCCAACTTTGACATGAAAAGGTGTAAAAACAAGTACAAGATATTTACAATAAGCAGACCTCAGTGCAAGAAAGAGTCTTTCCACCACTGAAAAAGCACAGAGGCCAACTTTGACATTAAAACAAGTACAAGATATTTAAAATAAGCAGACCTCAGTGCAAGAAAGAGTCTTTCCACCACTGAAAAAGCACAGAGGCCAACTTTGACATGAAAAGATGTAAAAACAAGTACAAGATATTTACAATAAGCAGACCTCAGTGCAAGAAAGAGTCTTTCCACCACTGAAAAAGCACAGAGGCCAACTTTGACATGAAAAGGTGTAAAAACAAGTACAAGATATTTACAATAAGCAGACCTCAGTGCAAGAAAGAGTCTTTCCACCACTGAAAAAGCACAGAGGCCAACTTTGACATGAAAAGGTGTTCAAACAAGTACAAGATATTTACAATAAGCAGACCTCAGTGCAAGAAAGAGTCTTTCTACCACTGAAAAAGCACAAAGGCCAACTTTGACATGAAAAGGTGTTCAAACAAGTACAAGATATTTACAATAAGCAGACCTCAGTGCAAGAAAGAGTCTTTCCACCACTGAAAAAGCACAGAGGCCAACTTTGACATGAAAAGGTGTTCAAACAATTACAAGATATTTACAATAAGCAGACCTCAGTGCAAGAAAGAGTCTTTCCACCACTGAAAAAGCACAGAGGCCAACTTTGACATTAAAACAAGTACAAGATATTTACAATAAGCAGACCTCAGTGCAAGAAAGAGACTTTCCACCACTGAAAAAGCACAGAGGCCAACTTTGACATTAAAACAAGTACAAGATATTTACAATAAGCAGACCTCAGTGCAAGAAAGAGACTTTCCACCACTGAAAAAGCACAAAGGCCAACTTTGACATGAAAAGGTGTTCAAACAAGTACAAGATATTTACAATAAGCAGACCTCAGTGCAAGAAAGAGTCTTTCCACCACTGAAAAAGCACAGAGGCCAACTTTGACATTAAAACAAGTACAAGATATTTACAATAAGCAGACCTCAGTGCAAGAAAGAGACTTTCCACCACTGAAAAAGCACAAAGGCCAACTTTGACATGAAAAGGTGTTCAAACAAGTACAAGATATTTACAATAAGCAGACCTCAGTGCAAGAAAGAGACTTTCCACCACTGAAAAAGCACAGAGGCCAACTTTGACATGAAAAGGTGTTCAAACAAGTACAAGATATTTACAATAAGCAGACCTCAGTGCAAGAAAGAGACTTTCCACCACTGAAAAAGCACAGAGGCCAACTTTGACATGAAAAGGTTTTCAAACAAGTACAAGATATTTACAATAAGCAGACCTCAGTGCAAGAAAGAGACTTTCCACCACTGAAAAAGCACAGAGGCCAACTTTGACATGAAAAGGTTTTCAAACAAGTACAAGATATTTACAATAAGCAGACCTCAGTGCAAGAAAGAGACTTTCCACCACTGAAAAAGCACAGAGGCCAAATTTGACATTAAAACAAGTACAAGATATTTAAAATAAGCAGACCTCAGTGAAAGAAAGAGACTTTCCACCACTGAAAAAGCACAAAGGCCAACTTTGACATGAAAAGGTGTAAAAACAAGTACAAGATATTTACAATAAGCAGACCTCAGTGCAAGAAAGAGACTTTCCACCACTAAAGAACCACAAAGGCCAATTTTGACATGAAAAGGTCTAAAAACAAGTACAAGATATTTACAATAAGCAGACCTCAGTGCAAGAAAGAGACTTTCCACCACTGAAAAAGCACAAAGGCCAACTTTGACATGAAAAGGTGTTCAAACAAGTACAAGATATTTACAATAAGCAGACCTCAGTGCAAGAAAGAGTCTTTCCACCACTGAAAAAGCACAGAGGCCAACTTTGACATTAAAACAAGTACAAGATATTTACAATAAGCAGACCTCAGTGCAAGAAAGAGACTTTCCACCACTGAAAAAGCACAAAGGCCAACTTTGACATGAAAAGGTGTTCAAACAAGTACAAGATATTTACAATAAGCAGACCTCAGTGCAAGAAAGAGACTTTCCACCACTGAAAAAGCACAGAGGCCAACTTTGACATGAAAAGGTGTTCAAACAAGTACAAGATATTTACAATAAGCAGACCTCAGTGCAAGAAAGAGACTTTCCACCACTGAAAAAGCACAGAGGCCAACTTTGACATGAAAAGGTTTTCAAACAAGTACAAGATATTTACAATAAGCAGACCTCAGTGCAAGAAAGAGACTTTCCACCACTGAAAAAGCACAGAGGCCAACTTTGACATGAAAAGGTTTTCAAACAAGTACAAGATATTTACAATAAGCAGACCTCAGTGCAAGAAAGAGACTTTCCACCACTGAAAAAGCACAGAGGCCAAATTTGACATTAAAACAAGTACAAGATATTTAAAATAAGCAGACCTCAGTGAAAGAAAGAGACTTTCCACCACTGAAAAAGCACAAAGGCCAACTTTGACATGAAAAGGTGTAAAAACAAGTACAAGATATTTACAATAAGCAGACCTCAGTGCAAAAAAGAGTCTTTACAACACTGAAAAAGCACAGAGGCCAACTTTGACATTAAAACAAGTACAAGATATTTACAATAAGCAGACCTCAGTGCAAGAAAGAGACTTTCCACCACTGAAAAAGCACAAAGGCCAACTTTGACATGAAAAGGTGTTCAAACAAGTACAAGATATTTACAATAAGCAGACCTCAGTGCAAGAAAGAGACTTTCCACCACTGAAAAAGCACAGAGGCCAACTTTGACATGAAAAGGTGTTCAAACAAGTACAAGATATTTACAATAAGCAGACCTCAGTGCAAGAAAGAGACTTTCCACCACTGAAAAAGCACAGAGGCCAACTTTGACATGAAAAGGTTTTCAAACAAGTACAAGATATTTACAATAAGCAGACCTCAGTGCAAGAAAGAGACTTTCCACCACTGAAAAAGCACAGAGGCCAACTTTGACATTAAAACAAGTACAAGATATTTACAATAAGCAGACCTCAGTGCAAGAAAGAGACTTTCCACCACTGAAAAAGCACAGAGGCCAACTTTGACATGAAAAGGTTTTCAAACAAGTACAAGATATTTACAATAAGCAGACCTCAGTGCAAGAAAGAGACTTTCCACCACTGAAAAAGCACAAAGGCCAACTTTGACATGAAAAGGTGTTCAAACAAGTACAAGATATTTACAATAAGCAGACCTCAGTGCAAGAAAGAGACTTTCCACCACTGAAAAAGCACAGAGGCCAACTTTGACATGAAAAGGTGTTCAAACAAGTACAAGATATTTACAATAAGCAGACCTCAGTGCAAGAAAGAGACTTTCCACCACTGAAAAAGCACAGAGGCCAACTTTGACATGAAAAGGTTTTCAAACAAGTACAAGATATTTACAATAAGCAGACCTCAGTGCAAGAAAGAGACTTTCCACCACTGAAAAAGCACAGAGGCCAAATTTGACATTAAAACAAGTACAAGATATTTAAAATAAGCAGACCTCAGTGAAAGAAAGAGACTTTCCACCACTGAAAAAGCACAAAGGCCAACTTTGACATGAAAAGGTGTAAAAACAAGTACAAGATATTTACAATAAGCAGACCTCAGTGCAAAAAAGAGTCTTTACAACACTGAAAAAGCACAGAGGCCAACTTTGACATTAAAACAAGTACAAGATATTTACAATAAGCAGACCTCAGTGCAAGAAAGAGACTTTCCACCACTGAAAAAGCACAAAGGCCAACTTTGACATGAAAAGGTGTAAAAACAAGTACAAGATATTTACAATAAGCAGACCTCAGTGAAAGAAAGAGACTTTCCACCACTGAAAAAGCACAAAGGCCAACTTTGACATGAAAAGGTGTAAAAACAAGTACAAGATATTTACAATAAGCAGACCTCAGTGCAAAAAAGAGTCTTTACAACACTGAAAAAGCACAGAGGCCAACTTTGACATTAAAACAAGTACAAGATATTTACAATAAGCAGACCTCAGTGCAAGAAAGAGACTTTCCACCACTGAAAAAGCACAGAGGCCAACTTTGACATTAAAACAAGTACAAGATATTTACAATAAGCAGACCTCAGTGCAAGAAAGAGACTTTCCACCACTGAAAAAGCACAGAGGACAACTTTGACATTAAAACAAGTACAAGATATTTACAATAAGCAGACCTCAGTGCAAGAAAGAGTCTTACCACCACTGAAAAAGCACAGAGGCCAACTTTGACATGAAAAGGTGTAAAAACAAGTACAAGATATTTAAAATAAGCAGACCTCAGTGCAAGAAAGAGACTTTCCACCACTGAAAAAGCACAGAGGCCAACTTTGACATTAAAATAGTACAAGATATTTACAATAAGCAGACCTCAGTGCAAGAAAGAGACTTTCCACCACTAAAGAACCACAAAGGCCAACTTTGACATGAAAATGTCTAAAAAGAAGTACAAGATATTTACAATAAGCAGACCTCAGTGCAAGAAAGAGACTTTCCACCACTGAAAAAGAACAAAGGCCAACTTTGACATGAAAAGGTCTAAAAACAATTACAAGATATTTACAATAAGCAGACCTCAGTGCAAGAAAGAGTCTTTCCACCACTGAAAAAGCACAGAGGCCAACTTTGACATGAAAAGGTGTAAAAACAAGTACAAGATATTTAAAATAAGCAGACCTCAGTGCAAGAAAGAGACTTTCCACCACTGAAAAAGCACAGAGGCAACTTTGACATTAAAACAAGTACAAGATATTTACAATAAGCAGACCTCAGTGCAAGTAAGAGACTTTCCACCACTGAAAAAGCACAGAGGCAACTTTGACATTAAAACAAGTACAAGATATTTACAATAAGCAGACCTCAGTGCAAGAAAGAGTCTTACCACCACTGAAAAAGCACAGAGGCCAACTTTGACATGAAAAGGTGTAAAAACAAGTACAAGATATTTAAAATAAGCAGACCTCAGTGCAAGAAAGAGACTTTCCACCACTGAAAAAGCACAGAGGCCAACTTTGACATTAAAACAAGTACAAGATATTTAAAATAAGCAGACCTCAGTGCAAGAAAGAGACTTTCCACCACTGAAAAAGCACAGAGGCCAACTTTGACATTAAAATAAGTACAAGATATTTACAATAAGCAGACCTCAGTGCAAGAAAGAGACTTTCCACAACTAAAGAACCACAAAGGCCAACTTTGACATGAAAATGTCTAAAAAGAAGTACAAGATATTTACAATAAGCAGACCTCAGTGCAAGAAAGAGTCTTTCCGACACTGAAAAGCACAAAGGCCAACTTTGACATGAAAAGGTCTAAAAAGAAGTACAAGATATTTACAATAAGCAGACCTCAGTGCAAGAAAGAGACTTTCCACCACTGAAAAAGCACAAAGGCCAACTTTGACATGAAAAGGTGTTCAAACAAGTACAAGATATTTACAATAAGCAGACTTCAGTGTGAGAAAGAGACTTTCCAACACTGATAAGCACAGAGGCCAACTTTGACATTAAAACAAGTACAAGATATTTAAAATAAGCAGACCTCAGTGCAAGAAAGAGTCTTTCCACCACTGAAAAAGCACAGAGGCCAACTTTGACATGAAAAGGTGTTCAAACAAGTACAAGATATTTACAATAAGCAGACCTCAGTGCAAGAAAGAGACTTTCCACCACTGAAAAAGCACAAAGGCCAACTTTGACATGAAAAGGTGTTCAAACAAGTACAAGATATTTAAAATAAGCAGACCTCAGTGCAAGAAAGAGACTTTCCACCACTGAAAAAGCACAAAGGCCAACTTTGACATGAAAAGGTGTTCAAACAAGTACAAGATATTTACAATAAGCAGACCTCAGTGCAAGAAAGAGACTTTCCACCACTGAAAAAGCACAGAGGCCAACTTTGACATGACAAGGTGTTCAAACAAGTACAAGATATTTACAACAAGCAGACCTCAGAGCAAGAAAGAGACTTTCCACCACTTAAAAAGCACAGAGGCCAACTTTGACATGAAAAGGTGTTCAAAGAAGTACAAGATATTTACAACAAGCAGACCTCAGAGCAAGAAAGAGACTTTCCACCACTTAAAAAGCACAAAGGCCAACTTTGACATGAAAAGGTGTTCAAACAAGTACAAGATATTTACAACAAGCAGACCTCAGAGCAAGAAAGAGACTTTCCACCACTTAAAAAGCACAGAGGCCAACTTTGACATGAAAACAAGTACAAGATATTTACAATAAGCAGACCTCAGTGCAAGAAAGAGACTTTCCACCACTGAAAAAGCACAGAGGCCAACTTTGACATGAAAAGGTGTTCAAATAAGTACAAGATATTTACAATAAGCAGACCTCAGTGCAAGAAAGAGACTTTCCACCACTGAAAAAGCACAGGGGCCAACTTTGACATGAAAAGGTGTAAAAACAAGTACAAGATATTTACAATAAGCAGACCTCAGTGTGAGAAAGAGTCTTTACAACACTGAAAAAGCACAGAGGCCAACTTTGACATTAAAACAAGTACAAGATATTTACAATAAGCAGACCTCAGTGCAAGAAAGAGACTTTCCACCACTGAAAAAGCACAGAGGCCAACTTTGACATGAAAAGGTGTAAAAACAAGTACAAGATATTTTCAATAAGCAGACCTCAGTGCAAGAAAGAGTCTTTCCACCACTGAAAAAGCACAGAGGCCAACTTTCACATTAAAACAAGTACAAGATATTTACAATAAGCAGACCTCAGTGCAAGAAAGTGTCTTTCCAACACTGAAAAAGCACAGAGGCCAACTTTGACATTAAAAGGTGTTCAAACAAGTACAAGATATTTACAATAAGCAGACCTCAGTGCAAGAAAGAGTCTTTCCACCACTAAAAAAGCACAGAGGCCAACTTTGACATGAAAAGGTGTTCAAACAAGTACAAGATACTTACAATAAGCAGACCTCAGTGCAAGAAAGAGTCTTTCCAACACTGAAAAGCACAAAGGCCAACTTTGACATTAAAAAGTGTAAAAACAAGTACAAGATATTTACAATAAGCAGACCTCAGTGCAAGAAAGAGACTTTCCACCACTGAAAAAGCACAGAGGCCAACTTTGACATGAAAAGGTGTAAAAACAAGTACAAGATACTTACAATAAGCAGACCTCAGTGCAAGAAAGAGACTTTCCACCACTGAAAAAGCACAGAGGCCAACTTTGACATTAAAACAAGTACAAGATATTTACAATAAGCAGACCTCAGTGCAAGAAAGAGTCTTTCCACCACTGAAAAAGCACAGAGGCCAACTTTGACATGAAAAGGTGTTCAAACAAGTACAAGATATTTAAAAAAAAAAAAACATCAGTATGAGAAAGAGTCTTTCCACCACTGAAAAAGCACAGAGGCCAACTTTGACATTAAAACAAGTACAAGATATTTAAAATAAGCAGACCTCAGATTAAGAAAGAGTCTTTCCAACACTGAAAAAGCACAGAGGCCAACTTTGACATTAAAACAAGTACAAGATATTTACAATAAGCAGACCTCAGTGCCAGAAAGAGTCTTTCCACCACTGAAAAAGCACAGAGACCAACTTTGACATTAAAACAAGTACAAGATATTTACAATAAGCAGACCTCAGTGCAAGAAAGAGTCTTTCCACCACTGAAAAAGCACAGAGGCCAACTTTGACATGAAAAGGTGTAAAAACAAGTACAAGATATTTACATTAAGCAGACCTCAGTGCCAGAAAGAGTCTTTCCACCACTGAAAAAGCACAGAGACCAACTTTGACATTAAAACAAGTACAAGATATTTACAATAAGCAGACCTCAGTGAAGAAAGAGTCTTTCCACCACTGAAAAAGCACAGAGGCCAACTTTGACATGAAAAGGTGTAAAAACAAGTACAAGATATTTACATTAAGCAGACCTCAGTGTGAGAAAGAGACTTTCCACCACTGAAAAAGCACAGAGACCAACTTTGACATTAAAACAGGTACAAGATATTTACAATAAGCAGACCTCAGTTCAAGAAAGAGACTTTCCACCACTGAAAAAGCACAGAGGCCAACTTTGACATTTAAACAAGTACAAAATATTTACAATAAGCAGACCTCAGTGCAAGAAAGAGTCTTTCCACCACTGAAAAAGCACAGAGGCCAACTTTGACATGAAAAGGTGTAAAAACAAGTACAAGATATTTACATTAAGCAGACCTCAGTGCCAGAAAGAGTCTTTCCACCACTGAAAAAGCACAGAGGCCAACTTTGACATGAAAAGGTGTAAAAACAAGTACAAGATATTTACAATAAGCAGACCTCAGTGTGAGAAAGAGACTTTCCACCACTGAAAAAGCACAGAGGCCAACTTTGACATGAAAAGGTGTAAAAACAAGTACAAGATATTTACAATAAGCAGACCTCAGTGCAAGAAAGACTCTTTCCACCACTGAAAAAGCACAGAGGCCAACTTTGACATTAAAACAGGTACAAGATATTTACAATAAGCAGATCTCAGTGCAAGAAAGACTCTTTCCACCACTGAAAAAGCACAGAGGCCAACTTTGACATTAAAACAGGTACAAGATATTTACAATAAGCAGACCTCAGTGTGAGAAAGAGACTTTCCACCACTGAAAAAGCACAGAGGCCAACTTTGACATGAAAAGGTGTAAAAACAAGTACAAGATATTTACAATAAGCAGACCTCAGTGCAAGAAAGAGTCTTTCCACCACTGAAAAAGCACAGAGGCCAACTTTGACATGAAAAGGTGTAAAAACAAGTACAAGATATTTACAATAAGCAGACCTCAGTGTGAGAAAGAGACTTTCCACCACTGAAAAAGCACAGAGGCCAACTTTGACATGACAAGGTGTAAAAACAAGTACAAGATATTTACAATAAGCAGACCTCAGTGCAAGAAAGAGTCTTTCCACCACTGAAAAAGCACAGAGGCCAACTTTGACATTAAAACAAGTACAAGATATTTACAATAAGCAGACCTCAGTGCAAGAAAGAGTCTTTCCACCACTGAAAAAGCACAGAGGCCAACTTTGACATGAAAAGGTGTAAAAACAAGTACAAGATATTTACAATAAGCAGACCTCAGTGCAAGAAAGAGTCTTTCCACCACTGAAAAAGCACAGAGGCCAACTTTGACATTAAAACAAGTACAAGATATTTAAAATAAGCAGACCTCAGTGCAAGAAAGAGTCTTTCCACCACTGAAAAAGCACAGAGGCCAACTTTGACATGAAAAGATGTAAAAACAAGTACAAGATATTTACAATAAGCAGACCTCAGTGCAAGAAAGAGTCTTTCCACCACTGAAAAAGCACAGAGGCCAACTTTGACATGAAAAGGTGTAAAAACAAGTACAAGATATTTACAATAAGCAGACCTCAGTGCAAGAAAGAGTCTTTCCACCACTGAAAAAGCACAGAGGCCAACTTTGACATGAAAAGGTGTTCAAACAAGTACAAGATATTTACAATAAGCAGACCTCAGTGCAAGAAAGAGTCTTTCTACCACTGAAAAAGCACAAAGGCCAACTTTGACATGAAAAGGTGTTCAAACAAGTACAAGATATTTACAATAAGCAGACCTCAGTGCAAGAAAGAGTCTTTCCACCACTGAAAAAGCACAGAGGCCAACTTTGACATGAAAAGGTGTTCAAACAATTACAAGATATTTACAATAAGCAGACCTCAGTGCAAGAAAGAGTCTTTCCACCACTGAAAAAGCACAGAGGCCAACTTTGACATTAAAACAAGTACAAGATATTTACAATAAGCAGACCTCAGTGCAAGAAAGAGACTTTCCACCACTGAAAAAGCACAGAGGCCAACTTTGACATTAAAACAAGTACAAGATATTTACAATAAGCAGACCTCAGTGCAAGAAAGAGACTTTCCACCACTGAAAAAGCACAAAGGCCAACTTTGACATGAAAAGGTGTTCAAACAAGTACAAGATATTTACAATAAGCAGACCTCAGTGCAAGAAAGAGTCTTTCCACCACTGAAAAAGCACAGAGGCCAACTTTGACATTAAAACAAGTACAAGATATTTACAATAAGCAGACCTCAGTGCAAGAAAGAGACTTTCCACCACTGAAAAAGCACAAAGGCCAACTTTGACATGAAAAGGTGTTCAAACAAGTACAAGATATTTACAATAAGCAGACCTCAGTGCAAGAAAGAGACTTTCCACCACTGAAAAAGCACAGAGGCCAACTTTGACATGAAAAGGTGTTCAAACAAGTACAAGATATTTACAATAAGCAGACCTCAGTGCAAGAAAGAGACTTTCCACCACTGAAAAAGCACAGAGGCCAACTTTGACATGAAAAGGTTTTCAAACAAGTACAAGATATTTACAATAAGCAGACCTCAGTGCAAGAAAGAGACTTTCCACCACTGAAAAAGCACAGAGGCCAACTTTGACATGAAAAGGTTTTCAAACAAGTACAAGATATTTACAATAAGCAGACCTCAGTGCAAGAAAGAGACTTTCCACCACTGAAAAAGCACAGAGGCCAAATTTGACATTAAAACAAGTACAAGATATTTAAAATAAGCAGACCTCAGTGAAAGAAAGAGACTTTCCACCACTGAAAAAGCACAAAGGCCAACTTTGACATGAAAAGGTGTAAAAACAAGTACAAGATATTTACAATAAGCAGACCTCAGTGCAAGAAAGAGACTTTCCACCACTAAAGAACCACAAAGGCCAATTTTGACATGAAAAGGTCTAAAAACAAGTACAAGATATTTACAATAAGCAGACCTCAGTGCAAGAAAGAGACTTTCCACCACTGAAAAAGCACAAAGGCCAACTTTGACATGAAAAGGTGTTCAAACAAGTACAAGATATTTACAATAAGCAGACCTCAGTGCAAGAAAGAGTCTTTCCACCACTGAAAAAGCACAGAGGCCAACTTTGACATTAAAACAAGTACAAGATATTTACAATAAGCAGACCTCAGTGCAAGAAAGAGACTTTCCACCACTGAAAAAGCACAAAGGCCAACTTTGACATGAAAAGGTGTTCAAACAAGTACAAGATATTTACAATAAGCAGACCTCAGTGCAAGAAAGAGACTTTCCACCACTGAAAAAGCACAGAGGCCAACTTTGACATGAAAAGGTGTTCAAACAAGTACAAGATATTTACAATAAGCAGACCTCAGTGCAAGAAAGAGACTTTCCACCACTGAAAAAGCACAGAGGCCAACTTTGACATGAAAAGGTTTTCAAACAAGTACAAGATATTTACAATAAGCAGACCTCAGTGCAAGAAAGAGACTTTCCACCACTGAAAAAGCACAGAGGCCAACTTTGACATGAAAAGGTTTTCAAACAAGTACAAGATATTTACAATAAGCAGACCTCAGTGCAAGAAAGAGACTTTCCACCACTGAAAAAGCACAGAGGCCAAATTTGACATTAAAACAAGTACAAGATATTTAAAATAAGCAGACCTCAGTGAAAGAAAGAGACTTTCCACCACTGAAAAAGCACAAAGGCCAACTTTGACATGAAAAGGTGTAAAAACAAGTACAAGATATTTACAATAAGCAGACCTCAGTGCAAAAAAGAGTCTTTACAACACTGAAAAAGCACAGAGGCCAACTTTGACATTAAAACAAGTACAAGATATTTACAATAAGCAGACCTCAGTGCAAGAAAGAGACTTTCCACCACTGAAAAAGCACAAAGGCCAACTTTGACATGAAAAGGTGTAAAAACAAGTACAAGATATTTACAATAAGCAGACCTCAGTGAAAGAAAGAGACTTTCCACCACTGAAAAAGCACAAAGGCCAACTTTGACATGAAAAGGTGTAAAAACAAGTACAAGATATTTACAATAAGCAGACCTCAGTGCAAAAAAGAGTCTTTACAACACTGAAAAAGCACAGAGGCCAACTTTGACATTAAAACAAGTACAAGATATTTACAATAAGCAGACCTCAGTGCAAGAAAGAGACTTTCCACCACTGAAAAAGCACAGAGGACAACTTTGACATTAAAACAAGTACAAGATATTTACAATAAGCAGACCTCAGTGCAAGAAAGAGTCTTACCACCACTGAAAAAGCACAGAGGCCAACTTTGACATGAAAAGGTGTAAAAACAATTACAAGATATTTAAAATAAGCAGACCTCAGTGCAAGAAAGAGACTTTCCACCACTGAAAAAGCACAGAGGCCAACTTTGACATTAAAATAGTACAAGATATTTACAATAAGCAGACCTCAGTGCAAGAAAGAGACTTTCCACCACTAAAGAACCACAAAGGCCAACTTTGACATGAAAATGTCTAAAAAGAAGTACAAGATATTTACAATAAGCAGACCTCAGTGCAAGAAAGAGACTTTCCACCACTGAAAAAGAACAAAGGCCAACTTTGACATGAAAAGGTCTAAAAACAATTACAAGATATTTACAATAAGCAGACCTCAGTGCAAGAAAGAGTCTTTCCACCACTGAAAAAGCACAGAGGCCAACTTTGACATGAAAAGGTGTAAAAACAAGTACAAGATATTTAAAATAAGCAGACCTCAGTGCAAGAAAGAGACTTTCCACCACTGAAAAAGCACAGAGGCCAACTTTGACATTAAAATAAGTACAAGATATTTACAATAAGCAGACCTCAGTGCAAGTAAGAGACTTTCCACCACTGAAAAAGCACAGAGGCCAACTTTGACATTAAAACAAGTACAAGATATTTACAATAAGCAGACCTCAGTGCAAGAAAGAGTCTTACCACCACTGAAAAAGCACAGAGGCCAACTTTGACATGAAAAGGTGTAAAAACAAGTACAAGATATTTAAAATAAGCAGACCTCAGTGCAAGAAAGAGACTTTCCACCACTGAAAAAGCACAGAGGCCAACTTTGACATTAAAACAAGTACAAGATATTTAAAATAAGCAGACCTCAGTGCAAGAAAGAGACTTTCCACCACTGAAAAAGCACAGAGGCCAACTTTGACATTAAAATAAGTACAAGATATTTACAATAAGCAGACCTCAGTGCAAGAAAGAGACTTTCCACAACTAAAGAACCACAAAGGCCAACTTTGACATGAAAATGTCTAAAAAGAAGTACAAGATATTTACAATAAGCAGACCTCAGTGCAAGAAAGAGTCTTTCCGACACTGAAAAGCACAAAGGCCAACTTTGACATGAAAAGGTCTAAAAAGAAGTACAAGATATTTACAATAAGCAGACCTCAGTGCAAGAAAGAGACTTTCCACCACTGAAAAAGCACAAAGGCCAACTTTGACATGAAAAGGTGTTCAAACAAGTACAAGATATTTAAAATAAGCAGACCTCAGTGCAAGAAAGAGACTTTCCACAACTAAAGAACCACAAAGGCCAACTTTGACATGAAAATGTCTAAAAAGAAGTACAAGATATTTACAATAAGCAGACCTCAGTGCAAGAAAGAGTCTTTCCGACACTGAAAAGCACAAAGGCCAACTTTGACATGAAAAGGTCTAAAAAGAAGTACAAGATATTTACAATAAGCAGACCTCAGTGCAAGAAAGAGACTTTCCACCACTGAAAAAGCACAAAGGCCAACTTTGACATGAAAAGGTGTTCAAACAAGTACAAGATATTTACAATAAGCAGACTTCAGTGTGAGAAAGAGACTTTCCAACACTGATAAGCACAGAGGCCAACTTTGACATTAAAACAAGTACAAGATATTTAAAATAAGCAGACCTCAGTGCAAGAAAGAGTCTTTCCACCACTGAAAAAGCACAGAGGCCAACTTTGACATGAAAAGGTGTTCAAACAAGTACAAGATATTTACAATAAGCAGACCTCAGTGTGAGAAAGAGACTTTCCAACACTGATAAGCACAGAGGCCAACTTTGACATTAAAACAAGTACAAGATATTTAAAATAAGCAGACCTCAGTGCAAGAAAGAGACTTTCCACCACTGAAAAAGCACAAAGGCCAACTTTGACATGAAAAGGTGTTCAAACAAGTACAAGATATTTACAATAAGCAGACCTCAGTGCAAGAAAGAGACTTTCCACCACTGAAAAAGCACAAAGGCCAACTTTGACATGAAAAGGTGTTCAAACAAGTACAAGATATTTACAATAAGCAGACCTCAGTGCAAGAAAGAGACTTTCCACCACTGAAAAAGCACAGAGGCCAACTTTGACATGAAAAGGTGTAAAAACAAGTACAAGATATTTACAATAAGCAGACCTCAGTGCAAGAAAGTGTCTTTCCACCACTGAAAAAACACAGAGGCCAACTTTCACATGAAAAGGTGTAAAAACAAGTACAAGATATTTACAATAAGCAGACCTCAGTGCAAGAAAGAGACTTTCCACCACTGAAAAAGCACAGAGGACAACTTTGACATTAAAACAAGTACAAGATATTTACAATAAGCAGACCTCAGTGCAAGAAAGAGACTTTCCACCACTGAAAAAGCACAAAGGCCAACTTTGACATGAAAAGGTGTAAAAACAAGTACAAGATATTTACAATAAGCAGACCTCAGTGCAAAAAAGAGTCTTTACAACACTGAAAAAGCACAGAGGCCAACTTTGACATTAAAACAAGTACAAGATATTTACAATAAGCAGACCTCAGTGCAAGAAAGAGACTTTCCACCACTGAAAAAGCACAGAGGACAACTTTGACATTAAAACAAGTACAAGATATTTACAATAAGCAGACCTCAGTGCAAGAAAGAGTCTTACCACCACTGAAAAAGCACAGAGGCCAACTTTGACATGAAAAGGTGTAAAAACAATTACAAGATATTTAAAATAAGCAGACCTCAGTGCAAGAAAGAGACTTTCCACCACTGAAAAAGCACAGAGGCCAACTTTGACATTAAAATAGTACAAGATATTTACAATAAGCAGACCTCAGTGCAAGAAAGAGACTTTCCACCACTAAAGAACCACAAAGGCCAACTTTGACATGAAAATGTCTAAAAAGAAGTACAAGATATTTACAATAAGCAGACCTCAGTGCAAGAAAGAGACTTTCCACCACTGAAAAAGAACAAAGGCCAACTTTGACATGAAAAGGTCTAAAAACAATTACAAGATATTTACAATAAGCAGACCTCAGTGCAAGAAAGAGTCTTTCCACCACTGAAAAAGCACAGAGGCCAACTTTGACATGAAAAGGTGTAAAAACAAGTACAAGATATTTAAAATAAGCAGACCTCAGTGCAAGAAAGAGACTTTCCACCACTGAAAAAGCACAGAGGCCAACTTTGACATTAAAATAAGTACAAGATATTTACAATAAGCAGACCTCAGTGCAAGTAAGAGACTTTCCACCACTGAAAAAGCACAGAGGCCAACTTTGACATTAAAACAAGTACAAGATATTTACAATAAGCAGACCTCAGTGCAAGAAAGAGTCTTACCACCACTGAAAAAGCACAGAGGCCAACTTTGACATGAAAAGGTGTAAAAACAAGTACAAGATATTTAAAATAAGCAGACCTCAGTGCAAGAAAGAGACTTTCCACCACTGAAAAAGCACAGAGGCCAACTTTGACATTAAAACAAGTACAAGATATTTAAAATAAGCAGACCTCAGTGCAAGAAAGAGACTTTCCACCACTGAAAAAGCACAGAGGCCAACTTTGACATTAAAATAAGTACAAGATATTTACAATAAGCAGACCTCAGTGCAAGAAAGAGACTTTCCACAACTAAAGAACCACAAAGGCCAACTTTGACATGAAAATGTCTAAAAAGAAGTACAAGATATTTACAATAAGCAGACCTCAGTGCAAGAAAGAGTCTTTCCGACACTGAAAAGCACAAAGGCCAACTTTGACATGAAAAGGTCTAAAAAGAAGTACAAGATATTTACAATAAGCAGACCTCAGTGCAAGAAAGAGACTTTCCACCACTGAAAAAGCACAAAGGCCAACTTTGACATGAAAAGGTGTTCAAACAAGTACAAGATATTTACAATAAGCAGACTTCAGTGTGAGAAAGAGACTTTCCAACACTGATAAGCACAGAGGCCAACTTTGACATTAAAACAAGTACAAGATATTTAAAATAAGCAGACCTCAGTGCAAGAAAGAGTCTTTCCACCACTGAAAAAGCACAGAGGCCAACTTTGACATGAAAAGGTGTTCAAACAAGTACAAGATATTTACAATAAGCAGACCTCAGTGTGAGAAAGAGACTTTCCAACACTGATAAGCACAGAGGCCAACTTTGACATTAAAACAAGTACAAGATATTTAAAATAAGCAGACCTCAGTGCAAGAAAGAGACTTTCCACCACTGAAAAAGCACAAAGGCCAACTTTGACATGAAAAGGTGTTCAAACAAGTACAAGATATTTACAATAAGCAGACCTCAGTGCAAGAAAGAGACTTTCCACCACTGAAAAAGCACAAAGGCCAACTTTGACATGAAAAGGTGTTCAAACAAGTACAAGATATTTACAATAAGCAGACCTCAGTGCAAGAAAGAGACTTTCCACCACTGAAAAAGCACAGAGGCCAACTTTGACATGAAAAGGTGTAAAAACAAGTACAAGATATTTACAATAAGCAGACCTGAGTGCAAGAAAGTGTCTTTCCACCACTGAAAAAACACAGAGGCCAACTTTCACATGAAAAGGTGTAAAAACAAGTACAAGATATTTACAATAAGCAGACCTCAGTGCAAGAAAGAGTCTTTCCACCACTGAAAAAGCACAGAGGCCAACTTTGACATGAAAAGGTGTTCAAACAAGTACAAGATATTTACAATAAGCAGACCTCAGTGTGAGAAAGAGACTTTCCAACACTGATAAGCACAGAGGCCAACTTTGACATTAAAACAAGTACAAGATATTTAAAATAAGCAGACCTCAGTGCAAGAAAGAGACTTTCCACCACTGAAAAAGCACAAAGGCCAACTTTGACATGAAAAGGTGTTCAAACAAGTACAAGATATTTACAATAAGCAGACCTCAGTGCAAGAAAGAGACTTTCCACCACTGAAAAAGCACAAAGGCCAACTTTGACATGAAAAGGTGTTCAAACAAGTACAAGATATTTACAATAAGCAGACCTCAGTGCAAGAAAGAGACTTTCCACCACTGAAAAAGCACAGAGGCCAACTTTGACATGAAAAGGTGTAAAAACAAGTACAAGATATTTACAATAAGCAGACCTCAGTGCAAGAAAGAGTCTTTCCACCACTGAAAAAGCACAGAGGCCAACTTTGACATGAAAAGGTTTTCAAACAAGTACAAGATATTTACAATAAGCAGACCTCAGTGTGAGAAAGAGACTTTCCACCACTGAAAAAGCACAGAGGCCAACTTTTATATGAAAAGGTGTTCAAACAAGTACAAGATATTTACAATAAGCAGATCTCAGTGCAAGAAAGGGACTTTCCACCACTGAAAAAGCACAGAGGCCAACTTTGACATTAAAACAAGTACAAGATATTTAAAATAAGCAGAGCTCAGTGAAAGAAAGAGACTTTCCACCACTGAAAAAGCACAAAGGCCAACTTTGACATGAAAAGGTGTAAAAACAAGTACAAGATATTTACAATAAGCAGACCTCAGTGCAAAAAAGAGTCTTTACAACACTGAAAAAGCACAGAGGCCAACTTTGACATTAAAACAAGTACAAGATATTTAAAATAAGCAGACCTCAGTGCAAGAAAGAGACTTTCCACCACTGAAAAAGCACAAAGGCCAACTTTGACATGAAAAGGTGTTCAAACAAGTACAAGATATTTACAATAAGCAGACCTCAGTGCAAGAAAGAGACTTTCCACCACTGAAAAAGCACAAAGGCCAACTTTGACATGAAAAGGTGTTCAAACAAGTACAAGATATTTACAATAAGCAGACCTCAGTGCAAGAAAGAGACTTTCCACCACTGAAAAAGCACAAAGGCCAACTTTGACATGAAAAGGTGTTCAAACAAGTACAAGATATTTACAATAAGCAGACCTCAGTGCAAGAAAGAGACTTTCCACCACTGAAAAAGCACAAAGGCCAACTTTGACATGAAAAGGTGTTCAAACAAGTACAAGATATTTACAATAAGCAGACCTCAGTGCAAGAAAGAGACTTTCCACCACTGAAAAAGCACAGAGGCCAACTTTGACATGAAAAGGTGTAAAAACAAGTACAAGATATTTACAATAAGCAGACCTCAGTGCAAGAAAGTGTCTTTCCACCACTGAAAAAACACAGAGGCCAACTTTCACATGAAAAGGTGTAAAAACAAGTACAAGATATTTACAATAAGCAGACCTCAGTGCAAGAAAGAGTCTTTCCACCACTGAAAAAGCACAGAGGCCAACTTTGACATGAAAAGGTGTTCAAACAAGTACAAGATATTTACAATAAGCAGACCTCAGTGTGAGAAAGAGACTTTCCAACACTGATAAGCACAGAGGCCAACTTTGACATTAAAACAAGTACAAGATATTTAAAATAAGCAGACCTCAGTGCAAGAAAGAGACTTTCCACCACTGAAAAAGCACAAAGGCCAACTTTGACATGAAAAGGTGTTCAAACAAGTACAAGATATTTACAATAAGCAGACCTCAGTGCAAGAAAGAGACTTTCCACCACTGAAAAAGCACAAAGGCCAACTTTGACATGAAAAGGTGTTCAAACAAGTACAAGATATTTACAATAAGCAGACCTCAGTGCAAGAAAGAGACTTTCCACCACTGAAAAAGCACAGAGGCCAACTTTGACATGAAAAGGTGTAAAAACAAGTACAAGATATTTACAATAAGCAGACCTCAGTGCAAGAAAGAGTCTTTCCACCACTGAAAAAGCACAGAGGCCAACTTTGACATGAAAAGGTTTTCAAACAAGTACAAGATATTTACAATAAGCAGACCTCAGTGTGAGAAAGAGACTTTCCACCACTGAAAAAGCACAGAGGCCAACTTTTATATGAAAAGGTGTTCAAACAAGTACAAGATATTTACAATAAGCAGATCTCAGTGCAAGAAAGGGACTTTCCACCACTGAAAAAGCACAGAGGCCAACTTTGACATTAAAACAAGTACAAGATATTTAAAATAAGCAGAGCTCAGTGAAAGAAAGAGACTTTCCACCACTGAAAAAGCACAAAGGCCAACTTTGACATGAAAAGGTGTAAAAACAAGTACAAGATATTTACAATAAGCAGACCTCAGTGCAAAAAAGAGTCTTTACAACACTGAAAAAGCACAGAGGCCAACTTTGACATTAAAACAAGTACAAGATATTTAAAATAAGCAGACCTCAGTGCAAGAAAGAGACTTTCCACCACTGAAAAAGCACAAAGGCCAACTTTGACATGAAAAGGTGTTCAAACAAGTACAAGATATTTACAATAAGCAGACCTCAGTGCAAGAAAGAGACTTTCCACCACTGAAAAAGCACAAAGGCCAACTTTGACATGAAAAGGTGTTCAAACAAGTACAAGATATTTACAATAAGCAGACCTCAGTGCAAGAAAGAGACTTTCCACCACTGAAAAAGCACAGAGGCCAACTTTGACATGAAAAGGTGTAAAAACAAGTACAAGATATTTACAATAAGCAGACCTCAGTGCAAGAAAGAGACTTTCCAACACTGATAAGCACAGAGGCCAACTTTGACATTAAAACAAGTACAAGATATTTAAAATAAGCAGACCTCAGTGCAAGAAAGAGACTTTCCACCACTGAAAAAGCACAAAGGCCAACTTTGACATGAAAAGGTGTTCAAACAAGTACAAGATATTTACAATAAGCAGACCTCAGTGTGAGAAAGAGACTTTCCAACACTGATAAGCACAGAGGCCAACTTTGACATTAAAACAAGTACAAGATATTTAAAATAAGCAGACCTCAGTGCAAGAAAGAGACTTTCCACCACTGAAAAAGCACAAAGGCCAACTTTGACATGAAAAGGTGTTCAAACAAGTACAAGATATTTACAATAAGCAGACCTCAGTGCAAGAAAGAGACTTTCCACCACTGAAAAAGCACAAAGGCCAACTTTGACATGAAAAGGTGTTCAAACAAGTACAAGATATTTACAATAAGCAGACCTCAGTGCAAGAAAGAGACTTTCCACCACTGAAAAAGCACAGAGGCCAACTTTGACATGAAAAGGTGTAAAAACAAGTACAAGATATTTACAATAAGCAGACCTCAGTGCAAGAAAGTGTCTTTCCACCACTGAAAAAACACAGAGGCCAACTTTCACATGAAAAGGTGTAAAAACAAGTACAAGATATTTACAATAAGCAGACCTCAGTGCAAGAAAGAGTCTTTCCACCACTGAAAAAGCACAGAGGCCAACTTTGACATGAAAAGGTGTTCAAACAAGTACAAGATATTTACAATAAGCAGACCTCAGTGTGAGAAAGAGACTTTCCAACACTGATAAGCACAGAGGCCAACTTTGACATTAAAACAAGTACAAGATATTTAAAATAAGCAGACCTCAGTGCAAGAAAGAGTCTTTCCACCACTGAAAAAGCACAGAGGCCAACTTTGACATGAAAAGGTGTTCAAACAAGTACAAGATATTTACAATAAGCAGACCTCAGTGTGAGAAAGAGACTTTCCAACACTGATAAGCACAGAGGCCAACTTTGACATTAAAACAAGTACAAGATATTTAAAATAAGCAGACCTCAGTGCAAGAAAGAGACTTTCCACCACTGAAAAAGCACAAAGGCCAACTTTGACATGAAAAGGTGTTCAAACAAGTACAAGATATTTACAATAAGCAGACCTCAGTGCAAGAAAGAGACTTTCCACCACTGAAAAAGCACAAAGGCCAACTTTGACATGAAAAGGTGTTCAAACAAGTACAAGATATTTACAATAAGCAGACCTCAGTGCAAGAAAGAGACTTTCCACCACTGAAAAAGCACAGAGGCCAACTTTGACATGAAAAGGTGTAAAAACAAGTACAAGATATTTACAATAAGCAGACCTCAGTGCAAGAAAGAGTCTTTCCACCACTGAAAAAGCACAGAGGCCAACTTTGACATGAAAAGGTTTTCAAACAAGTACAAGATATTTACAATAAGCAGACCTCAGTGTGAGAAAGAGACTTTCCACCACTGAAAAAGCACAGAGGCCAACTTTTATATGAAAAGGTGTTCAAACAAGTACAAGATATTTACAATAAGCAGATCTCAGTGCAAGAAAGGGACTTTCCACCACTGAAAAAGCACAGAGGCCAACTTTTATATGAAAAGGTGTTCAAACAAGTACAAGATATTTAAAATAAGCAGACCTCAGTGAAAGAAAGAGACTTTCCACCACTGAAAAAGCACAAAGGCCAACTTTGACATGAAAAGGTGTAAAAACAAGTACAAGATATTTACAATAAGCAGACCTCAGTGCAAAAAAGAGTCTTTACAACACTGAAAAAGCACAGAGGCCAACTTTGACATTAAAACAAGTACAAGATATTTAAAATAAGCAGACCTCAGTGCAAGAAAGAGACTTTCCACCACTGAAAAAGCACAAAGGCCAACTTTGACATGAAAAGGTGTTCAAACAAGTACAAGATATTTACAATAAGCAGACCTCAGTGCAAGAAAGAGACTTTCCACCACTGAAAAAGCACAAAGGCCAACTTTGACATGAAAAGGTGTTCAAACAAGTACAAGATATTTACAATAAGCAGACCTCAGTGCAAGAAAGAGACTTTCCACCACTGAAAAAGCACAGAGGCCAACTTTGACATGAAAAGGTGTAAAAACAAGTACAAGATATTTACAATAAGCAGACCTCAGTGCAAGAAAGAGACTTTCCAACACTGATAAGCACAGAGGCCAACTTTGACATTAAAACAAGTACAAGATATTTAAAATAAGCAGACCTCAGTGCAAGAAAGAGACTTTCCACCACTGAAAAAGCACAAAGGCCAACTTTGACATGAAAAGGTGTTCAAACAAGTACAAGATATTTACAATAAGCAGACCTCAGTGCAAGAAAGAGACTTTCCACCACTGAAAAAGCACAAAGGCCAACTTTGACATGAAAAGGTGTTCAAACAAGTACAAGATATTTACAATAAGCAGACCTCAGTGCAAGAAAGAGACTTTCCACCACTGAAAAAGCACAGAGGCCAACTTTGACATGAAAAGGTGTAAAAACAAGTACAAGATATTTACAATAAGTAGACCTCAGTGCAAGAAAGAGTCTTTCCACCACTGAAAAAACACAGAGGCCAACTTTCACATGAAAAGGTGTAAAAACAAGTACAAGATATTTACAATAAGCAGACCTCAGTGCAAGAAAGAGTCTTTCCACCACTGAAAAAGCACAGAGGCCAACTTTGACATGAAAAGGTTTTCAAACAAGTACAAGATATTTACAATAAGCAGACCTCAGTGTGAGAAAGAGACTTTCCACCACTGAAAAAGCACAGAGGCCAACTTTTATATGAAAAGGTGTTCAAACAAGTACAAGATATTTACAATAAGCAGATCTCAGTGCAAGAAAGGGACTTTCCACCACTGAAAAAGCACAGAGGCCAACTTTGACATTAAAACAAGTACAAGATATTTAAAATAAGCAGACCTCAGTGAAAGAAAGAGACTTTCCACCACTGAAAAAGCACAAAGGCCAACTTTGACATGAAAAGGTGTAAAAACAAGTACAAGATATTTACAATAAGCAGACCTCAGTGCAAAAAAGAGTCTTTACAACACTGAAAAAGCACAGAGGCCAACTTTGACATTAAAACAAGTACAAGATATTTACAATAAGCAGACCTCAGTGCAAGTAAGAGACTTTCCACCACTGAAAAAGCACAGAGGCCAACTTTGACATTAAAACAAGTACAAGATATTTACAATAAGCAGACCTCAGTGCAAGTAAGAGACTTTCCACCACTGAAAAAGCACAGAGGCCAACTTTGACATTAAAATAAGTACAAGATATTTACAATAAGCAGACCTCAGTGCAAGTAAGAGACTTTCCACCACTGAAAAAGCACAGAGGCCAACTTTGACATTAAAACAAGTACAAGATATTTACAATAAGCAGACCTCAGTGCAAGAAAGAGTCTTACCACCACTGAAAAAGCACAGAGGCCAACTTTGACATGAAAAGGTGTAAAAACAAGTACAAGATATTTAAAATAAGCAGACCTCAGTGCAAGAAAGAGACTTTCCACCACTGAAAAAGCACAGAGGCCAACTTTGACATTAAAATAAGTACAAGATATTTACAATAAGCAGACCTCAGTGCAAGAAAGAGACTTTCCACAACTAAAGAACCACAAAGGCCAACTTTGACATGAAAATGTCTAAAAAGAAGTACAAGATATTTACAATAAGCAGACCTCAGTGCAAGAAAGAGTCTTTCCGACACTGAAAAGCACAAAGGCCAACTTTGACATGAAAAGGTCTAAAAACAATTACAAGATATTTACAATAAGCAGACCTCAGTGCAAGTAAGAGACTTTCCACCACTGAAAAAGCACAGAGGCCAACTTTGACATTAAAACAAGTACAAGATATTTACAATAAGCTGACCTCAGTGCAAGAAAGAGACTTTCCACCACTAAAGAACCACAAAGGCCAATTTTGACATGAAAAGGTCTAAAAACAAGTACAAGATATTTACAATAAGCAGACCTCAGTGCAAGAAAGAGTCTTTACAACACTGAAAAGCACAGAGGCCAACTTTGACATGAAAAGGTCTAAAAACAAGTACAAGATATTTACAATAAGCAGACCTCAGTGCAAGTAAGAGACTTTCCACCACTGAAAAAGCACAGAGGCCAACTTTGACATTAAAACAAGTACAAGATATTTACAATAAGCAGACCTCAGTGCAAGAAAGAGTATTTCCACCACTGAAAAAGCACAGAGGCCAACTTTGACATTAAAACAAGTACAAGATATTTACAATAAGCAGACCTCAGTGCAAGAAAGAGTCTTTCCGACACTGAAAAGCACAGAGGCCAACTTTGACATGAAAAGGTCTAAAAACAAGTACAAGATATTTACAATAAGCAGACCTCAGTGCAAGTAAGAGACTTTCCACCACTGAAAAAGCAGAGAGGCCAACTTTGACATTAAAACATGTACAAGATATTTACAATAAGCAGACCTCAGTGCAAGAAAGAGTCTTTCCGACACTGAAAAGCACAGAGGCCAACTTTGACATGAAAAGGTGTAAAAACAAGTACAAGATATTTACAATAAGCAGACCTCAGTGCAAGAAAGAGACTTTCCACCACTGAAAAAGCACAGAGGCCAACTTTGACATGAAAAGGTGTAAAAACAAGTACAAGATATTTACAATAAGCAGACCTCAGTGCAAGAAAGAGACTTTCCACCACTGAAAAAGCACAGAGGCCAACTTTGACATTAAAACAAGTACAAGATATTTACAATAAGCAGACCTCAGTGCAAGTAAGAGACTTTCCACCACTGAAAAAGCACAGAGGCCAACTTTGACATTAAAACAAGTACAAGATATTTACAATAAGCAGACCTCAGTGCAAGAAAGAGTCTTACCACCACTGAAAAAGCACAGAGGCCAACTTTGACATGAAAAGGTGTAAAAACAAGTACAAGATATTTAAAATAAGCAGACCTCAGTGCAAGAAAGAGACTTTCCACCACTGAAAAAGCACAGAGGCCAACTTTGACATTAAAATAAGTACAAGATATTTACAATAAGCAGACCTCAGTGCAAGAAAGAGACTTTCCACAACTAAAGAACCACAAAGGCCAACTTTGACATGAAAATGTCTAAAAAGAAGTACAAGATATTTACAATAAGCAGACCTCAGTGCAAGAAAGAGTCTTTCCGACACTGAAAAGCACAAAGGCCAACTTTGACATGAAAAGGTCTAAAAACAATTACAAGATATTTACAATAAGCAGACCTCAGTGCAAGAAAGAGTCTTTCCGACACTGAAAAGCACAAAGGCCAACTTTGACATGAAAAGGTCTAAAAACAATTACAAGATATTTACAATAAGCAGACCTCAGTGCAAGTAAGAGACTTTCCACCACTGAAAAAGCACAGAGGCCAACTTTGACATTAAAACAAGTACAAGATATTTACAATAAGCTGACCTCAGTGCAAGAAAGAGACTTTCCACCACTAAAGAACCACAAAGGCCAATTTTGACATGAAAAGGTCTAAAAACAAGTACAAGATATTTACAATAAGCAGACCTCAGTGCAAGAAAGAGTCTTTACAACACTGAAAAGCACAGAGGCCAACTTTGACATGAAAAGGTCTAAAAACAAGTACAAGATATTTACAATAAGCAGACCTCAGTGCAAGTAAGAGACTTTCCACCACTGAAAAAGCACAGAGGCCAACTTTGACATTAAAACAAGTACAAGATATTTACAATAAGCAGACCTCAGTGCAAGAAAGAGTCTTTCCACCACTGAAAAAGCACAGAGGCCAACTTTGACATTAAAACAAGTACAAGATATTTACAATAAGCAGACCTCAGTGCAAGAAAGAGTCTTTCCGACACTGAAAAGCACAGAGGCCAACTTTGACATGAAAAGGTCTAAAAACAAGTACAAGATATTTACAATAAGCAGACCTCAGTGCAAGTAACAGACTTTCCACCACTGAAAAAGCAGAGAGGCCAACTTTGACATTAAAACATGTACAAGATATTTACAATAAGCAGACCTCAGTGCAAGAAAGAGTCTTTCCGACACTGAAAAGCACAGAGGCCAACTTTGACATGAAAAGGTGTAAAAACAAGTACAAGATATTTACAATAAGCAGACCTCAGTGCAAGAAAGAGACTTTCCACCACTGAAAAAGCACAGAGGCCAACTTTGACATGAAAAGGTGTAAAAACAAGTACAAGATATTTACAATAAGCAGACCTCAGTGCAAGAAAGAGACTTTCCACCACTGAAAAAGCACAGAGGCCAAATTTGACATTAATACAAGTACAAGATGTTTACAATAAGCAGACCTCAGTGCAAGTAAGAGACTTTCCACCACTGAAAAAGCACAGAGGCCAACTTTGACATTAAAACAAGTACAAGATATTTACAATAAGCAGACCTCAGTGCAAGAAAGAGACTTTCCACCACTGAAAAAGCACAGAGGCCAACTTTGACATTAAAACACGTACAAGATATTTACAATAAGCAGACCTCAGTGCAAGAAAGAGACTTTCCACCACTGAAAAAGCACAGAGGCCAACTTTAACATTAAAAGGTGTAAAAACAATTACAAGATATTTAAAATAAGCAGACCTCAGTGCAAGAAAGAGACTTTCCACCACTGAAAAAGCACAGAGGCCAACTTTGACATGAAAAGGTCTAAAAACAATTACAAGATATTTACAATAAGCAGACCTCAGTGCAAGAAAGGGACTTTCCACCACTGAAAAAGCACAGAGGCCAACTTTGACATTAAAACAAGTACAAGATATTTAAAATAAGCAGACCTCAGTGAAAGAAAGACACTTTCCAACACTGAAAAAGCACAAAGGCCAACTTTGACATGAAAAGGTGTAAAAACAAGTACAAGATATTTACAATAAGCAGACCTCAGTGAAAGAAAGACACTTTCCACCACTGAAAAAGCACAAAGGCCAACTTTGACATGAAAAGGTGTAAAAACAAGTACAAGATATTTACAATAGGCAGACCTCAGTGCAAGAAAGAGACTTCCCAACACTGAAAAAGCACAAAGGTCAACTTTGACATGAAAAGGTGTAAAAACAAGTACAAGATATTTACAATAAGCAGACCTCAGTGCAAGAAAGAGACTTTCCACAACTAAAGAACCACAAAGGCCAACTTTGACATGAAAATGTCTAAAAAGAAGTACAAGATATTTACAATAAGCAGACCTCAGTGCAAGAAAGAGTCTTTCCGACACTGAAAAGCACAAAGGCCAACTTTGACATGAAAAGGTCTAAAAACAATTACAAGATATTTACAATAAGCAGACCTCAGTGCAAGAAAGAGTCTTTCCGACACTGAAAAAGCACAGAGGCCAACTTTGACATGAAAAGGTGTAAAAACAATTACAAGATATTTACAATAAGCAGACCTCAGTGCAAGCAAGAGACTTTCCACCACTGAAAAAGCACAGAGGCCAACTTTGACATGAAAAGGTGTAAAAACAATTACAAGATATTTACAATAAGCAGACCTCAGTGCAAGAAAGAGTATTTCCACCACTGAAAAAGCACAGAGGCCAACTTTGACATTAAAACAAGTACAAGATATTTACAATAAGCAGACCTCAGTGCAAGAAAGAGTCTTTCCGACACTGAAAAGCACAGAGGCCAACTTTGACATGAAAAGGTCTAAAAACAAGTACAAGATATTTACAATAAGCAGACCTCAGTGCAAGTAAGAGACTTTCCACCACTGAAAAAGCAGAGAGGCCAACTTTGACATTAAAACATGTACAAGATATTTACAATAAGCAGACCTCAGTGCAAGAAAGAGTCTTTCCGACACTGAAAAGCACAGAGGCCAACTTTGACATGAAAAGGTGTAAAAACAAGTACAAGATATTTACAATAAGCAGACCTCAGTGCAAGAAAGAGACTTTCCACCACTGAAAAAGCACAGAGGCCAACTTTGACATGAAAAGGTGTAAAAACAAGTACAAGATATTTACAATAAGCAGACCTCAGTGCAAGAAAGAGACTTTCCACCACTGAAAAAGCACAGAGGCCAACTTTGACATTAAAACAAGTACAAGATATTTACAATAAGCAGACCTCAGTGCAAGTAAGAGACTTTCCACCACTGAAAAAGCACAGAGGCCAACTTTGACATTAAAACAAGTACAAGATATTTACAATAAGCAGACCTCAGTGCAAGAAAGAGTCTTACCACCACTGAAAAAGCACAGAGGCCAACTTTGACATGAAAAGGTGTAAAAACAAGTACAAGATATTTAAAATAAGCAGACCTCAGTGCAAGAAAGAGACTTTCCACCACTGAAAAAGCACAGAGGCCAACTTTGACATTAAAATAAGTACAAGATATTTACAATAAGCAGACCTCAGTGCAAGAAAGAGACTTTCCACAACTAAAGAACCACAAAGGCCAACTTTGACATGAAAAGGTCTAAAAACAATTACAAGATATTTACAATAAGCAGACCTCAGTGCAAGAAAGAGTCTTTCCGACACTGAAAAGCACAAAGGCCAACTTTGACATGAAAAGGTCTAAAAACAATTACAAGATATTTACAATAAGCAGACCTCAGTGCAAGTAAGAGACTTTCCACCACTGAAAAAGCACAGAGGCCAACTTTGACATTAAAACAAGTACAAGATATTTACAATAAGCTGACCTCAGTGCAAGAAAGAGACTTTCCACCACTAAAGAACCACAAAGGCCAACTTTGACATGAAAAGGTCTAAAAACAAGTACAAGATATTTACAATAAGCAGACCTCAGTGCAAGAAAGAGTCTTTACAACACTGAAAAGCACAGAGGCCAACTTTGACATGAAAAGGTCTAAAAACAAGTACAAGATATTTACAATAAGCAGACCTCAGTGCAAGTAAGAGACTTTCCACCACTGAAAAAGCACAGAGGCCAACTTTGACATTAAAACAAGTACAAGATATTTACAATAAGCAGACCTCAGTGCAAGAAAGAGTCTTTCCACCACTGAAAAAGCACAGAGGCCAACTTTGACATTAAAACAAGTACAAGATATTTACAATAAGCTGACCTCAGTGCAAGAAAGAGACTTTCCACCACTAAAGAACCACAAAGGCCAATTTTGACATGAAAAGGTCTAAAAACAAGTACAAGATATTTACAATAAGCAGACCTCAGTGCAAGAAAGAGTCTTTACAACACTGAAAAGCACAGAGGCCAACTTTGACATGAAAAGGTCTAAAAACAAGTACAAGATATTTACAATAAGCAGACCTCAGTGCAAGTAAGAGACTTTCCACCACTGAAAAAGCACAGAGGCCAACTTTGACATTAAAACAAGTACAAGATATTTACAATAAGCAGACCTCAGTGCAAGAAAGAGTCTTTCCACCACTGAAAAAGCACAGAGGCCAACTTTGACATTAAAACAAGTACAAGATATTTACAATAAGCAGACCTCAGTGCAAGAAAGAGTCTTTCCGACACTGAAAAGCACAGAGGCCAACTTTGACATGAAAAGGTCTAAAAACAAGTACAAGATATTTACAATAAGCAGACCTCAGTGCAAGTAACAGACTTTCCACCACTGAAAAAGCAGAGAGGCCAACTTTGACATTAAAACATGTACAAGATATTTACAATAAGCAGACCTCAGTGCAAGAAAGAGTCTTTCCGACACTGAAAAGCACAGAGGCCAACTTTGACATGAAAAGGTGTAAAAACAAGTACAAGATATTTACAATAAGCAGACCTCAGTGCAAGAAAGAGACTTTCCACCACTGAAAAAGCACAGAGGCCAACTTTGACATGAAAAGGTGTAAAAACAAGTACAAGATATTTACAATAAGCAGACCTCAGTGCAAGAAAGAGACTTTCCACCACTGAAAAAGCACAGAGGCCAAATTTGACATTAATACAAGTACAAGATGTTTACAATAAGCAGACCTCAGTGCAAGTAAGAGACTTTCCACCACTGAAAAAGCACAGAGGCCAACTTTGACATTAAAACAAGTACAAGATATTTACAATAAGCAGACCTCAGTGCAAGAAAGAGACTTTCCACCACTGAAAAAGCACAGAGGCCAACTTTGACATTAAAACACGTACAAGATATTTACAATAAGCAGACCTCAGTGCAAGAAAGAGACTTTCCACCACTGAAAAAGCACAGAGGCCAACTTTAACATTAAAAGGTGTAAAAACAATTACAAGATATTTAAAATAAGCAGACCTCAGTGCAAGAAAGAGACTTTCCACCACTGAAAAAGCACAGAGGCCAACTTTGACATGAAAAGGTCTAAAAACAATTACAAGATATTTACAATAAGCAGACCTCAGTGCAAGAAAGGGACTTTCCACCACTGAAAAAGCACAGAGGCCAACTTTGACATTAAAACAAGTACAAGATATTTAAAATAAGCAGACCTCAGTGAAAGAAAGACACTTTCCAACACTGAAAAAGCACAAAGGCCAACTTTGACATGAAAAGGTGTAAAAACAAGTACAAGATATTTACAATAAGCAGACCTCAGTGAAAGAAAGACACTTTCCACCACTGAAAAAGCACAAAGGCCAACTTTGACATGAAAAGGTGTAAAAACAAGTACAAGATATTTACAATAGGCAGACCTCAGTGCAAGAAAGAGACTTCCCAACACTGAAAAAGCACAAAGGTCAACTTTGACATGAAAAGGTGTAAAAACAAGTACAAGATATTTACAATAAGCAGACCTCAGTGCAAGAAAGAGACTTTCCACAACTAAAGAACCACAAAGGCCAACTTTGACATGAAAATGTCTAAAAAGAAGTACAAGATATTTACAATAAGCAGACCTCAGTGCAAGAAAGAGTCTTTCCGACACTGAAAAGCACAAAGGCCAACTTTGACATGAAAAGGTCTAAAAACAATTACAAGATATTTACAATAAGCAGACCTCAGTGCAAGAAAGAGTCTTTCCGACACTGAAAAAGCACAGAGGCCAACTTTGACATGAAAAGGTGTAAAAACAATTACAAGATATTTACAATAAGCAGACCTCAGTGCAAGCAAGAGACTTTCCACCACTGAAAAAGCACAGAGGCCAACTTTGACATGAAAAGGTGTAAAAACAATTACAAGATATTTACAATAAGCAGACCTCAGTGCAAGAAAGAGTATTTCCACCACTGAAAAAGCACAGAGGCCAACTTTGACATTAAAACAAGTACAAGATATTTACAATAAGCAGACCTCAGTGCAAGAAAGAGTCTTTCCGACACTGAAAAGCACAGAGGCCAACTTTGACATGAAAAGGTCTAAAAACAAGTACAAGATATTTACAATAAGCAGACCTCAGTGCAAGTAAGAGACTTTCCACCACTGAAAAAGCAGAGAGGCCAACTTTGACATTAAAACATGTACAAGATATTTACAATAAGCAGACCTCAGTGCAAGAAAGAGTCTTTCCGACACTGAAAAGCACAGAGGCCAACTTTGACATGAAAAGGTGTAAAAACAAGTACAAGATATTTACAATAAGCAGACCTCAGTGCAAGAAAGAGACTTTCCACCACTGAAAAAGCACAGAGGCCAACTTTGACATGAAAAGGTGTAAAAACAAGTACAAGATATTTACAATAAGCAGACCTCAGTGCAAGAAAGAGACTTTCCACCACTGAAAAAGCACAGAGGCCAACTTTGACATTAAAACAAGTACAAGATATTTACAATAAGCAGACCTCAGTGCAAGTAAGAGACTTTCCACCACTGAAAAAGCACAGAGGCCAACTTTGACATTAAAACAAGTACAAGATATTTACAATAAGCAGACCTCAGTGCAAGAAAGAGTCTTACCACCACTGAAAAAGCACAGAGGCCAACTTTGACATGAAAAGGTGTAAAAACAAGTACAAGATATTTAAAATAAGCAGACCTCAGTGCAAGAAAGAGACTTTCCACCACTGAAAAAGCACAGAGGCCAACTTTGACATTAAAATAAGTACAAGATATTTACAATAAGCAGACCTCAGTGCAAGAAAGAGACTTTCCACAACTAAAGAACCACAAAGGCCAACTTTGACATGAAAATGTCTAAAAAGAAGTACAAGATATTTACAATAAGCAGACCTCAGTGCAAGAAAGAGTCTTTCCGACACTGAAAAGCACAAAGGCCAACTTTGACATGAAAAGGTCTAAAAACAATTACAAGATATTTACAATAAGCAGACCTCAGTGCAAGAAAGAGTCTTTCCGACACTGAAAAGCACAAAGGCCAACTTTGACATGAAAAGGTCTAAAAACAATTACAAGATATTTACAATAAGCAGACCTCAGTGCAAGTAAGAGACTTTCCACCACTGAAAAAGCACAGAGGCCAACTTTGACATTAAAACAAGTACAAGATATTTACAATAAGCTGACCTCAGTGCAAGAAAGAGACTTTCCACCACTAAAGAACCACAAAGGCCAACTTTGACATGAAAAGGTCTAAAAACAAGTACAAGATATTTACAATAAGCAGACCTCAGTGCAAGAAAGAGTCTTTACAACACTGAAAAGCACAGAGGCCAACTTTGACATGAAAAGGTCTAAAAACAAGTACAAGATATTTACAATAAGCAGACCTCAGTGCAAGTAAGAGACTTTCCACCACTGAAAAAGCACAGAGGCCAACTTTGACATTAAAACAAGTACAAGATATTTACAATAAGCAGACCTCAGTGCAAGAAAGAGTCTTTCCACCACTGAAAAAGCACAGAGGCCAACTTTGACATTAAAACAAGTACAAGATATTTACAATAAGCAGACCTCAGTGCAAGAAAGAGTCTTTCCGACACTGAAAAGCACAGAGGCCAACTTTGACATGAAAAGGTCTAAAAACAAGTACAAGATATTTACAATAAGCAGACCTCAGTGCAAGTAACAGACTTTCCACCACTGAAAAAGCAGAGAGGCCAACTTTGACATTAAAACATGTACAAGATATTTACAATAAGCAGACCTCAGTGCAAGAAAGAGTCTTTCCGACACTGAAAAGCACAGAGGCCAACTTTGACATGAAAAGGTGTAAAAACAAGTACAAGATATTTACAATAAGCAGACCTCAGTGCAAGAAAGAGACTTTCCACCACTGAAAAAGCACAGAGGCCAACTTTGACATGAAAAGGTGTAAAAACAAGTACAAGATATTTACAATAAGCAGACCTCAGTGCAAGAAAGAGACTTTCCACCACTGAAAAAGCACAGAGGCCAAATTTGACATTAATACAAGTACAAGATGTTTACAATAAGCAGACCTCAGTGCAAGTAAGAGACTTTCCACCACTGAAAAAGCACAGAGGCCAACTTTGACATTAAAACAAGTACAAGATATTTACAATAAGCAGACCTCAGTGCAAGAAAGAGACTTTCCACCACTGAAAAAGCACAGAGGCCAACTTTGACATTAAAACAAGTACAAGATATTTACAATAAGCAGACCTCAGTGCAAGAAAGAGACTTTCCACCACTGAAAAAGCACAGAGGCCAACTTTAACATTAAAAGGTGTAAAAACAATTACAAGATATTTAAAATAAGCAGACCTCAGTGCAAGAAAGAGACTTTCCACCACTGAAAAAGCACAGAGGCCAACTTTGACATGAAAAGGTGTAAAAACAAGTACAAGATATTTACAATGAGCAGACCTCAGTGCAAGTAAGAGACTTTCCACCACTGAAAAAGCACAGAGGCCAACTTTGACATGAAAAGGTGTAAAAACAAGTACAAGATATTTACAATAAGCAGACCTCAGTGCAAGTAAGAGACTTTCCACCACTGAAAAAGCACAGAGGCCAACTTTGACATTAAAACAAGTACAAGATATTTACAATAAGCAGACCTCAGTGCAAGAAAGAGTCTTTCCACCACTGAAAAAGCACAGAGGCCAACTTTGACATTAAAACAAGTACAAGATATTTACAATAAGCAGACCTCAGTGCAAGAAAGAGTCTTTCCGACACTGAAAAGCACAGAGGCCAACTTTGACATGAAAAGGTCTAAAAACAAGTACAAGATATTTACAATAAGCAGACCTCAGTGCAAGTAACAGACTTTCCACCACTGAAAAAGCAGAGAGGCCAACTTTGACATTAAAACATGTACAAGATATTTACAATAAGCAGACCTCAGTGCAAGAAAGAGTCTTTCCGACACTGAAAAGCACAGAGGCCAACTTTGACATGAAAAGGTGTAAAAACAAGTACAAGATATTTACAATAAGCAGACCTCAGTGCAAGAAAGAGACTTTCCACCACTGAAAAAGCACAGAGGCCAACTTTGACATGAAAAGGTGTAAAAACAAGTACAAGATATTTACAATAAGCAGACCTCAGTGCAAGAAAGAGACTTTCCACCACTGAAAAAGCACAGAGGCCAAATTTGACATTAATACAAGTACAAGATGTTTACAATAAGCAGACCTCAGTGCAAGTAAGAGACTTTCCACCACTGAAAAAGCACAGAGGCCAACTTTGACATTAAAACAAGTACAAGATATTTACAATAAGCAGACCTCAGTGCAAGAAAGAGACTTTCCACCACTGAAAAAGCACAGAGGCCAACTTTGACATTAAAACACGTACAAGATATTTACAATAAGCAGACCTCAGTGCAAGAAAGAGACTTTCCACCACTGAAAAAGCACAGAGGCCAACTTTAACATTAAAAGGTGTAAAAACAATTACAAGATATTTAAAATAAGCAGACCTCAGTGCAAGAAAGAGACTTTCCACCACTGAAAAAGCACAGAGGCCAACTTTGACATGAAAAGGTCTAAAAACAAGTACAAGATATTTACAATGAGCAGACCTCAGTGCAAGTAAGAGACTTTCCACCACTGAAAAAGCACAGAGGCCAACTTTGATATGAAAAGGTGTAAAAACAAGTACAAGATATTTACAATAAGCAGACCTCAGTGCAAGAAAGGGACTTTCCACCACTGAAAAAGCACAGAGGCCAACTTTGACATTAAAACAAGTACAAGATATTTAAAATAAGCAGACCTCAGTGAAAGAAAGACACTTTCCAACACTGAAAAAGCACAAAGGCCAACTTTGACATGAAAAGGTGTAAAAACAAGTACAAGATATTTACAATAAGCAGACCTCAGTGAAAGAAAGACACTTTCCACCACTGAAAAAGCACAAAGGCCAACTTTGACATGAAAAGGTGTAAAAACAAGTACAAGATATTTACAATAAGCAGACCTCAGTGCAAGAAAGAGACTTTCCACCACTGAAAAAGCACAGAGGCCAAATTTGACATTAATACAAGTACAAGATGTTTACAATAAGCAGACCTCAGTGCAAGTAAGAGACTTTCCACCACTGAAAAAGCACAGAGGCCAACTTTGACATTAAAACAAGTACAAGATATTTACAATAAGCAGACCTCAGTGCAAGAAAGAGACTTTCCACCACTGAAAAAGCACAGAGGCCAACTTTGACATTAAAACACGTACAAGATATTTACAATAAGCAGACCTCAGTGCAAGAAAGAGACTTTCCACCACTGAAAAAGCACAGAGGCCAACTTTAACATTAAAAGGTGTAAAAACAATTACAAGATATTTAAAATAAGCAGACCTCAGTGCAAGAAAGAGACTTTCCACCACTGAAAAAGCACAGAGGCCAACTTTGACATGAAAAGGTCTAAAAACAAGTACAAGATATTTACAATGAGCAGACCTCAGTGCAAGTAAGAGACTTTCCACCACTGAAAAAGCACAGAGGCCAACTTTGATATGAAAAGGTGTAAAAACAAGTACAAGATATTTACAATAAGCAGACCTCAGTGCAAGAAAGGGACTTTCCACCACTGAAAAAGCACAGAGGCCAACTTTGACATTAAAACAAGTACAAGATATTTAAAATAAGCAGACCTCAGTGAAAGAAAGACACTTTCCAACACTGAAAAAGCACAAAGGCCAACTTTGACATGAAAAGGTGTAAAAACAAGTACAAGATATTTACAATAAGCAGACCTCAGTGAAAGAAAGACACTTTCCACCACTGAAAAAGCACAAAGGCCAACTTTGACATGAAAAGGTGTAAAAACAAGTACAAGATATTTACAATAGGCAGACCTCAGTGCAAGAAAGAGACTTCCCAACACTGAAAAAGCACAAAGGTCAACTTTGACATGAAAAGGTGTAAAAACAAGTACAAGATATTTACAATAAGCAGACCTCAGTGCAAGAAAGAGACTTTCCACAACTAAAGAACCACAAAGGCCAACTTTGACATGAAAATGTCTAAAAAGAAGTACAAGATATTTACAATAAGCAGACCTCAGTGCAAGAAAGAGTCTTTCCGACACTGAAAAGCACAAAGGCCAACTTTGACATGAAAAGGTCTAAAAACAATTACAAGATATTTACAATAAGCAGACCTCAGTGCAAGAAAGAGTCTTTCCGACACTGAAAAAGCACAGAGGCCAACTTTGACATGAAAAGGTGTAAAAACAATTACAAGATATTTACAATAAGCAGACCTCAGTGCAAGAAAGAGACTTTCCACCACTGAAAAAGCACAGAGGCCAACTTTGACATGAAAAGGTGTAAAAACAATTACAAGATATTTACAATAAGCAGACCTCAGTGCAAGAAAGAGTATTTCCACCACTGAAAAAGCACAGAGGCCAACTTTGACATTAAAACAAGTACAAGATATTTACAATAAGCAGACCTCAGTGCAAGAAAGAGTCTTTCCGACACTGAAAAGCACAGAGGCCAACTTTGACATGAAAAGGTCTAAAAACAAGTACAAGATATTTACAATAAGCAGACCTCAGTGCAAGTAAGAGACTTTCCACCACTGAAAAAGCAGAGAGGCCAACTTTGACATTAAAACATGTACAAGATATTTACAATAAGCAGACCTCAGTGCAAGAAAGAGTCTTTCCGACACTGAAAAGCACAGAGGCCAACTTTGACATGAAAAGGTGTAAAAACAAGTACAAGATATTTACAATAAGCAGACCTCAGTGCAAGAAAGAGACTTTCCACCACTGAAAAAGCACAGAGGCCAACTTTGACATGAAAAGGTGTAAAAACAAGTACAAGATATTTACAATAAGCAGACCTCAGTGCAAGAAAGAGACTTTCCACCACTGAAAAAGCACAGAGGCCAACTTTTACATTAAAACAAGTACAAGATATTTACAATAAGCAGACCTCAGTGCAAGTAAGAGACTTTCCACCACTGAAAAAGCACAGAGGCCAACTTTGACATTAAAACAAGTACAAGATATTTACAATAAGCAGACCTCAGTGCAAGAAAGAGTCTTACCACCACTGAAAAAGCACAGAGGCCAACTTTGACATGAAAAGGTGTAAAAACAAGTACAAGATATTTAAAATAAGCAGACCTCAGTGCAAGAAAGAGACTTTCCACCACTGAAAAAGCACAGAGGCCAACTTTGACATTAAAATAAGTACAAGATATTTACAATAAGCAGACCTCAGTGCAAGAAAGAGACTTTCCACAACTAAAGAACCACAAAGGCCAACTTTGACATGAAAATGTCTAAAAAGAAGTACAAGATATTTACAATAAGCAGACCTCAGTGCAAGAAAGAGTCTTTCCGACACTGAAAAGCACAAAGGCCAACTTTGACATGAAAAGGTCTAAAAACAATTACAAGATATTTACAATAAGCAGACCTCAGTGCAAGAAAGAGTCTTTCCGACACTGAAAAGCACAAAGGCCAACTTTGACATGAAAAGGTCTAAAAACAATTACAAGATATTTACAATAAGCAGACCTCAGTGCAAGTAAGAGACTTTCCACCACTGAAAAAGCACAGAGGCCAACTTTGACATTAAAACAAGTACAAGATATTTACAATAAGCTGACCTCAGTGCAAGAAAGAGACTTTCCACCACTAAAGAACCACAAAGGCCAACTTTGACATGAAAAGGTCTAAAAACAAGTACAAGATATTTACAATAAGCAGACCTCAGTGCAAGAAAGAGTCTTTACAACACTGAAAAGCACAGAGGCCAACTTTGACATGAAAAGGTCTAAAAACAAGTACAAGATATTTACAATAAGCAGACCTCAGTGCAAGTAAGAGACTTTCCACCACTGAAAAAGCACAGAGGCCAACTTTGACATTAAAACAAGTACAAGATATTTACAATAAGCAGACCTCAGTGCAAGAAAGAGTCTTTCCACCACTGAAAAAGCACAGAGGCCAACTTTGACATTAAAACAAGTACAAGATATTTACAATAAGCAGACCTCAGTGCAAGAAAGAGTCTTTCCGACACTGAAAAGCACAGAGGCCAACTTTGACATGAAAAGGTCTAAAAACAAGTACAAGATATTTACAATAAGCAGACCTCAGTGCAAGTAACAGACTTTCCACCACTGAAAAAGCAGAGAGGCCAACTTTGACATTAAAACATGTACAAGATATTTACAATAAGCAGACCTCAGTGCAAGAAAGAGTCTTTCCGACACTGAAAAGCACAGAGGCCAACTTTGACATGAAAAGGTGTAAAAACAAGTACAAGATATTTACAATAAGCAGACCTCAGTGCAAGAAAGAGACTTTCCACCACTGAAAAAGCACAGAGGCCAACTTTGACATGAAAAGGTGTAAAAACAAGTACAAGATATTTACAATAAGCAGACCTCAGTGCAAGAAAGAGACTTTCCACCACTGAAAAAGCACAGAGGCCAAATTTGACATTAATACAAGTACAAGATGTTTACAATAAGCAGACCTCAGTGCAAGTAAGAGACTTTCCACCACTGAAAAAGCACAGAGGCCAACTTTGACATTAAAACAAGTACAAGATATTTACAATAAGCAGACCTCAGTGCAAGAAAGAGACTTTCCACCACTGAAAAAGCACAGAGGCCAACTTTGACATTAAAACAAGTACAAGATATTTACAATAAGCAGACCTCAGTGCAAGAAAGAGACTTTCCACCACTGAAAAAGCACAGAGGCCAACTTTAACATTAAAAGGTGTAAAAACAATTACAAGATATTTAAAATAAGCAGACCTCAGTGCAAGAAAGAGACTTTCCACCACTGAAAAAGCACAGAGGCCAACTTTGACATGAAAAGGTGTAAAAACAAGTACAAGATATTTACAATGAGCAGACCTCAGTGCAAGTAAGAGACTTTCCACCACTGAAAAAGCACAGAGGCCAACTTTGACATGAAAAGGTGTAAAAACAAGTACAAGATATTTACAATAAGCAGACCTCAGTGCAAGTAAGAGACTTTCCACCACTGAAAAAGCACAGAGGCCAACTTTGACATTAAAACAAGTACAAGATATTTACAATAAGCAGACCTCAGTGCAAGAAAGAGTCTTTCCGACACTGAAAAGCACAGAGGCCAACTTTGACATGAAAAGGTCTAAAAACAAGTACAAGATATTTACAATAAGCAGACCTCAGTGCAAGAAAGAGTCTTTCCACCACTGAAAAAGCACAGAGGCCAACTTTGACATTAAAACAAGTACAAGATATTTACAATAAGCAGACCTCAGTGCAAGAAAGAGTCTTTCCGACACTGAAAAGCACAGAGGCCAACTTTGACATGAAAAGGTCTAAAAACAAGTACAAGATATTTACAATAAGCAGACCTCAGTGCAAGTAACAGACTTTCCACCACTGAAAAAGCAGAGAGGCCAACTTTGACATTAAAACATGTACAAGATATTTACAATAAGCAGACCTCAGTGCAAGAAAGAGTCTTTCCGACACTGAAAAGCACAGAGGCCAACTTTGACATGAAAAGGTGTAAAAACAAGTACAAGATATTTACAATAAGCAGACCTCAGTGCAAGAAAGAGACTTTCCACCACTGAAAAAGCACAGAGGCCAACTTTGACATGAAAAGGTGTAAAAACAAGTACAAGATATTTACAATAAGCAGACCTCAGTGCAAGAAAGAGACTTTCCACCACTGAAAAAGCACAGAGGCCAAATTTGACATTAATACAAGTACAAGATGTTTACAATAAGCAGACCTCAGTGCAAGTAAGAGACTTTCCACCACTGAAAAAGCACAGAGGCCAACTTTGACATTAAAACAAGTACAAGATATTTACAATAAGCAGACCTCAGTGCAAGAAAGAGACTTTCCACCACTGAAAAAGCACAGAGGCCAACTTTGACATTAAAACACGTACAAGATATTTACAATAAGCAGACCTCAGTGCAAGAAAGAGACTTTCCACCACTGAAAAAGCACAGAGGCCAACTTTAACATTAAAAGGTGTAAAAACAATTACAAGATATTTAAAATAAGCAGACCTCAGTGCAAGAAAGAGACTTTCCACCACTGAAAAAGCACAGAGGCCAACTTTGACATGAAAAGGTCTAAAAACAAGTACAAGATATTTACAATGAGCAGACCTCAGTGCAAGTAAGAGACTTTCCACCACTGAAAAAGCACAGAGGCCAACTTTGATATGAAAAGGTGTAAAAACAAGTACAAGATATTTACAATAAGCAGACCTCAGTGCAAGAAAGGGACTTTCCACCACTGAAAAAGCACAGAGGCCAACTTTGACATTAAAACAAGTACAAGATATTTAAAATAAGCAGACCTCAGTGAAAGAAAGACACTTTCCAACACTGAAAAAGCACAAAGGCCAACTTTGACATGAAAAGGTGTAAAAACAAGTACAAGATATTTACAATAAGCAGACCTCAGTGAAAGAAAGACACTTTCCACCACTGAAAAAGCACAAAGGCCAACTTTGACATGAAAAGGTGTAAAAACAAGTACAAGATATTTACAATAGGCAGACCTCAGTGCAAGAAAGAGACTTCCCAACACTGAAAAAGCACAAAGGTCAACTTTGACATGAAAAGGTGTAAAAACAAGTACAAGATATTTACAATAAGCAGACCTCAGTGCAAGAAAGAGACTTTCCACAACTAAAGAACCACAAAGGCCAACTTTGACATGAAAATGTCTAAAAAGAAGTACAAGATATTTACAATAAGCAGACCTCAGTGCAAGAAAGAGTCTTTCCGACACTGAAAAGCACAAAGGCCAACTTTGACATGAAAAGGTCTAAAAACAATTACAAGATATTTACAATAAGCAGACCTCAGTGCAAGAAAGAGTCTTTCCGACACTGAAAAAGCACAGAGGCCAACTTTGACATGAAAAGGTGTAAAAACAATTACAAGATATTTACAATAAGCAGACCTCAGTGCAAGCAAGAGACTTTCCACCACTGAAAAAGCACAGAGGCCAACTTTGACATGAAAAGGTGTAAAAACAATTACAAGATATTTACAATAAGCAGACCTCAGTGCAAGAAAGAGTATTTCCACCACTGAAAAAGCACAGAGGCCAACTTTGACATTAAAACAAGTACAAGATATTTACAATAAGCAGACCTCAGTGCAAGAAAGAGTCTTTCCGACACTGAAAAGCACAGAGGCCAACTTTGACATGAAAAGGTCTAAAAACAAGTACAAGATATTTACAATAAGCAGACCTCAGTGCAAGTAAGAGACTTTCCACCACTGAAAAAGCAGAGAGGCCAACTTTGACATTAAAACATGTACAAGATATTTACAATAAGCAGACCTCAGTGCAAGAAAGAGTCTTTCCGACACTGAAAAGCACAGAGGCCAACTTTGACATGAAAAGGTGTAAAAACAAGTACAAGATATTTACAATAAGCAGACCTCAGTGCAAGAAAGAGACTTTCCACCACTGAAAAAGCACAGAGGCCAACTTTGACATGAAAAGGTGTAAAAACAAGTACAAGATATTTACAATAAGCAGACCTCAGTGCAAGAAAGAGACTTTCCACCACTGAAAAAGCACAGAGGCCAACTTTGACATTAAAACAAGTACAAGATATTTACAATAAGCAGACCTCAGTGCAAGTAAGAGACTTTCCACCACTGAAAAAGCACAGAGGCCAACTTTGACATTAAAACAAGTACAAGATATTTACAATAAGCAGACCTCAGTGCAAGAAAGAGTCTTACCACCACTGAAAAAGCACAGAGGCCAACTTTGACATGAAAAGGTGTAAAAACAAGTACAAGATATTTAAAATAAGCAGACCTCAGTGCAAGAAAGAGACTTTCCACCACTGAAAAAGCACAGAGGCCAACTTTGACATTAAAATAAGTACAAGATATTTACAATAAGCAGACCTCAGTGCAAGAAAGAGACTTTCCACAACTAAAGAACCACAAAGGCCAACTTTGACATGAAAATGTCTAAAAAGAAGTACAAGATATTTACAATAAGCAGACCTCAGTGCAAGAAAGAGTCTTTCCGACACTGAAAAGCACAAAGGCCAACTTTGACATGAAAAGGTCTAAAAACAATTACAAGATATTTACAATAAGCAGACCTCAGTGCAAGAAAGAGTCTTTCCGACACTGAAAAGCACAAAGGCCAACTTTGACATGAAAAGGTCTAAAAACAATTACAAGATATTTACAATAAGCAGACCTCAGTGCAAGTAAGAGACTTTCCACCACTGAAAAAGCACAGAGGCCAACTTTGACATTAAAACAAGTACAAGATATTTACAATAAGCTGACCTCAGTGCAAGAAAGAGACTTTCCACCACTAAAGAACCACAAAGGCCAACTTTGACATGAAAAGGTCTAAAAACAAGTACAAGATATTTACAATAAGCAGACCTCAGTGCAAGTAAGAGACTTTCCACCACTGAAAAAGCACAGAGGCCAACTTTGACATTAAAACAAGTACAAGATATTTACAATAAGCAGACCTCAGTGCAAGAAAGAGTCTTTCCACCACTGAAAAAGCACAGAGGCCAACTTTGACATTAAAACAAGTACAAGATATTTACAATAAGCAGACCTCAGTGCAAGAAAGAGTCTTTCCGACACTGAAAAGCACAGAGGCCAACTTTGACATGAAAAGGTCTAAAAACAAGTACAAGATATTTACAATAAGCAGACCTCAGTGCAAGTAACAGACTTTCCACCACTGAAAAAGCAGAGAGGCCAACTTTGACATTAAAACATGTACAAGATATTTACAATAAGCAGACCTCAGTGCAAGAAAGAGTCTTTCCGACACTGAAAAGCACAGAGGCCAACTTTGACATGAAAAGGTGTAAAAACAAGTACAAGATATTTACAATAAGCAGACCTCAGTGCAAGAAAGAGACTTTCCACCACTGAAAAAGCACAGAGGCCAACTTTGACATGAAAAGGTGTAAAAACAAGTACAAGATATTTACAATAAGCAGACCTCAGTGCAAGAAAGAGACTTTCCACCACTGAAAAAGCACAGAGGCCAAATTTGACATTAATACAAGTACAAGATGTTTACAATAAGCAGACCTCAGTGCAAGTAAGAGACTTTCCACCACTGAAAAAGCACAGAGGCCAACTTTGACATTAAAACAAGTACAAGATATTTACAATAAGCAGACCTCAGTGCAAGAAAGAGACTTTCCACCACTGAAAAAGCACAGAGGCCAACTTTGACATTAAAACAAGTACAAGATATTTACAATAAGCAGACCTCAGTGCAAGAAAGAGACTTTCCACCACTGAAAAAGCACAGAGGCCAACTTTAACATTAAAAGGTGTAAAAACAATTACAAGATATTTAAAATAAGCAGACCTCAGTGCAAGAAAGAGACTTTCCACCACTGAAAAAGCACAGAGGCCAACTTTGACATGAAAAGGTCTAAAAACAAGTACAAGATATTTACAATGAGCAGACCTCAGTGCAAGTAAGAGACTTTCCACCACTGAAAAAGCACAGAGGCCAACTTTGATATGAAAAGGTGTAAAAACAAGTACAAGATATTTACAATAAGCAGACCTCAGTGCAAGAAAGGGACTTTCCACCACTGAAAAAGCACAGAGGCCAACTTTGACATTAAAACAAGTACAAGATATTTAAAATAAGCAGACCTCAGTGAAAGAAAGACACTTTCCACCACTGAAAAAGCACAAAGGCCAACTTTGACATGAAAAGGTGTAAAAACAAGTACAAGATATTTACAATAAGCAGACCTCAGTGAAAGAAAGACACTTTCCACCACTGAAAAAGCACAAAGGCCAACTTTGACATGAAAAGGTGTAAAAACAAGTACAAGATATTTACAATAGGCAGACCTCAGTGCAAGAAAGAGACTTCCCAACACTGAAAAAGCACAAAGGTCAACTTTGACATGAAAAGGTGTAAAAACAAGTACAAGATATTTACAATAAGCAGACCTCAGTGCAAGAAAGAGACTTTCCACAACTAAAGAACCACAAAGGCCAACTTTGACATGAAAATGTCTAAAAAGAAGTACAAGATATTTACAATAAGCAGACCTCAGTGCAAGAAAGAGTCTTTCCGACACTGAAAAGCACAAAGGCCAACTTTGACATGAAAAGGTCTAAAAACAATTACAAGATATTTACAATAAGCAGACCTCAGTGCAAGAAAGAGTCTTTCCGACACTGAAAAAGCACAGAGGCCAACTTTGACATGAAAAGGTGTAAAAACAATTACAAGATATTTACAATAAGCAGACCTCAGTGCAAGCAAGAGACTTTCCACCACTGAAAAAGCACAGAGGCCAACTTTGACATGAAAAGGTGTAAAAACAATTACAAGATATTTACAATAAGCAGACCTCAGTGCAAGTAAGAGACTTTCCACCACTGAAAAACCACAGAGGCCAACTTTGACATGAAAAGGTGGAAAAAAAAGTACAAGATATTTACAATAAGCAGACCTCAGTGCAAGCAAGAGACTTTCCACCACTGAAAAAGCACATAGGCCAACTTTGACATGAAAAGGTGTAAAAACAAGTACAAGATATTTACAATAAGCAGACCTCAGTGCAAGTAAGAGACTTTCCACCACTGAAAAAGCACAGAGGTCAACTTTGACATTAAAACAAGTACAAGATATTTACAATAAGCAGACCTCAGTGCAAGTAAGAGACTTTCCACCACTGAAAAAGCAGAGAGGCCAACTTTGACATTAAAACATGTACAAGATATTTACAATAAGCAGACCTCAGTACAACTAAGAGACTTTCCACCACTGGAAAAGCACAGAGGCCAACTTTGACATGAAAAGGTGTAAAAACAAGTACAAGATATTTACAATAAGCAGACCTCAGTGCAAGAAAGAGACTTTCCACCACTGAAAAAGCACAGAGGCCAACTTTGACATTAAAACAAGTACAAGATATTTACAATAAGCAGACCTCAGTGCAAGAAAGAGACTTTCCACCACTGAAAAAGCACAGAGGCCAACTTTGACATTAAAACAAGTACAAGATATTTACAATAAGCAGACCTCAGTGCAAGAAAGAGACTTTCCACCACTGAAAAAGCACAGAGGCCAACTTTGACATGAAAAGGTCTAAAAACAAGTACAAGATATTTACAATGAGCAGACCTCAGTGCAAGTAAGAGACTTTCCACCACTGAAAAAGCACAGAGGCCAACTTTGACATTAAAACAAGTACAAGATATTTACAATAAGCAGACCTCAGTGCAAGAAAGAGACTTTCCACCACTGAAAAAGCACAGAGGCCAACTTTGACATTAAAACAAGTACAAGATATTTACAATAAGCAGACCTCAGTGCAAGAAAGAGACTTTCCACCACTGAAAAAGCACAGAGGCCAACTTTGACATGAAAAGGTCTAAAAACAAGTACAAGATATTTACAATGAGCAGACCTCAGTGCAAGAAAGGGACTTTCCACCACTGAAAAAGCACAGAGGCCAACTTTGACATTAAAACATGTACAAGATATTTAAAATAAGCAGACCTCAGTGCAAGAAAGACACTTTCCACCACTGAAAAAGCACAAAGGCCAACTTTGACATGAAAAGGTGTAAAAACAAGTACAAGATATTTACAATAAGCAGACCTCAGTGAAAGAAAGACACTTTCCACAACTGAAAAAGCACAAAGGCCAACTTTGACATGAAAAGGTGTAAAAACAAGTACAAGATATTTACAATAGGCAGACCTCAGTGCAAGAAAGAGACTTTCCACCACTGAAAAAGCACAAAGGCCAACTTTGACATGAAAAGGTGTAAAAACAAGTACAAGATATTTACAATAAGCAGACCTCAGTGCAAGAAAGAGACTTCCCAACACTGAAAAAGCACAAAGGTCAACTTTGACATGAAAAGGTGTAAAAACAAGTACAAGATATTTACAATAAGCAGACCTCAGTGCAAGTAAGAGACTTTCCACAACTAAAGAACCACAAAGGCCAACTTTGACATGAAAATGTCGAAAAAGAAGTACAAGATATTTACAATAAGCAGACCTCAGTGCAAGAAAGAGACTTTCCACAACTAAAGAACCACAAAGGCCAACTTTGACATTAAAATAAGTACAAGATATTTACAATAAGCAGACCTCAGTGCAAGAAAGAGACTTTCCACAACTAAAGAACCACAAAGGCCAACTTTGACATGAAAATGTCTAAAAAGAAGTACAAGATATTTACAATAAGCAGACCTCAGTGCAAGAAAGAGTCTTTCCGACACTGAAAAGCACAAAGGCCAACTTTGACATGAAAAGGTCTAAAAACAATTACAAGATATTTACAATAAGCAGACCTCAGTGCAAGAAAGAGTCTTTCCGACACTGAAAAGCACAAAGGCCAACTTTGACATGAAAAGGTCTAAAAACAATTACAAGATATTTACAATAAGCAGACCTCAGTGCAAGTAAGAGACTTTCCACCACTGAAAAAGCACAGAGGCCAACTTTGACATTAAAACAAGTACAAGATATTTACAATAAGCAGACCTCAGTGCAAGAAAGAGTCTTTCCGACACTGAAAAGCACAGAGGCCAACTTTGACATGAAAAGGTCTAAAAACAAGTACAAGATATTTACAATAAGCAGACCTCAGTGCAAGAAAGAGACTTTCCACCACTGAAAAAGCAGAAAGGCCAACTTTGACATTAAAACAAGTACAAGATATTTACAATAAGCAGACCTCAGTGCAAGAAAGAGACTTTACAACACTAAAAAAGCACAAAGGCAAACTTTGACATTAAAACAAGTACAAGATATTTACAATAAGCAGACCTCAGTGCAAGAAAGAGTCTTTCCACCACTGAAAAAGCACAGAGGCCAACTTTGACATTAAAACAAGTACAAGATATTTACAATAAGCAGACCTCAGTGCAAGTAAGAGACTTTCCACCACTGAAAAAGCAGAGAGGCCAACTTTGACATTAAAACATGTACAAGATATTTACAATAAGCAGACCTCAGTGCAAGAAAGAGTCTTTCCGACACTGAAAAAGCACAGAGGCCAACTTTGACATGAAAAGGTCTAAAAACAAGTACAAGATATTTACAATAAGCAGACCTCAGTGCAAGAAAGAGACTTTCCACCACTGAAAAAGCACAGAGGCCAACTTTGACATGAAAAGGTGTAAAAACAAGTACAAGATATTTAAAATAAGCAGACCTCAGTGCAAGTAAGAGACTTTCCACCACTGAAAAAGCACAGAGGCCAACTTTGACATGAAAAGATGTAAAAACAAGTACAAGATATTTACAATAAGCAGACCTCAGTGCAAGAAAGTGTCTTTCCACCACTGAAAAAGCACAGAGGCCAACTTTGACATTAAAAGGTGTAAAAACAAGTACAAGATATTTACAATAAGCAGACCTCAGTGCAAGAAAGTGTCTTTCCACCACTGATAACCATAGAGGCCAACTTTGACATTAAAAGGTGTAAAAACAAGTACAAGATATTTACAATAAGCAGACCTCAGTGCAAGAAAGTGTCTTTCCACCACTGAAAAAGCACAGAGGCCAACTTTGACATGAAAAGATGTAAAAACAAGTACAAGATATTTACAATAAGCAGACCTAAGTGCAAGAAAGTGTCTTTCCACCACTGATAAGCATAGAGGCCAACTTTGACATTAAAAGGTGTAAAAACAAGTACAAGATATTTACAATAAGCAGACCTCAGTGCAAGAAAGTGTCTTTCCACCACTGAAAAAGCACAGAGGCCAACTTTGACATGAAAAGATGTAAAAACAAGTACAAGATATTTACAATAAGCAGACCTAAGTGCAAGAAAGTGTCTTTCCACCACTGATAAGCATAGAGGCCAACTTTGACATTAAAAGGTGTTAAAACAAGTACAAGATATTTACAATGAGCAGACCTCAGTGCAAGAAAGAGACTTTCCACCACTGAAAAAGCACAGAGGCCAACTTTGACATTAAAACAAGTACAAGATATTTACAATGAGCAGACCTCAGTGCAAGTAAGAGACTTTCCACCACTGAAAAAGCACAGAGGCCAACTTTGACATGAAAAGGTGTAAAAACAAGTACAAGATATTTACAATAAGCAGACCTCAGTGCAAGAAAGAGACTTTCCACCACTGAAAAAGCACAGAGGCCAACTTTGACATTAAAACAAGTACAAGATATTTACAATAAGCAGACCTCAGTGCAAGTAAGAGACTTTCCACCACTGAAAAAGCACAGAGGCCAACTTTGACATGAAAAGGTGTAAAAACAATTACAAGATATTTACAATAAGCAGACCTCAGTGCAAGTAAGAGACTTTCCACCACTGAAAAAGCACAGAGGCCAACTTTGACATGAAAAGGTGTAAAAACAAGTACAAGATATTTACAATAAGCAGACCTCAGTGCAAGAAAGTGTCTTTCCACCACTGAAAAAGCACAGAGGCCAACTTTGACATGAAAAGATGTAAAAACAAGTACAAGATATTTACAATAAGCAGACCTAAGTGCAAGAAAGTGTCTTTCCACCACTGATAAGCATAGAGGCCAACTTTGACATTAAAAGGTGTTAAAACAAGTACAAGATATTTACAATGAGCAGACCTCAGTGCAAGAAAGAGACTTTCCACCACTGAAAAAGCACAGAGGCCAACTTTGACATTAAAACAAGTACAAGATATTTACAATAAGCAGACCTCAGTGCAAGGAAGAGACTTTCCACCACTGAAGAAGCACAGAGGCCAACTTTGACATTAAAACAAGTACAAGATATTTGCAATAAGCAGACCTCAGTGCAAGAAAGAGACTTTCCACCACTGAAAAAGTACAGAGGCCAACTTTGACATTCTGCCTGGTTGTCACAAAGTCTTTTTCCCGCGCGCGTGTCACAAAGTCTTTGTTCTGCCTGCGTGTCACAAAGTCTTTGTTCTGCCTGCGTGTCACAAAGTCTTTTTCCCGCGCGCGTGTCACAAACTCTTTGTTCTGCCTGCGTGTCACAAAATCTTTGTTCTGCCTGGTTGTCACAAATTCTTTTTCCCGCGCGCATGTCACAAAGTCTTTGTTCTGCCTGCGTGTCACAAAATCTTTGTCCTGCCTGCGTGTCACAAAGTCTTTTTCCCGCGCACGTGTCACAAAGTCTTTGTTCTACCTGCGTGTCACAAAATCTTTGTTCTGCCTCCGTGTCACAAAGTCTTTGTTTTTCCTGCGTGTCACAAAATCTTTGTTCTGCCTGGTTGTCACAAAGTCTTTTTCCCGCGCACGTGTCACAAAGTCTTTGTACTGCCTACGTGTCACAAAGTCTTTGTTCTGCCTGCGTGTCACAAAGTCTTTTTCCCGCGCGCGTGTCACAAAGTCTTTGTCCCGCATGCGTGTCACAAAGTCTTTGTTCTGCCTGCGTGTCACAAAGTCTTTGTTCTGCCTGCGTGTCACAAAGTCTTTGTCCTGCCTGCGTGTCACAAAGTCTTTGTTCTGCGCATGTTACAAAGTCGTTGTTCTGCCTGCGTGTCACAAAGTCTTTGTTCTGCCTGCGTGTCACAAAGTCTTTTTCCCGCGTGCGTGTCACAAAGTCTTTGTTCTGCCTGCGTGTCACAAAGTCTTTTTCCCGCGTGCGTGTCACAAAGTCTTTGTTCTGCCTAAGTGTCACAAAGTCTTTTTCCCGCGTGCGTGTCACAAAGTCTTTCTTCTGCCTAAGTGTCACAAAGTCTTTTTCCCGCGCACGTGTCACAAAGTCTTTGTACTGCCTACGTGTCACAAAGTCTTTGTTCTGCCTGCGTGTCACAAAGTCTTTTTCCCGCGCACGTGTCACAAAGTCTTTTTCCCGCATGCGTGTCACAAAGTCTTTGTTCTGCCTGCGTGTCACAAAGTCTTTGTTCTGCCTGCGTGTCACAAAGTCTTTGTCCTGCCTGCGTGTCACAAAGTCTTTGTTCTGCGCATGTTACAAAGTCGTTGTTCTGCCTGCGTGTCACAAAGTCTTTGTTCTGCCTGCGTGTCACAAAATCTTTGTTCTGCCTGCGTGTCACAAAGTCTTTTTCCCGCGTGCGTGTCACAAAGTCTTTGTTCTGCCTGCGTGTCACAAAGTCTTTTTCCCGCGTGTGTGTCACAAAGTCTTTGTTCTGCCTAAGTGTCACAAAGTCTTTTTCCCGCGTGCGTGTCACAAAGTCTTTGTTCTGCCTAAGTGTCACAAAGTCTTTGTTCTGCGCGTGTTACAAAGTCTTTGTTCTTCCTGCGTGTCACAAGATCTTTGTTCTGCCTGCGTGTCAGAAAGTCTTTTTCAAGCGCGCGTGTCACAAAATCTTTGTTCTGCATGCGTGTCACAAAATCTTTGTTCTGCCTACGTGTCACAAAGTCTTTGTTCTGTGTGTGTTACAAAGTCTTTGTTCTGCCTACGCGTCACAAAGTCTTTTTCCCGCGCGCATGTCACAAAGTCTTTTGCCCGCATGCGTGTCACAAAGTCTTTGTTCTGCGCGTGTTACAAAGTCTTTGTTCTGCCTGCGTGTCACAAAGTTTTTGTTCTGCCTGCGTGTCAAAAAGTCTTTGTTCTGCGTGTGTTACAAAGTCTTTGTTCTGCCTGCGTGTCACAAAGTCTTTGTCCTGCCTGCGTGTCACAAAGTCTTTGTTCTGCGCATGTTACAAAGTCATTGTTCTGCCTGCGTGTCACAAAGTCTTTGTTCTGCCTGCGTGTCACAAAATCTTTGTTCTGCCTGCGTGTCACAAAGTCTTTTTCCCGCGCGCATGTCACAAAGTCTTTGTTCTGCCTAAGTGTCACAAAGTCTTTTTCCCGCGTGCGTGTCACAAAGTCTTTGTTCTGCCTAAGTGTCACAAAGTCTTTGTTCTGCGCGTGTTACAAAGTCTTTGTTCTTCCTGCGTGTCACAAGATCTTTGTTCTGCCTGCGTGTCAGAAAGTCTTTGTTCTGTGTGTGTTACAAAGTCTTTGTTCTGCCTACGTGTCACAAAGTCTTTTTCTCGCGCGCATGTCACAAAGTCTTTTGCCCGCATGCGTGTCACAAAGTCTTTGTTCTGCCTAAGTGTCACAAAGTCTTTGTTCTGCGCGTGTTACAAAGTCTTTGTTCTGCCTGCGTGTCACAAAGTCTTTGTTCTGCCTGCGTGTCAAAAAGTCTTTGTTCTGCGTGTGTTACAAAGTCTTTGTTCTGCCTGCGTGTTACAAAGTCTTTGTTCTGCCTGCGTGTCACAAACTCTTTGTTCTGCCTGCGTGTCACAAAGTCTTTGTTCTGCCTGCGTGTCACAAAGTCTTTTTCCCGCGCGCGTGTCACAAAGTCTTTGTTCTGCATGCGTGTCACAAAGTCTTTGTTCTGCGTGTGTTACAAAGTCTTTGTTCTGCCTGCGTGTTACAAAGTCTTTTTCCCGCGCGCGTGTCACAAACTCTTTGTTCTGCCTGCGTGTCACAAACTCTTTGTTTTGCCTGCGTGTCACAAAATCTTTGTTCTGCCTGTTTGTCACAAAGTCTTTTTCCCGCGCGCGTGTCACAAACTCTTTGTTCTGCCTGCGTGTTACAAAATCTTTGTTCTGCCTGCGTGTCACAAAGTCTTTTTCCCGCACGCGTGTCACAAACTCTTTGTTCTGCCTGCGTGTCACAAAATCTTTGTTCTGCCTGGTTGTCACAAAGTCTTTTTCCCGCGCGCGTGTCACAAAGTCTTTGTTCTGCCTGCGTGTCACAAAATCTTTGTTCTGCCTGCGTGTCACAAAGTCTTTTTCCCGCGCACGTGTCACAAAGTCTTTGTTCTGCCTGCGTGTCACAAAATCTTTGTTCTGCCTGCGTGTCAGAAAGTCTTTGTTCTGCCTGCGTGTCACAAAATCTTTGTTCTGCCTGCGCGTCACAAAGTCTTTTTCCCGCGTGCGTGTCACAAAGTCTTTGTTCTGCCTGCGTGTCACAAAGTCTTTTTCCCGCGCACGTGTCACAAAGTCTTTGTTCTGCCTACGTGTCACAAAATCTTTGTTCTGCCTGCGTGTCACAAAGTCTTTTTCCCGCGCGCGTGTCACAAAGTCTTTTTCCCGCATGCGTGTCACAAAGTCTTTGTTCTGCGTGTGTTACAAAGTCTTTGTTCTGCCTGCGTGTCACAAAGTCTTTCTTCTGCCTGCGTGTCACAAAGTCTTTGTTCTGCCTGCGTGTCACAAACTCTTTCTTTTGCTTGCGTGTCACAAAATCTTTGTTCTGCCTGGTTGTCACAAAGTCTTTTTCCCGCGCGCGTGTCACAAAGTCTTTGTTCTGCCTGCGTGTCACAAAATCTTTGTTCTGCCTGCGTGTCACAAAGTCTTTTTCCCGCGCGCGTGTCACAAACTCTTTGTTCTGCCTACGTGTCACAAAATCTTTGTTCTGCCTGGTTGTCACAAAGTCTTTTTCCCGCGCGCGTGTCACAAAGTCTTTGTTCTGCCTGCGTGTCACAAAATCTTTGTTCTGCCTGCGTGTCACAAAGTCTTTTTCCCGCGCACGTGTCACAAAGTCTTTGTTCTGCCTGCGTGTCACAAAATCTTTGTTCTGCCTGCGTGTCACAAAGTCTTTGTTCTGCCTGCGTGTCACAAAATCTTTGTTCTGCCTGCGTGTCACAAAGTCTTTTTCCCGCGCGCGTGTCACAAACTCTTTGTTCTGCCTACGTGTCACAAAATCTTTGTTCTGCCTGGTTGTCACAAAGTCTTTTTCCCGCGCGCGTGTCACAAAGTCTTTGTTCTGCCTGCGTGTCACAAAGTCTTTGTTCTGCCTGCGTGTCACAAAGTCTTTTTCCCGCGCGCGTGTCACAAAGTATTTTTCCCGCGCGCGTGTCAGAAAGTCTTTGTTCTGCCTGCGTGTCAGAAAGTCTTTGTTCTGCCTCCGTGTCCCAAACTCTTTTTCCCGCGTGCGTGTCACAAAGTCTTTGTTCTGCCTGCGTGTCCCAAACTCTTTTTCCCGCGTGCGTGTCACAAAGTCTTTGTTCTGCATGCGTGTCACAAAGTCTTTGTTCTGCCTGCGTGTCACAAAGTCTTTTTACCGTGCGTGTCACAAAGTCTTTGTTCTGCCTGCGTGTCACAAAGTCTTTTTCCCGCACGCGTGTCACAAAGTCTTTGTTCTACCTGCGTGTCACAAAGTCTTTGTTGTGCATGCGTGTCACAAAGTCTTTTTCCCGCGCGCGTGTCACAAACTCTTTGTTCTGCCTGCGTGTTACAAAATCTTTGTTCTGCCTGCGTGTCACAAAGTCTTTTTCCCGCACGCGTGTCACAAACTCTTTGTTCTGCCTGCGTGTCACAAAATCTTTGTTCTGCCTGGTTGTCACAAAGTCTTTTTCCCGCGCGCGTGTCACAAAGTCTTTGTTCTGCCTGCATGTCACAAAATCTTTGTTCTGCCTGCGTGTCACAAAGTCTTTTTCCCGCGCACGTGTCACAAAGTCTTTGTTCTGCCTGCGTGTCACAAAATCTTTGTTCTGCCTGCGTGTCACAAAGTCTTTGTTCTGCCTGCGTGTCACAAAATCTTTGTTCTGCCTGCGTGTCACAAAGTCTTTTTCCCGCGTGCGTGTCACAAAGTCTTTGTTCTGCCTGCGTGTCACAAAGTCTTTTTCCCGCGCACGTGTCACAAAGTCTTTGTTCTGCCTGCGTGTCACAAAGTGTTTTTCCCGCACGCGTCACAAAGTCTTTGTTCTGCCTGCGTGTCACAAAGTCTTTTTCCCGCGCGCGTGTCACAAAGTCTTTTTCCCGCATGCGTGTCACAAAGTCTTTGTTCTGTGTGTGTTACAAAGTCTTTGTTCTGCCTACGTGTCACAAAGTCTTTTTCCCGCGCGCATGTCACAAAGTCTTTTGCCCGCATGCGTGTCACAAAGTCTTTGTTCTGCCTAAGTGTCACAAAGTCTTTGTTCTGCGCGTGTTACAAAGTCTTTGTTCTGCCTGCGTGTCACAAAGTTTTTGTTCTGCCTGCGTGTTAAAAAGTCTTTGTTCTGCGTGTGTTACAAAGTCTTTGTTCTGCCTGCGTGTCACAAACTCTTTGTTCTGCCTACGTGTCACAAAATCTTTGTTCTGCCTGGTTGTCACAAAGTCTTTTTCCCGCGCGCGTGTCACAAAGTCTTTGTTCTGCCTGCGTGTCACAAAATCTTTGTTCTGCCTGCGTGTCACAAAGTCTTTTTCCCGCGCACGTGTCACAAAGTCTTTGTTCTGCCTGCGTGTCACAAAATCTTTGTTCTGCTTGCGTGTCACAAAGTCTTTGTTCTGCCTGCGTGTCACAAAATCTTTGTTCTGCCTGCGTGTCACAAAGTCTTTTTCCCGCGCGCGTGTCACAAACTCTTTGTTCTGCCTACGTGTCACAAAATCTTTGTTCTGCCTGGTTGTCACAAAGTCTTTTTCCCGCGCGCGTGTCACAAAGTCTTTGTTCTGCCTGCGTGTCACAAAGTCTTTGTTCTGCCTGCGTGTCACAAAGTCTTTTTCCCGCGCGCGTGTCACAAAGTCTTTTTCCCGCGCGCGTGTCAGAAAGTCTTTGTTCTGCCTGCGTGTCAGAAAGTCTTTGTTCTGCCTCCGTGTCCCAAACTCTTTTTCCCGCGTGCGTGTCACAAAGTCTTTGTTCTGCCTGCGTGTCCCAAACTCTTTTTCCCGCGTGCGTGTCACAAAGTCTTTGTTCTGCATGCGTGTCACAAAGTCTTTGTTCTGCCTGCGTGTCACAAAGTCTTTTTACCGTGCGTGTCACAAAGTCTTTGTTCTGCCTGCGTGTCACAAAGTCTTTTTCCCGCGCGCGTGTCACAAACTCTTTGTTCTGCCTGCGTGTTACAAAATCTTTGTTCTGCCTGCGTGTCACAAAGTCTTTTTCCCGCACGCGTGTCACAAACTCTTTGTTCTGCCTGCGTGTCACAAAATCTTTGTTCTGCCTGGTTGTCACAAAGTCTTTTTCCCGCGCGCGTGTCACAAAGTCTTTGTTCTGCCTGCATGTCACAAAATCTTTGTTCTGCCTGCGTGTCACAAAGTCTTTTTCCCGCGCACGTGTCACAAAGTCTTTGTTCTGCCTGCGTGTCACAAAATCTTTGTTCTGCCTGCGTGTCACAAAGTCTTTGTTCTGCCTGCGTGTCACAAAATCTTTGTTCTGCCTGCGTGTCACAAAGTCTTTTTCCCGCGTGCGTGTCACAAAGTCTTTGTTCTGCCTGCGTGTCACAAAGTCTTTTTCCCGCGCACGTGTCACAAAGTCTTTGTTCTGCCTACGTGTCACAAAATCTTTGTTCTGCCTGCGTGTCACAAAGTCTTTTTCCCGCGCGCGTGTCACAAAGTCTTTTTCCCGCGCGCGTGTCACAAAGTCTTTTTCCCGCATGCGTGTCACAAAGTCTTTGTTCTGTGTGTGTTACAAAGTCTTTGTTCTGCCTACGTGTCACAAAGTCTTTTTCCCGCGTGCATGTCACAAAGTCTTTTGCCCGCATGCGTGTCACAAAGTCTTTGTTCTGCCTAAGTGTCACAAAGTCTTTGTTCTGCGCGTGTTACAAAGTCTTTGTTCTGCCTGCGTGTCACAAAGTTTTTGTTCTGCCTGCGTTTCAAAAAGTCTTTGTTCTGCGTGTGTTACAAAGTCTTTGTTCTGCCTGCGTGTCACAAAGTCTTTGTCCTGCCTGCGTGTCACAAAGTCTTTGTTCTGCGCATGTTACAAAGTCATTGTTCTACCTGCGTGTCACAAAGTCTTTGTTCTGCCTGCGTGTCACAAAATCTTTGTTCTGCCTGCGTGTCACAAAGTCTTTTTCCCGCGCGCATGTCACAAAGTCTTTGTTCTGCCTAAGTGTCACAAAGTCTTTTTCCCGCGTGCGTGTCACAAAGTCTTTGTTCTGCCTAAGTGTCACAAAGTCTTTGTTCTGCGCGTGTTACAAAGTCTTTGTTCTTCCTGCGTGTCACAAGATCTTTGTTCTGCCTGCGTGTCAGAAAGTCTTTGTTCTGTGTGTGTTACAAAGTCTTTGTTCTGCCTACGTGTCACAAAGTCTTTTTCCCGCGCGCATGTCACAAAGTCTTTTGCCCGCATGCGTGTCACAAAGTCTTTGTTCTGCCTAAGTGTCACAAAGTCTTTGTTCTGCACGTGTTACAAAGTCTTTGTTCTGCCTGCGTGTCACAAAGTCTTTGTTCTGCCTGCGTGTCAAAAAGTCTTTGTTCTGCGTGTGTTACAAAGTCTTTGTTCTGCCTGCGTGTTACAAAGTCTTTGTTCTGCCTGCGTGTCACAAACTCTTTGTTCTGCCTGCGTGTCACAAAGTCTTTGTTCTGCCTGCGTGTCACAAAGTCTTTTTCCCGCGCGCGTGTCACAAAGTCTTTGTTCTGCATGCGTGTCACAAAGTCTTTGTTCTGCGTGTGTTACAAAGTCTTTGTTCTGCCTGCGTGTTACAAAGTCTTTTTCCCGCGCGCGTGTCACAAACTCTTTGTTCTGCCTGCGTGTCACAAACTCTTTGTTTTGCCTGCGTGTCACAAAATCTTTGTTCTGCCTGTTTGTCACAAAGTCTTTTTCCCGCGCGCGTGTCACAAACTCTTTGTTCTGCCTGCGTGTTACAAAATCTTTGTTCTGCCTGCGTGTCACAAAGTCTTTTTCCCGCACGCGTGTCACAAACTCTTTGTTCTGCCTGCGTGTCACAAAATCTTTGTTCTGCCTGGTTGTCACAAAGTCTTTTTCCCGCGCGCGTGTCACAAAGTCTTTGTTCTGCCTGCGTGTCACAAAATCTTTGTTCTGCCTGCGTGTCACAAAGTCTTTTTCCCACGCACGTGTCACAAAGTCTTTGTTCTGCCTGCGTGTCACAAAATCTTTGTTCTGCCTGCGTGTCACAAAGTCTTTGTTCTGCCTGCGTGTCACAAAATCTTTGTTCTGCCTGCGTGTCACAAAGTCTTTTTCCCGCGTGCGTGTCACAAAGTCTTTGTTCTGCCTGCGTGTCACAAAGTCTTTTTCCCGCGCACGTGTCACAAAGTCTTTGTTCTGCCTACGTGTCACAAAATCTTTGTTCTGCCTGCGTGTCACAAAGTCTTTTTCCCGCGCGCGTGTCACAAAGTCTTTTTCCCGCGCGCATGTCACAAAGTCTTTTGCCCGCATGCGTGTCACAAAGTCTTTGTTCTGCCTAAGTGTCACAAAGTCTTTGTTCTGCACGTGTTACAAAGTCTTTGTTCTGCCTGCGTGTCACAAAGTCTTTGTTCTGCCTGCGTGTCAAAAAGTCTTTGTTCTGCGTGTGTTACAAAGTCTTTGTTCTGCCTGCGTGTTACAAAGTCTTTGTTCTGCCTGCGTGTCACAAACTCTTTGTTCTGCCTGCGTGTCACAAAGTCTTTGTTCTGCCTGCGTGTCACAAAGTCTTTTTCCCGCGCGCGTGTCACAAAGTCTTTGTTCTGCATGCGTGTCACAAAGTCTTTGTTCTGCGTGTGTTACAAAGTCTTTGTTCTGCCTGCGTGTTACAAAGTCTTTTTCCCGCGCGCGTGTCACAAACTCTTTGTTCTGCCTGCGTGTCACAAACTCTTTGTTTTGCCTGCGTGTCACAAAATCTTTGTTCTGCCTGTTTGTCACAAAGTCTTTTTCCCGCGCGCGTGTCACAAACTCTTTGTTCTGCCTGCGTGTTACAAAATCTTTGTTCTGCCTGCGTGTCACAAAGTCTTTTTCCCGCACGCGTGTCACAAACTCTTTGTTCTGCCTGCGTGTCACAAAATCTTTGTTCTGCCTGGTTGTCACAAAGTCTTTTTCCCGCGCGCGTGTCACAAAGTCTTTGTTCTGCCTGCGTGTCACAAAATCTTTGTTCTGCCTGCGTGTCACAAAGTCTTTTTCCCACGCACGTGTCACAAAGTCTTTGTTCTGCCTGCGTGTCACAAAATCTTTGTTCTGCCTGCGTGTCACAAAGTCTTTGTTCTGCCTGCGTGTCACAAAATCTTTGTTCTGCCTGCGTGTCACAAAGTCTTTTTCCCGCGTGCGTGTCACAAAGTCTTTGTTCTGCCTGCGTGTCACAAAGTCTTTTTCCCGCGCACGTGTCACAAAGTCTTTGTTCTGCCTACGTGTCACAAAATCTTTGTTCTGCCTGCGTGTCACAAAGTCTTTTTCCCGCGCGCGTGTCACAAAGTCTTTTTCCCGCATGCGTGTCACAAAGTCTTTGTTCTGCGTGTGTTACAAAGTCTTTGTTCTGCCTGCGTGTCACAAAGTCTTTGTTCTGCCTGCGTGTCACAAAGTCTTTGTTCTGCCTGCGTGTCACAAACTCTTTGTTTTGCCTGCGTGTCACAAAATCTTTGTTCTGCCTGGTTGTCACAAAGTCTTTTTCCCGCGCGCGTGTCACAAAGTCTTTGTTCTGCCTGCGTGTCACAAAATCTTTGTTCTGCCTGCGTGTCACAAAGTCTTTTTCCCGCGCGCGTTACACAAACTCTTTGTTCTGCCTACGTGTCACAAAATCTTTGTTCTGCCTGGTTGTCACAAAGTCTTTTTCCCGCGCGCGTGTCACAAAGTCTTTGTTCTGCCTGCGTGTCACAAAATCTTTGTTCTGCCTGCGTGTCACAAAGTCTTTTTCCCGCGCACGTGTCACAAAGTCTTTGTTCTGCCTGCGTGTCACAAAATCTTTGTTCTGCCTGGGTGTCACAAAGTCTTTTTCCCGCATGCGTGTCACAAAGTCTTTGTTCTGCGTGTGTTACAAAGTCTTTGTTCTGCCTGCGTGTCACAAAGTCTTTGTTCTGCCTGCGTGTCACAAACTCTTTGTTCTGCCTGCGTGTCACAAACTCTTTGTTTTGCCTGCGTGTCACAAAATCTTTGTTCTGCCTGGTTGTCACAAAGTCTTTTTCCCGCGCGCGTGTCACAAAGTCTTTCTTCTGCCTGCGTGTCACAAAATCTTTGTTCTGCCTGCGTGTCACAAAGTCTTTTTCCCGCGCACGTGTCACAAAGTCTTTGTTCTGCCTGCGTGTCACAAAATCTTTGTTCTGCCTGCGTGTCACAAAGTCTTTGTTCTGCCTGCGTGTCACAAAATCTTTGTTCTGCCTGGGTGTCACAAAGTCTTTTTCCCGCGCACGTGTCACAAAGTCTTTGTTCTGCCTGCGTGTCACAAAGTCTTTTTCCCGCGCACGTGTCACAAAGTCTTTGTTCTGCCTGCGTGTCACAAAGTCTTTGTTCTGCCTGCGTGTCACAAAGTCTTTTTCCCGCGCGCGTGTCACAAAGTCTTTTTCCCGCGCGCGTGTCACAAAGTCTTTGTTCTGCCTGCGTGTCAGAAAGTCTTTGTTCTGCCTCCGTGTCCCAAACTCTTTTTCCCGCGTGCGTGTCACAAAGTCTTTGTTCTGCCTGCGTGTCCCAAACTCTTTTTCCCGCGTGCGTGTCACAAAGTCTTTGTTCTGCATGCGTGTCACAAAGTCTTTGTTCTGCCTGCGTGTCACAAAGTCTTTTTACCGTGCGTGTCACAAAGTCTTTGTTCTGCCTGCGTGTCACAAAGTGTTTTTCCCGCACGCGTGTCACAAAGTCTTTGTTCTACCTGCGTGTCACAAAGTCTTTGTTGTGCATGCGTGTCACAAAGTCTTTTTCCCGCGCGCGTGTCACAAACTCTTTGTTCTGCCTCCGTGTTACAAAATCTTTGTTCTGCCTGCGTGTCACAAAGTCTTTTTCCCGCACGCGTGTCACAAACTCTTTGTTCTGCCTGCGTGTCACAAAATCTTTGTTCTGCCTGGTTGTCACAAAGTCTTTTTCCCGCGCGCGTGTCACAAAGTCTTTGCTCTGCCTGCATGTCACAAAATCTTTGTTCTGCCTGCGTGTCACAAAGTCTTTTTCCCGCGCACGTGTCACAAAGTCTTTGTTCTGCCTGCGTGTCACAAAATCTTTGTTCTGCCTGCGTGTCACAAAGTCTTTGTTCTGCCTGCGTGTCACAAAATCTTTGTTCTGCCTGCGTGTCACAAAGTCTTTTTCCCGCGTGCGTGTCACAAAGTCTTTGTTCTGCCTGCGTGTCACAAAGTCTTTTTCCCGCGCACGTGTCACAAAGTCTTTGTTCTGCCTACGTGTCACAAAATCTTTGTTCTGCCTGCGTGTCACAAAGTCTTTTTCCCGCGCGCGTGTCACAAAGTCTTTTTCCCGCATGCGTGTCACAAAGTCTTTGTTCTGCGTGTGTTACAAAGTCTTTGTTCTGCCTGCGTGTCACAAAGTCTTTGTTCTGCCTGCGTGTCACAAACTCTTTGTTCTGCCTGCGTGTCACAAAGTCTTTGTTTTGCCTGCGTGTCACAAAATCTTTGTTCTGCGTGGTTGTCACAAAGTCTTTTTCCCGCGCGCGTGTCACAATGTCTTTCTTCTGCCTGCGTGTCACAAAATCTTTGTTCTGCCTGCGTGTCACAAAGTCTTTTTCCCGCACGCGTGTCACAAACTCTTTGTTCTGCCTGCGTGTCACAAAATCTTTGTTCTGCCTGCGTGTCACAAAGTCTTTTTCCCGCGCGCGTGTCACAAAGTCTTTGTTCTGCCTGCATGTCACAAAATCTTTGTTCTGCCTGCGTGTCACAAAGTCTTTTTCCCGCGCACGTGTCACAAAGTCTTTGTTCTGCCTGCGTGTCACAAAATCTTTGTTCTGCCTGCGTGTCACAAAGTCTTTGTTCTGCCTGCGTGTCACAAAATCTTTGTTCTGCCTGCGTGTCACAAAGTCTTTTTCCCGCGTGCGTGTCACAAAGTCTTTGTTCTGCCTGCGTGTCACAAAGTCTTTTTCCCGCGCACGTGTCACAAAGTCTTTGTTCTGCCTACGTGTCACAAAATCTTTGTTCTGCCTGCGTGTCACAAAGTCTTTTTCCCGCATGCGTGTCACAAAGTCTTTGTTCTGCGTGTGTTACAAAGTCTTTGTTCTGCCTGCGTGTCACAAAGTCTTTGTTCTGCCTGCGTGTCACAAACTCTTTGTTCTGCCTGCGTGTCACAAACTCTTTGTTTTGCCTGCGTGTCACAAAATCTTTGTTCTGCCTGGTTGTCACAAAGTCTTTTTCCCGCGCGCGTGTCACAAAGTCTTTCTTCTGCCTGCGTGTCACAAAATCTTTGTTCTGCCTGCGTGTCACAAAGTCTTTTTCCCGCGCACGTGTCACAAAGTCTTTGTTCTGCCTGCGTGTCACAAAATCTTTGTTCTGCCTGCGTGTCACAAAGTCTTTGTTCTGCCTGCGTGTCACAAAATCTTTGTTCTGCCTGGGTGTCACAAAGTCTTTTTCCCGCGCACGTGTCACAAAGTCTTTGTTCTGCCTGCGTGTCACAAAGTCTTTTTCCCGCGCACGTGTCACAAAGTCTTTGTTCTGCCTGCGTGTCACAAAGTCTTTGTTCTGCCTGCGTGTCACAAAGTCTTTTTCCCGCGCGCGTGTCACAAAGTCTTTTTCCCGCGCGCGTGTCACAAAGTCTTTGTTCTGCCTGCGTGTCAGAAAGTCTTTGTTCTGCCTCCGTGTCCCAAACTCTTTTTCCCGCGTGCTTGTCACAAAGTCTTTGTTCTGCCTGCGTGTCCCAAACTCTTTTTCCCGCGTGCGTGTCACAAAGTCTTTGTTCTGCATGCGTGTCACAAAGTCTTTGTTCTGCCTGCGTGTCACAAAGTCTTTTTACCGTGCGTGTCACAAAGTCTTTGTTCTGCCTGCGTGTCACAAAGTCTTTTTCCCGCACGCGTGTCACAAAGTCTTTGTTCTACCTGCGTGTCACAAAGTCTTTGTTGTGCCTGCGTGTCACAAAGTCTTTGTTGTGCATGCGTGTCACAAAGTCTTTTTCCCGCGCGCGTGTCACAAAGTCTTTGTTCTGCCTGCGTGTCACAAAGTCTTTTTCCCGCGCGCGTGTCACAAAGTCTTTTTCCCGCGCGCGTGTCACAAAGTCTTTGTTCTGCATGCGTGTCACAAAGTCTTTTTCCCGCGCGCGTGTCACAAAGTCTTTTTCCCGCGCGCGTGTCACAAAGTATTTGTTCTGCCTGCGTGTCACAAAGTCTTTGTTCTGCCTGCGTGTCACAAAGTCTTTGTTCTACCTGCGTGTCACAAAGTCTTTGTTCTGCCTGCTTGTAACAAAGTCTTTTTCCCGCACGCGTGTCACAAAGTCTTTGTTCTGCCTGCGTGTCACAAAGTCTTTGTTCTGCCTCCGTGTCCCAAACTCTTTTTCCCGCGTGCGTGTCACAAAGTCTTTGTTCTGCCTGCGTGTCACAAAATCTTTGTTCTGCCTGGGTGTCACAAAGTCTTTTTCCCGCGCACGTGTCACAAAGTCTTTGTTCTGCCTGCGTGTCACAAAGTCTTTTTCCCGCGCACGTTTCACAAAGTCTTTGTTCTGCCTGCGTGTCACAAAGTCTTTGTTCTGCCTGCGTGTCACAAAGTCTTTTTCCCGCGCGCGTGTCACAAAGTCTTTGTTCTGCCTGCGTGTCACAAAATCTTTGTTCTGCCTGCGTGTCACAAAGTCTTTGTTCTACCTGCGTGTCACAAAGTCTTTGTTCTGCCTGCTTGTAACAAAGTCTTTTTCCCGCGCGCATGTCACAAAGTCTTTTTCCCGCACGCGTGTCACAAAGTCTTTGTTCTGCCTGCGTGTCACAAAGTCTTTGTTCTGCCTCCGTGTCCCAAACTCTTTTTCCCGCGTGCGTGTCACAAAGTCTTTGTTCTGCCTGCGTGTCACAAAGTCTTTTTACCGTGCGTGTCACAAACTCTTTTTTATTCTGCCTGCGTGTCACAAAGTCTTTGTTCTGCCTGCGTGTCACAAAGTCTTTGTTCTGCCTGCGTGTCACAAAGTCTTTGTTCTACCTGCGTGTCACAAAGTCTTTTTCTGCCTGCGTGTCACAAACTCTTTTTCCCGCGTGCGTGTCACAAAGTATTTGTTCTGCCTACGTGTCACAAAGTCTTTGTTCTGCCTGCTTGTAACAAAGTCTTTTTCCCGCGCGCGTGTCACAAAGTCTTTGTTCTGCCTACGTGTCACAAAGTCTTTGTTTTGCCTGCTTGTAACAAAGTCTTTTTCCCGCGCGTGTGTCACAAAGTCTTTTTCCCGCGCGCGTGTCACAAAGTCTTTGTTCTGCATGCGTGTCACAAAGTCTTTTTCCCGCGCGCGTGTCACAAAGTCTTTGTTCTGCCTGCGTGTCACAAAGTCTTTGTTCTGCCTGCGTGTCACAAAGTCTTTGTTCTACATGCGTGTCACAAAGTCTTTGTTCTACCTGCTTGTAACAAAGTCTTTTTCCCGCGCGCATGTCACAAAGTCTTTGTTCTGCCTGCGTGTCACAAAATCTTTTTCCCGCACGCGTGTCACAAAGTCTTTGTTCTGCCTGCGTGTCACAAAGTCTTTGTTCTGCCTGCGTGTCACAAAGTCTTTTTCCCGCGCGCATGTCACAAAGTCTTTTTCCCGCGCGCGTGTCACAAAGTCTTTGTTCTGCATGCGTGTCACAAAGTCTTTTTCCCGCGCGCGTGTCACAAAGTCTTTGTTCTGCCTGCGTGTCACAAAGTCTTTGTTCTGCCTGCGTGTCACAAAGTCTTTGTTCTACCTGCATGTCACAAAGTCTTTGTTCTGCCTGCTTGTAACAAAGTCTTTTTCCCGCGCGCATGTCACAAAGTCTTTTTCCCGCACGCGTGTCACAAAGTCTTTGTTCTGCCTGCGTGTCACAAAGTCTTTGTTCTGCCTCCGTGTCCCAAACTCTTTTTCCAGCGTGCGTGTCACAAAGTCTTTGTTCTGCCTGCGTGTCACAAAGTCTTTGTTCTGCCTGCGTGTCACAAAGTCTTTTTACCGTGCATGTCACAAACTCTTTTTTTTCTGCCTGCGTGTCACAAAGTCTTTGTTCTGCCTGCGTGTCACAAAGTCTTTGTTCTACCTGCGTGTCACAAAGTCTAGTTCTGCCTGCGTGTCACAAAGTATTTGTTCTGCCTACGTGTCACAAAGTCTTTTTTTCTGCCTGCGTGTCACAAAGTCTTTTTACCGTGCGTGTCACAAAGTCTTTGTTCTGCCTGCGTGTCACAAAGTCTTTTTCCCGCACGCGTGTCACAAAGTCTTTGTTCTACCTGCGTGTCACAAAGTCTTTGTTGTGCCTGCGTGTCACAAAGTCTTTGTTGTGCATGCGTGTCACAAAGTCTTTGTTGTGCCTGCGTGTCACAAAGTCTTTGTTTTGCATGCGTGTCACAAAGTCTTTTTCCCGCGCGCGTGTCACAAAGTCTTTGTTCTGCCTGCGTGTCACAAAGTCTTTTTCCCGCGCGCGTGTCACAAAGTCTTTTTCCCGCGCGCGTGTCACAAAGTCTTTGTTCTGCATGCGTGTCACAAAGTCTTTTTCCCGCGCGCGTGTCACAAAGTATTTGTTCTGCCTGCGTGTCACAAAGTCTTTGTTCTGCCTGCGTGTCACAAAGTCTTTGTTCTACCTGCGTGTCACAATGTCTTTGTTCTGCCTGCTTGTAACAAAGTCTTTTTCCCGCGCGCATGTCACAAAGTCTTTTTCCCGCACGCGTGTCACAAAGTCTTTGTTCTGCCTGCGTGTCACAAAGTCTTTTTACCGTGCGTGTCACAAACTCTTTTTTATTCTGCCTGCGTGTCACAAAGTCTTTGTTCTGCCTGCGTGTCACAAAGTCTTTGTTCTGCCTGCGTGTCACAAAGTCTTTGTTCTACCTGCGTGTCACAAAGTCTTTTTCTGCCTGCGTGTCACAAACTCTTTTTCCCGCGTGCGTGTCACAAAGTATTTGTTCTGCCTACGTGTCACAAAGTCTTTGTTCTGCCTGCTTGTAACAAAGTCTTTTTCCCGCGCGCGTGTCACAAAGTCTTTGTTCTGCCTACGTGTCACAAAGTCTTTGTTCTGCCTGCTTGTAACAAAGTCTTTTTCCCGCGCGTGTGTCACAAAGTCTTTTTCCCGCGCGCGTGTCACAAAGTCTTTGTTCTGCATGCGTGTCACAAAGTCTTTTTCCCGCGCGCATGTCACAAAGTCTTTGTTCTGCCTGCGTGTCACAAAATCTTTTTCCCGCACGCGTGTCACAAAGTCTTTGTTCTGCCTGCGTGTCACAAAGTCTTTGTTCTGCCTGCGTGTCACAAAGTCTTTTTCCCGCGCGCATGTCACAAAGTCTTTTTCCCGCGCGCGTGTCACAAAGTCTTTGTTCTGCATGCGTGTCACAAAGTCTTTTTCCCGCGCGCGTGTCACAAAGTCTTTGTTCTGCCTGCGTGTCACAAAGTCTTTGTTCTGCCTGCGTGTCACAAAGTCTTTGTTCTACCTGCATGTCACAAAGTCTTTGTTCTGCCTGCTTGTAACAAAGTCTTTTTCCCGCGCGCATGTCACAAAGTCTTTTTCCCGCACGCGTGTCACAAAGTCTTTGTTCTGCCTGCGTGTCACAAAGTCTTTGTTCTGCCTCCGTGTCCCAAACTCTTTTTCCAGCGTGCGTGTCACAAAGTCTTTGTTCTGCCTGCGTGTCACAAAGTCTTTGTTCTGCCTGCGTGTCACAAAGTCTTTTTACCGTGCATGTCACAAACTCTTTTTTTTCTGCCTGCGTGTCACAAAGTCTTTGTTCTGCCTGCGTGTCACAAAGTCTTTGTTCTACCTGCGTGTCACAAAGTCTTTGTTGTGCCTGCGTGTCACAAAGTCTTTGTTGTGCATGCGTGTCACAAAGTCTTTTTCCCGCGCGCGTGTCACAAAGTCTTTGTTCTGCCTGCGTGTCACAAAGTCTTTTTCCCGCGCGCGTGTCACAAAGTCTTTTTCCCGCGCGCGTGTCACAAAGTCTTTGTTCTGCATGCGTGTCACAAAGTCTTTTTCCCGCGCGCGTGTCACAAAGTATTTGTTCTGCCTGCGTGTCACAAAGTCTTTGTTCTGCCTGCGTGTCACAAAGTCTTTGTTCTACCTGCGTGTCACAAAGTCTTTGTTCTGCCTGCTTGTAACAAAGTCTTTTTCCCGCGCGCATGTCACAAAGTCTTTTTCCCGCACGCGTGTCACAAAGTCTTTGTTCTGCCTGCGTGTCACAAAGTCTTTGTTCTGCCTCCGTGTCCCAAACTCTTTTTCCCGCGTGCGTGTCACAAAGTCTTTGTTCTGCCTACGTGTCACAAAGTCTTTTTACCGTGCGTGTCACAAACTCTTTTTTATTCTGCCTGCGTGTCACAAAGTCTTTGTTCTGCCTGCGTGTCACAAAGTCTTTGTTCTGCCTGCGTGTCACAAAGTCTTTGTTCTACCTGCGTGTCACAAAGTCTAGTTCTGCCTGCGTGTCACAAACTCTTTTTCCCGCGTGCGTGTCACAAAGTATTTGTTCTGCCTACGTGTCACAAAGTCTTTGTTCTGCCTGCTTGTAACAAAGTCTTTTTCCCGCGCGCGTGTCACAAAGTCTTTGTTCTGCCTACGTGTCACAAAGTCTTTGTTCTGCCTGCTTGTAACAAAGTCTTTTTCCCGCGCGTGTGTCACAAAGTCTTTTTCCCGCGCGCGTGTCACAAAGTCTTTGTTCTGCATGCGTGTCACAAAGTCTTTTTCCCGCGCGCGTGTCACAAAGTCTTTGTTCTGCCTGCGTGTCACAAAGTCTTTGTTCTGCCTGCGTGTCACAAAGTCTTTGTTCTACATGCGTGTCACAAAGTCTTTGTTCTACCTGCTTGTAACAAAGTCTTTTTCCCGCGCGCATGTCACAAAGTCTTTGTTCTGCCTGCGTGTCACAAAATCTTTTTCCCGCACGCGTGTCACAAAGTCTTTGTTCTGCATGCGTGTCACAAAGTCTTTGTTCTGCCTGCGTGTCACAAAGTCTTTTTCCCGCGCGCATGTCACAAAGTCTTTTTCCCGCGCGCGTGTCACAAAGTCTTTGTTCTGCATGCGTGTCACAAAGTCTTTTTCCCGCGCGCGTGTCACAAAGTCTTTGTTCTGCCTGCGTGTCACAAAGTCTTTGTTCTGCCTGCGTGTCACAAAGTCTTTGTTCTACCTGCATGTCACAAAGTCTTTGTTCTGCCTGCTTGTAACAAAGTCTTTTTCCCGCGCGCATGTCACAAAGTCTTTTTCCCGCACGCGTGTCACAAAGTCTTTGTTCTGCCTGCGTGTCACAAAGTCTTTGTTCTGCCTCCGTGTCCCAAACTCTTTTTCCAGCGTGCGTGTCACAAAGTCTTTGTTCTGCCTGCGTGTCACAAAGTCTTTGTTCTGCCTGCGTGTCACAAAGTCTTTTTATCGTGCATGTCACAAACTCTTTTTTTTCTGCCTGCGTGTCACAAAGTCTTTGTTCTGCCTGCGTGTCACAAAGTCTTTGTTCTACCTGCGTGTCACAAAGTCTAGTTCTGCCTGCCTGTCACAAAGTATTTGTTATGCCTACGTGTCACAAAGTCTTTGTTCTGCCTGCTTGTAACAAAGTCTTTTTCCCGCGCGCGTGTCACAAAGTCTTTTTCCCACGCGCGTGTCACAAAGTCTTTGTTCTGCATGCGTGTCACAAAGTCTTTTTCCCGCGCGCGTGTCACAAAGTCTTTCTTCTGCCTGCGTGTCACAAAGTCTTTGTTCTGCCTGCGTGTCACAAAGTCTTTGTTCTACCTGCGTGTCACAAAGGTTTTGTTCTGCCTGCTTGTAACAAAGTCTTTTTCCCGCGCGCATGTCACAAAGTCTTTGTTCTGCCTGCGTGTCACAAAGTCTTTTTCCCGCACGCGTGTCACAAAGTCTTTGTTCTGCCTGCGTGTCACAAAGTCTTTGTTCTGCCTCCGTGTCCCAAACTCTTTTTCCCGCGTGCGTGTCACAAAGTCTTTGTTCTGCCTGCGTGTCACAAAGTCTTTCTTCTACCTGCGTGTCACAAAGTCTTTTTACCGTGCGTGTCACAAAGTCTTTTTCCCGCACGCGTGTCACAAAGTCTTTGTTCTACCTGCGTGTCACAAAGTCTTTGTTGTGCCTGCGTGTCACAAAGTCTTTGTTGTGCATGAGTGTCACAAAGTCTTTTTCCCGCGCGCGTGTCACAAAGTCTTTGTTCTGCCTGCGTGTCACAAAGTCTTTTTCCCGCGCGCGTGTCACAAACTCTTTGTTCTACCTGCGTGTTCCAAAGTCTTTGTTCTGTCTGCGTGTCACAAAGTCTTTGTTCTGCCTGCGTGTCACAAAGTCTTTTTCCCGCGCGCGTGTCACAAACTCTTTATTCTCCCTGCGTGTTCCAAAGTCTTTGTTCTGCCTGCGTGTCACAAAGTCTTTTTCCCGCACGCGTGTCACAAAGTCTTTGTTCTACCTGCGTGTCACAAAGTCTTTGTTGTGCCTGCGTGTCACAAAGTCTTTGTTGTGCATGCGTGTCACAAAGTCTTTTTCCCGCGCGCGTGTCACAAAGTCTTTGTTCTGCCTGCGTGTCACAAAGTCTTTTTCCCGCACGCGTGTCACAAAGTCTTTTTCCCGAACGCGTGTCACAAAGTCTTTGTTCTGCCTGCGTGTCACAAAGTCTTTGTTCTGCCTCCGTGTCCCAAACTCTTTTTCCCGCGTGCGTGTCACAAAGTCTTTGTTCTGCCTGCGTGTCACAAAGTCTTTGTTCTGCCTGCGTGTCACAAAGTCTTTTTTACCGTGCGTGTCACAAACTCTTTTTTTTCTGCCTGCGTGTCACAAAGTCTTTGTTCTGCCTGCGTGTCACAAAGTCTTTGTTCTACCTGCGTGTCACAAAGTCTAGTTCTGCCTGCGTGTCACAAAGTCTTTTTCTGCCTGCGTGTCACAAACTCTTTTTCCCGCGTGCGTGTCACAAAGTATTTGTTCTGCCTACGTGTCACAAAGTCTTTGTTCTGCCTGCTTGTAACAAAGTCTTTTTCCCGCGCGCGTGTCACAAAGTCTTTGTTCTGCCTACGTGTCACAAAGTCTTTGTTCTGCCTGCTTGTAACAAAGTCTTTTTCCCGCGCGTGTGTCACAAAGTCTTTTTCCCGCGCGCGTGTCACAAAGTCTTTGTTCTGCATGCGTGTCACAAAGTCTTTTTCCCGCGCGCGTGTCACAAAGTCTTTGTTCTGCCTGCGTGTCACAAAGTCTTTGTTCTGCCTGCGTGTCACAAAGTCTTTGTTCTACATGCGTGTCACAAAGTCTTTGTTCTACCTGCTTGTAACAAAGTCTTTTTCCCGCGCGCATGTCACAAAGTCTTTGTTCTGCCTGCGTGTCACAAAATCTTTTTCCCGCACGCGTGTCACAAAGTCTTTGTTCTGCCTGCGTGTCACAAAGTCTTTGTTCTGCCTGCGTGTCACAAAGTCTTTTTCCCGCGCGCATGTCACAAAGTCTTTTTCCCGCGCGCGTGTCACAAAGTCTTTGTTCTGCATGCGTGTCACAAAGTCTTTTTCCCGCGCGCGTGTCACAAAGTCTTTGTTCTGCCTGCGTGTCACAAAGTCTTTGTTCTGCCTGCGTGTCACAAAGTCTTTCTTCTACCTGCATGTCACAAAGTCTTTGTTCTGCCTGCTTGTAACAAAGTCTTTTTCCCGCGCGCATGTCACAAAGTCTTTTTCCCGCACGCGTGTCACAAAGTCTTTGTTCTGCCTGCGTGTCACAAAGTCTTTGTTCTGCCTCCGTGTCCCAAACTCTTTTTCCCGCACGCGTGTCACAAAGTCTTTGTTCTGCCTGCGTGTCACAAAGTCTTTGTTCTGCCTCCGTGTCCCAAACTCTTTTTCCCGCGTGCGTGTCACAAAGTCTTTGTTCTGCCTGCGTGTCACAAAGTCTTTTTTACCGTGCGTGTCACAAACTCTTTTTTTTCTGCCTGCGTGTCACAAAGTCTTTGTTCTGCCTGCGTGTCACAAAGTCTTTGTTCTACCTGCGTGTCACAAAGTCTAGTTCTGCCTGCGTGTCACAAAGTCTTTTTCTGCCTGCGTGTCACAAACTCTTTTTCCCGCGTGCGTGTCACAAAGTATTTGTTCTGCCTACGTGTCACAAAGTCTTTGTTCTGCCTGCTTGTAACAAAGTCTTTTTCCCGCGCGCGTGTCACAAAGTCTTTGTTCTGCCTACGTGTCACAAAGTCTTTGTTCTGCCTGCTTGTAACAAAGTCTTTTTCCCGCGCGTGTGTCACAAAGTCTTTTTCCCGCGCGCGTGTCACAAAGTCTTTGTTCTGCATGCGTGTCACAAAGTCTTTTTCCCGCGCGCGTGTCACAAAGTCTTTGTTCTGCCTGCGTGTCACAAAATCTTTTTCCCGCACGCGTGTCACAAAGTCTTTGTTCTACATGCGTGTCACAAAGTCTTTGTTCTGCCTGCGTGTCACAAAGTCTTTTTCCCGCGCGCATGTCACAAAGTCTTTTTCCCGCGCGCGTGTCACAAAGTCTTTGTTCTGCATGCGTGTCACAAAGTCTTTTTCCCGCGCGCGTGTCACAAAGTCTTTGTTCTGCATGCGTGTCACAAAGTCTTTTTCCCGCGCGCGTGTCACAAAGTCTTTGTTCTGCCTGCGTGTCACAAAGTCTTTGTTCTGCCTGCGTGTCACAAAGTCTTTCTTCTACCTGCATGTCACAAAGTCTTTGTTCTGCCTGCTTGTAACAAAGTCTTTTTCCCGCGCGCATGTCACAAAGTCTTTTTCCCGCACGCGTGTCACAAAGTCTTTGTTCTGCCTGCGTGTCACAAAGTCTTTGTTCTGCCTCCGTGTCCCAAACTCTTTTTCCCGCACGCGTGTCACAAAGTCTTTGTTCTGCCTACGTGTCACAAAGTCTTTGTTCTGCCTGCTTGTAACAAACTCTTTTTCCCGCGTGCGTGTCACAAAGTCTTTGTTCTGCCTGCGTGTCACAAAGTCTTTGTTCTGCCTGCGTGTCACAAAGTCTTTGTTCTACCTGCGTGTCACAAAGTCTAGTTCTGCCTGCGTGTCACAAACTCTTTTTCCCGCGTGCGTGTCACAAAGTATTTGTTCTCCCTACGTGTCACAAAGTCTTTGTTCTGCCTGCTTGTAACAAAGTCTTTTTCCCGCGCGCGTGGCACAAAATCTTTTTCCCGCGCGCGTGTCACAAAGTCTTTGTTCTGCATGCGTGTCACAAAGTCTTTTTCCCGCGCGCGTGTCACAAAGTCTTTGTTCTGCCTGCGTGTCACAAAGTCTTTGTTCTGCCTGCGTGTCCCAAACTCTTTTTCCCGCGTGCGTGTCACAAAGTCTTTGTTCTGCCTGCGTGTCACAAAGTCTTTGTTCTACCTGCGTGTCACAGTCTTTTTTACCGTGCGTGTCACAAAGTCTTTGTTCTGCCTCCGTGTCCCAAACTCTTTTTCCCGCGTGCTTGTCACAAAGTCTTTGTTCTGCCTGCGTGTCACAAAGTCTTTGTTCTACCTGCGTGTCACAGTCTTTTTTACCGTGCGTGTCACAAACTCTTTGTTCTACCTGCGTGTCACAAAGTCTTTGTTCTGCCTGCGTGTCGCAAAGTCTTTGTTGTGCATGCGTGTCACAAAGTCTTTTTCCCGCGTGCGTGTCACAAAGTCTTTGTTCTGCCTGCGTGTCACAAAGTCTTTGTTCTGCCTGCGTGTCACAAAGTCTTTGTTCTGCCTCCGTGTCCCAAACTCTTTTTCCCGCACGCGTGTCACAAAGTCTTTGTTCTGCCTGCGTGTCACAAAGTCTTTTTACCGTGCGTGTCACAAACTCTTTTTTTTCTGCCTGCGTGTCACAAAGTCTTTGTTCTTCCTGCGTGTCACAAAGTCTTTGTTCTACCTGCGTGTCACAAAGTCTAGTTCTGCCTGCGTGTCACAAACTCTTTTTCTGCCTGCGTGTCACAAACTCTTTTTCCTGCCTGCGTGTCACAAAGTATTTGTTCTGCCTACGTGTCACAAAGTCTTTGTTCTGCCTGCTTGTAACAAACTCTTTTTCCCGCGTGCGTGTCACAAAGTCTTTGTTCTGCCTGCGTGTCACAAAGTCTTTGTTCTGCCTGCGTGTCACAAACTCTTTTTACCATGCGTGTCACAAACTCTTTTTTTTCTGCCTCCGTGTCACAAAGTCTTTGTTCTACCTGCGTGTCACAAAGTCTAGTTCTGCCTGCGTGTCACAAAGTCTTTGTTCTGCCTGCGTGTCACAAAGTCTTTTTCCCGCGCGCGTGTCACAAATTCTTTCTTCTGCCTGCGTGTCACAAACTCTTTTTCCCGCACGCGTGTCACAAAGTCTTTGTTCTGCCTGCGTGTCACAAAGTCTTTTTCCCGCGTGCGTGTCACAAAGTCTTTGTTCTGCCTGCGTGTCACAAACTCTTTTTCCCACGTGCGTGTCACAAAGTCTTTGTTCTGCCTGCGTGTCACAAAGTGTTTGTTCTGCCTGGTTGTCACAAAGTCTTTTTCCCGCGTGCGTGTCACACAGTCTTTGTTCTGCCTGCGTGTCCCAAACTCTTTTTCCCGCGTGCGTGTCACAAAGTCTTTGTTCTGCCTGCGTGTCACAAAGTCTTTGTTCTGCCTGCGTGTCACAAAGTCTTTTTACCGTGCGTGTCACAAACTCTTTGTTCTGCCTGCGTTTCACAAAGTCTTTGTTCTGCCTAGTTGTAACAAAGTCTTTTTCCCGCGCGCATGTCACAAAGTCTTGTTCTGCCTGCGTGTCACAAAGTCTTTGTTCTGCCTGCGTGTCACAAACTCTTTTTCCTGCCTGCGTGTCACAAAGTATTTGTTCTGCCTACGTGTCACAAAGTCTTTCTTCTGCCTGCTTGTAACAAACTCTTTTTCCCGCGTGCGTGTCACAAAGTCTTTTTTGTTCTGCCCGCGTGTCACAAAGTCTTTGTTCTGCCTGCGTGTCACAAAGTCTTTTTACCGTGCGTGTCACAAACTCTTTTTTTTCTGCCTCCGTGTTACAAAGTCTTTGTTCTTGCTGCGTGTCACAAAGTCTTTGTTCTGCCTGCTTGTAACAAAGTCTTTTTCCCGCGTGAGTGTCACAAAGTATTTGTTCTCCCTACGTGGCACAAAATCTTTTTCCCGCGCGCGTGTCACAAAGTCTTTGTTCTGCATGCATGTCACAAAGTCTTTTTCCCGCGCGCGTGTCACAAATTCTTTCTTCTGCCTGCGTGTCACGAAGTCTTTGTTCTGCCTGCGTGTCACAAAGTCTTTGTTCTACCTGCGTGTCACAAAGTCTTTGTTCTGCCTGCTTGTAACAAAGTCTTTTTCCCGCGCGCGTGTCACAAAGTCTTTGTTCTGCCTGCTTGTAACAAACTCTTTTTCCCGCGTGCGTGTCACAAAGTCTTTGTTCTGCTTGCGTGTCACAAAGTCTTTGTTCTGCCTGCGTGTCACAAAGTCTTTTTACCGTGCGTGTCACAAACTCTTTTTTTTCTGCCTGCGTGTCACAAAGTCTTTCTTCTGCCTGCGTGTCACAAAGTCTTTGTTCTACCTACGTGTCACAAAGTCTAGTTCTGCCTGCGTGTCACAAAGTCTTTTTCTGCCTGCGTGTCACAAACTCTTTTTCCCGCGTGCGTGTCACAAAGTATTTGTTCTGCCTACGTGTCACAAAGTCTTTGTTCTACCTGCGTGTCACAAAGTCTAGTTCTGCCTGCGTGTCACAAAGTCTTTTTCTGCCTGCGTGTCACAAACTCTTTTTCCCGCGTGCGTGTCACAAAGTATTTGTTCTGCCTACGTGTCACAAAGTCTTTGTTCTGCCTGCTTGTAGCAAAGTCTTTTTCCCGCGCGCGTGGCACAAAATCTTTTTCCCGCGCGCGTGTCACAAAGTCTTTGTTCTGCATGCGTGTCACAAAGTCTTTTTCCCGCGCGCGTGTCACAAATTTTTGTTCTGCCTGCGTGTCACAAAGTCTTTGTTCTGCATGCGTGTCACAAAGTCTATTTCCCGCGCGCGTGTCACAAAGTCTTTGTTCTGCCTGCGTGTCACAAAGTCTTTGTTCTGCCTGCGTGTCCCAAACTCTTTTTCCCGCGTGCGTGTCACAAAGTCTTTGTTCTCCCTGCGTGTCACAAAGTCTTTGTTCTACCTGCGTGTCACAGTCTTTTTTACCGTGCGTGTCACAAAGTCTTTGTTCTGCCTCCGTGTCCCAAACTCTTTTTCCCGCGTGCGTGTCACAAAGTCTTTGTTCTGCCTGCGTGTCACAAAGTCTTTCTTCTACCTGCGTGTCACAGTCTTTTTTACCGTGTGTGTCACAAAGTCTTTGTTCTACCTGCGTGTCACAAAGTCTTTGTTCTGCCTGCGTGTCGCAAAGTCTTTGTTGTGCATGCGTGTCACAAAGTCTTTTTCCCGCGTGCGTGTCACAAAGTCTTTGTTCTGCCTGCGTGTCACAAAGTCTTTTTCCCGCACGCGTGTCACAAAGTCTTTGTTCTGCCTGCGTGTCACAAAGTCTTTGTTCTGCCTCCGTGTCCCAAACTCTTTTTCCCGCACGCGTGTCACAAAGTCTTTGTTCTGCCTGCGTGTCACAAAGTCTTTTTACCGTGCGTGTCACAAACTCTTTTTTTTCTGCCTGCGTGTCAGAAAGTCTTTGTTCTGCCTGCGTGTCACAAACTCTTTTTCCCACGTGCGTGTCACAAAGTCTTTGTTCTGCCTGCGTGTCACAAAGTCTTTGTTCTGCCTGGTTGTCACAAAGTCTTTTTCCCGCGTGCGTGTCACACAGTCTTTGTTCTGCCTGCGTGTCCCAAACTCTTTTTCCCGCGTGCGTGTCATAAAGTCTTTGTTCTGCCTGCGTGTCACAAAGTCTTTGTTCTGCCTGCGTGTCACAAAGTCTTTTTACCGTGCGTGTCACAAACTCTTTGTTCTGCCTGCGTTTCACAAAGTCTTTGTTCTGCCTGCGTGTAACAAAGTCTTTTTCTCGCGCGCATGTCACAAAGTCTTGTTCTGCCTGCGTGTCACAAAGTCTTTGTTCTGCCTGCGTGTCCCAAACTCTTTTTCCTGCCTGCGTGTCACAAAGTATTTGTTCTGCCTACGTGTCACAAAGTTTTTGTTCTGCCTGCTTGTAACAAACTCTTTTTCCCGCGTGCGTGTCACAAAGTCTTTGTTCTGCCTGCGTGTCACAAAGTCTTTGTTCTGCCTGCGTGTCACAAAGTCTTTTTACCGTGCATGTCACAAACTCTTTTTTTCTGCCTCCGTGTCACAAAGTCTTTGTTCTGCCTGCGTGTCACAAAGTCTTTGTTCTGCCTGTGTGTCACAAACTCTTTTTCCCGCGTGCGTGTCACAAAGTATTTGTTCTCCCTACGTGTCACAAAGTCTTTGTTCTGCCTGCTTGTAACAAAGTCTTTTTCCCGTGCGCGTGGCACAAAATCTTTTTCCCGCGCGCGTGTCACAAAGTCTTTGTTCTGCATGCGTGTCACAAAATCTTTTTCCCGCGCGCGTGTCACAAATTCTTTCTTCTGCCTGCGTGTCACGAAGTCTTTTTTTCTGCCTGCGTGTCACAAAGTCTTTGTTCTACCTGCATGTCACAAAGTCTTTGTTCTGCCTGCTTGTAACAGTCTTTTTCCCGCGCGCATGTTACAAAGTCTTTGTTCTGCCTGCGTGTCACAAAGTCTTTTTCCCGCACGCGTGTCACAAAGTCTTTGTTCTGCCTCCGTGTCCCAAACTCTTTTTCCCGCATGCGTGTCACAAAGTCTTTGTTCTGCCTGCGTGTCACAAAGTCTTTGTTCTACCTGCGTGTCACAAAGTCTTTGTTCTGCCTGCGTGTCACAAAGTCTAGTTCTGCCTGCGTGTCACAAACTCTTTTTCCCGCGCGCATGTCACAAAGTCTTGTTCTGCCTGCGTGTCACAAACTCTTTTTTTCTGCCTCCGTGTCACAAAGTCTTTGTTCTGCCTGCGTGTCACAAAGTCTTTGTTCTACCTGCGTGTCACAAAGTCTAGTTCTGCCTGCGTGTCACAAAGTCTTTGTTCTGCCTGTGTGTCACAAACTCTTTTTCCCGCGTGCGTGTCACAAAGTATTTGTTCTCCCTACGTGTCACAAAGTCTTTGTTCTGCCTGCTTGTAACAAAGTCTTTTTCCCGTGCGCGTGGCACAAAATCTTTTTCCCGCGTGCGTGTCACAAAGTCTTTGTTCTGCCTGCGTGTCACAAACTCTTTTTCCCACGTGCGTGTCACAAAGTCTTTGTTCTGCCTGCGTGTCACAAAGTCTTTGTTCTGCCTGGTTGTCACAAAGTCTTTTTCCCGCGTGCGTGTCACACAGTCTTTGTTCTGCCTGCGTGTCCCAAACTCTTTTTCCCGCGTGCGTGTCATAAAGTCTTTGTTCTGCCTGCGTGTCACAAAGTCTTTGTTCTGCCTGCGTGTCACAAAGTCTTTTTACCGTGCGTGTCACAAACTCTTTGTTCTGCCTGCGTTTCACAAAGTCTTTGTTCTGCCTAGTTGTAACAAAGTCTTTTTCCCGCGCGCATGTCACAAAGTCTTGTTCTGCCTGCGTGTCACAAAGTCTTTGTTCTGCCTGCGTGTCCCAAACTCTTTTTCCTGCCTGCGTGTCACAAAGTATTTGTTCTGCCTACGTGTCACAAAGTCTTTGTTCTGCCTGCTTGTAACAAACTCTTTTTCCCGCGTGCGTGTCACAAAGTCTTTGTTCTGCCTGCGTGTCACAAAGTCTTTTTACCGTGCGTGTCACAAACTCTTTTTTTCTGCCTCCGTGTCACAAAGTCTTTGTTCTGCCTGCGTGTCACAAAGTCTTTGTTCTACCTGCGTGTCACAAAGTCTAGTTCTGCCTGCGTGTCACAAAGTCTTTGTTCTGCCTGTGTGTCACAAACTCTTTTTCCCGCGTGCGTGTCACAAAGTATTTGTTCTCCCTACGTGTCACAAAGTCTTTGTTCTGCCTGCTTGTAACAAAGTCTTTTTCCCGTGCGCGTGGCACAAAATCTTTTTCCCGCGCGCGTGTCACAAAGTCTTTGTTCTGCATGCGTGTCACAAAATCTTTTTCCCGCGCGCGTGTCACAAATTCTTTCTTCTGCCTGCGTGTCACGAAGTCTTTTTTTCTGCCTGCGTGTCACAAAGTCTTTGTTCTACCTGCGTGTCACAAAGTCTTTGTTCTGCCTGCTTGTAACAGTCTTTTTCCCGCGCGCATGTTACAAAGTCTTTGTTCTGCCTGCGTGTCACAAAGTCTTTTTCCCGCACGCGTGTCACAAAGTCTTTGTTCTGCCTCCGTGTCCCAAACTCTTTTTCCCGCATGCGTGTCACAAAGTCTTTGTTCTGCCTGCGTGTCACAAAGTCTTTGTTCTACCTGCGTGTCACAAAGTCTTTGTTCTGCCTGCGTGTCACAAAGTCTAGTTCTGCCTGCGTGTCACAAACTCTTTTTCCCGCGCGCATGTCACAAAGTCTTGTTCTGCCTGCGTGTCACAAACTCTTTTTTTCTGCCTCCGTGTCACAAAGTCTTTGTTCTGCCTGCGTGTCACAAAGTCTTTGTTCTACCTGTGTGTCACAAAGTCTAGTTCTGCCTGCGTGTCACAAAGTCTTTGTTCTGCCTGCGTGTCACAAAGTCTTTTTACCGTGCGTGTCACAAACTCTTTTTTTCTGCCTCCGTGTCACAAAGTCTTTGTTCTGCCTGCGTGTCACAAAGTCTTTGTTCTACCTGCGTGTCACAAAGTCTAGTTCTGCCTGCGTGTCACAAAGTCTTTGTTCTGCCTGTGTGTCACAAACTCTTTTTCCCGCGTGCGTGTCACAAAGTATTTGTTCTCCCTACGTGTCACAAAGTCTTTGTTCTGCCTGCTTGTAACAAAGTCTTTTTCCCGTGCGCGTGGCACAAAATCTTTTTCCCGCGCGCGTGTCACAAAGTCTTTGTTCTGCATGCGTGTCACAAAATCTTTTTCCCGCGCGCGTGTCACAAATTCTTTCTTCTGCCTGCGTGCCACGAAGTCTTTTTTTCTGCCTGCGTGTCACAAAGTCTTTGTTCTACCTGCGTGTCACAAAGTCTTTGTTCTGCCTGCTTGTAACAGTCTTTTTCCCGCGCGCATGTTACAAAGTCTTTGTTCTGCCTGCGTGTCACAAAGTCTTTGTTCTGCCTGCTTGTAACAGTCTTTTTCCCGCGCGCATGTCACAAAGTCTTTGTTCTACCTGCGTGTCACAAAGTCTTTGTTCTGCCTGCGTGTCACAAAGTCTAGTTCTGCCTGCGTGTCACAAACTCTTTTTCCCGCGCGCATGTCACAAAGTCTTGTTCTGCCTGCGTGTCACAAAGTCTTTGTTCTGCCTCCGTGTCCGAAACTCTTTTTCCCGCGTGCGTGTCACAAAGTCTTTGTTCTGCCTGCGTGTCACAAAGTCTTTTTACCGTGCGTGTCACAAACTCTTTTTTTTCTGCCTGCGTGTCACAAACTCTTTTTTTTCTGCCTGCGTGTCACAAAGTCTTTGTTCTACCTGCGTGTCACAAAGTCTTTGTTCTACCTGCGTGTCACAAAGTCTAGTTCTGCCTGCGTGTCACAAAGTCTTTGTTCTGCCTCCGTGTCCCAAATTCTTTTTCCCGCGTGCGTGTCACAAAGTCTTTGTTCTGCCTACGTGTCACAAAGTCTTTGTTCTGCCTGCTTGTAACAAACTCTTTTTCCCGCGTGCGTGTCACAAAGTCTTTGTTCTGCCTGCGTGTCACAAAGTCTTTGTTCTGCCTGCGTGTCACAAAGTCTTTTTACCGTGCGTGTCACAAACTCTTTTTTTCTGCCTCCGTGTCACAAAGTCTTTGTTCTGCCTGCGTGTCACAAAGTCTTTGTTCTACCTGCGTGTCACAAAGTCTTTGTTCTGCCTACGTGTCACAAAGTCTTTGTTCTGCCTGCTTGTAACAAACTCTTTTTCCCGCGTGCGTGTCACAAAGTCTTTGTTCTGCCTGCGTGTCACAAAGTCTTTGTTCTGCCTGCGTGTCACAAAGTCTTTTTACCGTGCGTGTCACAAACTCTTTTTTTCTGCCTCCGTGTCACAAAGTCTTTGTTCTGCCTGCGTGTCACAAAGTCTTTGTTCTACCTGCGTGTCACAAAGTCTAGTTCTGCCTGCGTGTCACAAAGTCTTTGTTCTGCCTGTGTGTCACAAACTCTTTTTCCCGCGTGCGTGTCACAAAGTATTTGTTCTCCCTACGTGTCACAAAGTCTTTGTTCTGCCTGCTTGTAACAAAGTCTTTTTCCCGTGCGCGTGGCACAAAATCTTTTTCCCGCGCGCGTGTCACAAAGTCTTTGTTCTGCATGCGTGTCACAAAGTCTTTTTCCCGCGCGCGTGTCACAAATTCTTTCTTCTGCCTGCGTGTCACGAAGTCTTGTTCTGCCTGCGTGTCACAAAGTCTTTGTTCTGCCTCCGTGTCCTAAACTCTTTTTCCCGCGTGCGTGTCACAAAGTCTTTGTTCTGCCTGCGTGTCACAAAGTCTTTTCACCGTGCGTGTCACAAACTCTTTTTTTTCTGCCTGCGTGTCACAAAGTCTTTGTTCTACCTGCGTGTCACAAAGTCTTTGTTCTACCTGCGTGTCACAAAGTCTAGTTCTGCCTGCGTGTCACAAAGTCTTTGTTCTGCCTCCGTGTCCCAAATTCTTTTTCCCGCGTGCGTGTCACAAAGTCTTTGTTCTACCTGCGTGTCACAAAGTCTTTGTTCTACCTGCGTGTCACAAAGTCTAGTTCTGCCTGCGTGTCACACAGTCTTTGTTCTGCCTGCGTGTCCCAAACTCTTTTTCCCGCGTGCGTGTCACAAAGTCTTTGTTCTGCCTGCGTGTCACAAAGTCTTTTTACCGTGCGTGTCACAAACTCTTTTTTTTCTGCCTGCGTGTCACAAAGTCTTTGTTCTACCTGCGTGTCACAAAGTCTTTCTTCTACCTGCGTGTCACAAAGTCTAGTTCTGCCTGCGTGTCACAAAGTATTTGTTCTGCCTGCGTGTCACAAAGTCTTTGTTCTGCCTGCGTGTCACAAAGTCTTTGTTCTGCCTGCGTGTCACAAAGTCTTTGTTCTACCTGCTTGTCACAAAGTCTAGTTCTGCCTGCGTGTCACAAAGTCTTTGTTCTACCTGCGTGTCACAAAGTCTTTGTTCTGCCTGCGTGTCACAAAGTCTAGTTCTGCCTGCGTGTCACAAACTCTTTTTCCCGCGCGCATGTCACAAAGTCTTGTTCTGCCTGCATGTCACAAAGTCTTTGTTCTGCCTCCGTGTCCGAAACTCTTTTTCCCGCGTGCGTGTCACAAAGTCTTTGTTCTGCCTGCGTGTCACAAAGTCTTTTTACCGTGCGTGTCACAAACTCTTTTTTTTCTGCCTGCGTGTCACAAAGTCTTTGTTCTACCTGCGTGTCACAAAGTCTTTGTTCTACCTGCGTGTCACAAAGTCTAGTTCTGCCTGCGTGTCACAAAGTCTTTGTTCTGCCTCCGTGTCCCAAATTCTTTTTCCCGCGTGCGTGTCACAAAGTCTTTGTTCTGCCTACGTGTCACAAAGTCTTTGTTCTGCCTGCTTGTAACAAACTCTTTTTCCCGCGTGCGTGTCACAAAGTCTTTGTTCTGCCTGCGTGTCACAAAGTCTTTGTTCTGCCTGCGTGTCACAAAGTCTTTTTACCGTGCGTGTCACAAACTCTTTTTTTCTGCCTCCGTGTCACAAAGTCTTTGTTCTGCCTGCGTGTCACAAAGTCTTTGTTCTACCTGCGTGTCACAAAGTCTTTGTTCTGCCTACGTGTCACAAAGTCTTTGTTCTGCCTGCTTGTAACAAACTCTTTTTCCCGCGTGCGTGTCACAAAGTCTTTGTTCTGCCTGCGTGTCACAAAGTCTTTGTTCTGCCTGCGTGTCACAAAGTCTTTTTACCGTGCGTGTCACAAACTCTTTTTTTCTGCCTCCGTGTCACAAAGTCTTTGTTCTGCCTGCGTGTCACAAAGTCTTTGTTCTACCTGCGTGTCACAAAGTCTAGTTCTGCCTGCGTGTCACAAAGTCTTTGTTCTGCCTGTGTGTCACAAACTCTTTTTCCCGCGTGCGTGTCACAAAGTATTTGTTCTCCCTACGTGTCACAAAGTCTTTGTTCTGCCTGCTTGTAACAAAGTCTTTTTCCCGTGCGCGTGGCACAAAATCTTTTTCCCGCGCGCGTGTCACAAAGTCTTTGTTCTGCATGCGTGTCACAAAGTCTTTTTCCCGCGCGCGTGTCACAAATTCTTTCTTCTGCCTGCGTGTCACGAAGTCTTGTTCTGCCTGCGTGTCACAAAGTCTTTGTTCTGCCTCCGTGTCCTAAACTCTTTTTCCCGCGTGCGTGTCACAAAGTCTTTGTTCTGCCTGCGTGTCACAAAGTCTTTTCACCGTGCGTGTCACAAACTCTTTTTTTTCTGCCTGCGTGTCACAAAGTCTTTGTTCTACCTGCGTGTCACAAAGTCTTTGTTCTACCTGCGTGTCACAAAGTCTAGTTCTGCCTGCGTGTCACAAAGTCTTTGTTCTGCCTCCGTGTCCCAAATTCTTTTTCCCGCGTGCGTGTCACAAAGTCTTTGTTCTACCTGCGTGTCACAAAGTCTTTGTTCTACCTGCGTGTCACAAAGTCTAGTTCTGCCTGCGTGTCACACAGTCTTTGTTCTGCCTGCGTGTCCCAAACTCTTTTTCCCGCGTGCGTGTCACAAAGTCTTTGTTCTGCCTGCGTGTCACAAAGTCTTTTTACCGTGCGTGTCACAAACTCTTTTTTTTCTGCCTGCGTGTCACAAAGTCTTTGTTCTACCTGCGTGTCACAAAGTCTTTCTTCTACCTGCGTGTCACAAAGTCTAGTTCTGCCTGCGTGTCACAAAGTATTTGTTCTGCCTGCGTGTCACAAAGTCTTTGTTCTGCCTGCGTGTCACAAAGTCTTTGTTCTGCCTGCGTGTCACAAAGTCTTTGTTCTACCTGCGTGTCACAAAGTCTTTGTTCTACCTGCTTGTCACAAAGTCTAGTTCTGCCTGCGTGTCACAAAGTCTTTGTTCTACCTGCGTGTCACAAAGTCTTTGTTCTGCCTGCGTGTCACAAAGTCTTTGTTCTGCCTGCGTGTCACAAAGTCTTTGTTCTGCCTGCGTGTCACAAAGTCTTTGTTCTACCTGCTTGTCACAAAGTCTAGTTCTGCCTGCGTGTCACAAAGTATTTGTTCAGCCTGCGTGTCACAAAGTCTTTGTTCTGCCTGCGTGTCACAAAGTCTTTTTCCCGCGCGCGTGTCACAAAGTCTTTCTTCTGCCTGCGTGTCACAAAGTCTTTGTTCTGCCTGCGTGTCACAAAGTCTTTGTTCCACCTGCGTGTCACAAAGTCTTTGTTCCGCCTGCGTGTCACAAAGTCTTTTTCCCGCACGCGTGTCACAAAGTCTTTGTTCTGCCTGCGTGTCACAAAGTCTTTGTTCTGCCTCCGTGTCCCAAACTCTTTTTCCCGCGTGCGTGTCACAAAGTCTTTGTTCTGCCTGCGTGTCACAAAGTCTTTGTTCTGCCTGCGTGTCACAAAGTCATTTTACCGTGCGTGTCACAAACTCTTTTTTTTCTGCCTGCGTGTCACAAAGTCTTTGTTCTGCCTGCGTGTCACAAAGTCTTTGTTCTACCTGCGTGTCACAAAGTCTAGTTCTGCCTGCGTGTCACAAAGTCTTTTTCTGCCTGCGTGTTACAAACTCTTTTTCCCGCGTGCGTGTCACAAAGTCTTTGTTCTGCCTACGTGTCACAAAGTCTTTGTTCTGCCTGCTTGTAACAAACTCTTTTTCCCGCGTGCGTGTCACAAAGTCTTTGTTCTGCTTGCGTGTCACAAAGTCTTTGTTCTGCCTGCGTGTCACAAAGTCTTTTTACCGTGCGTGTCACAAACTCTTTTTTTTCTGCCTGCGTGTCACAAAGTCTTTGTTCTGCCTGCGTGTCACAAAGTCTTTGTTCTACCTACGTGTCACAAAGTCTAGTTCTGCCTGCGTGTCACAAAGTCTTTTTCTGCCTGCGTGTCACAAACTCTTTTTCCCGCGTGCGTGTCACAATGTATTTGTTCTGCCTACGTGTCACAAAGTCTTTGTTCTGCCTGCTTGTAACAAAGTCTTTTTCCCGCGCGCGTGTCACAAAGTCTTTTTCCCGCGCGCGTGTCACAAAGTCTTTGTTCTACCTGCATGTCACAAAGTCTAGTTCTGCCTGCGTGTCACAAAGTCTTTTTCTGCCTGCGTGTCACAAAGTCTTTGTTCTGCCTGCGTGTCACAAAGTCTTTGTTCTACCTGCGTGTCACAGTCTTTTTTACCGTGCGCGTGGCACAAAATCTTTGTTCTGCCTCCGTGTCCCAAACTCTTTTTCCCGCGTACGTGTCACAAAGTCTTTGTTCTGCCTGCGTGTCACAAAGTCTTTGTTCTACCTGCGTGTCACAGTCTTTTTTACCGTGCGTGTCACAAAGTCTTTGTTCTACCTGCGTGTCACAAAGTCTTTGTTCTGCCTGCGTGTCACAAAGTCTTTGTTGTGCATGCATGTCACAAAGTCTTTTTCCCACACGCGTGTCACAAAGTCTTTGTTCTGCCTGCGTGTCACAAAGTCTTTGTTCTGCCTCCGTGTCCCAAACTCTTTTTCCCGCACGCGTGTCACAAAGTCTTTTTTCTGCCTGCGTGTCACAAAGTCTAGTTCTGCCTGCGTGTCACAAAGTCTTTTTCTGCCTGCGTGTCACAAAGTCTTTGTTCTACCTGCGTGTCACAAAGTCTAGTTCTGCCTGCGTGTCACAAAGTCTTTTTCTGCCTGCGTGTCACAAACTCTTTTTCCTGCCTGCGTGTCACAAAGTATTTGTTCTGCCTACGTGTCACAAAGTCTTTGTTCTGCCTGCTTGTAACAAACTCTTTTTCCCGCGTGCGTGTCACAAAGTCTTTGTTCTGCCTGCGTGTCACAAAGTCTTTGTTCTGCCTGCGTGTCACAAAGTCTTTTTACCGTGCGTGTCACAAACTCTTATTTTTCTGCCTCCGTGTCACAAAGTCTTTGTTCTGCCTGCGGGTCACAAAGTCTTTGTTCTACCTGCGTGTCACAAAGTCTAGTTCTGCCTGCGTGTCACAAAGTCTTTGTTCTGCCTGCGTGTCACAAACTCTTTTTCCCGCGTGCGTGTCACAAAGTATTTGTTCTCCCTACGTGTCACAAAGTCTTTGTTCTGCCTGCTTGTAACAAAGTCTTTTTCCCGCGCGCGTGGCACAAAACCTTTTTCCCGCGCGCGTCTCACAAAGTCTTTGTTCTGCATGCGTGTCACAAAGTCTTTTTCCCGCGCGCATGTCACAAATTTTTTCTTCTGCCTGCGTGTCACAAAGTCTTTGTTCTGCCTGCGTGTCACAAAGTCTTTGTTCTACCTAGGTGTCACAAAGTCTTTGTTCTGCCTGCTTGTAACAAAGTCTTTTTCCCGCGCGCATGTTACAAAGTCTTTGTTCTGCCTGCGTGTCACAAAGTCTTTTTCCCGCACGCGTGTCACAAAGTCTTTGTTCTGCCTGCGTGTCACAAAGTCTTTGTTCTGCCTCCGTGTCCCAAACTCTTTTTCCCGCATGCGTGTCACAAAGTCTTTGTTCTGCCTGCGTGTCACAAAGTCTTTTTCCCGCGTGCGTGTCACAAAGTCTTTGTTCTGCCTGCGTGTCACAAAGTCTTTGTTCTGCCTGGTTGTCACAAAGTCTTTTTCCCGCGTGCGTGTCACACAGTCTTTTTTCTGCCTGCGTGTCCCAAACTCTTTTTCCCGCGTGCGTGTCACAAAGTCTTTGTTCTGCCTGCGTGTCACAAAGTCTTTGTTCTGCCTGCGTGTCACAAAGTCTTTTTACCGTGCGTGTCACAAACTCTTTGTTCTGCCTGCGTTTCACAGTCTTTGTTCTGCCTAGTTGTAACAAAGTCTTTTTCCCGCGCGCATGTCACAAAGTCTTGTTCTGCCTGCGTGTCACAAAGTCTTTGTTCTGCCTGCGTGTCCCAAACTCTTTTTCCTGCGTGCGTGTCACAGTCTTTGTTGTGCCTGCGTGTCACAAAGTCTTTGTTCTGCCTGCGTGTCACAAAGTCTTTTTCCGCACGCGTGTCACAAAGTCTTTGTTCAGCCTGCGTGTTACAAAGTCTTTGTTCTACCTGCGTGTCACAAAGTCTTTTTCCCGCGCGCATGTCACAAAGTCTTTGTTCTGCCTGCGTGTCACAAAGTCTTTGTTCTGCCTACGTGTCACAAAGTCTTTTTACCGTGCGTGTCACAAAGTCTTTTTCCCGCGCGCATGTCACAAAGTCTTTCTTCTGCCTGCGTGTCACAAAGTCTTTTTCCCGCGCGCGTGTCACAAAGTCTTTTTCCCGCGCGCGTGTCACAAAGTCTTTTTCCCGCGCGCGTGTCACAAAGTCTTTGTTCTGCCTACGTGTCACAAAGTCTTTTTACCGTGCGTGTCACAAAGTCTTTTTCCCGCGCGCATGTCACAAAGTCTTTCTTCTGCCTGCGTGTCACAAAGTCTTTTTCCCGCGCGCGTGTCACAAAGTCTTTTTCCCGCGCGCGTGTCACAAAGTCTTTTTCCCGCGCGCGTGTCACAAAGTCTTTGTTCTGCCTGCGTGTCACAAAGTCTTTGTTCCACCTGCGTGTCACAAAGTCTTTGTTCCGCCTGCGTGTCACAAAGTCTTTTTCCCGCACGCGTGTCACAAAGTCTTTGTTCTGCCTGCGTGTCACAAAGTCTTTGTTCTGCCTCCGTGTCCCAAACTCTTTTTCCCGCGTGCGTGTCACAAAGTCTTTGTTCTGCCTGCGTGTCACAAAGTCTTTGTTCTGCCTGCGTGTCACAAAGTCTTTGTTCTACCTGCGTGTCACAAAGTCTAGTTCTGCCTGCGTGTCACAAAGTCTTTTTCTGCCTGCGTGTTACAAACTCTTTTTCCCGCGTGCGTGTCACAAAGTCTTTGTTCTGCCTACGTGTCACAAAGTCTTTGTTCTGCCTGCTTGTAACAAACTCTTTTTCCCGCGTGCGTGTCACAAAGTCTTTGTTCTGCTTGCGTGTCACAAAGTCTTTGTTCTGCCTGCGTGTCACAAAGTCTTTTTACCGTGCGTGTCACAAACTCTTTTTTTTCTACCTGCGTGTCACAAAGTCTTTGTTCTGCCTGCGTGTCACAAAGTCTTTGTTCTACCTACGTGTCACAAAGTCTAGTTCTGCCTGCGTGTCACAAAGTCTTTTTCTGCCTGCGTGTCACAAACTCTTTTTCCCGCGTGCGTGTCACAATGTATTTGTTCTGCCTACGTGTCACAAAGTCTTTGTTCTGCCTGCTTGTAACAAAGTCTTTTTCCCGCGCGCGTGTCACAAAGTCTTTTTCCCGCGCGCGTGTCACAAAGTCTTTGTTCTACCTGCATGTCACAAAGTCTAGTTCTGCCTGCGTGTCACAAAGTCTTTTTCTGCCTGCGTGTCACAAAGTCTTTGTTCTGCCTGCGTGTCACAAAGTCTTTGTTCTACCTGCGTGTCACAGTCTTTTTTACCGTGCGCGTGGCACAAAATCTTTGTTCTGCCTCCGTGTCCCAAACTCTTTTTCCCGCGTACGTGTCACAAAGTCTTTGTTCTGCCTGCGTGTCACAAAGTCTTTGTTCTACCTGCGTGTCACAGTCTTTTTTACCGTGCGTGTCACAAAGTCTTTGTTCTACCTGCGTGTCACAAAGTCTTTGTTCTGCCTGCGTGTCACAAAGTCTTTGTTGTGCATGCATGTCACAAAGTCTTTTTCCCACACGCGTGTCACAAAGTCTTTGTTCTGCCTGCGTGTCACAAAGTCTTTGTTCTGCCTCCGTGTCCCAAACTCTTTTTCCCGCACGCGTGTCACAAAGTCTTTTTTCTGCCTGCGTGTCACAAAGTCTAGTTCTGCCTGCGTGTCACAAAGTCTTTTTCTGCCTGCGTGTCACAAAGTCTTTGTTCTACCTGCGTGTCACAAAGTCTAGTTCTGCCTGCGTGTCACAAAGTCTTTTTCTGCCTGCGTGTCACAAACTCTTTTTCCTGCCTGCGTGTCACAAAGTATTTGTTCTGCCTACGTGTCACAAAGTCTTTGTTCTGCCTGCTTGTAACAAACTCTTTTTCCCGCGTGCGTGTCACAAAGTCTTTGTTCTGCCTGCGTGTCACAAAGTCTTTGTTCTGCCTGCGTGTCACAAAGTCTTTTTACCGTGCGTGTCACAAACTCTTATTTTTCTGCCTCCGTGTCACAAAGTCTTTGTTCTGCCTGCGGGTCACAAAGTCTTTGTTCTACCTGCGTGTCACAAAGTCTAGTTCTGCCTGCGTGTCACAAAGTCTTTGTTCTGCCTGCGTGTCACAAACTCTTTTTCCCGCGTGCGTGTCACAAAGTATTTGTTCTCCCTACGTGTCACAAAGTCTTTGTTCTGCCTGCTTGTAACAAAGTCTTTTTCCCGCGCGCGTGGCACAAAACCTTTTTCCCGCGCGCGTCTCACAAAGTCTTTGTTCTGCATGCGTGTCACAAAGTCTTTTTCCCGCGCGCATGTCACAAATTTTTTCTTCTGCCTGCGTGTCACAAAGTCTTTGTTCTGCCTGCGTGTCACAAAGTCTTTGTTCTACCTAGGTGTCACAAAGTCTTTGTTCTGCCTGCTTGTAACAAAGTCTTTTTCCCGCGCGCATGTTACAAAGTCTTTGTTCTGCCTGCGTGTCACAAAGTCTTTTTCCCGCACGCGTGTCACAAAGTCTTTGTTCTGCCTGCGTGTCACAAAGTCTTTGTTCTGCCTCCGTGTCCCAAACTCTTTTTCCCGCATGCGTGTCACAAAGTCTTTGTTCTGCCTGCGTGTCACAAAGTCTTTTTCCCGCGTGCGTGTCACAAAGTCTTTGTTCTGCCTGCGTGTCACAAAGTCTTTGTTCTGCCTGGTTGTCACAAAGTCTTTTTCCCGCGTGCGTGTCACACAGTCTTTGTTCTGCCTGCGTGTCCCAAACTCTTTTTCCCGCGTGCGTGTCACAAAGTCTTTGTTCTGCCTGCGTGTCACAAAGTCTTTGTTCTGCCTGCGTGTCACAAAGTCTTTTTACCGTGCGTGTCACAAACTCTTTGTTCTGCCTGCGTTTCACAGTCTTTGTTCTGCCTAGTTGTAACAAAGTCTTTTTCCCGCGCGCATGTCACAAAGTCTTGTTCTGCCTGCGTGTCACAAAGTCTTTGTTCTGCCTGCGTGTCCCAAACTCTTTTTCCTGCGTGCGTGTCACAGTCTTTGTTGTGCCTGCGTGTCACAAAGTCTTTGTTCTGCCTGCGTGTCACAAAGTCTTTTTCCGCACGCGTGTCACAAAGTCTTTGTTCAGCCTGCGTGTTACAAAGTCTTTGTTCTACCTGCGTGTCACAAAGTCTTTTTCCCGCGCGCATGTCACAAAGTCTTTGTTCTGCCTGCGTGTCACAAAGTCTTTGTTCTGCCTACGTGTCACAAAGTCTTTTTACCGTGCGTGTCACAAAGTCTTTTTCCCGCGCGCATGTCACAAAGTCTTTCTTCTGCCTGCGTGTCACAAAGTCTTTTTCCCGCGCGCGTGTCACAAAGTCTTTTTCCCGCGCGCGTGTCACAAAGTCTTTTTCCCGCGCGCGTGTCACAAAGTCTTTGTTCTGCATGCGTGTCACAAAGTCTTTGTTCTGCCTGCGTGTCACAAAGTCTTTGTTCTACCTGCGTGTCACAAAGTCTTTTTTCTGCCTGCTTGTAACAAAGTCTTTTTCCCGCGCGCATGTCACAAAGTCTTTGTTCTGCCTGCGTGTCACAAAGTCTTTGTTCTGCCTGCGTGTCACAAAGTCTTTGTTCTACCTGCGTGTCACAAAGTCTAGTTCTGCCTGCGTGTCACAAAGTCTTTGTTCTGCCTGCGTGTCACAAACTCTTTTTCCCGCGTGCGTGTCACAAAGTATTTGTTCTCCCTACGTGTCACAAAGTCTTTGTTCTGCCTGCTTGTAACAAAGTCTTTTTCCCGCGCGCGTGGCACAAAATCTTTTTCCCACGCGCGTGTCACAAAGTCTTTGTTCTGCATGCGTGTCACAAAGTCTTTTTCCCGCGCGCGTGTCACAAATTCTTTCTTCTGCCTGCGTGTCACAAAGTCTTTGTTCTGCCTGCGTGTCACAAAGTCTTTGTTCTGCCTGCGTGTCACAAAGTCTTTGTTCTGCCTGCGTGTCACAAAGTCTTTTTCCCGCGTGCGTGTCACAAAGTCTTTGTTCTGCCTGCGTGTCACAAACTCTTTTTCCCACGTGCGTGTCACAAAGTCTTTGTTCTGCCTGCGTGTCACAAAGTCTTTGTTCTGCCTGGTTGTCACAAAGTCTTTTTCCCGCGTGCGTGTCACAAAGTCTTTGTTCTACCTACGTGTCACAAAGTCTAGTTCTGCCTGCGTGTCACAAAGTCTTTTTCTGCCTGCGTGTCACAAACTCTTTTTCCCGCGTGCGTGTCACAATGTATTTGTTCTGCCTACGTGTCACAAAGTCTTTGTTCTGCCTGCTTGTAACAAAGTCTTTTTCCCGCGCGCGTGTCACAAAGTCTTTTTCCCGCGCGCGTGTCACAAAGTCTTTGTTCTACCTGCATGTCACAAAGTCTAGTTCTGCCTGCGTGTCACAAAGTCTTTTTCTGCCTGCGTGTCACAAAGTCTTTGTTCTGCCTGCGTGTCACAAAGTCTTTGTTCTACCTGCGTGTCACAGTCTTTTTTACCGTGCGCGTGGCACAAAATCTTTGTTCTGCCTCCGTGTCCCAAACTCTTTTTCCCGCGTACGTGTCACAAAGTCTTTGTTCTGCCTGCGTGTCACAAAGTCTTTGTTCTACCTGCGTGTCACAGTCTTTTTTACCGTGCGTGTCACAAAGTCTTTGTTCTACCTGCGTGTCACAAAGTCTTTGTTCTGCCTGCGTGTCACAAAGTCTTTGTTGTGCATGCATGTCACAAAGTCTTTTTCCCACACGCGTGTCACAAAGTCTTTGTTCTGCCTGCGTGTCACAAAGTCTTTGTTCTGCCTCCGTGTCCCAAACTCTTTTTCCCGCACGCGTGTCACAAAGTCTTTTTTCTGCCTGCGTGTCACAAAGTCTAGTTCTGCCTGCGTGTCACAAAGTCTTTTTCTGCCTGCGTGTCACAAAGTCTTTGTTCTACCTGCGTGTCACAAAGTCTAGTTCTGCCTGCGTGTCACAAAGTCTTTTTCTGCCTGCGTGTCACAAACTCTTTTTCCTGCCTGCGTGTCACAAAGTATTTGTTCTGCCTACGTGTCACAAAGTCTTTGTTCTGCCTGCTTGTAACAAACTCTTTTTCCCGCGTGCGTGTCACAAAGTCTTTGTTCTGCCTGCGTGTCACAAAGTCTTTGTTCTGCCTGCGTGTCACAAAGTCTTTTTACCGTGCGTGTCACAAACTCTTATTTTTCTGCCTCCGTGTCACAAAGTCTTTGTTCTGCCTGCGGGTCACAAAGTCTTTGTTCTACCTGCGTGTCACAAAGTCTAGTTCTGCCTGCGTGTCACAAAGTCTTTGTTCTGCCTGCGTGTCACAAACTCTTTTTCCCGCGTGCGTGTCACAAAGTATTTGTTCTCCCTACGTGTCACAAAGTCTTTGTTCTGCCTGCTTGTAACAAAGTCTTTTTCCCGCGCGCGTGGCACAAAACCTTTTTCCCGCGCGCGTCTCACAAAGTCTTTGTTCTGCATGCGTGTCACAAAGTCTTTTTCCCGCGCGCATGTCACAAATTTTTTCTTCTGCCTGCGTGTCACAAAGTCTTTGTTCTGCCTGCGTGTCACAAAGTCTTTGTTCTACCTAGGTGTCACAAAGTCTTTGTTCTGCCTGCTTGTAACAAAGTCTTTTTCCCGCGCGCATGTTACAAAGTCTTTGTTCTGCCTGCGTGTCACAAAGTCTTTTTCCCGCACGCGTGTCACAAAGTCTTTGTTCTGCCTGCGTGTCACAAAGTCTTTGTTCTGCCTCCGTGTCCCAAACTCTTTTTCCCGCATGCGTGTCACAAAGTCTTTGTTCTGCCTGCGTGTCACAAAGTCTTTTTCCCGCGTGCGTGTCACAAAGTCTTTGTTCTGCCTGCGTGTCACAAAGTCTTTGTTCTGCCTGGTTGTCACAAAGTCTTTTTCCCGCGTGCGTGTCACACAGTCTTTGTTCTGCCTGCGTGTCCCAAACTCTTTTTCCCGCGTGCGTGTCACAAAGTCTTTGTTCTGCCTGCGTGTCACAAAGTCTTTTTACCGTGCGTGTCACAAACTCTTTGTTCTGCCTGCGTTTCACAGTCTTTGTTCTGCCTAGTTGTAACAAAGTCTTTTTCCCGCGCGCATGTCACAAAGTCTTGTTCTGCCTGCGTGTCACAAAGTCTTTGTTCTGCCTGCGTGTCCCAAACTCTTTTTCCTGCGTGCGTGTCACAGTCTTTGTTGTGCCTGCGTGTCACAAAGTCTTTGTTCTGCCTGCGTGTCACAAAGTCTTTTTCCGCACGCGTGTCACAAAGTCTTTGTTCAGCCTGCGTGTTACAAAGTCTTTGTTCTACCTGCGTGTCACAAAGTCTTTTTCCCGCGCGCATGTCACAAAGTCTTTGTTCTGCCTGCGTGTCACAAAGTCTTTGTTCTGCCTACGTGTCACAAAGTCTTTTTACCGTGCGTGTCACAAAGTCTTTTTCCCGCGCGCATGTCACAAAGTCTTTCTTCTGCCTGCGTGTCACAAAGTCTTTTTCCCGCGCGCGTGTCACAAAGTCTTTTTCCCGCGCGCGTGTCACAAAGTCTTTGTTCTGCATGCGTGTCACAAAGTCTTTGTTCTGCCTGCGTGTCACAAAGTCTTTGTTCTACCTGCGTGTCACAAAGTCTTTTTTCTGCCTGCTTGTAACAAAGTCTTTTTCCCGCGCGCATGTCACAAAGTCTTTGTTCTGCCTGCGTGTCACAAAGTCTTTGTTCTGCCTGCGTGTCACAAAGTCTTTGTTCTACCTGCGTGTCACAAAGTCTAGTTCTGCCTGCGTGTCACAAAGTCTTTGTTCTGCCTGCGTGTCACAAACTCTTTTTCCCGCGTGCGTGTCACAAAGTATTTGTTCTCCCTACGTGTCACAAAGTCTTTGTTCTGCCTGCTTGTAACAAAGTCTTTTTCCCGCGCGCGTGGCACAAAATCTTTTTCCCACGCGCGTGTCACAAAGTCTTTTTCCCGCGCGCGTGTCACAAATTCTTTCTTCTGCCTGCGTGTCACAAAGTCTTTGTTCTGCCTGCGTGTCACAAAGTCTTTGTTCTGCCTGCGTGTCACAAAGTCTTTGTTCTGCCTGCGTGTCACAAAGTCTTTTTCCCGCGTGCGTGTCACAAAGTCTTTGTTCTGCCTGCGTGTCACAAACTCTTTTTCCCACGTGCGTGTCACAAAGTCTTTGTTCTGCCTGCGTGTCACAAAGTCTTTGTTCTGCCTGGTTGTCACAAAGTCTTTTTCCCGCGTGCGTGTCACACAGTCTTTGTTCTGCCTGCGTGTCCCAAACTCTTTTTCCCGCGTGCGTGTCATAAAGTCTTTGTTCTGCCTGCGTGTCACAAAGTCTTTGTTCTGCCTGCGTGTCACAAAGTTTTTTTACCGTGCGTGTCACAAACTCTTTGTTCTGCCTGCGTTTCACAAAGTCTTTGTTCTGCCTAGTTGTAACAAAGTCTTTTTCCCGCGCGCATGTCACAAAGTCTTGTTCTGCCTGCGTGTCACAAAGTCTTTGTTCTGCCTGCGTGTCCCAAACTCTTTTTCCTGCCTGCGTGTCACAAAGTATTTGTTCTGCCTACGTGTCACAAAGTCTTTGTTCTGCCTGCTTGTAACAAACTCTTTTTCCCGCGTGCGTGTCACAAAGTCTTTGTTCTGCCTGCGTGTCACAAAGTCTTTGTTCTGCCTGCGTGTCACAAAGTCTTTTTACCGTGCGTGTCACAAACTCTTTTTTTCTGCCTCCGTGTCACAAAGTCTTTGTTCTGCCTGCGTGTCACAAAGTCTTTGTTCTACCTGCGTGTCACAAAGTCTAGTTCTGCCTGCGTGTCACAAAGTCTTTGTTCTGCCTGTGTGTCACAAACTCTTTTTCCCGCGTGCGTGTCACAAAGTATTTGTTCTCCCTACGTGTCACAAAGTCTTTTTTCTGCCTGCTTGTAACAAAGTCTTTTTCCCGTGCGCGTGGCACAAAATCTTTTTCCCGCGCGCGTGTCACAAAGTCTTTGTTCTGCATGCGTGTCACAAAATCTTTTTCCCGCGCGCGTGTCACAAATTCTTTCTTCTGCCTGCGTGTCACGAAGTCTTTTTTTCTGCCTGCGTGTCACAAAGTCTTTGTTCTACCTGCGTGTCACAAAGTCTTTGTTCTGCCTGCTTGTAACAGTCTTTTTCCCGCGCGCATGTTACAAAGTCTTTGTTCTGCCTGCGTGTCACAAAGTCTTTTTCCCGCACGCGTGTCACAAAGTCTTTGTTCTGCCTCCGTGTCCCAAACTCTTTTTCCCGCATGCGTGTCACAAAGTCTTTGTTCTGCCTGCGTGTCACAAAGTCTTTGTTCTACCTGCGTGTCACAAAGTCTTTGTTCTGCCTGCGTGTCACAAAGTCTAGTTCTGCCTGCGTGTCACAAACTCTTTTTCCCGCGCGCATGTCACAAAGTCTTGTTCTGCCTGCGTGTCACAAACTCTTTTTTTCTGCCTCCGTGTCACAAAGTCTTTGTTCTGCCTGCGTGTCACAAAGTCTTTGTTCTACCTGCGTGTCACAAAGTCTAGTTCTGCCTGCGTGTCACAAAGTCTTTGTTCTGCCTGTGTGTCACAAACTCTTTTTCCCGCGTGCGTGTCACAAAGTCTTTGTTCTCCCTACGTGTCACAAAGTCTTTGTTCTGCCTGCTTGTAACAAAGTCTTTTTCCCGTGCGCGTGGCACAAAATCTTTTTCCCGCGCGCGTGTCACAAAGTCTTTGTTCTGCATGCGTGTCACAAAATCTTTTTCCCGCGCGCGTGTCACAAATTCTTTCTTCTGCCTGCGTGTCACGAAGTCTTTTTTTCTGCCTGCGTGTCACAAAGTCTTTGTTCTACCTGCGTGTCACAAAGTCTTTGTTCTGCCTGCTTGTAACAGTCTTTTTCCCGCGCGCATGTTACAAAGTCTTTGTTCTGCCTGCGTGTCACAAAGTCTTTGTTCTGCCTGCTTGTAACAGTCTTTTTCCCGCGCGCATGTCACAAAGTCTTTGTTCTACCTGCGTGTCACAAAGTCTTTGTTCTGCCTGCGTGTCACAAAGTCTAGTTCTGCCTGCGTGTCACAAACTCTTTTTCCCGCGCGCATGTCACAAAGTCTTGTTCTGCCTGCGTGTCACAAAGTCTTTGTTCTGCTTCCGTGTCCCAAACTCTTTTTCCCGCGTGCGTGTCACAAAGTCTTTGTTCTGCCTGCGTGTCACAAAGTCTTTTTACCGTGCGTGTCACAAACTCTTTTTTTTCTGCCTGCGTGTCACAAAGTCTTTGTTCTACCTGCGTGTCACAAAGTCTTTGTTCTACCTGCGTGTCACAAAGTCTAGTTCTGCCTGCGTGTCACAAAGTCTTTGTTCTGCCTCCGTGTCCCAAATTCTTTTTCCCGCGTGCGTGTCACAAAGTCTTTGTTCTGCCTACGTGTCACAAAGTCTTTGTTCTGCCTGCTTGTAACAAACTCTTTTTCCCGCGTGCGTGTCACAAAGTCTTTGTTCTGCCTGCGTGTCACAAAGTCTTTGTTCTGCCTGCGTGTCACAAAGTCTTTTTACCGTGCGTGTCACAAACTCTTTTTTTCTGCCTCCGTGTCACAAAGTCTTTGTTCTGCCTGCGTGTCACAAAGTCTTTGTTCTACCTGCGTGTCACAAAGTCTAGTTCTGCCTGCGTGTCACAAAGTCTTTGTTCTGCCTGTGTGTCACAAACTCTTTTTCCCGCGTGCGTGTCACAAAGTATTTGTTCTCCCTACGTGTCACAAAGTCTTTGTTCTGCCTGCTTGTAACAAAGTCTTTTTCCCGTGCGCGTGGCACAAAATCTTTTTCCCGCGCGCGTGTCACAAAGTCTTTGTTCTGCATGCGTGTCACAAAGTCTTTTTCCCGCGCGCGTGTCACAAATTCTTTCTTCTGCCTGCGTGTCACGAAGTCTTGTTCTGCCTGCGTGTCACAAAGTCTTTGTTCTGCCTCCGTGTCCCAAACTCTTTTTCCCGCGTGCGTGTCACAAAGTCTTTGTTCTACCTGCGTGTCACAAAGTCTTTGTTCTACCTGCGTGTCACAAAGTCTAGTTCTGCCTGCGTGTCACACAGTCTTTGTTCTGCCTGCGTGTCCCAAACTCTTTTTCCCGCGTGCGTGTCACAAAGTCTTTGTTCTGCCTGCGTGTCACAAAGTCTTTTTACCGTGCGTGTCACAAACTCTTTTTTTTCTGCCTGCATGTCACAAAGTCTTTGTTCTACCTGCGTGTCACAAAGTCTTTGTTCTACCTGCGTGTCACAAAGTCTAGTTCTGCCTGCGTGTCACAAAGTATTTGTTCTGCCTGCGTGTCACAAAGTCTTTGTTCTGCCTGCGTGTCACAAAGTCTTTGTTCTACCTGCGTGTCACAAAATCTAGTTCTGCCTGCGTGTCACAAAGTATTTGTTCAGCCTGCGTGTCACAAAGTCTTTGTTCTGCCTGCGTGTCACAAAGTCTTTGTTCTACCTGCGTGTCACAAAGTCTAGTTCTGCCTGCGTGTCACAAAGTATTTGTTCAGCCTGCGTGTCACAAAGTCTTTGTTCTGCCTGCTTGTAACAAACTCTTTTTCCCGCGTGCGTGTCACAAAGTCTTTGTTCTGCCTGCGTGTCACAAAGTCTTTGTTCTGCCTGCGTGTCACAAAGTCTTTTTACCGTGCGTGTCACAAACTCTTTTTTTCTGCCTCCGTGTCACAAAGTCTTTGTTCTGCCTGCGTGTCACAAAGTCTTTGTTCTACCTGCGTGTCACAAAGTCTAGTTCTGCCTGCGTGTCACAAAGTCTTTGTTCTGCCTGTGTGTCACAAACTCTTTTTCCCGCGTGCGTGTCACAAAGTATTTGTTCTCCCTACGTGTCACAAAGTCTTTGTTCTGCCTGCTTGTAACAAAGTCTTTTTCCCGTGCGCGTGGCACAAAATCTTTTTCCCGCGCGCGTGTCACAAAGTCTTTGTTCTGCATGCGTGTCACAAAGTCTTTTTCCCGCGCGCGTGTCACAAATTCTTTCTTCTGCCTGCGTGTCACGAAGTCTTGTTCTGCCTGCGTGTCACAAAGTCTTTGTTCTGCCTCCGTGTCCCAAACTCTTTTTCCCGCGTGCGTGTCACAAAGTCTTTGTTCTACCTGCGTGTCACAAAGTCTTTGTTCTACCTGCGTGTCACAAAGTCTAGTTCTGCCTGCGTGTCACACAGTCTTTGTTCTGCCTGCGTGTCCCAAACTCTTTTTCCCGCGTGCGTGTCACAAAGTCTTTGTTCTGCCTGCGTGTCACAAAGTCTTTTTACCGTGCGTGTCACAAACTCTTTTTTTTCTGCCTGCATGTCACAAAGTCTTTGTTCTACCTGCGTGTCACAAAGTCTTTGTTCTACCTGCGTGTCACAAAGTCTAGTTCTGCCTGCGTGTCACAAAGTATTTGTTCTGCCTGCGTGTCACAAAGTCTTTGTTCTGCCTGCGTGTCACAAAGTCTTTGTTCTACCTGCGTGTCACAAAGTCTAGTTCTGCCTGCGTGTCACAAAGTATTTGTTCAGCCTGCGTGTCACAAAGTCTTTGTTCTGCCTGCGTGTCACAAAGTCTTTTTCCCGCGCGCGTGTCACAAAGTCTTTCTTCTGCCTGCGTGTCACAAAGTCTTTGTTCTGCCTGCGTGTCACAAAGTCTTTGTTCCACCTGCGTGTCACAAAGTCTTTGTTCTGCCTGCGTGTCACAAAGTCTTTTTCCCGCACGCGTGTCACAAAGTCTTTGTTCTGCCTGCGTGTCACAAAGTCTTTGTTCTGCCTCCGTGTCCCAAACTCTTTTTCCCGCGTGCGTGTCACAAAGTCGTTGTTCTGCCTGCGTGTCACAAAGTCTTTGTTCTGCCTGCGTGTCACAAAGTCATTTTACCGTGCGTGTGACAAACTCTTTTTTTTCTGCCTGCGTGTCACAAAGTCTTTGTTCTGCCTGCGTGTCACAAAGTCTTTGTTCTACCTGCGTGTCACAAAGTCTAGTTCTGCCTGCGTGTCACAAAGTCTTTTTCTGCCTGCGTGTTACAAACTCTTTTTCCCGCGTGCGTGTCACAAAGTCTTTCTTCTGCCTACGTGTCACAAAGTCTTTGTTCTGCCTGCTTGTAACAAACTCTTTTTCCCGCGTGCGTGTCACAAAGTCTTTGTTCTGCTTGCGTGTCACAAAGTCTTTGTTCTGCCTGCGTGTCACAAAGTCTTTTTACCGTGCGTGTCACAAACTCTTTTTTTTCTGCCTGCGTGTCACAAAGTCTTTGTTCTGCCTGCGTGTCACAAAGTCTTTGTTCTACCTACGTGTCACAAAGTCTAGTTCTGCCTGCGTGTCACAAAGTCTTTTTCTGCCTGCGTGTCACAAACTCTTTTTCCCGCGTGCGTGTCACAATGTATTTGTTCTGCCTACGTGTCACAAAGTCTTTGTTCTGCCTGCTTGTAACAAAGTCTTTTTCCCGCGCGCGTGTCACAAAGTCTTTTTCCCGCGCGCGTGTCACAAAGTCTTTGTTCTACCTGCATGTCACAAAGTCTAGTTCTGCCTGCGTGTCACAAAGTCTTTTTCTGCCTGCGTGTCACAAAGTCTTTGTTCTGCCTGCGTGTCACAAAGTCTTTGTTCTACCTGCGTGTCACAGTCTTTTTTACCGTGCGCGTGGCACAAAATCTTTGTTCTGCCTCCGTGTCCCAAACTCTTTTTCCCGCGTGCGTGTCACAAAGTCTTTGTTCTGCCTGCGTGTCACAAAGTCTTTGTTCTACCTGCGTGTCACAGTCTTTTTTACCGTGCGTGTCACAAAGTCTTTGTTCTACCTGCGTGTCACAAAGTCTTTGTTCTGCCTGCGTGTCACAAAGTCTTTGTTGTGCATGCATGTCACAAAGTCTTTTTCCCGCGCGCGTGTCACAAAGTCTTTGTTCTTCCTGCGTGTCACAAAGTCTTTTTCCCACACGCGTGTCACAAAGTCTTTGTTCTGCCTGCGTGTCACAAAGTCTTTGTTCTGCCTCCGTGTCCCAAACTGTTTTTCCCGCACGCGTGTCACAAAGTCTTTTTTCTGCCTGCGTGTCACAAAGTCTTGTTCTGCCTGCGTGTCACAAAGTCTTTTTCTGCCTGCGTGTCACAAAGTCTTTGTTCTACCTGCGTGTCACAAAGTCTAGTTCTGCCTGCGTGTCACAAAGTCTTTTTCTGCCTGCGTGTCACAAACTCTTTTTCCTGCCTGCGTGTCACAAAGTATTTGTTCTGCCTACGTGTCACAAAGTCTTTGTTCTGCCTGCTTGTAACAAACTCTTTTTCCCGCGTGCGTGTCACAAAGTCTTTGTTCTGCCTGCGTGTCACAAAGTCTTTGTTCTGCCTGCGTGTCACAAAGTCTTTTTACCGTGCGTGTCACAAACTCTTATTTTTCTGCCTCCGTGTCACAAAGTCTTTGTTCTGCCTGCGGGTCACAAAGTCTTTGTTCTACCTGCGTGTCACAAAGTCTAGTTCTGCCTGCGTGTCACAAAGTCTTTGTTCTGCCTGCGTGTCACAAACTCTTTTTCCCGCGTGCGTGTCACAAAGTATTTGTTCTCCCTACGTGTCACAAAGTCTTTGTTCTGCCTGCTTGTAACAAAGTCTTTTTCCCGCGCGCGTGGCACAAAACCTTTTTCCCGCGCGCGTCTCACAAAGTCTTTGTTCTGCATGCGTGTCACAAAGTCTTTTTCCCGCGCGCATGTCACAAATTTTTTCTTCTGCCTGCGTGTCACAAAGTCTTTTTCCCGCCTGCGTGTCACAAAGTCTTTGTTCTACCTAGGTGTCACAAAGTCTTTGTTCTGCCTGCTTGTAACAAAGTCTTTTTCCCGCGCGCATGTTACAAAGTCTTTGTTCTGCCTGCGTGTCACAAAGTCTTTTTCCCGCACGCGTGTCACAAAGTCTTTGTTCTGCCTGCGTGTCACAAAGTCTTTGTTCTGCCTCCGTGTCCCAAACTCTTTTTCCCGCATGCGTGTCACAAAGTCTTTGTTCTGCCTGCGTGTCACAAAGTCTTTGTTCTACCTGCGTGTCACAAAGTCTTTGTTCTGCCTGCGTGTCACAAAGTCTAGTTCTGCCTGCGTGTCACAAACTCTTTTTCCCGCGCGCATGTCACAAAGTCTTGTTCTGCCTGCGTGTCACAAACTCTTTTTTTCTGCCTCCGTGTCACAAAGTCTTTGTTCTGCCTGCGTGTCACAAAGTCTTTGTTCTACCTGCGTGTCACAAAGTCTAGTTCTGCCTGCGTGTCACAAAGTCTTTGTTCTGCCTGTGTGTCACAAACTCTTTTTCCCGCGTGCGTGTCACAAAGTATTTGTTCTCCCTACGTGTCACAAAGTCTTTGTTCTGCCTGCTTGTAACAAAGTCTTTTTCCCGTGCGCGTGGCACAAAATCTTTTTCCCGCGCGCGTGTCACAAAGTCTTTGTTCTGCATGCGTGTCACAAAATCTTTTTCCCGCGCGCGTGTCACAAATTCTTTCTTCTGCCTGCGTGTCACGAAGTCTTTTTTTCTGCCTGCGTGTCACAAAGTCTTTGTTCTACCTGCGTGTCACAAAGTCTTTGTTCTGCCTGCTTGTAACAGTCTTTTTCCCGCGCGCATGTTACAAAGTCTTTGTTCTGCCTGCGTGTCACAAAGTCTTTGTTCTGCCTGCTTGTAACAGTCTTTTTCCCGCGCGCATGTCACAAAGTCTTTGTTCTACCTGCGTGTCACAAAGTCTTTGTTCTGCCTGCGTGTCACAAAGTCTAGTTCTGCCTGCGTGTCACAAACTCTTTTTCCCGCGCGCATGTCACAAAGTCTTGTTCTGCCTGCGTGTCACAAAGTCTTTGTTCTGCCTCCGTGTCCCAAACTCTTTTTCCCGCGTGCGTGTCACAAAGTCTTTGTTCTGCCTGCGTGTCACAAAGTCTTTTTACCGTGCGTGTCACAAACTCTTTTTTTTCTGCCTGCGTGTCACAAAGTCTTTGTTCTACCTGCGTGTCACAAAGTCTTTGTTCTACCTGCGTGTCACAAAGTCTAGTTCTGCCTGCGTGTCACAAAGTCTTTGTTCTGCCTCCGTGTCCCAAATTCTTTTTCCCGCGTGCGTGTCACAAAGTCTTTGTTCTGCCTACGTGTCACAAAGTCTTTGTTCTGCCTGCTTGTAACAAACTCTTTTTCCCGCGTGCGTGTCACAAAGTCTTTGTTCTGCCTGCGTGTCACAAAGTCTTTGTTCTGCCTGCGTGTCACAAAGTCTTTTTACCGTGCGTGTCACAAACTCTTTTTTTCTGCCTCCGTGTCACAAAGTCTTTGTTCTGCCTGCGTGTCACAAAGTCTTTGTTCTGCCTGCGTGTCACAAAGTCTTTTTACCGTGCGTGTCACAAACTCTTTTTTTCTGCCTCCGTGTCACAAAGTCTTTGTTCTGCCTGCGTGTCACAAAGTCTTTGTTCTACCTGCGTGTCACAAAGTCTAGTTCTGCCTGCGTGTCACAAAGTCTTTGTTCTGCCTGTGTGTCACAAACTCTTTTTCCCGCGTGCGTGTCACAAAGTATTTGTTCTCCCTACGTGTCACGAAGTCTTGCTCTGCCTGCGTGTCACAAAGTCTTTGTTCTGCCTCCGTGTCCCAAACTCTTTTTCCCGCGTGCGTGTCACAAAGTCTTTGTTCTGCCTGCTTGTAACAAAGTCTTTTTCCCGTGCGCGTGGCACAAAATCTTTTTCCTGCGCGCGTGTCACAAAGTCTTTGTTCTGCATGCGTGTCACAAAGTCTTTTTCCCGCGCGCGTGTCACAAATTCTTTCTTCTGCCTGCGTGTCACGAAGTCTTGCTCTGCCTGCGTGTCACAAAGTCTTTGTTCTGCCTCCGTGTCCCAAACTCTTTTTCCCGCGTGCGTGTCACAAAGTCTTTGTTCTGCCTGCGTGTCACAAAGTCTTTTTACCGTGCGTGTCACAAACTCTTTTTTTTCTGCCTGCGTGTCACAAAGTCTTTGTTCTACCTGCGTGTCACAAAGTCTTTGTTCTACCTGCGTGTCACAAAGTCTAGTTCTGCCTGCGTGTCACAAAGTCTTTGTTCTGCCTCCGTGTCCCAAATTCTTTTTCCCGCGTGCGTGTCACAAAGTCTTTGTTCTACCTGCGTGTCACAAAGTCTTTGTTCTACCTGCGTGTCACAAAGTCTAGTTCTGCCTGCGTGTCACACAGTCTTTGTTCTGCCTGCGTGTCCCAAACTCTTTTTCCCGCGTGCGTGTCACAAAGTCTTTGTTCTGCCTGCGTGTCACAAAGTCTTTTTACCGTGCGTGTCACAAACTCTTTTTTTTCTGTCTGCGTGTCACAAAGTCTTTGTTCTACCTGCGTGTCACAAAGTCTTTGTTCTACCTGCGTGTCACAAAGTCTAGTTCTGCCTGCGTGTCACAAAGTATTTGTTCTGCCTACGTGTCACAAAGTCTTTGTTCTGCCTGCGTGTCACAAAGTCTTTGTTCTGCCTGCGTGTCACAAAGTCTTTGTTCTACCTGCGTGTCACAAAGTCTAGTTCTGCCTGCGTGTCACAAAGTATTTGTTCAGCCTGCGTGTCACAAAGTCTTTGTTCTGCCTGCGTGTCACAAAGTCTTTTTCCCGCGCGCGTGTCACAAAGTCTTTCTTCTGCCTGCGTGTCACAAAGTCTTTGTTCTGCCTGCGTGTCACAAAGTCTTTGTTCCACCTGCGTGTCACAAAGTCTTTGTTCTGCCTGCGTGTCACAAAGTCTTTTTCCCGCACGCGTGTCACAAAGTCTTTGTTCTGCCTGCGTGTCACAAAGTCTTTGTTCTGCCTCCGTGTCCCAAACTCTTTTTCCCGCGTGCGTGTCACAAAGTCTTTGTTCTGCCTGCGTGTCACAAAGTCTTTGTTCTGCCTGCGTGTCACAAAGTCATTTTACCGTGCGTGTCACAAACTCTTTTTTTTCTGCCTGCGTGTCACAAAGTCTTTGTTCTGCCTGCGTGTCACAAAGTCTTTGTTCTACCTGCGTGTCACAAAGTCTAGTTCTGCCTGCGTGTCACAAAGTCTTTTTCTGCCTGCGTGTTACAAACTCTTTTTCCCGCGTGCGTGTCACAAAGTCTTTGTTCTGCCTACGTGTCACAAAGTCTTTGTTCTGCCTGCTTGTAACAAACTCTTTTTCCCGCGTGCGTGTCACAAAGTCTTTGTTCTGCTTGCGTGTCACAAAGTCTTTGTTCTGCCTGCGTGTCACAAAGTCTTTTTACCGTGCGTGTCACAAACTCTTTTTTTCTGCCTGCGTGTCACAAAGTCTTTGTTCTGCCTGCGTGTCACAAAGTCTTTGTTCTACCTACGTGTCACAAAGTCTAGTTCTGCCTGCGTGTCACAAAGTCTTTTTCTGCCTGCGTGTCACAAACTCTTTTTCCCGCGTGCGTGTCACAATGTATTTGTTCTGCCTACGTGTCACAAAGTCTTTGTTCTGCCTGCTTGTAACAAAGTCTTTTTCCCGCGCGCGTGTCACAAAGTCTTTTTCCCGCGCGCGTGTCACAAAGTCTTTGTTCTACCTGCATGTCACAAAGTCTAGTTCTGCCTGCGTGTCACAAAGTCTTTTTCTGCCTGCGTGTCACAAAGTCTTTGTTCTGCCTGCGTGTCACAAAGTCTTTGTTCTACCTGCGTGTCACAGTCTTTTTTACCGTGCGCGTGGCACAAAATCTTTGTTCTGCCTCCGTGTCCCAAACTCTTTTTCCCGCGTGCGTGTCACAAAGTCTTTGTTCTGCCTGCGTGTCACAAAGTCTTTGTTCTACCTGCGTGTCACAGTCTTTTTTACCGTGCGTGTCACAAAGTCTTTGTTCTACCTGCGTGTCACAAAGTCTTTGTTCTGCCTGCGTGTCACAAAGTCTTTGTTCTTCCTGCGTGTCACAAAGTCTTTTTCCCACACGCGTGTCACAAAGTCTTTGTTCTGCCTGCGTGTCACAAAGTCTTTGTTCTGCCTCCGTGTCCCAAACTCTTTTTCCCGCACGCGTGTCACAAAGTCTTTTTTCTGCCTGCGTGTCACAAAGTCTAGTTCTGCCTGCGTGTCACAAAGTCTTTTTCTGCCTGCGTGTCACAAAGTCTTTGTTCTACCTGCGTGTCACAAAGTCTAGTTCTGCCTGCGTGTCACAAAGTCTTTTTCTGCCTGCGTGTCACAAACTCTTTTTCCTGCCTGCGTGTCACAAAGTATTTGTTCTGCCTACGTGTCACAAAGTCTTTGTTCTGCCTGCTTGTAACAAACTCTTTTTCCCGCGTGCGTGTCACAAAGTCTTTGTTCTGCCTGCGTGTCACAAAGTCTTTGTTCTGCCTGCGTGTCACAAAGTCTTTTTACCGTGCGTGTCACAAACTCTTATTTTTCTGCCTCCGTGTCACAAAGTCTTTGTTCTGCCTACGGGTCACAAAGTCTTTGTTCTACCTGCGTGTCACAAAGTCTTTGTTCTGCCTACGGGTCACAAAGTATTTGTTCTCCCTACGTGTCACAAAGTCTTTGTTCTGCCTGCTTGTAACAAAGTCTTTTTCCCGCGCGCGTGGCACAAAACCTTTTTCCCGCGCGCGTCTCACAAAGTCTTTGTTCTGCATGCGTGTCACAAAGTCTTTTTCCCGCGCGCATGTCACAAATTTTTTCTTCTGCCTGCGTGTCACAAAGTCTTTTTCCCGCCTGCGTGTCACAAAGTCTTTGTTCTACCTAGGTGTCACAAAGTCTTTGTTCTGCCTGCTTGTAACAAAGTCTTTTTCCCGCGCGCATGTTACAAAGTCTTTGTTCTGCCTGCGTGTCACAAAGTCTTTTTCCCGCACGCGTGTCACAAAGTCTTTGTTCTGCCTGCGTGTCACAAAGTCTTTGTTCTGCCTCCGTGTCCCAAACTCTTTTTCCCGCATGCGTGTCACAAAGTCTTTGTTCTGCCTGCGTGTCACAAAGTCTTTTTCCCGCGTGCGTGTCACAAAGTCTTTGTTCTGCCTGCGTGTCACAAAGTCTTTGTTCTGCCTGGTTGTCACAAAGTCTTTTTCCCGCGTGCGTGTCACACAGTCTTTGTTCTGCCTGCGTGTCACAAAGTCTTTGTTCTGCCTGCGTGTCACAAAGTCTTTTTACCGTGCGTGTCACAAACTCTTTTTTTTCTGCCTGCGTGTCACAAAGTCTTTGTTCTGCCTGCGTGTCACAAAGTCTTTGTTCTACCTACGTGTCACAAAGTCTAGTTCTGCCTGCGTGTCACAAAGTCTTTTTCTGCCTGCGTGTCACAAACTCTTTTTCCCGCGTGCGTGTCACAATGTATTTGTTCTGCCTACGTGTCACAAAGTCTTTGTTCTGCCTGCTTGTAACAAAGTCTTTTTCCCGCGCGCGTGTCACAAAGTCTTTTTCCCGCGCGCGTGTCACAAAGTCTTTGTTCTACCTGCATGTCACAAAGTCTAGTTCTGCCTGCGTGTCACAAAGTCTTTTTCTGCCTGCGTGTCACAAAGTCTTTGTTCTGCCTGCGTGTCACAAAGTCTTTGTTCTACCTGCGTGTCACAGTCTTTTTTACCGTGCGCGTGGCACAAAATCTTTGTTCTGCCTCCGTGTCCCAAACTCTTTTTCCCGCGTGCGTGTCACAAAGTCTTTGTTCTGCCTGCGTGTCACAAAGTCTTTCTTCTACCTGCGTGTCACAGTCTTTTTTACCGTGCGTGTCACAAAGTCTTTGTTCTACCTGCGTGTCACAAAGTCTTTGTTCTGCCTGCGTGTCACAAAGTCTTTGTTGTGCATGCATGTCACAAAGTCTTTTTCCCGCGCGCGTGTCACAAAGTCTTTGTTCTGCCTGCGTGTCACAAAGTCTTTTTCCCACACGCGTGTCACAAAGTCTTTGTTCTACCTGCATGTCACAAAGTCTAGTTCTGCCTGCGTGTCACAAAGTCTTTTTCTGCCTGCGTGTCACAAAGTCTTTGTTCTGCCTGCGTGTCACAAAGTCTTTGTTCTACCTGCGTGTCACAGTCTTTTTTACCGTGCGCGTGGCACAAAATCTTTGTTCTGCCTCCGTGTCCCAAACTCTTTTTCCCGCGTGCGTGTCACAAAGTCTTTGTTCTGCCTGCGTGTCACAAAGTCTTTGTTCTACCTGCGTGTCACAGTCTTTTTTACCGTGCGTGTCACAAAGTCTTTGTTCTACAAGCGTGTCACAAAGTCTTTGTTCTGCCTGCGTGTCACAAAGTCTTTGTTGTGCATGCGTGTCACAAAGTCTTTGTTCTGCCTGCGTGTCACAAACTCTTTTTCCCGCGTGCGTGTCACAAAGTATTTGTTCTCCCTACGTGTCACAAAGTCTTTGTTCTGCCTGCTTGTAACAAAGTCTTTTTCCCGCGCGCGTGGCACAAAACCTTTTTCCCGCGCGCGTGTCACAAAGTCTTTGTTCTGCCTGCGTGTCACAAAGTCTTTGTTCTGCCTGCGTGTCACAAAGTCTTTGTTCTACCTAGGTGTCACAAAGTCTTTGTTCTGCCTGCTTGTAACAAAGTCTTTTTCCCGCGCGCATGTTACAAAGTCTTTGTTCTGCCTGCGTGTCACAAAGTCTTTTTCCCGCACGCGTGTCACAAAGTCTTTGTTCTGCCTGCGTGTCACAAAGTCTTTGTTCTGCCTCCGTGTCCCAAACTCTTTTTCCCGCATGCGTGTCACAAAGTCTTTGTTCTGCCTGCGTGTCACAAAGTCTTTTTCCCGCGTGCGTGTCACAAAGTCTTTGTTCTGCCTGCGTGTCACAAAGTCTTTGTTCTGCCTGGTTGTCACAAAGTCTTTTTCCCGCGTGCGTGTCACACAGTCTTTGTTCTGCCTGCGTGTCCCAAACTCTTTTTCCCGCGTGCGTGTCACAAAGTCTTTGTTCTGCCTGCGTGTCACAAACTCTTTCTTCTGTCTGCGTTTCACAAAGTCTTTGTTCTGCCTGCGTGTCACAAAGTCTTTTTCCCGCGCGCGTGTCACAAAGTCTTTGTTCTGCATGCGTGTCACAAAGTCTTTGTTCTGCCTGCGTGTCACAAAGTCTTTGTTCTACCTGCGTGTCACAAAGTCTTTTTTCTGCCTGCTTGTAACAAAGTCTTTTTCCCGCGCGCATGTCACAAAGTCTTTGTTCTGCCTGCGTGTCACAAAGTCTTTGTTCTGCCTGCGTGTCACAAAGTCTTTGTTCTGCCTGCGTGTCACAAAGTCTTTTTCCTGCACGCGTGTCACAAAGTCTTTGTTTGCCTAAGTGTCACAAAGTCTTTGTTCTGCCTGCGTGTCACAAAGTCTTTTTCCCGCGTGCTTGTCACACAGTCTTTGTTCTGCCTGCGTTTCACACAGTCTTTGTTCTGCCTGCGTGTCACAAACTCTTTTTCCCGCGTGCGTGTCACAAAGTCTTTGTTCTGCCTGCGTTTCACACAGTCTTTGTTCTGCCTGCGTGTCCCAAACTCTTTTTCCCGCGTGCGTGTCACAAAGTCTTTGTTCTACCTGCGTGTCACAAAGTCTTTGTTCTGCCTGCGTTTCACACAGTCTTTCTTCTGCCTGCGTGTCCCAAACTCTTTTTCCCGCGTGCGTGTCACAAAGTCTTTGTTCTACCTGCGTGTCACAAAGTCTTTGTTCTGCCTGCGTGTCACAAAGTCTTTTTCCCGCACGCATGTCACAAAGTCTTTGTTCTGCCTGCGTATCACAAAGTCTTTGTTCTGCCTCCGTGTCCCAAACTCTTTTTCCCGCGTGCGTGTCACAAAGTCTTTCTTCTGCCTGCGTGTCACAAAGTCTTTGTTCTACCTGCGTGTCACAAAGTCTTTGTTCTGCCTGCTTGTAACAAAGTCTTTTTCCCGCGCGCATGTCACAAAGTCTTTGTTCTGCCTGCGTGTCACAAAGTCTTTGTTCTGCCTGGTTGTCACAAAGTCTTTTTCCCGCGTGCGTGTCACAAAGCTTTTGTTCTAACTGCGTGTCACAAAGTCTTTTTCCCACGTGCGTGTCACAAAGTCTTTGTTCTGCCTGCGTGTCACAAAGTCTTTGTTCTGCCTGGTTGTCACAAAGTGCTTTTCCCGCGTGCGTGTCACACAGTCTTTGTTCTGCCTGCGTGTCCCAAACTCTTTTTCCCGCGTGCGTGTCACAAAGTCTTTGTTCTGCCTGCGTGTCACAAAGTCTTTTTACCGTGCGTGTCACAAACTCTTTGTTCTGCCTGCGTGTCACAAAGTCTTTGTTCTGCCTACGTGTCACAAAGTCTTTTTACCGTGCGTGTCACAAAGTCTTTTTCCCGCGCGCATGTCACAAAGTCTTTCTTCTGCCTGCGTGTCACAAAGTCTTTTTCCCGCGCGCGTGTCACAAAGTCTTTTTCCCGCGCGCGTGTCACAAAGTCTTTGTTCTGCATGCGTGTCACAAAGTCTTTGTTCTGCCTGCGTGTCACAAAGTCTTTGTTCTACCTGCGTGTCACAAAGTCTTTTTTCTGCCTGCTTGTAACAAAGTCTTTTTCCCGCGCGCATGTCAAAAAGTCTTTGTTCTGCCTGCGTGTCACAAAGTCTTTGTTCTGCCTGCGTGTCACAAAGTCTTTGTTCTGCCTGCGTGTCACAAAGTCTTTTCCTGCACGCGTGTCACAAATTTTTTTTTCTGCCTAAGTGTCACAAAGTCTTTGTTCTGCCTGCGTGTAACAAAGTCTTTTTCCCGCGTGCTTGTCACACAGTCTTTGTTCTGCCTGCGTGTCACAAAGTCTTTTTACCGTGCGTGTCACAAACTCTTTGTTCTGCCTGCGTGTCACAAAGTCTTTGTTCTGCCTACGTGTCACAAAGTCTTTTTACCGTGCGTGTCACAAAGTCTTTTTCCCGCGCGCATGTCACAAAGTCTTTCTTCTGCCTGCGTGTCACAAAGTCTTTTTCCCGCGCGCGTGTCACAAAGTCTTTTTCCCGCGCGCGTGTCACAAAGTCTTTGTTCTGCATGCGTGTCACAAAGTCTTTGTTCTGCCTGCGTGTCACAAAGTCTTTGTTCTACCTGCGTGTCACAAAGTCTTTTTTCTGCCTGCTTGTAACAAAGTCTTTTTCCCGCGCGCATGTCAAAAAGTCTTTGTTCTGCCTGCGTGTCACAAAGTCTTTGTTCTGCCTAAGTGTCACAAAGTCTTTGTTCTGCCTGCGTGTCACAAAGTCTTTTTCCCGCGTGCTTGTCACACAGTCTTTGTTCTGCCTGCGTGTCCCAAACTCTTTTTCCCGCGTGCGTGTCACAAAGTCTTTGTTCTGCCTGCGTGTCACAAAGTCTTTTTACCGTGTTTGTCACAAAGTCTTTGTTCTGCCTGCGTTTCACACAGTCTTTGTTCTGCCTGCGTGTCACAAACTCTTTTTCCCGCGTGCGTGTCACAAAGTCTTTGTTCTACCTGCGTGTCACAAAGTCTAGTTCTGCCTGCGTGTCACAAAGTCTTTGTTCTGCCTCCGTGTCCCAAATTCTTTTTCCCGCGTGCGTGTCACAAAGTATTTGTTCTCCCTACGTGTCACAAAGTCTTTGTTCTGCCTGCTTGTAACAAAGTCTTTTTCCCGCGCGCGTGGCACAAAACCTTTTTCCCGCGCGCGTGTCACAAAGTCTTTGTTCTGCCTGCGTGTCACAAAGTCTTTGTTCTGCCTGCGTGTCACAAAGTCTTTGTTCTACCTAGGTGTCACAAAGTCTTTGTTCTGCCTGCTTGTAACAAAGTCTTTTTCCCGCGCGCATGTTACAAAGTCTTTGTTCTGCCTGCGTGTCACAAAGTCTTTTTCCCGCACGCGTGTCACAAAGTCTTTGTTCTGCCTGCGTGTCACAAAGTCTTTGTTCTGCCTCCGTGTCCCAAACTCTTTTTCCCGCATGCGTGTCACAAAGTCTTTGTTCTGCCTGCGTGTCACAAAGTCTTTGTTCTGCCTGGTTGTCACAAAGTCTTTTTCCCGCGTGCGTGTCACACAGTCTTTGTTCTGCCTGCGTGTCCCAAACTCTTTTTCCCGCGTGCGTGTCACAAAGTCTTTGTTCTGCCTGCGTGTCACAAACTCTTTCTTCTGTCTGCGTTTCACAAAGTCTTTGTTCTGCCTGCGTGTCACAAAGTCTTTTTTCTGCCTGCTTGTAACAAAGTCTTTTTCCCGCGCGCATGTCACAAAGTCTTTGTTCTGCCTGCGTGTCACAAAGTCTTTGTTCTGCCTGCGTGTCACAAAGTCTTTGTTCTGCCTGCGTGTCACAAAGTCTTTTTCCTGCACGCGTGTCACAAAGTCTTTGTTTGCCTAAGTGTCACAAAGTCTTTGTTCTGCCTGCGTGTCACAAAGTCTTTTTCCCGCGTGCTTGTCACACAGTCTTTGTTCTGCCTGCGTTTCACACAGTCTTTGTTCTGCCTGCGTGTCACAAACTCTTTTTCCCGCGTGCGTGTCACAAAGTCTTTGTTCTGCCTGCGTTTCACACAGTCTTTGTTCTGCCTGCGTGTCCCAAACTCTTTTTCCCGCGTGCGTGTCACAAAGTCTTTGTTCTACCTGCGTGTCACAAAGTCTTTGTTCTGCCTGCGTTTCACACAGTCTTTCTTCTGCCTGCGTGTCCCAAACTCTTTTTCCCGCGTGCGTGTCACAAAGTCTTTGTTCTACCTGCGTGTCACAAAGTCTTTGTTCTGCCTGCGTGTCACAAAGTCTTTTTCCCGCACGCATGTCACAAAGTCTTTGTTCTGCCTGCGTATCACAAAGTCTTTGTTCTGCCTCCGTGTCCCAAACTCTTTTTCCCGCGTGCGTGTCACAAAGTCTTTCTTCTGCCTGCGTGTCACAAAGTCTTTGTTCTACCTGCGTGTCACAAAGTCTTTGTTCTGCCTGCTTGTAACAAAGTCTTTTTCCCGCGCGCATGTCACAAAGTCTTTGTTCTGCCTGCGTGTCACAAAGTCTTTGTTCTGCCTGGTTGTCACAAAGTCTTTTTCCCGCGTGCGTGTCACAAAGCTTTTGTTCTAACTGCGTGTCACAAAGTCTTTTTCCCACGTGCGTGTCACAAAGTCTTTGTTCTGCCTGCGTGTCACAAAGTCTTTGTTCTGCCTGGTTGTCACAAAGTGCTTTTCCCGCGTGCGTGTCACACAGTCTTTGTTCTGCCTGCGTGTCCCAAACTCTTTTTCCCGCGTGCGTGTCACAAAGTCTTTGTTCTGCCTGCGTGTCACAAAGTCTTTTTACCGTGCGTGTCACAAACTCTTTGTTCTGCCTGCGTGTCACAAAGTCTTTGTTCTGCCTACGTGTCACAAAGTCTTTTTACCGTGCGTGTCACAAAGTCTTTTTCCCGCGCGCATGTCACAAAGTCTTTCTTCTGCCTGCGTGTCACAAAGTCTTTTTCCCGCGCGCGTGTCACAAAGTCTTTTTCCCGCGCGCGTGTCACAAAGTCTTTGTTCTGCATGCGTGTCACAAAGTCTTTGTTCTGCCTGCGTGTCACAAAGTCTTTGTTCTACCTGCGTGTCACAAAGTCTTTTTTCTGCCTGCTTGTAACAAAGTCTTTTTCCCGCGCGCATGTCAAAAAGTCTTTGTTCTGCCTGCGTGTCACAAAGTCTTTGTTCTGCCTGCGTGTCACAAAGTCTTTGTTCTGCCTGCGTGTCACAAAGTCTTTTCCTGCACGCGTGTCACAAATTTTTTTTTCTGCCTAAGTGTCACAAAGTCTTTGTTCTGCCTGCGTGTAATAAAGTCTTTTTCCCGCGTGCTTGTCACACAGTCTTTGTTCTGCCTGCGTGTCACAAAGTCTTTTTACCGTGCGTGTCACAAACTCTTTGTTCTGCCTGCGTGTCACAAAGTCTTTGTTCTGCCTACGTGTCACAAAGTCTTTTTACCGTGCGTGTCACAAAGTCTTTTTCCCGCGCGCATGTCACAAAGTCTTTCTTCTGCCTGCGTGTCACAAAGTCTTTTTCCCGCGCGCGTGTCACAAAGTCTTTTTCCCGCGCGCGTGTCACAAAGTCTTTGTTCTGCATGCGTGTCACAAAGTCTTTGTTCTGCCTGCGTGTCACAAAGTCTTTGTTCTACCTGCGTGTCACAAAGTCTTTTTTCTGCCTGCTTGTAACAAAGTCTTTTTCCCGCGCGCATGTCAAAAAGTCTTTGTTCTGCCTGCGTGTCACAAAGTCTTTGTTCTGCCTGCGTGTCACAAAGTCTTTGTTCTGCCTGCGTGTCACAAAGTCTTTTCCTGCACGCGTGTCACAAATTTTTTTTTCTGCCTAAGTGTCACAAAGTCTTTGTTGTGCCTGCGTGTCACAAAGTCTTTTTCCCGCGTGCTTGTCACACAGTCTTTGTTCTGCCTGCGTGTCCCAAACTCTTTTTCCCGCGTGCGTGTCACAAAGTCTTTGTTCTGCCTGCGTGTCACAAAGTCTTTTTCCCGCGCGCGTGTCACAAAGTCTTTGTTCTGCATGCGTGTCACAAAGTCTTTGTTCTGCCTGCGTGTCACAAAGTCTTTGTTCTACCTGCGTGTCACAAAGTCTTTTTTCTGCCTGCTTGTAACAAAGTCTTTTTCCCGCGCGCATGTCAAAAAGTCTTTGTTCTGCCTGCGTGTCACAAAGTCTTTGTTCTGCCTGCGTGTCACAAAGTCTTTGTTCTGCCTGCGTGTCACAAAGTCTTTTCCTGCACGCGTGTCACAAATTTTTTTTTCTGCCTAAGTGTCACAAAGTCTTTGTTCTGCCTGCGTGTAATAAAGTCTTTTTCCCGCGTGCTTGTCACACAGTCTTTGTTCTGCCTGCGTGTCACAAAGTCTTTTTACCGTGCGTGTCACAAACTCTTTGTTCTGCCTGCGTGTCACAAAGTCTTTGTTCTGCCTACGTGTCACAAAGTCTTTTTACCGTGCGTGTCACAAAGTCTTTTTCCCGCGCGCATGTCACAAAGTCTTTCTTCTGCCTGCGTGTCACAAAGTCTTTTTCCCGCGCGCGTGTCACAAAGTCTTTTTCCCGCGCGCGTGTCACAAAGTCTTTGTTCTGCATGCGTGTCACAAAGTCTTTGTTCTGCCTGCGTGTCACAAAGTCTTTGTTCTACCTGCGTGTCACAAAGTCTTTTTTCTGCCTGCTTGTAACAAAGTCTTTTTCCCGCGCGCATGTCAAAAAGTCTTTGTTCTGCCTGCGTGTCACAAAGTCTTTGTTCTGCCTGCGTGTCACAAAGTCTTTGTTCTGCCTGCGTGTCACAAAGTCTTTTCCTGCACGCGTGTCACAAATTTTTTTTTCTGCCTAAGTGTCACAAAGTCTTTGTTCTGCCTGCGTGTCACAAAGTCTTTTTCCCGCGTGCTTGTCACACAGTCTTTGTTCTGCCTGCGTGTCCCAAACTCTTTTTCCCGCGTGCGTGTCACAAAGTCTTTGTTCTGCCTGCGTGTCACAAAGTCTTTTTACCGTGTTTGTCACAAAGTCTTTGTTCTGCCTGCGTTTCACACAGTCTTTGTTCTGCCTGCGTGTCACAAACTCTTTTTCCCGCGTGCGTGTCACAAAGTCTTTGTTCTACCTGCGTGTCACAAAGTCTAGTTCTGCCTGCGTGTCACAAAGTCTTTGTTCTGCCTCCGTGTCCCAAATTCTTTTTCCCGCGTGCGTTTCACAAAGTCTTTGTTCTACCTGCGTGTCACAAAGTCTTTGTTCTACCTGCGTGTCACAAAGTCTAGTTCTGCCTGCGTGTCACACAGTCTTTGTTCTGCCTGCGTGTCCCAAACTCTTTTTCCCGCGTGCGTGTCACAAAGTCTTTGTTCTGCCTGCGTGTCACAAAGTCTTTTTACCGTGCGTGTCACAAACTCTTTTTTTTCTGCCTGCGTGTCACACAGTCTTTGTTCTGCCTGCGTGTCCCAAACTCTTTTTCCCGCACGCGTGTCACAAAGTCTTTGTTCTGCCTGCGTGTCACAAAGTCTTTGTTCTGCCTCCGTGTCCCAAACTCTTTTTCCCGCGTGCGTGTCACAAAGTCTTTGTTCTGCCTGCGTGTCACAAAGTCTTTGTTCTGCCTGCGTGTCACAAAGTCTTTGTTCTGCCTGCGTGTCACAAAGTCTTTGTTCTACCTGCGTGTCACAAAGTCTAGTTCTGCCTGCGTGTCACAAAGTATTTGTTCAGCCTGCGTGTCACAAAGTCTTTGTTCTGCCTGCGTGTCACAAAGTCTTTTTCCCGCGCGCGTGTCACAAAGTCTTTCTTCTGCCTGCGTGTCACAAAGTCTTTGTTCTGCCTGCGTGTCACAAAGTCTTTGTTCCACCTGCGTGTCACAAAGTCTTTGTTCTGCCTGCGTGTCACAAAGTCTTTGTTCTGCCTGCGTGTCACAAAGTCTTTGTTCTGCCTCCGTGTCCCAAACTCTTTTTCCCGCGTGCGTGTCACAAAGTCTTTATTCTGCCTGCGTGTCACAAAGTCTTTGTTCTGCCTGCGTGTCACAAAGTCATTTTACCGTGCGTGTCACAAACTCTTTTTTTTCTGCCTGCGTGTCACAAAGTCTTTGTTCTGCCTGCGTGTCACAAAGTCTTTGTTCTACCTGCGTGTCACAAAGTCTAGTTCTGCCTGCGTGTCACAAAGTCTTTTTCTGCCTGCGTGTTACAAACTCTTTTTCCCGCGTGCGTGTCACAAAGTCTTTGTTCTGCCTACGTGTCACAAAGTCTTTGTTCTGCCTGCTTGTAACAAACTCTTTTTCCCGCGTGCGTGTCACAAAGTCTTTGTTCTGCTTGCGTGTCACAAAGTCTTTGTTCTGCCTGCGTGTCACAAAGTCTTTTTACCGTGCGTGTCACAAACTCTTTTTTTTCTGCCTGCGTGTCACAAAGTCTTTGTTCTGCCTGCGTGTCACAAAGTCTTTGTTCTACCTACGTGTCACAAAGTCTAGTTCTGCCTGCGTGTCACAAAGTCTTTTTCTGCCTGCGTGTCACAAACTCTTTTTCCCGCGTGCGTGTCACATAGTATTTGTTCTGCCTACGTGTCACAAAGTCTTTGTTCTGCCTGCTTGTAACAAAGTCTTTTTCCCGCGCGCGTGTCACAAAGTCTTTTTCCCGAGCTCGTGTCACAAAGTCTTTGTTCTACCTGCATGTCACAAAGTCTAGTTCTGCCTGCGTGTCACAAAGTCTTTTTCTGCCTGCGTGTCACAAAGTCTTTGTTCTGCCTGCGTGTCACAAAGTCTTTGTTCTACCTGCGTGTCACAGTCTTTTTTACCGTGCGCGTGGCACAAAATCTTTGTTCTGCCTCCGTGTCCCAAACTCTTTTTCCCGCGTGCGTGTCACACAGTCTTTGTTCTGCCTGCGTGTCACAAAGTCTTTGTTCTACCTGCGTGTCACAGTCTTTTTTACCGTGCGTGTCACAAAGTCTTTGTTCTACCTGCGTGTCACAAAGTCTTTGTTCTGCCTGCGTGTCACAAAGTCTTTGTTGTGCATGCATGTCACAAAGTCTTTTTCCCGCGCGCGTGTCACAAAGTCTTTGTTCTGCCTGCGTGTCACAAAGTCTTTTTCCCACACGCGTGTCACAAAGTCTTTGTTCTGCCTGCGTGTCACAAAGTCTTTGTTCTGCCTCCGTGTCCCAAACTCTTTTTCCCGCACGCGTGTCACAAAGTCTTTTTTCTGCCTGCGTGTCACAAAGTCTAGTTCTGCCTGCGTGTCACAAAGTCTTTTTCTGCCTGCGTGTCACAAAGTCTTTGTTCTACCTGCGTGTCACAAAGTCTAGTTCTGCCTGCGTGTCACAAAGTCTTTTTCTGCCTGCGTGTCACAAACTCTTTTTCCTGCCTGCGTGTCACAAAGTATTTGTTCTGCCTACGTGTCACAAAGTCTTTGTTCTGCCTGCTTGTAACAAACTCTTTTTCCCGCACGCGTGTCACAAAGTCTTTGTTCTGCCTGCGTGTCACAAAGTCTTTGTTCTGCCTGCGTGTCACAAAGTCTTTTTACCGTGCGTGTCACAAACTCTTATTTTTCTGCCTCCGTGTCACAAAGTCTTTGTTCTGCCTGCGGGTCACAAAGTCTTTGTTCTACCTGCGTGTCACAAAGTCTAGTTCTGCCTGCGTGTCACAAAGTCTTTGTTCTGCCTGCGTGTCACAAACTCTTTTTCCCGCGTGCGTGTCACAAAGTATTTGTTCTCCCTACGTGTCACAAAGTCTTTGTTCTGCCTGCGTGTCACAAAGTCTTTGTTCTGCCTGGTTGTCACAAAGTCTTTTTCCCGCGTGCGTGTCACACAGTCTTTGTTCTGCCTGCGTGTCACAAAGTCTTTGTTCTGCCTGCGTGTCACAAAGTCTTTTTACCGTGCGTGTCACAAACTCTTTTTTTTCTGCCTGCGTGTCACAAAGTCTTTGTTCTGCCTGCGTGTCACAAAGTCTTTGTTCTACCTACGTGTCACAAAGTCTAGTTCTGCCTGCGTGTCACAAAGTCTTTTTCTGCCTGCGTGTCACAAACTCTTTTTCCCGCGTGCGTGTCACAATGTATTTGTTCTGCCTACGTGTCACAAAGTCTTTGTTCTGCCTGCTTGTAACAAAGTCTTTTTCCCGCGCGCGTGTCACAAAGTCTTTTTCCCGCGCGCGTGTCACAAAGTCTTTGTTCTACCTGCATGTCACAAAGTCTAGTTCTGCCTGCGTGTCACAAAGTCTTTTTCTGCCTGCGTGTCACAAAGTCTTTGTTCTACCTGCGTGTCACAGTCTTTTTTACCGTGCGCGTGGCACAAAATCTTTGTTCTGCCTCCGTGTCCCAAAGTCTTTTTCCCGCGTGCGTGTCACAAAGTCTTTGTTCTGCCTGCGTGTCACAAAGTCTTTGTTCTACCTGCGTGTCACAGTCTTTTTTACCGTGCGTGTCACAAAGACTTTGTTCTACCTGCGTGTCACAAAGTCTTTGTTCTGCCTGCGTGTCACAAAGTCTTTGTTGTGCATGCATGTCACAAAGTCTTTTTCCCGCGCGCGTGTCACAAAGTCTTTGTTCTGCCTGCGTGTCACAAAGTCTTTTTCCCACACGCGTGTCACAAAGTCTTTGTTCTACCTGCATGTCACAAAGTCTAGTTCTGCCTGCGTGTCACAAAGTCTTTTTCTGCCTGCGTGTCACAAAGTCTTTGTTCTGCCTGCGTGTCACAAAGTCTTTGTTCTGCCTCCGTGTCCCAAACTCTTTTTCCCGCGTGCGTGTCACAAAGTCTTTGTTCTGCCTGCGTGTCACAAAGTCTTTGTTCTGCCTGCGTGTCACAAAGTCATTTTACCGTGCGTGTCACAAACTCTTTTTTTTCTGCCTGCGTGTCACAAAGTCTTTGTTCTGCCTGCGTGTCACAAAGTCTTTGTTCTACCTGCGTGTCACAAAGTCTAGTTCTGCCTGCGTGTCACAAAGTCTTTTTCTGCCTGCGTGTTACAAACTCTTTTTCCCGCGTGCGTGTCACAAAGTCTTTGTTCTGCCTACGTGTCACAAAGTCTTTGTTCTGCCTGCTTGTAACAAACTCTTTTTCCCGCGCGCGTGTCACAAAGTCTTTGTTCTGCTTGCGTGTCACAAAGTCTTTGTTCTGCCTGCGTGTCACAAAGTCTTTTTACCGTGCGTGTCACAAACTCTTTTTTTTCTGCCTGCGTGTCACAAAGTCTTTGTTCTGCCTGCGTGTCACAAAGTCTTTGTTCTACCTACGTGTCACAAAGTCTAGTTCTGCCTGCGTGTCACAAAGTCTTTTTCTGCCTGCGTGTCACAAACTCTTTTTCCCGCGTGCGTGTCACATAGTATTTGTTCTGCCTACGTGTCACAAAGTCTTTGTTCTGCCTGCTTGTAACAAAGTCTTTTTCCCGCGCGCGTGTCACAAAGTCTTTTTCCCAAGCTCGTGTCACAAAGTCTTTGTTCTACCTGCATGTCACAAAGTCTAGTTCTGCCTGCGTGTCACAAAGTCTTTTTCTGCCTGCGTGTCACAAAGTCTTTGTTCTGCCTGCGTGTCACAAAGTCTTTGTTCTACCTGCGTGTCACAGTCTTTTTTACCGTGCGCGTGGCACAAAATCTTTGTTCTGCCTCCGTGTCCCAAACTCTTTTTCCCGCGTGCGTGTCACACAGTCTTTGTTCTGCCTGCGTGTCACAAAGTCTTTGTTCTACCTGCGTGTCACAGTCTTTTTTACCGTGCGTGTCACAAAGTCTTTGTTCTACCTGCGTGTCACAAAGTCTTTGTTCTGCACGCGTGTCACAAAGTCTTTGTTGTGCATGCATGTCACAAAGTCTTTTTCCCGCGCGCGTGTCACAAAGTCTTTGTTCTGCCTGCGTGTCACAAAGTCTTTTTCCCACACGCGTGTCACAAAGTCTTTGTTCTGCCTGCGTGTCACAAAGTCTTTGTTCTGCCTCCGTGTCCCAAACTCTTTTTCCCGCACGCGTGTCACAAAGTCTTTTTTCTGCCTGCGTGTCACAAAGTCTAGTTCTGCCTGCGTGTCACAAAGTCTTTTTCTGCCTGCGTGTCACAAAGTCTTTGTTCTACCTGCGTGTCACAAAGTCTAGTTCTGCCTGCGTGTCACAAAGTCTTTTTCTGCCTGCGTGTCACAAACTCTTTTTCCTGCGTGCGTGTCACAAAGTATTTGTTCTGCCTACGTGTCACAAAGTCTTTGTTCTGCCTGCTTGTAACAAACTCTTTTTCCCGCGTGCGTGTCACAAAGTCTTTGTTCTGCCTGCGTGTCACAAAGTCTTTGTTCTGCCTGCGTGTCACAAAGTCTTTTTACCGTGCGTGTCACAAACTCTTATTTTTCTGCCTCCGTGTCACAAAGTCTTTGTTCTGCCTGCGGGTCACAAAGTCTTTGTTCTACCTGCGTGTCACAAAGTCTAGTTCTGCCTGCGTGTCACAAAGTCTTTGTTCTGCCTGCGTGTCACAAACTCTTTTTCCCGCGTGCGTGTCACAAAGTATTTGTTCTCCCTACGTGTCACAAAGTCTTTGTTCTGCCTGCGTGTCACAAAGTCTTTGTTCTGCCTGGTTGTCACAAAGTCTTTTTCCCGCGTGCGTGTCACACAGTCTTTGTTCTGCCTGCGTGTCACAAAGTCTTTGTTCTGCCTGCGTGTCACAAAGTCTTTTTACCGTGCGTGTCACAAACTCTTTTTTTTCTGCCTGCGTGTCACAAAGTCTTTGTTCTGCCTGCGTGTCACAAAGTCTTTGTTCTACCTACGTGTCACAAAGTCTAGTTCTGCCTGCGTGTCACAAAGTCTTTTTCTGCCTGCGTGTCACAAACTCTTTTTCCCGCGTGCGTGTCACAATGTATTTGTTCTGCCTACGTGTCACAAAGTCTTTTTCTGCCTGCGTGTCACAAAGTCTTTGTTCTACCTGCGTGTCACAAAGTCTAGTTCTGCCTGCGTGTCACAAAGTCTTTTTCTGCCTGCGTGTCACAAACTCTTTTTCCTGCCTGCGTGTCACAAAGTATTTGTTCTGCCTACGTGTCACAAAGTCTTTGTTCTGCCTGCTTGTAACAAACTCTTTTTCCCGCGTGCGTGTCACAAAGTCTTTGTTCTGCCTGCGTGTCACAAAGTCTTTGTTCTGCCTGCGTGTCACAAAGTCTTTTTACCGTGCGTGTCACAAACTCTTATTTTTCTGCCTCCGTGTCACAAAGTCTTTGTTCTGCCTGCGGGTCACAAAGTCTTTGTTCTACCTGCGTGTCACAAAGTCTAGTTCTGCCTGCGTGTCACAAAGTCTTTGTTCTGCCTGCGTGTCACAAACTCTTTTTCCCGCGTTCGTGTCACAAAGTATTTGTTCTCCCTACGTGTCACAAAGTCTTTGTTCTACCTGCGTGTCACAAAGTCTAGTTCTGCCTGCGTGTCACAAAGTCTTTGTTCTGCCTGCGTGTCACAAACTTTTTTTCCCGCGTGCGTGTCACAAAGTATTTGTTCTCCCTACGTGTCACAAAGTCTTTGTTCTGCCTGCGTGTCACAAAGTCTTTGTTCTGCCTTGTTGTCACAAAGTCTTTTTCCCGCGTGCGTGTCACACAGTCTTTGTTCTGCCTGCGTGTCACAAAGTCTTTGTTCTGCCTGCGTGTCACAAAGTCTTTTTACCGTGCGTGTCACAAACTCTTTTTTTTCTGCCTGCGTGTCACAAAGTCTTTGTTCTGCCTGCGTGTCACAAAGTCTTTGTTCTACCTACGTGTCACAAAGTCTAGTTCTGCCTGCGTGTCACAAAGTCTTTTTCTGCCTGCGTGTCACAAACTCTTTTTCCCGCGTGCGTGTCACAATGTATTTGTTCTGCCTACGTGTCACAAAGTCTTTGTTCTGCCTGCTTGTAACAAAGTCTTTTTCCCGCGCGCGTGTCACAAAGTCTTTTTCCCGCGCGCTTGTCACAAAGTCTTTGTTCTGCCTGCGTGTCACAAAGTCTTTTTCCCACACGCGTGTCACAAAGTCTTTGTTCTACCTGCATGTCACAAAGTCTAGTTCTGCCTGCGTGTCACAAAGTCTTTTTCTGCCTGCGTGTCACAAAGTCTTTGTTCTGCCTGCGTGTCACAAAGTCTTTGTTCTACCTGCGTGTCACAGTCTTTTTTACCGTGCGCGTGGCACAAAATCTTTGTTCTGCCTCCGTGTCCCAAACTCTTTTTCCCGCGTGCGTGTCACAAAGTCTTTGTTCTGCCTGCGTGTCACAAAGTCTTTGTTCTACCTGCGTGTCACAGTCTTTTTTACCGTGCGTGTCACAAAGTCTTTGTTCTACCTGCGTGTCACAAAGTCTTTGTTCTGCCTGCGTGTCACAAAGTCTTTGTTGTGCATGCGTGTCACAAAGTCTTTGTTCTGCCTGCGTGTCACAAACTCTTTTTCCCGCGTGCGTGTCACAAAGTATTTGTTCTCCCTACGTGTCACAAAGTCTTTGTTCTGCCTGCTTGTAACAAAGTCTTTTTCCCGCGCGCGTGGCACAAAACCTTTTTCCCGCGCGCGTCTCACAAAGTCTTTGTTCTGCATGCGTGTCACAAAGTCTTTTTCCCGCGCGCATGTCACAAATTTTTTCTTCTGCCTGCGTGTCACAAAGTCTTTGTTCTGCCTGCGTGTCACAAAGTCTTTGTTCTACCTAGGTGTCACAAAGTCTTTGTTCTGCCTGCTTGTAACAAAGTCTTTTTCCCGCGCGCATGTTACAAAGTCTTTGTTCTGCCTGCGTGTCACAAAGTCTTTTTCCCGCACGCGTGTCACAAAGTCTTTGTTCTGCCTGCGTGTCACAAAGTCTTTGTTCTGCCTCCGTGTCCCAAACTCTTTTTCCCGCATGCGTGTCACAAAGTCTTTGTTCTGCCTGCGTGTCACAAAGTCTTTTTCCCGCGTGCGTGTCACAAAGTCTTTGTTCTGCCTGCGTGTCACAAAGTCTTTGTTCTGCCTGGTTGTCACAAAGTCTTTTTCCCGCGTGCGTGTCACACAGTCTTTGTTCTGCCTGCGTGTCCCAAACTCTTTTTCCCGCGTGCGTGTCACAAAGTCTTTGTTCTGCCTGCGTGTCACAAACTCTTTCTTCTGTCTGCGTTTCACAAAGTCTTTGTTCTGCCTGCGTGTCACAAAGTCTTTTTCCCGCGCGCGTGTCACAAAGTCTTTGTTCTGCATGCGTGTCACAAAGTCTTTGTTCTGCCTGCGTGTCACAAAGTCTTTGTTCTGCCTGCGTGTCACAAAGTCTTTTTCCCGCGTGCTTGTCACACAGTCTTTGTTCTGCCTGCGTGTCACAAACTCTTTTTCCCGCGTGCGTGTCACAAAGTCTTTGTTCTACCTGCGTGTCACAAAGTCTAGTTCTGCCTGCGTGTCACAAAGTCTTTGTTCTGCCTCCGTGTCCCAAATTCTTTTTCCCGCGCGCATGTCACAAATTTTTTCTTCTGCCTGCGTGTCACAAAGTCTTTGTTCTGCCTGCGTGTCACAAAGTCTTTGTTCTACCTAGGTGTCACAAAGTCTTTGTTCTGCCTGCTTGTAACAAAGTCTTTTTCCCGCGCGCATGTTACAAAGTCTTTGTTCTACCTGCATGTCACAAAGTCTAGTTCTGCCTGCGTGTCACAAAGTCTTTTTCTGCCTGCGTGTCACAAAGTCTTTGTTCTGCCTGCGTGTCACAAAGTCTTTGTTCTACCTGCGTGTCACAGTCTTTTTTACCGTGCGCGTGGCACAAAATCTTTGTTCTGCCTCCGTGTCCCAAACTCTTTTTCCCGCGTGCGTGTCACAAAGTCTTTGTTCTGCCTGCGTGTCACAAAGTCTTTGTTCTACCTGCGTGTCACAGTCTTTTTTACCGTGCGTGTCACAAAGTCTTTGTTCTACCTGCGTGTCACAAAGTCTTTGTTCTGCCTGCGTGTCACAAAGTCTTTGTTGTGCATGCGTGTCACAAAGTCTTTGTTCTGCCTGCGTGTCACAAACTCTTTTTCCCGCGTGCGTGTCACAAAGTATTTGTTCTCCCTACGTGTCACAAAGTCTTTGTTCTGCCTGCTTGTAACAAAGTCTTTTTCCCGCGCGCGTGGCACAAAACCTTTTTCCCGCGCGCGTCTCACAAAGTCTTTGTTCTGCATGCGTGTCACAAAGTCTTTTTCCCGCGCGCATGTCACAAATTTTTTCTTCTGCCTGCGTGTCACAAAGTCTTTGTTCTGCCTGCGTGTCACAAAGTCTTTGTTCTACCTAGGTGTCACAAAGTCTTTGTTCTGCCTGCTTGTAACAAAGTCTTTTTCCCGCGCGCATGTTACAAAGTCTTTGTTCTGCCTGCGTGTCACAAAGTCTTTTTCCCGCACGCGTGTCACAAAGTCTTTGTTCTGCCTGCGTGTCACAAAGTCTTTGTTCTGCCTCCGTGTCCCAAACTCTTTTTCCCGCATGCGTGTCACAAAGTCTTTGTTCTGCCTGCGTGTCACAAAGTCTTTGTTCTGCCTGGTTGTCACAAAGTCTTTTTCCCGCGTGCGTGTCACACAGTCTTTGTTCTGCCTGCGTGTCCCAAACTCTTTTTCCCGCGTGCGTGTCACAAAGTCTTTGTTCTGCCTGCGTGTCACAAACTCTTTCTTCTGTCTGCGTTTCACAAAGTCTTTGTTCTGCCTGCGTGTCACAAAGTCTTTTTCCCGCGCGCGTGTCACAAAGTCTTTGTTCTGCATGCGTGTCACAAAGTCTTTGTTCTGCCTGCGTGTCACAAAGTCTTTGTTCTGCCTGCGTGTCACAAAGTCTTTTTCCCGCGTGCTTGTCACACAGTCTTTGTTCTGCCTGCGTGTCACAAACTCTTTTTCCCGCGTGCGTGTCACAAAGTCTTTGTTCTACCTGCGTGTCACAAAGTCTAGTTCTGCCTGCGTGTCACAAAGTCTTTGTTCTGCCTCCGTGTCCCAAATTCTTTTTCCCGCGTGCGTGTCACAAAGTCTTTGTTCTACCTGCGTGTCACAAAGTCTTTGTTCTACCTGCGTGTCACAAAGTCTAGTTCTGCCTGCGTGTCACACAGTCTTTGTTCTGCCTGCGTGTCCCAAACTCTTTTTCCCGCGTGCGTGTCACAAAGTCTTTGTTCTGCCTGCGTGTCACAAAGTCTTTTTACCGTGCGTGTCACAAACTCTTTTTTTTCTGCCTGCGTGTCACAAAGTCTTTGTTCTACCTGCGTGTCACAAAGTCTTTGTTCTACCTGCGTGTCACAAAGTCTAGTTCTGCCTGCGTGTCACAAAGTATTTGTTCTGCCTACGTGTCACAAAGTCTTTGTTCTGCCTGCGTGTCACAAAGTCTTTGTTCTGCCTGCGTGTGACAAAGTCTTTGTTCTACCTGCGTGTCACAAAGTCTAGTTCTGCCTGCGTGTCACAAAGTATTTGTTCAGCCTGCGTGTCACAAAGTCTTTGTTCTGCCTGCGTGTCACAAAGTCTTTGTTCCACCTGCGTGTCACAAAGTCTTTGTTCCACCTGCGTGTCACAAAGTCTTTGTTCTGCCTGCGTGTCACAAAGTCTTTTTCCCGCACGCGTGTCACAAAGTCTTTGTTCTGCCTGCGTGTCACAAAGTCTTTGTTCTGCCTCCGTGTCCCAAACTCTTTTTCCCGCGTGCGTGTCACAAAGTCTTTGTTCTGCCTGCGTGTCACAAAGTCTTTGTTCTGCCTGCGTGTCACAAAGTCTTTGTTCTGCCTGCGTGTCACAAAGTCTTTGTTCTACCTGCGTGTCACAAAGTCTAGTTCTGCCTGCGTGTCACAAAGTATTTGTTCAGCCTGCGTGTCACAAAGTCTTTGTTCTGCCTGCGTGTCACAAAGTCTTTTTCCCGCGCGCGTGTCACAAAGTCTTTCTTCTGCCTGCGTGTCACAAAGTCTTTGTTCTGCCTGCGTGTCACAAAGTCTTTGTTCCACCTGCGTGTCACAAAGTCTTTGTTCTGCCTGCGTGTCACAAAGTCTTTTTCCCGCACGCGTGTCACAAAGTCTTTGTTCTGCCTGCGTGTCACAAAGTCTTTGTTCTGCCTCCGTGTCCCAAACTCTTTTTCCCGCGTGCGTGTCACAAAGTCTTTGTTCTGCCTGCGTGTCACAAAGTCTTTGTTCTGCCTGCGTGTCACAAAGTCATTTTACCGTGCGTGTCACAAACTCTTTTTTTTCTGCCTGCGTGTCACAAAGTCTTTGTTCTGCCTGCGTGTCACAAAGTCTTTGTTCTACCTGCGTGTCACAAAGTCTAGTTCTGCCTGCGTGTCACAAAGTCTTTTTCTGCCTGCGTGTTACAAACTCTTTTTCCCGCGTGCGTGTCACAAAGTCTTTGTTCTGCCTACGTGTCACAAAGTCTTTGTTCTGCCTGCTTGTAACAAACTCTTTTTCCCGCGTGCGTGTCACAAAGTCTTTGTTCTGCTTGCGTGTCACAAAGTCTTTGTTCTGCCTGCGTGTCACAAAGTCTTTTTACCGTGCGTGTCACAAACTCTTTTTTTTCTGCCTGCGTGTCACAAAGTCTTTGTTCTGCCTGCGTGTCACAAAGTCTTTGTTCTACCTACGTGTCACAAAGTCTAGTTCTGCCTGCGTGTCACAAAGTCTTTTTCTGCCTGCGTGTCACAAACTCTTTTTCCCGCGTGCGTGTCACATAGTATTTGTTCTGCCTACGTGTCACAAAGTCTTTGTTCTGCCTGCTTGTAACAAAGTCTTTTTCCCGCGCGCGTGTCACAAAGTCTTTTTCCCGAGCTCGTGTCACAAAGTCTTTGTTCTACCTGCATGTCACAAAGTCTAGTTCTGCCTGCGTGTCACAAAGTCTTTTTCTGCCTGCGTGTCACAAAGTCTTTGTTCTGCCTGCGTGTCACAAAGTCTTTGTTCTACCTGCGTGTCACAGTCTTTTTTACCGTGCGCGTGGCACAAAATCTTTGTTCTGCCTCCGTGTCCCAAACTCTTTTTCCCGCGTGCGTGTCACAAAGTCTTTGTTCTGCCTGCGTGTCACAAAGTCTTTGTTCTACCTGCGTGTCACAGTCTTTTTTACCGTGCGTGTCACAAAGTCTTTGTTCTACCTGCGTGTCACAAAGTCTTTGTTCTGCCTGCGTGTCACAAAGTCTTTGTTGTGCATGCATGTCACAAAGTCTTTTTCCCGCGCGCGTGTCACAAAGTCTTTGTTCTGCCTGCGTGTCACAAAGTCTTTTTCCCACACGCGTGTCACAAAGTCTTTGTTCTGCCTGCGTGTCACAAAGTCTTTGTTCTGCCTCCGTGTCCCAAACTCTTTTTCCCGCACGCGTGTCACAAAGTCTTTTTTCTGCCTGCGTGTCACAAAGTCTAGTTCTGCCTGCGTGTCACAAAGTCTTTTTCTGCCTGCGTGTCACAAAGTCTTTGTTCTACCTGCGTGTCACAAAGTCTAGTTCTGCCTGCGTGTCACAAAGTCTTTTTCTGCCTGCGTGTCACAAACTCTTTTTCCTGCCTGCGTGTCACAAAGTATTTGTTCTGCCTACGTGTCACAAAGTCTTTGTTCTGCCTGCTTGTAACAAACTCTTTTTCCCGCGTGCGTGTCACAAAGTCTTTGTTCTGCCTGCGTGTCACAAAGTCTTTGTTCTGCCTGCGTGTCACAAAGTCTTTTTACCGTGCGTGTCACAAACTCTTATTTTTCTGCCTCCGTGTCACAAAGTCTTTGTTCTGCCTGCGGGTCACAAAGTCTTTGTTCTACCTGCGTGTCACAAAGTCTAGTTCTGCCTGCGTGTCACAAAGTCTTTGTTCTGCCTGCGTGTCACAAACTCTTTTTCCCGCGTGCGTGTCACAAAGTATTTGTTCTCCCTACGTGTCACAAAGTCTTTGTTCTGCCTGCGTGTCACAAAGTCTTTGTTCTGCCTGGTTGTCACAAAGTCTTTTTCCCGCGTGCGTGTCACACAGTCTTTGTTCTGCCTGCGTGTCACAAAGTCTTTGTTCTGCCTGCGTGTCACAAAGTCTTTTTACCGTGCGTGTCACAAACTCTTTTTTTTCTGCCTGCGTGTCACAAAGTCTTTGTTCTGCCTGCGTGTCACAAAGTCTTTGTTCTACCTACGTGTCACAAAGTCTAGTTCTGCCTGCGTGTCACAAAGTCTTTTTCTGCCTGCGTGTCACAAACTCTTTTTCCCGCGTGCGTGTCACAATGTATTTGTTCTGCCTACGTGTCACAAAGTCTTTGTTCTGCCTGCTTGTAACAAAGTCTTTTTCCCGCGCGCGTGTCACAAAGTCTTTTTCCCGCGCGCGTGTCACAAAGTCTTTGTTCTACCTGCATGTCACAAAGTCTAGTTCTGCCTGCGTGTCACAAAGTCTTTTTCTGCCTGCGTGTCACAAAGTCTTTGTTCTACCTGCGTGTCACAGTCTTTTTTACCGTGCGCGTGGCACAAAATCTTTGTTCTGCCTCCGTGTCCCAAAGTCTTTTTCCCGCGTGCGTGTCACAAAGTCTTTGTTCTGCCTGCGTGTCACAAAGTCTTTGTTCTACCTGCGTGTCACAGTCTTTTTTACCGTGCGTGTCACAAAGTCTTTGTTCTACCTGCGTGTCACAAAGTCTTTGTTCTGCCTGCGTGTCACAAAGTCTTTGTTGTGCATGCATGTCACAAAGTCTTTTTCCCGCGCGCGTGTCACAAAGTCTTTGTTCTGCCTGCGTGTCACAAAGTCTTTTTCCCACACGCGTGTCACAAAGTCTTTGTTCTACCTGCATGTCACAAAGTCTAGTTCTGCCTGCGTGTCACAAAGTCTTTTTCTGCCTGCGTGTCACAAAGTCTTTGTTCTGCCTGCGTGTCACAAAGTCTTTGTTCTACCTGCGTGTCACAGTCTTTTTTACCGTGCGCGTGGCACAAAATCTTTGTTCTGCCTCCGTGTCCCAAACTCTTTTTCCCGCGTGCGTGTCACAAAGTCTTTGTTCTGCCTGTGTGTCACAAAGTCTTTGTTCTACCTGCGTGTCACAGTCTTTTTTACCGTGCGTGTCACAAAGTCTTTGTTCTACCTGCGTGTCACAAAGTCTTTGTTCTGCCTGCGTGTCACAAAGTCTTTGTTGTGCATGCGTGTCACAAAGTCTTTGTTCTGCCTGCGTGTCACAAACTCTTTTTCCCGCGTGCGTGTCACAAAGTATTTGTTCTCCCTACGTGTCACAAAGTCTTTGTTCTGCCTGCTTGTAACAAAGTCTTTTTCCCGCGCGCGTGGCACAAAACCTTTTTCCCGCGTGCGTCTCACAAAGTCTTTGTTCTGCATGCGTGTCACAAAGTCTTTTTCCCGCGTGCATGTCACAAATTTTTTCTTCTGCCTGCGTGTCACAAAGTCTTTGTTCTGCCTGCGTGTCACAAAGTCTTTGTTCTACCTAGGTGTCACAAAGTCTTTGTTCTGCCTGCTTGTAACAAAGTCTTTTTCCCGCGCGCATGTTACAAAGTCTTTGTTCTACCTGCATGTCACAAAGTCTAGTTCTGCCTGCGTGTCACAAAGTCTTTTTCTGCCTGCGTGTCACAAAGTCTTTGTTCTGCCTGCGTGTCACAAAGTCTTTGTTCTACCTGCGTGTCACAGTCTTTTTTACCGTGCGCGTGGCACAAAATCTTTGTTCTGCCTCCGTGTCCCAAACTCTTTTTCCCGCGTGCGTGTCACGAAGTCTTTGTTCTGCCTGCGTGTCACAAAGTCTTTGTTCTACCTGCGTGTCACAGTCTTTTTTACCGTGCGTGTCACAAAGTCTTTGTTCTACCTGCGTGTCACAAAGTCTTTGTTCTGCCTGCGTGTCACAAAGTCTTTGTTGTGCATGCGTGTCACAAAGTCTTTGTTCTGCCTGCGTGTCACAAACTCTTTTTCCCGCGTGCGTGTCACAAAGTATTTGTTCTCCCTACGTGTCACAAAGTCTTTGTTCTGCCTGCTTGTAACAAAGTCTTTTTCCCGCGCGCGTGGCACAAAACCTTTTTCCCGCGCGCGTCTCACAAAGTCTTTGTTCTGCATGCGTGTCACAAAGTCTTTTTCCCGCGCGCATGTCACAAATTTTTTCTTCTGCCTGCGTGTCACAAAGTCTTTGTTCTGCCTGCGTGTCACAAAGTCTTTGTTCTACCTAGGTGTCACAAAGTCTTTGTTCTGCCTGCTTGTAACAAAGTCTTTTTCCCGCGCGCATGTTACAAAGTCTTTGTTCTGCCTGCGTGTCACAAAGTCTTTTTCCCGCACGCGTGTAACAAAGTCTTTGTTCTGCCTGCGTGTCACAAAGTCTTTGTTCTGCCTCCGTGTCCCAAACTCTTTTTCCCGCATGCGTGTCACAAAGTCTTTGTTCTGCCTATGTGTCCCAAACTCTTTTTCCAGCGTGCGTGTCACAAAGTCTTTGTTCTGCCTGCGTGTCACAAAGTCTTTGTTCTGCCTGGTTGTCACAAAGTCTTTTTCCCGCGTGCGTGTCACACAGTCTTTGTTCTGCCTGCGTGTCCCAAACTCTTTTTCCCGCGTGTGTGTCACAAAGTCTTTGTTCTGCCTGCGTGTCACAAACTCTTTCTTCTGTCTGCGTTTCACAAAGTCTTTGTTCTGCCTGCGTGTCACAAAGTCTTTTTCCCGCGCGCGTGTCACAAAGTCTTTGTTCTGCATGCGTGTCACAAAGTCTTTGTTCTGCCTGCGTGTCACAAAGTCTTTGTTCTACCTGCGTGTCACAAAGTCTTTTTTCTGCCTGCTTGTAACAAAGTCTTTTTCCCGCGCGCATGTCACAAAGTCTTTGTTCTGCCTGCGTGTCACAAAGTCTTTGTTCTGCCTGCGTGTCACAAAGTCTTTGTTCTGCCTGCGTGTCACAAAGTCTTTTTCCTGCACGCGTGTCACAAAGTCTTTGTTCTGCCTAAGTGTCACAAAGTCTTTGTTCTGCCTGCGTGTCACAAAGTCTTTTTCCCGCGTGCTTGTCACACAGTCTTTGTTCTGCCTGCGTGTCCCAAACTCTTTTTCCAGCGTGCGTGTCACAAAGTCTTTGTTCTGCCTGCGTGTCACAAAGTCTTTTTACCGTGCTTGTCACAAAGTCTTTGATCTGCCTGCGTTTCACACAGTCTTTGTTCTGCCTGCGTGTCCCAAACTCTTTTTCCCGCGTGCGTGTCACAAAGTCTTTGTTCTACCTGCGTGTCACAAAGTCTTTGTTCTGCCTGCGTTTCACACAGTCTTTCTTCTGCCTGCGTGTCCCAAACTCTTTTTCCCGCGTGCGTGTCACAAAGTCTTTGTTCTACCTGCGTGTCACAAAGTCTTTGTTCTGCCTGCGTGTCACAAAGTCTTTTTCCCGCACGCATGTCACAAAGTCTTTGTTCTGCCTGCGTATCACAAAGTCTTTGTTCTGCCTCCGTGTCCCAAACTCTTTTTCCCGCGTGCGTGTCACAAAGTCTTTGTTCTGCCTGCGGGTCACAAAGTCTTTGTTCTACCTGCGTGTCACAAAGTCTTTGTTCTGCCTGCTTGTAACAAAGTCTTTTTCCCGCGCGCATGTCACAAAGTCTTTGTTCTGCCTGCGTGTCACAAAGTCTTTTTCCCGCGTGCGTGTCACAAAGCTTTTGTTCTGCCTGCGTGTCACAAAGTCTTTTTCCCACGTGCGTGTCACAAAGTCTTTGTTCTGCCTGCGTGTCACAAAGTCTTTGTTCTGCCTGGTTGTCACAAAGTGCTTTTCCCGCGTGCGTGTCACACAGTCTTTGTTCTGCCTGCGTGTCCCAAACTCTTTTTCCCGCGTGCGTGTCAGAAAGTCTTTGTTCTGCCTGCGTGTCACAAAGTCTTTTTACCGTGCGTGTCACAAACTCTTTGTTCTGTCTGCGTGTCACAAAGTCTTTGTTCTGCCTACGTGTCACAAAGTCTTTTTACCGTGCGTGTCACAAAGTCTTTTTCCCGCGCGCATGTCACAAAGTCTTTCTTCTGCCTGCGTGTCACAAAGTCTTTTTCCCGCGCGCGTGTCACAAAGTCTTTTTCCCGCGCGCGTGTCACAAAGTCTTTGTTCTGCATGCGTGTCACAAAGTCTTTGTTCTGCCTGCGTGTCACAAAGTCTTTGTTCTACCTGCGTGTCACAAAGTCTTTTTTCTGCCTGCTTGTAACAAAGTCTTTTTCCCGCGCGCATGTCAAAAAGTCTTTGTTCTGCCTGCGTGTCACAAAGTCTTTTTACCGTGCGTGTCACAAACTCTTTTTTTTCTGCCTGCGTGTCACAAAGTCTTTGTTCTGCCTGCGTGTCACAAAGTCTTTGTTCTACCTACGTGTCACAAAGTCTAGTTCTGCCTGCGTGTCACAAAGTCTTTTTCTGCCTGCGTGTCACAAACTCTTTTTCCCGCGTGCGTGTCACAATGTATTTGTTCTGCCTACGTGTCACAAAGTCTTTGTTCTGCCTGCTTGTAACAAAGTCTTTTTCCCGCGCGCGTGTCACAAACTCTTTTTCCCGCGCGCGTGTCACAAAGTCTTTGTTCTACCTGCATGTCACAAAGTCTAGTTCTGCCTGCGTGTCACAAAGTCTTTTTCTGCCTGCGTGTCACAAAGTCTTTGTTCTACCTGCGTGTCACAGTCTTTTTTACCGTGCGCGTGGCACAAAATCTTTGTTCTGCCTCCGTGTCCCAAAGTCTTTTTCCCGCGTGCGTGTCACAAAGTCTTTGTTCTGCCTGCGTGTCACAAAGTCTTTGTTCTACCTGCGTGTCACAGTCTTTTTTACCGTGCGTGTCACAAAGTCTTTGTTCTACCTGCGTGTCACAAAGTCTTTGTTCTGCCTGCGTGTCACAAAGTCTTTGTTGTGCATGCATGTCACAAAGTCTTTTTCCCGCGCGCGTGTCACAAAGTCTTTGTTCTGCCTGCGTGTCACAAAGTCTTTTTCCCACACGCGTGTCACAAAGTCTTTGTTCTACCTGCATGTCACAAAGTCTAGTTCTGCCTGCGTGTCACAAAGTCTTTTTCTGCCTGCGTGTCACAAAGTCTTTGTTCTGCCTGCGTGTCACAAAGTCTTTGTTCTACCTGCGTGTCACAGTCTTTTTTACCGTGCGCGTGGCACAAAATCTTTGTTCTGCCTCCGTGTCCCAAACTCTTTTTCCCGCGTGCGTGTCACAAAGTCTTTGTTCTGCCTGCGTGTCACAAAGTCTTTGTTCTACCTGCGTGTCACAGTCTTTTTTACCGTGCGTGTCACAAAGTCTTTGTTCTACCTGCGTGTCACAAAGTCTTTGTTCTGCCTGCGTGTCACAAAGTCTTTGTTGTGCATGCGTGTCACAAAGTCTTTGTTCTGCCTGCGTGTCACAAAGTCTTTTTCCCGCGTGCGTGTCACAAAGTATTTGTTCTCCCTACGTGTCACAAAGTCTTTGTTCTGCCTGCTTGTAACAAAGTCTTTTTCCCGCGCGCGTGGCACAAAACCTTTTTCCCGCGCGCGTCTCACAAAGTCTTTGTTCTGCATGCGTGTCACAAAGTCTTTTTCCCGCGTGCATGTCACAAATTTTTTCTTCTGCCTGCGTGTCACAAAGTCTTTGTTCTGCCTGCGTGTCACAAAGTCTTTGTTCTACCTAGGTGTCACAAAGTCTTTGTTCTGCCTGCTTGTAACAAAGTCTTTTTCCCGCGCGCATGTTACAAAGTCTTTGTTCTACCTGCATGTCACAAAGTCTAGTTCTGCCTGCGTGTCACAAAGTCTTTTTCTGCCTGCGTGTCACAAAGTCTTTGTTCTGCCTGCGTGTCACAAAGTCTTTGTTCTACCTGCGTGTCACAGTCTTTTTTACCGTGCGCGTGGCACAAAATCTTTGTTCTGCCTCCGTGTCCCAAACTCTTTTTCCCGCGTGCGTGTCACAAAGTCTTTGTTCTGCCTGCGTGTCACAAAGTCTTTGTTCTACCTGCGTGTCACAGTCTTTTTTACCGTGCGTGTCACAAAGTCTTTGTTCTACCTGCGTGTCACAAAGTCTTTGTTCTGCCTGCGTGTCACAAAGTCTTTGTTGTGCATGCGTGTCACAAAGTCTTTGTTCTGCCTGCGTGTCACAAACTCTTTTTCCCGCGTGCGTGTCACAAAGTATTTGTTCTCCCTACGTGTCACAAAGTCTTTGTTCTGCCTGCTTGTAACAAAGTCTTTTTCCCGCGCGCGTGGCACAAAACCTTTTTCCCGCGCGCGTCTCACAAAGTCTTTGTTCTGCATGCGTGTCACAAAGTCTTTTTCCCGCGCGCATGTCACAAATTTTTTCTTCTGCCTGCGTGTCACAAAGTCTTTGTTCTGCCTGCGTGTCACAAAGTCTTTGTTCTACCTAGGTGTCACAAAGTCTTTGTTCTGCCTGCTTGTAACAAAGTCTTTTTCCCGCGCGCATGTTACAAAGTCTTTGTTCTGCCTGCGTGTCACAAAGTCTTTTTCCCGCACGCGTGTCACAAAGTCTTTGTTCTGCCTGCGTGTCACAAAGTCTTTGTTCTGCCTCCGTGTCCCAAACTCTTTTTCCCGCATGCGTGTCACAAAGTCTTTGTTCTGCCTGCGTGTCACAAAGTCTTTTTCCCGCGTGCGTGTCACAAAGTCTTTGTTCTGCCTGCGTGTCACAAAGTCTTTGTTCTGCCTGGTTGTCACAAAGTCTTTTTCCCGCGTGCGTGTCACACAGTCTTTGTTCTGCCTGCGTGTCCCAAACTCTTTTTCCCGCGTGTGTGTCACAAAGTCTTTGTTCTGCCTGCGTGTCACAAACTCTTTCTTCTGTCTGCGTTTCACAAAGTCTTTGTTCTGCCTGCGTGTCACAAAGTCTTTTTCCCGCGCGCGTGTCACAAAGTCTTTGTTCTGCATGCGTGTCACAAAGTCTTTGTTCTGCCTGCGTGTCACAAAGTCTTTGTTCTACCTGCGTGTCACAAAGTCTTTTTTCTGCCTGCTTGTAACAAAGTCTTTTTCCCGCGCGCATGTCACAAAGTCTTTGTTCTGCCTGCGTGTCACAAAGTCTTTGTTCTGCCTGCGTGTCACAAAGTCTTTGTTCTGCCTGCGTGTCACAAAGTCTTTTTCCTGCACGCGTGTCACAAAGTCTTTGTTCTGCCTAAGTGTCACAAAGTCTTTGTTCTGCCTGCGTGTCACAAAGTCTTTTTCCCGCGTGCTTGTCACACAGTCTTTGTTCTGCCTGCGTGTCCCAAACTCTTTTTCCAGCGTGCGTGTCACAAAGTCTTTGTTCTGCCTGCGTGTCACAAAGTCTTTTTACCGTGCTTGTCACAAAGTCTTTGATCTGCCTGCGTTTCACACAGTCTTTGTTCTGCCTGCGTGTCCCAAACTCTTTTTCCCGCGTGCGTGTCACAAAGTCTTTGTTCTACCTGCGTGTCACAAAGTCTTTGTTCTGCCTGCGTTTCACACAGTCTTTCTTCTGCCTGCGTGTCCCAAACTCTTTTTCCCGCGTGCGTGTCACAAAGTCTTTGTTCTACCTGCGTGTCACAAAGTCTTTGTTCTGCCTGCGTGTCACAAAGTCTTTTTCCCGCACGCATGTCACAAAGTCTTTGTTCTGCCTGCGTATCACAAAGTCTTTGTTCTGCCTCCGTGTCCCAAACTCTTTTTCCCGCGTGCGTGTCACAAAGTCTTTGTTCTGCCTGCGTGTCACAAAGTCTTTGTTCTACCTGCGTGTCACAAAGTCTTTGTTCTGCCTGCTTGTAACAAAGTCTTTTTCCCGCGCGCATGTCACAAAGTCTTTGTTCTGCCTGCGTGTCACAAAGTCTTTTTCCCGCGTGCGTGTCACAAAGCTTTTGTTCTGCCTGCGTGTCACAAAGTCTTTTTCCCACGTGCGTGTCACAAAGTCTTTGTTCTGCCTGCGTGTCACAAAGTCTTTGTTCTGCCTGGTTGTCACAAAGTGCTTTTCCCGCGTGCGTGTCACACAGTCTTTGTTCTGCCTGCGTGTCCCAAACTCTTTTTCCCGCGTGCGTGTCACAAAGTCTTTGTTCTGCCTGCGTGTCACAAAGTCTTTTTACCGTGCTTGTCACAAAGTCTTTGTTCTGCCTGCGTTTCACACAGTCTTTGTTCTGCCTGCGTGTCACAAACTCTTTTTCCCGCGTGCGTGTCACAAAGTCTTTCTTCTACCTGCGTGTCACAAAGTCTTTGTTCTGCCTGCTTGTAACAAAGTCTTTTTCCCGCGCGCATGTCACACAGTCTTTGTTCTGCCTGCGTGTCCCAAACTCTTTTTCCCGCGTGCGTGTCACAAAGTCTTTGTTCTGCCTGCGTGTCACAAAGTCTTTTTACCGTGCGTGTCACAAACTCTTTGTTCTGTCTGCGTGTCACAAAGTCTTTGTTCTGCCTACGTGTCACAAAGTCTTTTTACCGTGCGTGTCACAAAGTCTTTTTCCCGCGCGCATGTCACAAAGTCTTTCTTCTGCCTGCGTGTCACAAAGTCTTTTTCCCGCGCGCGTGTCACAAAGTCTTTTTCCCGCGCGCGTGTCACAAAGTCTTTGTTCTGCATGCGTGTCACAAAGTCTTTGTTCTGCCTGCGTGTCACAAAGTCTTTGTTCTACCTGCGTGTCACAAAGTCTTTTTTCTGCCTGCTTGTAACAAAGTCTTTTTCCCGCGCGCATGTCAAAAAGTCTTTGTTCTGCCTGCGTGTCACAAAGTCTTTGTTCTGCCTGCGTGTCACAAAGTCTTTGTTCTGCCTGCGTGTCACAAAGTCTTTTTCCTGCACGCGTGTCACAAATTTTTTTTTCTGCCTAAGTGTCACAAAGTCTTTGTTCTGCCTGCGTGTCACAAAGTCTTTTTCCCGCGTGCTTGTCACACAGTCTTTGTTCTGCCTGCGTGTCCCAAACTCTTTTTCCCGCGTGCGTGTCACAAAGTCTTTGTTCTGCCTGCGTGTCACAAAGTCTTTTTACCGTGCTTGTCACAAAGTCTTTGTTCTGCCTGCGTTTCACACAGTCTTTGTTCTGCCTGCGTGTCACAAACTCTTTTTCCCGCGTGCGTGTCACAAAGTCTTTCTTCTACCTGCGTGTCACAAAGTCTTTGTTCTGCCTGCTTGTAACAAAGTCTTTTTCCCGCGCGCATGTCACAAAGTCTTTGTTCTGCCTGCGTGTCACAAAGTCTTTTTCCCGCGTGCGTGTCACAAAGCTTTTGTTCTGCCTGCGTGTCACAAAGTCTTTTTCCCACGTGCGTGTCACAAAGTCTTTGTTCTGCCTGCGTGTCACAAAGTCTTTGTTCTGCCTGGTTGTCACAAAGTGCTTTTCCCGCGTGCGTGTCACACAGTCTTTGTTCTGCCTGCGTGTCCCAAACTCTTTTTCCCGCGTGCGTGTCACAAAGTCTTTGTTCTGCCTGCGTGTCACAAAGTCTTTTTACCGTGCGTGTCACAAACTCTTTGTTCTGCCTGCGTTTCACAAAGTCTTTGTTCTGCCTAGTTGTAACAAAGTCTTTTTCCCGCGCGCATGTCACAAAGTCTTGTTCTGCCTGCGTGTTACAAAGTCTTTGTTCTGCCTGCGTTTCCCAAACTCTTTTTCCTGCGTGCGTGTCATAGTCTTTGTTCTGCCTGCGTGTCACAAAGTCTTTGTTCTGCCTGCGTGTCACAAAGTCTTTTTCCGCACGGGTGTCACAAAGTCTTTGTTCAGCCTGCGTGTCACAAAGTCTTTGTTCTACCTGCGTGTCACAAAGTCTTTTTCCCGCGCGCATGTCACAAAGTCTTTGTTCTGCCTGCGTGTCACAATTTCTTTGTTCTGCCTGCGTGTCACAAAGTCTTTTTTACCGTGCGTGTCACAAAGTCTTTTTCCCGCGCATGTCACAAAGTCTTTGTTCTGCCTGCGTGTCACAAAGTCTTTTTCCCGCGTGCGTGTCACAAAGTCTTTTTCCCGCGCGCGTGTCACAAAGTCTTTTTCCCTCGCGCGTGTCACAAAGTCTTTGTTCTGCATGCGTGTCACAAAGTCTTTGTTCTGCCTGCGTGTCACAAAGTCTTTGTTCAACCTGCGTGTCACAAAGTCTTTGTTCTGCCTGCTGGAAACAAAGTCTTTTTCCCGCGCGCATGTCACAAAGTCTTTGTTCTGCCTGCGTGTCACAAAGTCTTTGTTCTGCATGCGTGTCACAAAGTCTTTGTTCTGCCTGCGTGTCACAAAGTCTTTGTTCTACCTGCGTGTCACAAAGTCTTTTTTCTGCCTGCTTGTAACAAAGTCTTTTTCCCGCGCGCATGTCACAAAGTCTTTGTTCTGCCTGCGTGTCACAAAGTCTTTGTTCTGCCTGCGTGTCACAAAGTCTTTGTTCTGCCTGCGTGTCACAAAGTCTTTTTCCTGCACGCGTGTCACAAAGTCTTTGTTCTGCCTAAGTGTCACAAAGTCTTTGTTCTGCCTGCGTGTCACAAAGTCTTTTTCCCGCGTGCTTGTCACACAGTCTTTGTTCTGCCTGCGTGTCCCAAACTCTTTTTCCAGCGTGCGTGTCACAAAGTCTTTGTTCTGCCTGCGTGTCACAAAGTCTTTTTACCGTGCTTGTCACAAAGTCTTTGATCTGCCTGCGTTTCACACAGTCTTTGTTCTGCCGGCGTGTCCCAAACTCTTTTTCCCGCGTGCGTGTCACAAAGTCTTTGTTCTACCTGCGTGTCACAAAGTCTTTGTTCTGCCTGCGTTTCACACAGTCTTTCTTCTGCCTGCGTGTCCCAAACTCTTTTTCCCGCGTGCGTGTCACAAAGTCTTTGTTCTACCTGCGTGTCACAAAGTGTTTGTTCTGCCTGCGTGTCACAAAGTCTTTGTTCTGCCTGCGTGTCACAAAGTCTTTGTTCTACCTGCGTGTCACAAAGTCTTTGTTCTGCCTGCTTGTAACAAAGTCTTTTTCCCGCGCGCATGTCACAAAGTCTTTGTTCTGCCTGCGTGTCACAAAGTCTTTTTCCCGCGTGCGTGTCACAAAGCTTTTGTTCTGCCTGCGTGTCACAAAGTCTTTTTCCCACGTGCGTGTCACAAAGTCTTTGTTCTGCCTGCGTGTCACAAAGTCTTTGTTCTGCCTGGTTGTCACAAAGTGCTTTTCCCGCGTGCGTGTCACACAGTCTTTGTTCTGCCTGCGTGTCCCAAACTCTTTTTCCCGCGTGCGTGTCACAAAGTCTTTGTTCTGCCTGCGTGTCACAAAGTCTTTTTACCGTGCGTGTCACAAACTCTTTGTTCTGTCTGCGTGTCACAAAGTCTTTGTTCTACCTACGTGTCACAAAGTCTTTTTACCGTGCGTGTCACAAAGTCTTTTTCCCGCGCGCATGTCACAAAGTCTTTCTTCTGCCTGCGTGTCACAAAGTCTTTTTCCCGCGCGCGTGTCACAAAGTCTTTTTCCCGCGCGCGTGTCACAAAGTCTTTGTTCTGCATGCGTGTCACAAAGTCTTTGTTCTGCCTGCGTGTCACAAAGTCTTTGTTCTACCTGCGTGTCACAAAGTCTTTTTTCTGCCTGCTTGTAACAAAGTCTTTTTCCCGCGCGCATGTCAAAAAGTCTTTGTTCTGCCTGCGTGTCACAAAGTCTTTGTTCTGCCTGCGTGTCACAAAGTCTTTGTTCTGCCTGCGTGTCACAAAGTCTTTTTCCTGCACGCGTGTCACAAATTTTTTTTTCTGCCTAAGTGTCACAAAGTCTTTGTTCTGCCTGCGTGTCACAAAGTCTTTTTCCCGCGTGCTTGTCACACAGTCTTTGTTCTGCCTGCGTGTCCCAAACTCTTTTTCCCGCGTGCGTGTCACAAAGTCTTTGTTCTGCCTGCGTGTCACAAAGTCTTTTTACCGTGCTTGTCACAAAGTCTTTGTTCTGCCTGCGTTTCACACAGTCTTTGTTCTGCCTGCGTGTCACAAACTCTTTTTCCCGCGTGCGTGTCACAAAGTCTTTCTTCTACCTGCGTGTCACAAAGTCTTTGTTCTGCCTGCTTGTAACAAAGTCTTTTTCCCGCGCGCATGTCACAAAGTCTTTGTTCTGCCTGCGTGTCACAAAGTCTTTTTCCCGCGTGCGTGTCACAAAGCTTTTGTTCTGCCTGCGTGTCACAAAGTCTTTTTCCCACGTGCGTGTCACAAAGTCTTTGTTCTGCCTGCGTGTCACAAAGTCTTTGTTCTGCCTGGTTGTCACAAAGTGCTTTTCCCGCGTGCGTGTCACACAGTCTTTGTTCTGCCTGCGTGTCCCAAACTCTTTTTCCCGCGTGCGTGTCACAAAGTCTTTGTTCTGCCTGCGTGTCACAAAGTCTTTTTACCGTGCGTGTCACAAACTCTTTGTTCTGCCTGCGTTTCACAAAGTCTTTCTTCTGCCTAGTTGTAACAAAGTCTTTTTCCCGCGCGCATGTCACAAAGTCTTGTTCTGCCTGCGTGTTACAAAGTCTTTGTTCTGCCTGCGTTTCCCAAACTCTTTTTCCTGCGTGCGTGTCATAGTCTTTGTTCTGCCTGCGTGTCACAAAGTCTTTGTTCTGCCTGCGTGTCACAAAGTCTTTTTCCGCACGGGTGTCACAAAGTCTTTGTTCAGCCTGCGTGTCACAAAGTCTTTGTTCTACCTGCGTGTCACAAAGTCTTTTTCCCGCGCGCATGTCACAAAGTCTTTGTTCTGCCTGCGTGTCACAATTTCTTTGTTCTGCCTACGTGTCACAAAGTCTTTTTTACCGTGCGTGTCACAAAGTCTTTTTCCCGCGCATGTCACAAAGTCTTTGTTCTGCCTGCGTGTCACAAAGTCTTTTTCCCGCGTGCGTGTCACAAAGTCTTTTTCCCGCGCGCGTGTCACAAAGTCTTTTTCCCTCGCGCGTGTCACAAAGTCTTTCTTCTGCATGCGTGTCACAAAGTCTTTGTTCTGCCTGCGTGTCACAAAGTCTTTGTTCAACCTGCGTGTCACAAAGTCTTTGTTCTGCCTGCTGGAAACAAAGTCTTTTTCCCGCGCGCATGTCACAAAGTCTTTGTTCTGCCTGCGTGTCACAAAGTCTTTGTTCTGCATGCGTGTCACAAAGTCTTTGTTCTGCCTGCGTGTCACAAAGTCTTTGTTCTACCTGCGTGTCACAAAGTCTTTTTTCTGCCTGCTTGTAACAAAGTCTTTTTCCCGCGCGCATGTCACAAAGTCTTTGTTCTGCCTGCGTGTCACAAAGTCTTTGTTCTGCCTGCGTGTCACAAAGTCTTTGTTCTGCCTGCGTGTCACAAAGTCTTTTTCCTGCACGCGTGTCACAAAGTCTTTGTTCTGCCTAAGTGTCACAAAGTCTTTGTTCTGCCTGCGTGTCACAAAGTCTTTTTCCCGCGTGCTTGTCACACAGTCTTTGTTCTGCCTGCGTGTCCCAAACTCTTTTTCCAGCGTGCGTGTCACAAAGTCTTTGTTCTGCCTGCGTGTCACAAAGTCTTTTTACCGTGCTTGTCACAAAGTCTTTGATCTGCCTGCGTTTCACACAGTCTTTGTTCTGCCGGCGTGTCCCAAACTCTTTTTCCCGCGTGCGTGTCACAAAGTCTTTGTTCTACCTGCGTGTCACAAAGTCTTTGTTCTGCCTGCGTTTCACACAGTCTTTCTTCTGCCTGCGTGTCCCAAACTCTTTTTCCCGCGTGCGTGTCACAAAGTCTTTGTTCTACCTGCGTGTCACAAAGTCTTTGTTCTGCCTGCGTGTCACAAAGTCTTTGTTCTGCCTGCGTGTCACAAAGTCTTTGTTCTACCTGCGTGTCACAAAGTCTTTGTTCTGCCTGCTTGTAACAAAGTCTTTTTCCCGCGCGCATGTCACAAAGTCTTTGTTCTGCCTGCGTGTCACAAAGTCTTTTTCCCGCGTGCGTGTCACAAAGCTTTTGTTCTGCCTGCGTGTCACAAAGTCTTTTTCCCACGTGCGTGTCACAAAGTCTTTGTTCTGCCTGCGTGTCACAAAGTCTTTGTTCTGCCTGGTTGTCACAAAGTGCTTTTCCCGCGTGCGTGTCACACAGTCTTTGTTCTGCCTGCGTGTCCCAAACTCTTTTTCCCGCGTGCGTGTCACAAAGTCTTTGTTCTGCCTGCGTGTCACAAAGTCTTTTTACCGTGCGTGTAACAAACTCTTTGTTCTGTCTGCGTGTCACAAAGTCTTTGTTCTGCCTACGTGTCACAAAGTCTTTTTACCGTGCGTGTCACAAAGTCTTTTTCCCGCGCGCATGTCACAAAGTCTTTCTTCTGCCTGCGTGTCACAAAGTCTTTTTCCCGCGCGCGTGTCACAAAGTCTTTTTCCCGCGCGCGTGTCACAAAGTCTTTGTTCTGCATGCGTGTCACAAAGTCTTTGTTCTGCCTGCGTGTCACAAAGTCTTTGTTCTACCTGCGTGTCACAAAGTCTTTTTTCTGCCTGCTTGTAACAAAGTCTTTTTCCCGCGCGCATGTCAAAAAGTCTTTGTTCTGCCTGCGTGTCACAAAGTCTTTGTTCTGCCTGCGTGTCACAAAGTCTTTGTTCTGCCTGCGTGTCACAAAGTCTTTTTCCTGCACGCGTGTCACAAATTTTTTTTTCTGCCTAAGTGTCACAAAGTCTTTGTTCTGCCTGCGTGTCACAAAGTCTTTTTCCCGCGTGCTTGTCACACAGTCTTTGTTCTGCCTGCGTGTCCCAAACTCTTTTTCCCGCGTGCGTGTCACAAAGTCTTTGTTCTGCCTGCGTGTCACAAAGTCTTTTTACCGTGCTTGTCACAAAGTCTTTGTTCTGCCTGCGTTTCACACAGTCTTTGTTCTGCCTGCGTGTCACAAACTCTTTTTCCCGCGTGCGTGTCACAAAGTCTTTCTTCTACCTGCGTGTCACAAAGTCTTTGTTCTGCCTGCTTGTAACAAAGTCTTTTTCCCGCGCGCATGTCACAAAGTCTTTGTTCTGCCTGCGTGTCACAAAGTCTTTTTCCCGCGTGCGTGTCACAAAGCTTTTGTTCTGCCTGCGTGTCACAAAGTCTTTTTCCCACGTGCGTGTCACAAAGTCTTTGTTCTGCCTGCGTGACACAAAGTCTTTGTTCTGCCTGGTTGTCACAAAGTGCTTTTCCCGCGTGCGTGTCACACAGTCTTTGTTCTGCCTGCGTGTCCCAAACTCTTTTTCCCGCGTGCGTGTCACAAAGTCTTTGTTCTGCCTGCGTGTCACAAAGTCTTTTTACCGTGCGTGTCACAAACTCTTTGTTCTGCCTGCGTTTCACAAAGTCTTTGTTCTGCCTAGTTGTAACAAAGTCTTTTTCCCGCGCGCATGTCACAAAGTCTTGTTCTGCCTGCGTGTTACAAAGTCTTTGTTCTGCCTGCGTTTCCCAAACTCTTTTTCCTGCGTGCGTGTCATAGTCTTTGTTCTGCCTGCGTGTCACAAAGTCTTTTTCCGCACGGGTGTCACAAAGTCTTTGTTCAGCCTGCGTGTCACAAAGTCTTTGTTCTACCTGCGTGTCACAAAGTCTTTTTCCCGCGCGCATGTCACAAAGTCTTTGTTCTGCCTGCGTGTCACAATTTCTTTGTTCTGCCTACGTGTCACAAAGTCTTTTTTACCGTGCGTGTCACAAAGTCTTTTTCCCGCGCATGTCACAAAGTCTTTGTTCTGCCTGCGTGTCACAAAGTCTTTTTCCCGCGTGCGTGTCACAAAGTCTTTTTCCCGCGCGCGTGTCACAAAGTCTTTTTCCCTCGCGCGTGTCACAAAGTCTTTGTTCTGCATGCGTGTCACAAAGTCTTTGTTCTGCCTGCGTGTCACAAAGTCTTTGTTCAACCTGCGTGTCACAAAGTCTTTGTTCTGCCTGCTGGAAACAAAGTCTTTTTCCCGCGCGCATGTCACAAAGTCTTTGTTCTGCCTGCGTGTCACAAAGTCTTTGTTCTGCATGCGTGTCACAAAGTCTTTGTTCTGCCTGCGTGTCACAAAGTCTTTGTTCTACCTGCGTGTCACAAAGTCTTTTTTCTGCCTGCTTGTAACAAAGTCTTTTTCCCGCGCGCATGTCACAAAGTCTTTGTTCTGCCTGCGTGTCACAAAGTCTTTGTTCTGCCTGCGTGTCACAAAGTCTTTGTTCTGCCTGCGTGTCACAAAGTCTTTTTCCTGCACGCGTGTCACAAAGTCTTTGTTCTGCCTAAGTGTCACAAAGTCTTTGTTCTGCCTGCGTGTCACAAAGTCTTTTTCCCGCGTGCTTGTCACACAGTCTTTGTTCTGCCTGCGTGTCCCAAACTCTTTTTCCAGCGTGCGTGTCACAAAGTCTTTGTTCTGCCTGCGTGTCACAAAGTCTTTTTACCGTGCTTGTCACAAAGTCTTTGATCTGCCTGCGTTTCACACAGTCTTTGTTCTGCCGGCGTGTCCCAAACTCTTTTTCCCGCGTGCGTGTCACAAAGTCTTTGTTCTACCTGCGTGTCACAAAGTCTTTGTTCTGCCTGCGTTTCACACAGTCTTTCTTCTGCCTGCGTGTCCCAAACTCTTTTTCCCGCGTGCGTGTCACAAAGTCTTTGTTCTACCTGCGTGTCACAAAGTCTTTGTTCTGCCTGCGTGTCACAAAGTCTTTTTCCCGCACGCATGTCACAAAGTCTTTGTTCTGCCTGCGTATCACAAAGTCTTTGTTCTGCCTCCGTGTCCCAAACTCTTTTTCCCGCGTGCGTGTCACAAAGTCTTTGTTCTGCCTGCGTGTCACAAAGTCTTTGTTCTACCTGCGTGTCACAAAGTCTTTGTTCTGCCTGCTTGTAACAAAGTCTTTTTCCCGCGCGCATGTAACAAAGTCTTTGTTCTGCCTGCGTGTCACAAAGTCTTTTTCCCGCGTGCGTGTCACAAAGCTTTTGTTCTGCCTGCGTGTCACAAAGTCTTTTTCCCACGTGCGTGTCACAAAGTCTTTGTTCTGCCTGCGTGTCACAAAGTCTTTGTTCTGCCTGGTTGTCACAAAGTGCTTTTCCCGCGTGCGTGTCACACAGTCTTTGTTCTGCCTGCGTGTCCCAAACTCTTTTTCCCGCGTGCGTGTCACAAAGTCTTTGTTCTGCCTGCGTGTCACAAAGTCTTTTTACCGTGCGTGTCACAAACTCTTTGTTCTGCCTGCGTGTCACAAAGTCTTTGTTCTGCCTACGTGTCACAAAGTCTTTTTACCGTGCGTGTCACAAAGTCTTTTTCCCGCGCGCATGTCACAAAGTCTTTCTTCTGCCTGCGTGTCACAAAGTCTTTTTCCCGCGCGAGTGTCACAAAGTCTTTTTCCCGCGCGCGTGTCACAAAGTCTTTGTTCTGCATGCGTGTCACAAAGTCTTTTTCCCGCGCGCATGTCACAAATTTTTTCTTCTGCCTGCGTGTCACAAAGTCTTTGTTCTGCCTGCGTGTCACAAAGTCTTTGTTCTGCCTGCGTGTCACAAAGTCTTTTTCCCGCGTGCGTGTCACACAGTCTTTGTTCTGCCTGCGTGTCCCAAACTCTTTTTCCCGCGTGCGTGTCACAAAGTCTTTGTTCTGCCTGCGTGTCACAAAGTCTTTGTTCTGCCTGCGTGTCACAAAGTCTTTTTACCGTGCGTGTCACAAACTCTTTGTTCTGCCTGCGTTTCACAAAGTCTTTGTTCTGCCTAGTTGTAACAAAGTCTTTTTCCCGCGCGCATGTCACAAAGTCTTGTTCTGCCTGCGTGTCACAAAGTCTTTGTTCTGCCTGCGTGTCCCAAACTCTTTTTCCTGCGTGCGTGTCACAGTCTTTGTTGTGCCTGCGTGTCACAAAGTCTTTGTTCTGCCTGCGTGTCACAAAGTCTTTTTCCGCACGCGTGTCACAAAGTCTTTGTTCAGCCTGCGTGTTACAAAGTCTTTGTTCTACCTGCGTGTCACAAAGTCTTTTTCCCGCGCGCATGTCACAAAGTCTTTGTTCTGCCTGCGTGTCACAAAGTCTTTGTTCTGCCTACGTGTCACAAAGTCTTTTTCCCGCGCGCATGTCACAAAGTCTTTTTCCCGCGCGCGTGTCACAAAGTCTTTGTTCTGCCTGCGTGTCACAAAGTCTTTGTTCTGCCTGCGTGTCACAAAGTCTTTGTTCTACCTGCGTGTCACAAAGTCTTTTTTCTGCCTGCTTGTAACAAAGTCTTTTTCCCGCGCGCATGTCACAAAGTCTTTGTTCTGCCTGCGTGTCACAAAGTCTTTGTTCTGCCTGCGTGTCACAAAGTCTTTGTTCTGCCTGCGTGTCACAAAGTCTTTTTCCTGCACGCGTGTCACAAAGTCTTTGTTCTGCCTAAGTGTCACAAAGTCTTTGTTCTGCCTGCGTGTCACACAGTCTTTTTCCCGCGTGTTTGTCACACAGTCTTTGTTCTGCCAGCGTGTCCCAAACTCTTTTTCCCGCGTGCGTGTCACAAAGTCTTTGTTCTGCCTGCGTGTCACAAAGTCTTTTTACCGTGCTTGTCACAAAGTCTTTGTTCTGCCTGCGTTTCACACAGTCTTTGTTCTGCCTGCGTGTCCCAAACTCTTTTTCCCGCGTGCGTGTCACAAAGTCTTTGTTCTACCTGCGTGTCACAAAGTCTTTGTTCTGCCTGCGTTTCACACAGTCTTTCTTCTGCCTGCGTGTCCCAAACTCTTTTTCCCGCGTGCGTGTCACAAAGTCTTTGTTCTACCTGCGTGTCACAAAGTCTTTGTTCTACCTGCGTGTCACAAAGTCTTTTTCCCGCACGCATGTCACAAAGTCTTTGTTCTGCCTGCGTGTCACAAAGTCTTTGTTCTGCCTCCGTGTCCCAAACTCTTTTTCCCGCGTAAGTGTCACAAAGTCTTTGTTCTGCCTGCGTGTCACAAAGTCTTTGTTCTGCCTGCTTGTAACAAAGTCTTTTTCCCGCGCTTATGTCACAAAGTCTTTGTTCTGCCTGCGTGTCACAAAGTCTTTTTCCCGCGTGCGTGTCACAAAGCTTTTGTTCTGCCTGCGTGTCACAAAGTCTTTTTCCCACGTGCGTGTCACAAAGTCTTTGTTCTGCCTGCGTGTCACAAAGTCTTTGTTCTGCCTGGTTGTCACAAAGTCTTTTTCCCGCGTGCGTGTCACACAGTCTTTGTTCTGCCTGCGTGTCACAAAGTCTTTTTCCCGCGCGCATGTCACAAAGTCTTTGTTCTGCCTGCGTGTCACAAAGTCTTTGTTCTGCCTACGTGTCACAAAGTCTTTTTACCGTGCGTGTCACAAAGTCTTTTTCCCGCGCGCATGTCACAAAGTCTTTCTTCTGCCTGCGTGTCACAAAGTCTTTTTCCCGCGCGCGTGTCACAAAGTCTTTTTCCCGCGCGCGTGTCACAAAGTCTTTGTTCTGCATGCGTGTCACAAAGTCTTTGTTCTGCCTGCGTGTCACAAAGTCTTTTTACCGTGCGTGTCACAAAGTCTTTGTTCTGCCTGCGTTTCACACAGTCTTTGTTCTGCCTGCGTGTCCCAAACTCTTTTTCCCGCGTGCGTGTCACAAAGTCTTTGTTCTACCTGCGTGTCACAAAGTCTAGTTCTGCCTGCGTGTCACAAAGTCTTTGTTCTGCCTGCGTGTCACAAACTCTTTTTCCCGCGTGCGTGTCACAAAGTATTTGTTCTCCCTACGTGTCACAAAGTCTTTGTTCTGCCTGCTTGTAACAAAGTCTTTTTCCCGCGCGCGTGGCACAAAACCTTTTTCCCGCGCGCGTCTCACAAAGTCTTTGTTCTGCATGCGTGTCACAAAGTCTTTTTCCCGCGCGCATGTCACAAATTTTTTCTTCTGCCTGCGTGTCACAAAGTCTTTGTTCTGCCTGCGTGTCACAAAGTCTTTGTTCTACCTAGGTGTCACAAAGTCTTTGTTCTGCCTGCTTGTAACAAAGTCTTTTTCCCGCGCGCATGTTACAAAGTCTTTGTTTTGCCTGCGTGTCACAAAGTCTTTTTCCCGAAAGCGTGTCACAAAGTCTTTGTTCTGCCTGCGTGTCACAAAGTCTTTGTTCTGCCTCCGTGTCCCAAACTCTTTTTCCCGCATGCGTGTCACAAAGTCTTTGTTCTGCCTGCGTGTCACAAAGTCTTTTTCCCGCGTGCGTGTCACAAAGTCTTTGTTCTGCCTGCGTGTCACAAAGTCTTTGTTCTGCCTGGTTGTCACAAAGTCTTTTTCCCGCGTGCGTGTCACACAGTCTTTGTTCTGCCTGCGTGTCCCAAACTCTTTTTCCCGCGTGCGTGTCACAAAGTCTTTGTTCTGCCTGCGTGTCACAAAGTCTTTGTTCTGCCTGCGTGTCACAAAGTCTTTTTACCGTGCGTGTCACAAACTCTTTGTTCTGCCTGCGTTTCACAAAGTCTTTGTTCTGCCTAGTTGTAACAAAGTCTTTTTCCCGCGCGCATGTCACAAAGTGTTGTTCTGCCTGCGTGTCACAAAGTCTTTCTTCTGCCTGCGTGTCCCAAACTCTTTTTCCTGCGTGCGTGTCACAGTCTTTGTTGTGCCTGCGTGTCACAAAGTCTTTGTTCTGCCTGCGTGTCACAAAGTCTTTTTCCGCACGCGTGTCACAAAGTCTTTGTTCAGCCTGCGTGTTACAAAGTCTTTGTTCTACCTGCGTGTCACAAAGTCTTTTTCCCGCGCGCATGTCACAAAGTCTTTGTTCTGCCTGCGTGTCACAAAGTCTTTGTTCTGCCTACGTGTCACAAAGTCTTTTTACCGTGCGTGTCACAAAGTCTTTTTCCCGCGCGCATGTCACAAAGTCTTTCTTCTGCCTGCGTGTCACAAAGTCTTTGTTCTGCCTACGTGTCACAAAGTCTTTTTACCGTGCGTGTCACAAAGTCTTTTTCCCGCGCGCATGTCACAAAGTCTTTCTTCTGCCTGCGTGTCACAAAGTCTTTTTCCCGCGCGCGTGTCACAAAGTCTTTTTCCCGCGCGCGTGTCACAAAGTCTTTTTCCCGCGCGCGTGTCACAAAGTCTTTGTTCTGCCTGCGTGTCACAAAGTCTTTGTTCTGCCTGCGTGTCACAAAGTCTTTGTTCTGCCTGCTTGTAACAAACTCTTTTTCCCGCGTGCGTGTCACAAAGTCTTTGTTCTGCCTGCGTGTCACAAAGTATTTGTTCTGCCTACGTGTCACAAAGTCTTTGTTCTGCCTGCTTGTAACAAACTCTTTTTCCCGCGTGCGTGTCACAAAGTCTTTGTTCTGCCTGCGTGTCACAAAGTCTTTGTTCTGCCTGCGCGTCACAAAGTCTTTTTACCGTGCGTGTCACAAACTCTTTTTTTCTGCCTCCGTGTCACAAAGTCTTTGTTCTGCCTGCGTGTCACAAAGTCTTTGTTCTACCTGCGTGTCACAAAGTCTAGTTCTGCCTGCGTGTCACAAAGTCTTTGTTCTGCCTGTGTGTCACAAACTCTTTTTCCCGCGTGCGTGTCACAAAGTATTTGTTCTCCCTACGTGTCACAAAGTCTTTGTTCTGCCTGCTTGTAACAAAGTCTTTTTCCCGTGCGCGTGGCACAAAATCTTTTTCCCGCGCGCGTGTCACAAAGTCTTTGTTCTGCATGCGTGTCACAAAATCTTTTTCCCGCGCGCGTGTCACAAATTCTTTCTTCTGCCTGCGTGTCACGAAGTCTTTTTTTCTGCCTGCGTGTCACAAAGTCTTTGTTCTACCTGCGTGTCACAAAGTCTTTGTTCTGCCTGCTTGTAACAGTCTTTTTCCCGCGCGCATGTTACAAAGTCTTTGTTCTGCCTGCGTGTCACAAAGTCTTTTTCCCGCACGCGTGTCACAAAGTCTTTGTTCTGCCTCCGTGTCCCAAACTCTTTTTCCCGCATGCGTGTCACAAAGTCTTTGTTCTGCCTGCGTGTCACAAAGTCTTTGTTCTACCTGCGTGTCACAAAGTCTTTGTTCTGCCTGCGTGTCACAAAGTCTAGTTCTGCCTGCGTGTCACAAACTCTTTTTCCCGCGCGCATGTCACAAAGTCTTGTTCTGCCTGCGTGTCACAAACTCTTTTTTTCTGCCTCCGTGTCACAAAGTCTTTGTTCTGCCTGCGTGTCACAAAGTCTTTGTTCTACCTGCGTGTCACAAAGTCTAGGTCTGCCTGCGTGTCACAAAGTCTTTGTTCTGCCTGTGTGTCACAAACTCTTTTTCCCGCGTGCGTGTCACAAAGTATTTGTTCTCCCTACGTGTCACAAAGTCTTTGTTCTGCCTGCTTGTAACAAAGTCTTTTTCCCGTGCGCGTGGCACAAAATCTTTTTCCCGCGTGCGTGTCACAAAGTCTTTGTTCTGCCTGCGTGTCACAAACTCTTTTTCCCACGTGCGTGTCACAAAGTCTTTGTTCTGCCTGCGTGTCACAAAGTCTTTGTTCTGCCTGGTTGTCACAAAGTCTTTTTCCCGCGTGCGTGTCACACAGTCTTTGTTCTGCCTGCGTGTCCCAAACTCTTTTTCCCGCGTGCGTGTCATAAAGTCTTTGTTCTGCCTGCGTGTCACAAAGTCTTTGTTCTGCCTGCGTGTCACAAAGTCTTTTTACCGTGCGTGTCACAAACTCTTTGTTCTGCCTGCGTTTCACAAAGTCTTTGTTCTGCCTAGTTGTAACAAAGTCTTTTTCCCGCGCGCATGTCACAAAGTCTTGTTCTGCCTGCGTGTCACAAAGTCTTTGTTCTGCCTGCGTGTCCCAAACTCTTTTTCCTGCCTGCGTGTCACAAAGTATTTGTTCTGCCTACGTGTCACAAAGTCTTTGTTCTGCCTGCTTGTAACAAACTCTTTTTCCCGCGTGCGTGTCACAAAGTCTTTGTTCTGCCTGCGTGTCACAAAGTCTTTGTTCTGCCTGCGTGTCACAAAGTCTTTTTACCGTGCGTGTCACAAACTCTTTTTTTCTGCCTCCGTGTCACAAAGTCTTTGTTCTGCCTGCGTGTCACAAAGTCTTTGTTCTACCTGCGTGTCACAAAGTCTAGTTCTGCCTGCGTGTCACAAAGTCTTTGTTCTGCCTGTGTGTCACAAACTCTTTTTCCCGCGTGCGTGTCACAAAGTATTTGTTCTCCCTACGTGTCACAAAGTCTTTTTTCTGCCTGCTTGTAACAAAGTCTTTTTCCCGTGCGCGTGGCACAAAATCTTTTTCCCGCGCGCGTGTCACAAAGTCTTTGTTCTGCATGCGTGTCACAAAATCTTTTTCCCGCGCGCGTGTCACAAATTCTTTCTTCTGCCTGCGTGTCACGAAGTCTTTTTTTCTGCCTGCGTGTCACAAAGTCTTTGTTCTACCTGCGTGTCACAAAGTCTTTGTTCTGCCTGCTTGTAACAGTCTTTTTCCCGCGCGCATGTTACAAAGTCTTTGTTCTGCCTGCGTGTCACAAAGTCTTTTTCCCGCACGCGTGTCACAAAGTCTTTGTTCTGCCTCCGTGTCCCAAACTCTTTTTCCCGCATGCGTGTCACAAAGTCTTTGTTCTGCCTGCGTGTCACAAAGTCTTTGTTCTACCTGCGTGTCACAAAGTCTTTGTTCTGCCTGCGTGTCACAAAGTCTAGTTCTGCCTGCGTGTCACAAACTCTTTTTCCCGCGCGCATGTCACAAAGTCTTGTTCTGCCTGCGTGTCACAAACTCTTTTTTTCTGCCTCCGTGTCACAAAGTCTTTGTTCTGCCTGCGTGTCACAAAGTCTTTGTTCTACCTGCGTGTCACAAAGTCTAGTTCTGCCTGCGTGTCACAAAGTCTTTGTTCTGCCTGTGTGTCACAAACTCTTTTTCCCGCGTGCGTGTCACAAAGTATTTGTTCTCCCTACGTGTCACAAAGTCTTTGTTCTGCCTGCTTGTAACAAAGTCTTTTTCCCGTGAGCGTGGCACAAAATCTTTTTCCCGCGCGCGTGTCACAAAGTCTTTGTTCTGCATGCGTGTCACAAAATATTTTTTCCCGCGCGCGTGTCACAAATTCTTTCTTCTGCCTGCGTGTCACGAAGTCTTTTTTTCTGCCTGCGTGTCACAAAGTCTTTGTTCTACCTGCGTGTCACAAAGTCTTTGTTCTGCCTGCTTGTAACAGTCTTTTTCCCGCGCGCATGTTACAAAGTCTTTGTTCTGCCTGCGTGTCACAAAGTCTTTGTTCTGCCTGCTTGTAACAGTCTTTTTCCCGCGCGCATGTCACAAAGTCTTTGTTCTACCTGCGTGTCACAAAGTCTTTGTTCTGCCTGCGTGTCACAAAGTCTAGTTCTGCCTGCGTGTCACAAACTCTTTTTCCCGCGCGCATGTCACAAAGTCTTGTTCTGCCTGCGTGTCACAAAGTCTTTGTTCTGCTTCCGTGTCCCAAACTCTTTTTCCCGCGTGCGTGTCACAAAGTCTTTGTTCTGCCTGCGTGTCACAAAGTCTTTTTACCGTGCGTGTCACAAACTCTTTTTTTTCTGCCTGCGTGTCACAAAGTCTTTGTTCTACCTGCGTGTCACAAAGTCTTTGTTCTACCTGCGTGTCACAAAGTCTAGTTCTGCCTGCGTGTCACAAAGTCTTTGTTCTGCCTCCGTGTCCCAAATTCTTTTTCCCGCGTGCGTGTCACAAAGTCTTTGTTCTGCCTACGTGTCACAAAGTCTTTGTTCTGCCTGCTTGTAACAAACTCTTTTTCCCGCGTGCGTGTCACAAAGTCTTTGTTCTGCCTGCGTGTCACAAAGTCTTTGTTCTGCCTGCGTGTCACAAAGTCTTTTTACCGTGCGTGTCACAAACTCTTTTTTTCTGCCTCCGTGTCACAAAGTCTTTGTTCTGCCTGCGTGTCACAAAGTCTTTGTTCTACCTGCGTGTCACAAAGTCTAGTTCTGCCTGCGTGTCACAAAGTCTTTGTTCTGCCTGTGTGTCACAAACTCTTTTTCCCGCGTGCGTGTCACAAAGTATTTGTTCTCCCTACGTGTCACAAAGTCTTTGTTCTGCCTGCTCTTAACAAAGTCTTTTTCCCGTGCGCGTGGCACAAAATCTTTTTCCCGCGCGCGTGTCACAAAGTCTTTGTTCTGCATGCGTGTCACAAAGTCTTTTTCCCGCGCGCGTGTCACAAATTCTTTCTTCTGCCTGCGTGTCACGAAGTCTTGTTCTGCCTGCGTGTCACAAAGTCTTTGTTCTGCCTCCGTGTCCCAAACTCTTTTTCCCGCGTGCGTGTCACAAAGTCTTTGTTCTGCCTGCGTGTCACAAAGTCTTTTTACCGTGCGTGTCACAAACTCTTTTTTTTCTGCCTGCGTGTCACAAAGTCTTTGTTCTACCTGCGTGTCACAAAGTCTTTGTTCTACCTGCGTGTCACAAAGTCTAGTTCTGCCTGCGTGTCACAAAGTCTTTGTTCTGCCTCCGTGTCCCAAATTCTTTTTCCCGCGTGCGTGTCACAAAGTCTTTGTTCTACCTGCGTGTCACAAAGTCTTTGTTCTACCTGCGTGTCACAAAGTCTAGTTCTGCCTGCGTGTCACACAGTCTTTGTTCTGCCTGCGTGTCCCAAACTCTTTTTCCCGCGTGCGTGTCACAAAGTCTTTGTTCTGCCTGCGTGTCACAAAGTCTTTTTACCGTGCGTGTCACAAACTCTTTTTTTTCTGCCTGCGTGTCACAAAGTCTTTGTTCTACCTGCGTGTCACAAAGTCTTTGTTCTACCTGCGTGTCACAAAGTCTAGTTCTGCCTGCGTGTCACAAAGTATTTGTTCTGCCTACGTGTCACAAAGTCTTTGTTCTGCCTGCGTGTCACAAAGTCTTTTTCCCGCGCGCGTGTCACAAAGTCTTTCTTCTGCCTGCGTGTCACAAAGTCTTTGTTCTGCCTGCGTGTCACAAAGTCTTTGTTCCACCTGCGTGTCACAAAGTCTTTGTTCTGCCTGCGTGTCACAAAGTCTTTTTCCCGCACGCGTGTCACAAAGTCTTTGTTCTGCCTGCGTGTCACAAAGTCTTTGTTCTGCCTCCGTGTCCCAAACTCTTTTTCCCGCGTGCGTGTCACAAAGTCTTTGTTCTGCCTGCGTGTCACAAAGTCTTTGTTCTGCCTGCGTGTCACAAAGTCATTTTACCGTGCGTGTCACAAACTCTTTTTTTTCTGCCTGCGTGTCACAAAGTCTTTGTTCTGCCTGCGTGTCACAAAGTCTTTGTTCTACCTGCGTGTCACAAAGTCTAGTTCTGCCTGCGTGTCACAAAGTCTTTTTCTGCCTGCGTGTTACAAACTCTTTTTCCCGCGTGCGTGTCACAAAGTCTTTGTTCTGCCTACGTGTCACAAAGTCTTTGTTCTGCCTGCTTGTAACAAACTCTTTTTCCCGCGTGCGTGTCACAAAGTCTTTGTTCTGCTTGCGTGTCACAAAGTCTTTGTTCTGCCTGCGTGTCACAAAGTCTTTTTACCGTGCGTGTCACAAACTCTTTTTTTCTGCCTGCGTGTCACAAAGTCTTTGTTCTGCCTGCGTGTCACAAAGTCTTTGTTCTACCTACGTGTCACAAAGTCTAGTTCTGCCTGCGTGTCACAAAGTCTTTTTCTGCCTGCGTGTCACAAACTCTTTTTCCCGCGTGCGTGTCACAATGTATTTGTTCTGCCTACGTGTCACAAAGTCTTTGTTCTGCCTGCTTGTAACAAAGTCTTTTTCCCGCGCGCGTGTCACAAAGTCTTTTTCCCGCGCGCGTGTCACAAAGTCTTTGTTCTACCTGCATGTCACAAAGTCTAGTTCTGCCTGCGTGTCACAAAGTCTTTTTCTGCCTGCGTGTCACAAAGTCTTTGTTCTGCCTGCGTGTCACAAAGTCTTTGTTCTACCTGCGTGTCACAGTCTTTTTTACCGTGCGCGTGGCACAAAATCTTTGTTCTGCCTCCGTGTCCCAAACTCTTTTTCCCGCGTGCGTGTCACAAAGTCTTTGTTCTGCCTGCGTGTCACAAAGTCTTTGTTCTACCTGCGTGTCACAGTCTTTTTTACCGTGCGTGTCACAAAGTCTTTGTTCTACCTGCGTGTCACAAAGTCTTTGTTCTGCCTGCGTGTCACAAAGTCTTTGTTGTGCATGCATGTCACAAAGTCTTTTTCCCGCGCGCGTGTCACAAAGTCTTTGTTCTTCCTGCGTGTCACAAAGTCTTTTTCCCACACGCGTGTCACAAAGTCTTTGTTCTGCCTGCGTGTCACAAAGTCTTTGTTCTGCCTCCGTGTCCCAAACTCTTTTTCCCGCGTGCGTGTCACAAAGTCTTTTTCTGCCTGCGTGTCACAAAGTCTTTGTTCTACCTGCGTGTCACAAAGTCTAGTTCTGCCTGCGTGTCACAAAGTCTTTTTCTGCCTGCGTGTCACAAACTCTTTTTCCTGCCTGCGTGTCACAAAGTATTTGTTCTGCCTACGTGTCACAAAGTCTTTGTTCTGCCTGCTTGTAACAAACTCTTTTTCCCGCGTGCGTGTCACAAAGTCTTTGTTCTGCCTGCGTGTCACAAAGTCTTTGTTCTGCCTGCGTGTCACAAAGTCTTTTTACCGTGCGTGTCACAAACTCTTATTTTTCTGCCTCCGTGTCACAAAGTCTTTGTTCTGCCTGCGGGTCACAAAGTCTTTGTTCTACCTGCGTGTCACAAAGTCTTTTTACCGTGCGTGTCACAAAGTCTTTGTTCTGCCTGCGTGTCACAAAGTCTTTTTCCCACGTGCGTGTCACAAAGTCTTTGTTCTGCCTGCGTGTCACAAAGTCTTTTTACCGTGCGTGTCACAAACTCTTTTTTTCTGCCTGCGTGTCACAAAGTCTTTGTTCTGCCTGCGTGTCACAAAGTCTTTGTTCTACCTACGTGTCACAAAGTCTAGTTCTGCCTGCGTGTCACAAAGTCTTTTTCTGCCTGCGTGTCACAAAGTCTTTGTTCTGCCTGCGTGTCACAAAGTCTTTGTTCTACCTGCGTGTCACAGTCTTTTTTACCGTGCGCGTGGCACAAAATCTTTGTTCTGCCTCCGTGTCCCAAACTCTTTTTCCCGCGTGCGTGTCACAAAGTCTTTGTTCTGCCTGCGTGTCACAAAGTCTTTGTTCTACCTGCGTGTCACAGTCTTTTTTACCGTGCGTGTCACAAAGTCTTTGTTCTACCTGCGTGTCACAAAGTCTTTGTTCTGCCTGCGTGTCACAAAGTCTTTGTTGTGCATGCATGTCACAAAGTCTTTTTCCCGCGCGCGTGTCACAAAGTCTTTGTTCTTCCTGCGTGTCACAAAGTCTTTTTCCCACACGCGTGTCACAAAGTCTTTGTTCTGCCTGCGTGTCACAAAGTCTTTGTTCTGCCTCCGTGTCCCAAACTCTTTTTCCCGCGTGCGTGTCACAAAGTCTTTTTCTGCCTGCGTGTCACAAAGTCTTTGTTCTACCTGCGTGTCACAAAGTCTAGTTCTGCCTGCGTGTCACAAAGTCTTTTTCTGCCTGCGTGTCACAAACTCTTTTTCCTGCCTGCGTGTCACAAAGTATTTGTTCTGCCTACGTGTCACAAAGTCTTTGTTCTGCCTGCTTGTAACAAACTCTTTTTCCCGCGTGCGTGTCACAAAGTCTTTGTTCTGCCTGCGTGTCACAAAGTCTTTGTTCTGCCTGCGTGTCACAAAGTCTTTTTACCGTGCGTGTCACAAACTCTTATTTTTCTGCCTCCGTGTCACAAAGTCTTTGTTCTGCCTGCGGGTCACAAAGTCTTTGTTCTACCTGCGTGTCACAAAGTCTAGTTCTGCCTGCGTGTCACAAAGTCTTTGTTCTGCCTGCGTGTCACAAACTCTTTTTCCCGCGTGCGTGTCACAAAGTATTTGTTCTCCCTACGTGTCACAAAGTCTTTGTTCTGCCTGCTTGTAACAAAGTCTTTTTCCCGCGCGCGTGGCACAAAACCTTTTTCCCGCGCGCGTCTCACAAAGTCTTTGTTCTGCATGCGTGTCACAAAGTCTTTTTCCCGCGCGCATGTCACAAATTTTTTCTTCTGCCTGCGTGTCACAAAGTCTTTTTCCCGCCTGCGTGTCACAAAGTCTTTGTTCTACCTAGGTGTCACAAAGTCTTTGTTCTGCCTGCTTGTAACAAAGTCTTTTTCCCGCGCGCATGTTACAAAGTCTTTGTTCTGCCTGCGTGTCACAAAGTCTTTTTCCCGCACGCGTGTCACAAAGTCTTTGTTCTGCCTGCGTGTCACAAAGTCTTTGTTCTGCCTCCGTGTCCCAAACTCTTTTTCCCGCATGCGTGTCACAAAGTCTTTGTTCTGCCTGCGTGTCACAAAGTCTTTTTCCCGCGTGCGTGTCACAAAGTCTTTGTTCTGCCTGCGTGTCACAAAGTCTTTGTTCTGCCTGGTTGTCACAAAGTCTTTTTCCCGCGTGCGTGTCACACAGTCTTTGTTCTGCCTGCGTGTCACAAAGTCTTTGTTCTGCCTGCGTGTCACAAAGTCTTTTTACCGTGCGTGTCACAAACTCTTTTTTTTCTGCCTGCGTGTCACAAAGTCTTTGTTCTGCCTGCGTGTCACAAAGTCTTTGTTCTACCTACGTGTCACAAAGTCTAGTTCTGCCTGCGTGTCACAAAGTCTTTTTCTGCCTGCGTGTCACAAACTCTTTTTCCCGCGTGCGTGTCACAATGTATTTGTTCTGCCTACGTGTCACAAAGTCTTTGTTCTGCCTGCTTGTAACAAAGTCTTTTTCCCGCGCGCGTGTCACAAAGTCTTTTTCCCGCGCGCGTGTCACAAAGTCTTTGTTCTACCTGCATGTCAAAAAGTCTAGTTCTGCCTGCGTGTCACAAAGTCTTTTTCTGCCTGCGTGTCACAAAGTCTTTGTTCTGCCTGCGTGTCACAAAGTCTTTGTTCTACCTGCGTGTCACAGTCTTTTTTACCGTGCGCGTGGCACAAAATCTTTGTTCTGCCTCCGTGTCCCAAACTCTTTTTCCCGCGTGCGTGTCACAAAGTCTTTGTTCTGCCTGCGTGTCACAAAGTCTTTCTTCTACCTGCGTGTCACAGTCTTTTTTACCGTGCGTGTCACAAAGTCTTTGTTCTACCTGCGTGTCACAAAGTCTTTGTTCTGCCTGCGTGTCACAAAGTCTTTGTTGTGCATGCATGTCACAAAGTCTTTTTCCCGCGCGCGTGTCACAAAGTCTTTGTTCTGCCTGCGTGTCACAAAGTCTTTTTCCCACACGCGTGTCACAAAGTCTTTGTTCTACCTGCATGTCACAAAGTCTAGTTCTGCCTGCGTGTCACAAAGTCTTTTTCTGCCTGCGTGTCACAAAGTCTTTGTTCTGCCTGCGTGTCACAAAGTCTTTGTTCTACCTGCGTGTCACAGTCTTTTTTACCGTGCGCGTGGCACAAAATCTTTGTTCTGCCTCCGTGTCCCAAACTCTTTTTCCCGCGTGCGTGTCACAAAGTCTTTGTTCTGCCTGCGTGTCACAAAGTCTTTGTTCTACCTGCGTGTCACAGTCTTTTTTACCGTGCGTGTCACAAAGTCTTTGTTCTACCTGCGTGTCACAAAGTCTTTGTTCTGCCTGCGTGTCACAAAGTCTTTGTTGTGCATGCGTGTCACAAAGTCTTTGTTCTGCCTGCGTGTCACAAACTCTTTTTCCCGCGTGCGTGTCACAAAGTATTTGTTCTCCCTACGTGTCACAAAGTCTTTGTTCTGCCTGCTTGTAACAAAGTCTTTTTCCCGCGCGCGTGGCACAAAACCTTTTTCCCGCGCGCGTCTCACAAAGTCTTTGTTCTGCCTGCGTGTCACAAAGTCTTTGTTCTGCCTGCGTGTCACAAAGTCTTTGTTCTACCTAGGTGTCACAAAGTCTTTGTTCTGCCTGCTTGTAACAAAGTCTTTTTCCCGCGCGCATGTTACAAAGTCTTTGTTCTGCCTGCGTGTCACAAAGTCTTTTTCCCGCACGCGTGTCACAAAGTCTTTGTTCTGCCTGCGTGTCACAAAGTCTTTGTTCTGCCTCCGTGTCCCAAACTCTTTTTCCCGCATGCGTGTCACAAAGTCTTTGTTCTGCCTGCGTGTCACAAAGTCTTTTTCCCGCGTGCGTGTCACAAAGTCTTTGTTCTGCCTGCGTGTCACAAAGTCTTTGTTCTGCCTGGTTGTCACAAAGTCTTTTTCCCGCGTGCGTGTCACACAGTCTTTGTTCTGCCTGCGTGTCCCAAACTCTTTTTCCCGCGTGCGTGTCACAAAGTCTTTGTTCTGCCTGCGTGTCACAAACTCTTTCTTCTGTCTGCGTTTCACAAAGTCTTTGTTCTGCCTGCGTGTCACAAAGTCTTTTTCCCGCGCGCGTGTCACAAAGTCTTTGTTCTGCATGCGTGTCACAAAGTCTTTGTTCTGCCTGCGTGTCACAAAGTCTTTGTTCTACCTGCGTGTCACAAAGTCTTTTTTCTGCCTGCTTGTAACAAAGTCTTTTTCCCGCGCGCATGTCACAAAGTCTTTGTTCTGCCTGCGTGTCACAAAGTCTTTGTTCTGCCTGCGTGTCACAAAGTCTTTGTTCTGCCTGCGTGTCACAAAGTCTTTTTCCTGCACGCGTGTCACAAAGTCTTTGTTCTGCCTAAGTGTCACAAAGTCTTTGTTCTGCCTGCGTGTCACAAAGTCTTTTTCCCGCGTGCTTGTCACACAGTCTTTGTTCTGCCTGCGTTTCACACAGTCTTTGTTCTGCCTGCGTGTCACAAACTCTTTTTCCCGCGTGCGTGTCACAAAGTCTTTGTTCTGCCTGCGTTTCACACAGTCTTTGTTCTGCCTGCGTGTCCCAAACTCTTTTTCCCGCGTGCGTGTCACAAAGTCTTTGTTCTACCTGCGTGTCACAAAGTCTTTGTTCTGCCTGCGTTTCACACAGTCTTTCTTCTGCCTGCGTGTCCCAAACTCTTTTTCCCGCGTGCGTGTCACAAAGTCTTTGTTCTACCTGCGTGTCACAAAGTCTTTGTTCTGCCTGCGTGTCACAAAGTCTTTTTCCCGCACGCATGTCACAAAGTCTTTGTTCTGCCTGCGTATCACAAAGTCTTTGTTCTGCCTCCGTGTCCCAAACTCTTTTTCCCGCGTGCGTGTCACAAAGTCTTTCTTCTGCCTGCGTGTCACAAAGTCTTTGTTCTACCTGCGTGTCACAAAGTCTTTCTTCTGCCTGCTTGTAACAAAGTCTTTTTCCCGCGCGCATGTCACAAAGTCTTTGTTCTGCCTGCGTGTCACAAAGTCTTTGTTCTGCCTGGTTGTCACAAAGTCTTTTTCCCGCGTGCGTGTCACAAAGCTTTTGTTCTGCCTGCGTGTCACAAATTCTTTTTCCCACGTGCGTGTCACAAAGTCTTTGTTCTGCCTGCGTGTCACAACGTCTTTGTTCTGCCTGGTTGTCACAAAGTGCTTTTCCCGCGTGCGTGTCACACAGTCTTTGTTCTGCCTGCGTGTCCCAAACTCTTTTTCCCGCGTGCGTGTCACAAAGTCTTTGTTCTGCCTGCGTGTCACAAAGTCTTTTTACCGTGCGTGTCACAAACTCTTTGTTCTGCCTGCGTGTCACAAAGTCTTTGTTCTGCCTACGTGTCACAAAGTCTTTTTACCGTGCGTGTCACAAAGTCTTTTTCCCGCGCGCATGTCACAAAGTCTTTCTTCTGCCTGCGTGTCACAAAGTCTTTTTCCCGCGCGCGTGTCACAAAGTCTTTTTCCCGCGCGCGTGTCACAAAGTCTTTGTTCTGCATGCGTGTCACAAAGTCTTTGTTCTGCCTGCGTGTCACAAAGTCTTTGTTCTACCTGCGTGTCACAAAGTCTTTTTTCTGCCTGCTTGTAACAAAGTCTTTTTTCCGCGCGCATGTCAAAAAGTCTTTGTTCTGCCTGCGTGTCACAAAGTCTTTGTTCTGCCTGCGTGTCACAAAGTCTTTGTTCCGCCTGCGTGTCACAAAGTCTTTTCCTGCACGCGTGTCACAAATTTTTTTTTCTGCCTAAGTGTCACAAAGTCTTTGTTCTGCCTGCGTGTAAAAAAGTCTTTTTCCCGTGCTTGTCACACAGTCTTTGTTCTCCCTGCGTGTCATAAAGTCTTTTTACCGTGCGTGTCACAAACTCTTTGTTCTGCCTGCGTGTCACAAAGTCTTTGTTCTGCCTACGTGTCACAAAGTCTTTTTACCGTGCGTGTCACAAAGTCTTTTTCCCGCGCGCATGTCACAAAGTCTTTCTTCTGCCTGCGTGTCACAAAGTCTTTTTCCCGCGCGCGTGTCACAAAGTCTTTTTCCCGCGCGCGTGTCACAAAGTCTTTGTTCTGCATGCGTGTCACAAAGTCTTTGTTCTGCCTGCGTGTCACAAAGTCTTTGTTCTACCTGCGTGTCACAAAGTCTTTTTTCTGCCTGCTTGTAACAAAGTCTTTTTCCCGCGCGCATGTCAAAAAGTCTTTGTTCTGCCTGCGTGTCACAAAGTCTTTGTTCTGCCTGCGTGTCACAAAGTCTTTGTTCTGCCTGCGTGTCACAAAGTCTTTTCCTGCACGCGTGTCACAAATTTTTTTTTCTGCCTAAGTGTCACAAAGTCTTTGTTCTGCCTGCGTGTCACAAAGTCTTTTTCCCGCGTGCTTGTCACACAGTCTTTGTTCTGCCTGCGTGTCCCAAACTCTTTTTCCCGCGTGCGTGTCACAAAGTCTTTGTTCTGCCTGCGTGTCACAAAGTCTTTTTACCGTGTTTGTCACAAAGTCTTTGTTCTGCCTGCGTTTCACACAGTCTTTGTTCTGCCTGCGTGTCACAAACTCTTTTTCCCGCGTGCGTGTCACAAAGTCTTTGTTCTACCTGCGTGTCACAAAGTCTAGTTCTGCCTGCGTGTCACAAAGTCTTTGTTCTGCCTCCGTGTCCCAAATTCTTTTTCCCGCATGCGTGTCACAAAGTCTTTGTTCTACCTGCGTGTCACAAAGTCTTTGTTCTACCTGCGTGTCACAAAGTCTAGTTCTGCCTGCGTGTCACACAGTCTTTGTTCTGCCTGCGTGTCCCAAACTCTTTTTCCCGCGTGCGTGTCACAAAGTCTTTGTTCTGCCTGCGTGTCACAAAGTCTTTTTACCGTGCGTGTCACAAACTCTTTTTTTTCTGCCTGCGTGTCACAAAGTCTTTGTTCTACCTGCGTGTCACAAAGTCTTTGTTCTACCTGCGTGTCACAAAGTCTAGTTCTGCCTGCGTGTCACAAAGTATTTGTTCTGCCTACGTGTCACAAAGTCTTTCTTCTGCCTGCGTGTCACAAAGTCTTTGTTCTGCCTGCGTGTCACAAAGTCTTTGTTCTACCTGCGTGTCACAAAGTCTAGTTCTGCCTGCGTGTCACAAAGTATTTGTTCAGCCTGCGTGTCACAAAGTCTTTGTTCTGCCTGCGTGTCACAAAGTCTTTGTTCCACCTGCGTGTCACAAAGTCTTTGTTCTGCCTGCGTGTCACAAAGTCTTTTTCCCGCACGCGTGTCACAAAGTCTTTGTTCTGCCTGCGTGTCACAAAGTCTTTGTTCTGCCTCCGTGTCCCAAACTCTTTTTCCCGCGTGCGTGTCACAAAGTCTTTGTTCTGCCTGCGTGTCACAAAGTCTTTGTTCTGCCTGCGTGTCACAAAGTCTTTGTTCTGCCTGCGTGTCACAAAGTCTTTGTTCTACCTGCGTGTCACAAAGTCTAGTTCTGCCTGCGTGTCACAAAGTATTTGTTCAGCCTGCGTGTCACAAAGTCTTTGTTCTGCCTGCGTGTCACAAAGTCTTTTTCCCGCGCGCGTGTCACAAAGTCTTTCTTCTGCCTGCGTGTCACAAAGTCTTTGTTCTGCCTGCGTGTCACAAAGTCTTTGTTCCACCTGCGTGTCACAAAGTCTTTGTTCTGCCTGCGTGTCACAAAGTCTTTGTTCTGCCTGCGTGTCACAAAGTCTTTGTTCTGCCTCCGTGTCCCAAACTCTTTTTCCCGCGTGCGTGTCACAAAGTCTTTATTCTGCCTGCGTGTCACAAAGTCTTTGTTCTGCCTGCGTGTCACAAAGTCATTTTACCGTGCGTGTCACAAACTCTTTTTTTTCTGCCTGCGTGTCACAAAGTCTTTGTTCTGCCTGCGTGTCACAAAGTCTTTGTTCTACCTGCGTGTCACAAAGTCTAGTTCTGCCTGCGTGTCACAAAGTCTTTTTCTGCCTGCGTGTTACAAACTCTTTTTCCCGCGTGCGTGTCACAAAGTCTTTGTTCTGCCTACGTGTCACAAAGTCTTTGTTCTGCCTGCTTGTAACAAACTCTTTTTCCCGCGTGCGTGTCACAAAGTCTTTGTTCTGCTTGCGTGTCACAAAGTCTTTGTTCTGCCTGCGTGTCACAAAGTCTTTTTACCGTGCGTGTCACAAACTCTTTTTTTTCTGCCTGCGTGTCACAAAGTCTTTGTTCTGCCTGCGTGTCACAAAGTCTTTGTTCTACCTACGTGTCACAAAGTCTAGTTCTGCCTGCGTGTCACAAAGTCTTTTTCTGCCTGCGTGTCACAAACTCTTTTTCCCGCGTGCGTGTCACATAGTATTTGTTCTGCCTACGTGTCACAAAGTCTTTGTTCTGCCTGCTTGTAACAAAGTCTTTTTCCCGCGCGCGTGTCACAAAGTCTTTTTCCCGAGCTCGTGTCACAAAGTCTTTGTTCTACCTGCATGTCACAAAGTCTAGTTCTGCCTGCGTGTCACAAAGTCTTTTTCTGCCTGCGTGTCACAAAGTCTTTGTTCTGCCTGCGTGTCACAAAGTCTTTGTTCTACCTGCGTGTCACAGTCTTTTTTACCGTGCGCGTGGCACAAAATCTTTGTTCTGCCTCCGTGTCCCAAACTCTTTTTCCCGCGTGCGTGTCACACAGTCTTTGTTCTGCCTGCGTGTCACAAAGTCTTTGTTCTACCTGCGTGTCACAGTCTTTTTTACCGTGCGTGTCACAAAGTCTTTGTTCTACCTGCGTGTCACAAAGTCTTTGTTCTGCCTGCGTGTCACAAAGTCTTTGTTGTGCATGCATGTCACAAAGTCTTTTTCCCGCGCGCGTGTCACAAAGTCTTTGTTCTGCCTGCGTGTCACAAAGTCTTTTTCCCACACGCGTGTCACAAAGTCTTTGTTCTGCCTGCGTGTCACAAAGTCTTTGTTCTGCCTCCGTGTCCCAAACTCTTTTTCCCGCACGCGTGTCACAAAGTCTTTTTTCTGCCTGCGTGTCACAAAGTCTAGTTCTGCCTGCGTGTCACAAAGTCTTTTTCTGCCTGCGTGTCACAAAGTCTTTGTTCTACCTGCGTGTCACAAAGTCTAGTTCTGCCTGCGTGTCACAAAGTCTTTTTCTGCCTGCGTGTCACAAACTCTTTTTCCTGCCTGCGTGTCACAAAGTATTTGTTCTGCCTACGTGTCACAAAGTCTTTGTTCTGCCTGCGTGTCACAAAGTCTTTGTTCTGCCTGCGTGTCACAAAGTCTTTTTACCGTGCGTGTCACAAACTCTTATTTTTCTGCCTCCGTGTCACAAAGTCTTTGTTCTGCCTGCGGGTCACAAAGTCTTTGTTCTACCTGCGTGTCACAAAGTCTAGTTCTGCCTGCGTGTCACAAAGTCTTTGTTCTGCCTGCGTGTCACAAACTCTTTTTCCCGCGTGCGTGTCACAAAGTATTTGTTCTCCCTACGTGTCACAAAGTCTTTGTTCTGCCTGCGTGTCACAAAGTCTTTGTTCTGCCTGGTTGTCACAAAGTCTTTTTCCCGCGTGCGTGTCACACAGTCTTTGTTCTGCCTGCGTGTCACAAAGTCTTTGTTCTGCCTGCGTGTCACAAAGTCTTTTTACCGTGCGTGTCACAAACTCTTTTTTTTCTGCCTGCGTGTCACAAAGTCTTTGTTCTGCCTGCGTGTCACAAAGTCTTTGTTCTACCTACGTGTCACAAAGTCTAGTTCTGCCTGCGTGTCACAAAGTCTTTTTCTGCCTGCGTGTCACAAACTCTTTTTCCCGCGTGCGTGTCACAATGTATTTGTTCTGCCTACGTGTCACAAAGTCTTTTTCTGCCTGCGTGTCACAAAGTCTTTGTTCTACCTGCATGTCACAAAGTCTAGTTCTGCCTGCGTGTCACAAAGTCTTTTTCTGCCTGCGTGTCACAAACTTTTTTTCCTGCCTGCGTGTCACAAAGTATTTGTTCTGCCTACGTGTCACAAAGTCTTTGTTCTGCCTGCTTGTAACAAACTCTTTTTCCCGCGTGTGTGTCACAAAGTCTTTGTTCTGCCTGCGTGTCACAAAGTCTTTGTTCTGCCTGCGTGTCACAAAGTCTTTTTACCGTGCGTGTCACAAACTCTTATTTTTCTGCCTCCGTGTCACAAAGTCTTTCTTCTGCCTGCGGGTCACAAAGTCTTTGTTCTACCTGCGTGTCACAAAGTCTAGTTCTGCCTGCGTGTCACAAAGTCTTTGTTCTGCCTGCGTGTCACAAACTCTTTTTCCCGCGTGCGTGTCACAAAGTATTTGTTCTCCCTACGTGTCACAAAGTCTTTGTTCTACCTGCGTGTCACAAAGTCTAGTTCTGCCTGCGTGTCACAAAGTCTTTGTTCTGCCTGCGTGTCACAAACTCTTTTTCCCGCGTGCGTGTCACAAAGTATTTGTTCTCCCTACGTGTCACAAAGTCTTTGTTCTGCCTGCGTGTCACAAAGTCTTTGTTCTGCCTGGTTGTCACAAAGTCTTTTTCCCGCGTGCGTGTCACACAGTCTTTGTTCTGCCTGCGTGTCACAAAGTCTTTGTTCTGCCTGCGTGTCACAAAGTCTTTTTACCGTGCGTGTCACAAACTCTTTTTTTTCTGCCTGCGTGTCACAAAGTCTTTGTTCTGCCTGCGTGTCACAAAGTCTTTGTTCTACCTACGTGTCACAAAGTCTAGTTCTGCCTGCGTGTCACAAAGTCTTTTTCTGCCTGCGTGTCACAAACTCTTTTTCCCGCGTGCGTGTCACAATGTATTTGTTCTGCCTACGTGTCACAAAGTCTTTGTTCTGCCTGCTTGTAACAAAGTCTTTTTCCCGCGCGCGTGTCACAAAGTCTTTTTCCCGCGCGCGTGTCACAAAGTCTTTGTTCTGCCTGCGTGTCACAAAGTCTTTTTCCCACACGCGTGTCACAAAGTCTTTGTTCTACCTGCATGTCACAAAGTCTAGTTCTGCCTGCGTGTCACAAAGTCTTTTTCTGCCTGCGTGTCACAAAGTCTTTGTTCTACCTGCATGTCACAAAGTCTAGTTCTGCCTCCGTGTCCCAAACTCTTTTTCCCGCGTGCGTGTCACAAAGTCTTTGTTCTGCCTGCGTGTCACAAAGTCTTTGTTCTACCTGCGTGTCACAGTCTTTTTTACCGTGCGTGTCACAAAGTCTTTGTTCTACCTGCGTGTCACAAAGTCTTTGTTCTGCCTGCGTGTCACAAAGTCTTTGTTGTGCATGCGTGTCACAAAGTCTTTGTTCTGCCTGCGTGTCACAAACTCTTTTTCCCGCGTGCGTGTCACAAAGTATTTGTTCTCCCTACGTGTCACAAAGTCTTTGTTCTGCCTGCTTGTAACAAAGTCTTTTTCCCGCGCGCATGTCACAAATTTTTTCTTCTGCCTGCGTGTCACAAAGTCTTTGTTCTGCCTGCGTGTCACAAAGTCTTTGTTCTACCTAGTTGTCACAAAGTCTTTGTTCTGCCTGCTTGTAACAAAGTCTTTTTCCCGCGCGCATGTTACAAAGTCTTTGTTCTGCCTGCGTGTCACAAAGTCTTTTTCCCGCACGCGTGTCACAAAGTCTTTGTTCTGCCTGCGTGTCACAAAGTCTTTGTTCTGCCTCCGTGTCCCAAACTCTTTTTCCCGCATGCGTGTCACAAAGTCTTTGTTCTGCCTGCGTGTCACAAAGTCTTTTTCCCGCGTGCGTGTCACAAAGTCTTTGTTCTGCCTGCGTGTCACAAAGTCTTTGTTCTGCCTGGTTGTCACAAAGTCTTTTTCCCGCGTGCGTGTCACACAGTCTTTGTTCTGCCTGCGTGTCCCAAACTCTTTTTCCCGCGTGCGTGTCACAAAGTCTTTGTTCTGCCTACGTGTCACAAACTCTTTCTTCTGTCTGCGTTTCACAAAGTCTTTGTTCTGCCTGCGTGTCACAAAGTCTTTTTCCCGCGCGCGTGTCACAAAGTCTTTGTTCTGCATGCGTGTCACAAAGTCTTTGTTCTGCCTGCGTGTCACAAAGTCTTTGTTCTGCCTGCGTGTCACAAAGTCTTTTTCCCGCGTGCTTGTCACACAGTCTTTGTTCTGCCTGCGTGTCACAAACTCTTTTTCCCGCGTGCGTGTCACAAAGTCTTTGTTCTACCTGCGTGTCACAAAGTCTAGTTCTGCCTGCGTGTCACAAAGTCTTTGTTCTGCCTCCGTGTCCCAAATTCTTTTTCCCGCGCGCATGTCACAAATTTTTTCTTCTGCCTGCGTGTCACAAAGTCTTTGTTCTGCCTGCGTGTCACAAAGTCTTTGTTCTACCTAGGTGTCACAAAGTCTTTGTTCTGCCTGCTTGTAACAAAGTCTTTTTCCCGCGCGCATGTTACAAAGTCTTTGTTCTGCCTGCGTGTCACAAAGTCTTTTTCCCGCACGCGTGTCACAAAGTCTTTGTTCTGCCTGCGTGTCACAAAGTCTTTGTTCTGCCTCCGTGTCCCAAACTCTTTTTCCCGCATGCGTGTCACAAAGTCTTTGTTCTGCCTGCGTGTCACAAAGTCTTTTTCCCGCGTGCGTGTCACAAAGTCTTTGTTCTGCCTGCGTGTCACAAAGTCTTTGTTCTGCCTGGTTGTCACAAAGTCTTTTTCCCGCGTGCGTGTCACACAGTCTTTGTTCTGCCTGCGTGTCCCAAACTCTTTTTCCCGCGTGCGTGTCACAAAGTCTTTGTTCTGCCTGCATGTCACAAACTCTTTCTTCTGTCTGCGTTTCACAAAGTCTTTGTTCTGCCTGCGTGTCACAAAGTCTTTTTCCCGCGCGCGTGTCACAAAGTCTTTGTTCTGCATGCGTGTCACAAAGTCTTTGTTCTGCCTGCGTGTCACAAAGTCTTTGTTCTGCCTGCGTGTCACAAAGTCTTTTTCCCGCGTGCTTGTCACACAGTCTTTGTTCTGCCTGCGTGTCACAAACTCTTTTTCCCGCGTGCGTGTCACAAAGTCTTTGTTCTACCTGCGTGTCACAAAGTCTAGTTCTGCCTGCGTGTCACAAAGTCTTTGTTCTGCCTCCGTGTCCCAAATTCTTTTTCCCGCGTGCGTGTCACAAAGTCTTTGTTCTACCTGCGTGTCACAAAGTCTTTGTTCTACCTGCGTGTCACAAAGTCTAGTTCTGCCTGCGTGTCACACAGTCTTTGTTCTGCCTGCGTGTCCCAAACTCTTTTTCCCGCGTGCGTGTCACAAAGTCTTTGTTCTGCCTGCGTGTCACAAAGTCTTTTTACCGTGCGTGTCACAAACTCTTTTTTTTCTGCCTGCGTGTCACAAAGTCTTTGTTCTACCTGCGTGTCACAAAGTCTTTGTTCTACCTGCGTGTCACAAAGTCTAGTTCTGCCTGCGTGTCACAAAGTATTTGTTCTGCCTACGTGTCACAAAGTCTTTGTTCTGCCTGCGTGTCACAAAGTCTTTGTTCTGCCTGCGTGTGACAAAGTCTTTGTTCTACCTGCCTGTCACAAAGTCTAGTTCTGCCTGCGTGTCACAAAGTATTTGTTCAGCCTGCGTGTCACAAAGTCTTTGTTCTGCCTGCGTGTCACAAAGTCTTTGTTCCACCTGCGTGTCACAAAGTCTTTGTTCTGCCTGCGTGTCACAAAGTCTTTTTCCCGCACGCGTGTCACAAAGTCTTTGTTCTGCCTGCGTGTCACAAAGTCTTTGTTCTGCCTCCGTGTCCCAAACTCTTTTTCCCGCGTGCGTGTCACAAAGTCTTTGTTCTGCCTGCGTGTCACAAAGTCTTTGTTCTGCCTGCGTGTCACAAAGTCTTTGTTCTGCCTGCGTGTCACAAAGTCTTTGTTCTACCTGCGTGTCACAAAGTCTAGTTCTGCCTGCGTGTCACAAAGTATTTGTTCAGCCTGCGTGTCACAAAGTCTTTGTTCTGCCTGCGTGTCACAAAGTCTTTCTTCTGCCTGCGTGTCACAAAGTCTTTGTTCTGCCTGCGTGTCACAAAGTCTTTGTTCCACCTGCGTGTCACAAAGTCTTTGTTCTGCCTGCGTGTCACAAAGTCTTTTTCCCGCACGCGTGTCACAAAGTCTTTGTTCTGCCTGCGTGTCACAAAGTCTTTGTTCTGCCTCCGTGTCCCAAACTCTTTTTCCCGCGTGCGTGTCACAAAGTCTTTGTTCTGCCTGCGTGTCACAAAGTCTTTGTTCTGCCTGCGTGTCACAAAGTCATTTTACCGTGCGTGTCACAAACTCTTTTTTTTCTGCCTGCGTGTCACAAAGTCTTTGTTCTGCCTGCGTGTCACAAAGTCTTTGTTCTACCTGCGTGTCACAAAGTCTAGTTCTGCCTGCGTGTCACAAAGTCTTTTTCTGCCTGCGTGTTACAAACTCTTTTTCCCGCGTGCGTGTCACAAAGTCTTTGTTCTGCCTACGTGTCACAAAGTCTTTGTTCTGCCTGCTTGTAACAAACTCTTTTTCCCGCGTGCGTGTCACAAAGTCTTTGTTCTGCTTGCGTGTCACAAAGTCTTTGTTCTGCCTGCGTGTCACAAAGTCTTTTTACCGTGCGTGTCACAAACTCTTTTTTTTCTGCCTGCGTGTCACAAAGTCTTTGTTCTGCCTGCGTGTCACAAAGTCTTTGTTCTACCTACGTGTCACAAAGTCTAGTTCTGCCTGCGTGTCACAAAGTCTTTTTCTGCCTGCGTGTCACAAACTCTTTTTCCCGCGTGCGTGTCACATAGTATTTGTTCTGCCTACGTGTCACAAAGTCTTTGTTCTGCCTGCTTGTAACAAAGTCTTTTTCCCGCGCGCGTGTCACAAAGTCTTTTTCCCGAGCTCGTGTCACAAAGTCTTTGTTCTACCTGCATGTCACAAAGTCTAGTTCTGCCTGCGTGTCACAAAGTCTTTTTCTGCCTGCGTGTCACAAAGTCTTTGTTCTGCCTGCGTGTCACAAAGTCTTTGTTCTACCTGCGTGTCACAGTCTTTTTTACCGTGCGCGTGGCACAAAATCTTTGTTCTGCCTCCGTGTCCCAAAGTCTTTTTCCCGCGTGCGTGTCACAAAGTCTTTGTTCTGCCTGCGTGTCACAAAGTCTTTGTTCTACCTGCGTGTCACAGTCTTTTTTACCGTGCGTGTCACAAAGTCTTTGTTCTACCTGCGTGTCACAAAGTCTTTGTTCTGCCTGCGTGTCACAAAGTCTTTGTTGTGCATGCATGTCACAAAGTCTTTTTCCCGCGCGCGTGTCACAAAGTCTTTGTTCTGCCTGCTTGTAACAAAGTCTTTTTCCCGCGCGCGTGGCACAAAACCTTTTTCCCGCGCGCGTCTCACAAAGTCTTTGTTCTGCATGCGTGTCACAAAGTCTTTTTCCCGCGTGCATGTCACAAATTTTTTCTTCTGCCTGCGTGTCACAAAGTCTTTGTTCTGCCTGCGTGTCACAAAGTCTTTGTTCTACCTAGGTGTCACAAAGTCTTTGTTCTGCCTGCTTGTAACAAAGTCTTTTTCCCGCGCGCATGTTACAAAGTCTTTGTTCTACCTGCATGTCACAAAGTCTAGTTCTGCCTGCGTGTCACAAAGTCTTTTTCTGTCTGCGTGTCACAAAGTCTTTGTTCTGCCTGCGTGTCACAAAGTCTTTGTTCTACCTGCGTGTCACAGTCTTTTTTACCGTGCGCGTGGCACAAAATCTTTGTTCTGCCTCCGTGTCCCAAACTCTTTTTCCCGCGTGCGTGTCACAAAGTCTTTGTTCTGCCTGCGTGTCACAAAGTCTTTGTTCTACCTGCGTGTCACAGTCTTTTTTACCGTGCGTGTCACAAAGTCTTTGTTCTACCTGCGTGTCACAAAGTCTTTGTTCTGCCTGCGTGTCACAAAGTCTTTGTTGTGCATGCGTGTCACAAAGTCTTTGTTCTGCCTGCGTGTCACAAACTCTTTTTCCCGCGTGCGTGTCACAAAGTATTTGTTCTCCCTACGTGTCACAAAGTCTTTGTTCTGCCTGCTTGTAACAAAGTCTTTTTCCCGCGCGCGTGGCACAAAACCTTTTTCCCGCGCGCGTCTCACAAAGTCTTTGTTCTGCATGCGTGTCACAAAGTCTTTTTCCCGCGCGCATGTCACAAATTTTTTCTTCTGCCTGCGTGTCACAAAGTCTTTGTTCTGCCTGCGTGTCACAAAGTCTTTGTTCTACCTAGGTGTCACAAAGTCTTTGTTCTGCCTGCTTGTAACAAAGTCTTTTTCCCGCGCGCATGTTACAAAGTCTTTGTTCTGCCTGCGTGTCACAAAGTCTTTTTCCCGCACGCGTGTCACAAAGTCTTTGTTCTGCCTGCGTGTCACAAAGTCTTTGTTCTGCCTCCGTGTCCCAAACTCTTTTTCCCGCATGCGTGTCACAAAGTCTTTGTTCTGCCTGCGTGTCACAAAGTCTTTTTCCCGCGTGCGTGTCACAAAGTCTTTGTTCTGCCTGCGTGTCACAAAGTCTTTGTTCTGCCTGGTTGTCACAAAGTCTTTTTCCCGCGTGCGTGTCACACAGTCTTTGTTCTGCCTGCGTGTCCCAAACTCTTTTTCCCGCGTGTGTGTCACAAAGTCTTTGTTCTGCCTGCGTGTCACAAACTCTTTCTTCTGTCTGCGTTTCACAAAGTCTTTGTTCTGCCTGCGTGTCACAAAGTCTTTTTCCCGCGCGCGTGTCACAAAGTCTTTGTTCTGCATGCGTGTCACAAAGTCTTTGTTCTGCCTGCGTGTCACAAAGTCTTTGTTCTACCTGCGTGTCACAAAGTCTTTTTTCTGCCTGCTTGTAACAAAGTCTTTTTCCCGCGCGCATGTCACAAAGTCTTTGTTCTGCCTGCGTGTCACAAAGTCTTTGTTCTGCCTGCGTGTCACAAAGTCTTTGTTCTGCCTGCGTGTCACAAAGTCTTTTTCCTGCACGCGTGTCACAAAGTCTTTGTTCTGCCTAAGTGTCACAAAGTCTTTGTTCTGCCTGCGTGTCACAAAGTCTTTTTCCCGCGTGCTTGTCACACAGTCTTTGTTCTGCCTGCGTGTCCCAAACTCTTTTTCCAGCGTGCGTGTCACAAAGTCTTTGTTCTGCCTGCGTGTCACAAAGTCTTTTTACCGTGCTTGTCACAAAGTCTTTGATCTGCCTGCGTTTCACACAGTCTTTGTTCTGCCTGCGTGTCACAAACTCTTTTTCCCGCGTGCGTGTCACAAAGTCTTTCTTCTACCTGCGTGTCACAAAGTCTTTGTTCTGCCTGCGTTTCACACAGTCTTTCTTCTGCCTGCGTGTCCCAAACTCTTTTTCCCGCGTGCGTGTCACAAAGTCTTTGTTCTACCTGCGTGTCACAAAGTCTTTTTTCTGCCTGCGTGTCACAAAGTCTTTTTCCCGCACGCATGTCACAAAGTCTTTGTTCTGCCTGCGTATCACAAAGTCTTTGTTCTGCCTCCGTGTCCCAAACTCTTTTTCCCGCGTGCGTGTCACAAAGTCTTTGTTCTGCCTGCGTGTCACAAAGTCTTTGTTCTACCTGCGTGTCACAAAGTCTTTGTTCTGCCTGCTTGTAACAAAGTCTTTTTCCCGCGCGCATGTCACAAAGTCTTTGTTCTGCCTGCGTGTCACAAAGTCTTTTTCCCGCGTGCGTGTCACAAAGCTTTTGTTCTGCCTGCGTGTCACAAAGTCTTTTTCCCACGTGCGTGTCACAAAGTCTTTGTTCTGCCTGCGTGTCACAAAGTCTTTGTTCTGCCTGGTTGTCACAAAGTGCTTTTCCCGCGTGCGTGTCACACAGTCTTTGTTCTGCCTGCGTGTCCCAAACTCTTTTTCCCGCGTGCGTGTCACAAAGTCTTTGTTCTGCCTGCGTGTCACAAAGTCTTTTTACCGTGCGTGTCACAAACTCTTTGTTCTGCCTGCGTGTCACAAAGTCTTTGTTCTGCCTACGTGTCACAAAGTCTTTTTACCGTGCGTGTCACAAAGTCTTTTTCCCGCGCGCATGTCACAAAGTCTTTCTTCTGCCTGCGTGTCACAAAGTCTTTTTCCCGCGCGCGTGTCACAAAGTCTTTTTCCCGCGCGCGTGTCACAAAGTCTTTGTTCTGCATGCGTGTCACAAAGTCTTTGTTCTGCCTGCGTGTCACAAAGTCTTTGTTCTACCTGCGTGTCACAAAGTCTTTTTTCTGCCTGCTTGTAACAAAGTCTTTTTCCCGCGCGCATGTCAAAAAGTCTTTGTTCTGCCTGCGTGTCACAAAGTCTTTGTTCTGCCTGCGTGTCACAAAGTCTTTGTTTTGCCTGCGTGTCACAAAGTCTTTTTCCTGCACGCGTGTCACAAATTTTTTTTTCTGCCTAAGTGTCACAAAGTCTTTGTTCTGCCTGCGTGTCACAAAGTCTTTTTCCCGCGTGCTTGTCACACAGTCTTTGTTCTGCCTGCGTGTCCCAAACTCTTTTTCCCGCGTGCGTGTCACATAGTCTTTGTTCTGCCTGCGTGTCACAAAGTCTTTTTACCGTGCTTGTCACAAAGTCTTTGTTCTGCCTGCGTTTCACACAGTCTTTGTTCTGCCTGCGTGTCACATACTCTTTTTCCCGCGTGCGTGTCACAAAGTCTTTCTTCTACCTGCGTGTCACAAAGTCTTTGTTCTGCCTGCTTGTAACAAAGTCTTTTTCCCGCGCGCATGTCACAAAGTCTTTGTTCTGCCTGCGTGTCACAAAGTCTTTTTCCCGCGTGCGTGTCACAAACCTTTTGTTCTGCCTGCGTGTCACAAAGTCTTTTTCCCACGTGCGTGTCACAAAGTCTTTGTTCTGCCTGCGTGTCACAAAGTCTTTGTTCTGCCTGGTTGTCACAAAGTGCTTTTCCCGCGTGCGTGTCACACAGTCTTTGTTCTGCCTGCGTGTCCCAAACTCTTTTTCCCGCGTGCGTGTCACAAAGTCTTTGTTCTGCCTGCGTGTCACAAAGTCTTTTTACCGTGCGTGTCACAAACTCTTTGTTCTGCCTGCGTTTCACAAAGTCTTTGTTCTGCCTAGTTGTAACAAAGTCTTTTTCCCGCGCGCATGTCACAAAGTCTTGTTCTGCCTGCGTGTTACAAAGTCTTTGTTCTGCCTGCGTTTCCCAAACTCTTTTTCCTGCGTGCGTGTCATAGTCTTTGTTCTGCCTGCGTGTCACAAAGTCTTTGTTCTGCCTGCGTGTCACAAAGTCTTTTTCCGCACGGGTGTCACAAAGTCTTTGTTCAGCCTGCGTGTCACAAAGTCTTTGTTCTACCTGCGTGTCACAAAGTCTTTTTCCCGCGCGCATGTCACAAAGTCTTTGTTCTGCCTGCGTGTCACAATTTCTTTGTTCTGCCTACGTGTCACAAAGTCTTTTTTACCGTGCGTGTCACAAAGTCTTTTTCCCGCGCGCATGTCACAAAGTCTTTGTTCTGCCTGCGTGTCACAAAGTCTTTTTCCCGCGCGCGTGTCACAAAGTCTTTTTCCCGCGCGCGTGTCACAAAGTCTTTTTCCCGCGCGCGTGTCACAAAGTCTTTGTTCTGCATGCGTGTCACAAAGTCTTTGTTCTGCCTGCGTGTCACAAAGTCTTTGTTCAACCTGCGTGTCACAAAGTCTTTGTTCTGCCTGCTGGAAACAAAGTCTTTTTCCCGCGCGCATGTCACAAAGTCTTTGTTCTGCCTGCGTGTCACAAAGTCTTTGTTCTGCATGCGTGTCACAAAGTCTTTGTTCTGCCTGCGTGTCACAAAGTCTTTGTTCTACCTGCGTGTCACAAAGTCTTTTTTCTGCCTGCTTGTAACAAAGTCTTTTTCCCGCGCGCATGTCACAAAGTCTTTGTTCTGCCTGCGTGTCACAAAGTCTTTGTTCTGCCTGCGTGTCACAAAGTCTTTGTTCTGCCTGCGTGTCACAAAGTCTTTGTTCTACCTGCGTGTCACAAAGTCTTTTTTCTGCCTGCTTGTAACAAAGTCTTTTTCCCGCGCGCATGTCACAAAGTCTTTGTTCTGCCTGCGTGTCACAAAGTCTTTGTTCTGCCTGCGTGTCACAAAGTCTTTGTTCTGCCTGCGTGTCACAAAGTCTTTTTCCTGCACGCGTGTCACAAAGTCTTTGTTCTGCCTAAGTGTCACAAAGTCTTTGTTCTGCCTGCGTGTCACAAAGTCTTTTTCCCGCGTGCTTGTCACACAGTCTTTGTTCTGCCTGCGTGTCCCAAACTCTTTTTCCAGCGTGCGTGTCACAAAGTCTTTGTTCTGCCTGCGTGTCACAAAGTCTTTTTACCGTGCTTGTCACAAAGTCTTTGATCTGCCTGCGTTTCACACAGTCTTTGTTCTGCCTGCGTGTCCCAAACTCTTTTTCCCGCGTGCGTGTCACAAAGTCTTTGTTCTACCTGCGTGTCACAAAGTCTTTGTTCTGCCTGCGTTTCACACAGTCTTTCTTCTGCCTGCGTGTCCCAAACTCTTTTTCCCGCGTGCGTGTCACAAAGTCTTTGTTCTACCTGCGTGTCACAAAGTCTTTTTTCTGCCTGCGTGTCACAAAGTCTTTTTCCCGCGTGCGTGTCACAAAGTCTTTGTTCTGCCTGCGTGTCACAAAGTCTTTGTTCTACCTGCGTGTCACAAAGTCTTTGTTCTGCCTGCTTGTAACAAAGTCTTTTTCCCGCGCGCATGTCACAAAGTCTTTGTTCTGCCTGCGTGTCACAAAGTCTTTTTCCCGCGTGCGTGTCACAAAGCTTTTGTTCTGCCTGCGTGTCACAAAGTCTTTTTCCCACGTGCGTGTCACAAAGTCTTTGTTCTGCCTGCGTGTCACAAAGTCTTTGTTCTGCCTGGTTGTCACAAAGTGCTTTTCCCGCGTGCGTGTCACACAGTCTTTGTTCTGCCTGCGTGTCCCAAACTCTTTTTCCCGCGTGCGTGTCACAAAGTCTTTGTTCTGCCTGCGTGTCACAAAGTCTTTTTACCGTGCGTGTCACAAACTCTTTGTTCTGCCTGCGTGTCACAAAGTCTTTGTTCTGCCTACGTGTCACAAAGTCTTTTTACCGTGCGTGTCACAAAGTCTTTTTCCCGCGCGCATGTCACAAAGTCTTTCTTCTGCCTGCGTGTCACAAAGTCTTTTTCCCGCGCGCGTGTCACAAAGTCTTTTTCCCGCGCGCGTGTCACAAAGTCTTTGTTCTGCATGCGTGTCACAAAGTCTTTGTTCTGCCTGCGTGTCACAAAGTCTTTGTTCTACCTGCGTGTCACAAAGTCTTTTTTCTGCCTGCTTGTAACAAAGTCTTTTTCCCGCGCGCATGTCAAAAAGTCTTTGTTCTGCCTGCGTGTCACAAAGTCTTTGTTCTGCCTGCGTGTCACAAAGTCTTTGTTCTGCCTGCGTGTCACAAAGTCTTTTTCCTGCACGCGTGTCACAAATTTTTTTTTCTGCCTAAGTGTCACAAAGTCTTTGTTCTGCCTGCGTGTCACAAAGTCTTTTTCCCGCGTGCTTGTCACACAGTCTTTGTTCTGCCTGCGTGTCCCAAACTCTTTTTCCCGCGTGCGTGTCACAAAGTCTTTGTTCTGCCTGCGTGTCACAAAGTCTTTTTACCGTGCTTGTCACAAAGTCTTTGTTCTGCCTGCGTTTCACACAGTCTTTGTTCTGCCTGCGTGTCACAAACTCTTTTTCCCGCGTGCGTGTCACAAAGTCTTTCTTCTACCTGCGTGTCACAAAGTCTTTGTTCTGCCTGCTTGTAACAAAGTCTTTTTCCCGCGCGCGTGTCACAAAGTCTTTGTTCTGCCTGCGTGTCACAAAGTCTTTTTCCCGCGTGCGTGTCACAAACCTTTTGTTCTGCCTGCGTGTCACAAAGTCTTTGTTCTGCCCACGTGCGTGTCACAAAGTCTTTGTTCTGCCTGCGTGTCACAAAGTCTTTGTTCTGCCTGGTTGTCACAAAGTGCTTTTCCCGCGTGCGTGTCACACAGTCTTTGTTCTGCCTGCGTGTCCCAAACTCTTTTTCCTGCGTGCGTGTCACAAAGTCTTTGTTCTGCCTGCGTGTCACAAAGTCTTTTTACCGTGCGTGTCACAAACTCTTTGTTCTGCCTGCGTTTCACAAAGTCTTTGTTCTGCCTAGTTGTAACAAAGTCTTTTTCCCGCGCGCATGTCACAAAGTCTTGTTCTGCCTGCGTGTCACAAAGTCTTTGTTCTGCCTGCGTTTCCCAAACTCTTTTTCCTGCGTGCGTGTCATAGTCTTTGTTCTGCCTGCGTGTCACAAAGTCTTTGTTCTGCCTGCGTGTCACAAAGTCTTTTTCCGCACGGGTGTCACAAAGTCTTTGTTCAGCCTGCGTGTCACAAAGTCTTTGTTCTACCTGCGTGTCACAAAGTCTTTGTTCTGCCTGCTTGTAACAAAGTCTTTTTCCCGCGCGCATGTCACACAGTCTTTGTTCTGCCTGCGTGTCCCAAACTCTTTTTCCCGCGTGCGTGTCACAAAGTCTTTGTTCTGCCTGCGTGTCACAAAGTCTTTGTTCTGCCTGCGTGTCACAAAGTCTTTTTACCGTGCGTGTCACAAACTCTTTGTTCTGCCTGCGTTTCACAAAGTCTTTGTTCTGCCTAGTTGTAACAAAGTCTTTTTCCCGCGCGCATGTCACAAAGTCTTGTTCTGCCTGCGTGTCACAAAGTCTTTCTTCTGCCTGCGTGTCCCAAACTCTTTTTCCCGCGCGCATGTCACAAAGTCTTTGTTCTGCCTGCGTGTCACAAAGTCTTTGTTCTGCCTACGTGTCACAAAGTCTTTTTACCGTGCGTGTCACAAAGTCTTTTTCCCGCGCGCATGTCACAAAGTCTTTCTTCTGCCTGCGTGTCACAAAGTCTTTTTCCCGCGCGCGTGTCACAAAGTCTTTTTCCCGCGCGCGTGTCACAAAGTCTTTGTTCTGCCTGCGTGTCACAAAGTCTTTGTTCTGCCTGCGTGTCACAAAGTCTTTGTTCTACCTGCGTGTCACAAAGTCTTTGTTCTGCCTGCTTGTAACAAAGTCTTTTTCCCGCGCGCATGTCACAAAGTCTTTGTTCTGCCTGCGTGTCACAAAGTCTTTTTCCCGCGTGCGTGTCACAAAGCTTTTGTTCTGCCTGCGTGTCACAAAGTCTTTTTCCCACGTGCGTGTCACAAAGTCTTTGTTCTGCCTGCGTGTCACAAAGTCTTTGTTCTGCCTGGTTGTCACAAAGTGCTTTTCCCGCGTGCGTGTCACACAGTCTTTGTTCTGCCTGCGTGTCCCAAACTCTTTTTCCCGCGTGCGTGTCACAAAGTCTTTGTTCTGCCTGCGTGTCACAAAGTCTTTTTACCGTGCGTGTCACAAACTCTTTGTTCTGCCTGCGTGTCACAAAGTCTTTGTTCTGCCTACGTGTCACAAAGTCTTTTTACCGTGCGTGTCACAAAGTCTTTTTCCCGCGCGCATGTCACAAAGTCTTTCTTCTGCCTGCGTGTCACAAAGTCTTTTTCCCGCGCGCGTGTCACAAAGTCTTTTTCCCGCGCGCGTGTCACAAAGTCTTTGTTCTGCATGCGTGTCACAAAGTCTTTGTTCTGCCTGCGTGTCACAAAGTCTTTGTTCTACCTGCGTGTCACAAAGTCTTTTTTCTGCCTGCTTGTAACAAAGTCTTTTTCCCGCGCGCATGTCAAAAAGTCTTTGTTCTGCCTGCGTGTCACAAAGTCTTTGTTCTGCCTGCGTGTCACAAAGTCTTTGTTTTGCCTGCGTGTCACAAAGTCTTTTTCCTGCACGCGTGTCACAAATTTTTTTTTCTGCCTAAGTGTCACAAAGTCTTTGTTCTGCCTGCGTGTCACAAAGTCTTTTTCCCGCGTGCTTGTCACACAGTCTTTGTTCTGCCTGCGTGTCCCAAACTCTTTTTCCCGCGTGCGTGTCACATAGTCTTTGTTCTGCCTGCGTGTCACAAAGTCTTTTTACCGTGCTTGTCACAAAGTCTTTGTTCTGCCTGCGTTTCACACAGTCTTTGTTCTGCCTGCGTGTCACATACTCTTTTTCCCGCGTGCGTGTCACAAAGTCTTTCTTCTACCTGCGTGTCACAAAGTCTTTGTTCTGCCTGCTTGTAACAAAGTCTTTTTCCCGCGCGCATGTCACAAAGTCTTTGTTCTGCCTGCGTGTCACAAAGTCTTTTTCCCGCGTGCGTGTCACAAACCTTTTGTTCTGCCTGCGTGTCACAAAGTCTTTTTCCCACGTGCGTGTCACAAAGTCTTTGTTCTGCCTGCGTGTCACAAAGTCTTTGTTCTGCCTGGTTGTCACAAAGTGCTTTTCCCGCGTGCGTGTCACACAGTCTTTGTTCTGCCTGCGTGTCCCAAACTCTTTTTCCCGCGTGCGTGTCACAAAGTCTTTGTTCTGCCTGCGTGTCACAAAGTCTTTTTACCGTGCGTGTCACAAACTCTTTGTTCTGCCTGCGTTTCACAAAGTCTTTGTTCTGCCTAGTTGTAACAAAGTCTTTTTCCCGCGCGCATGTCACAAAGTCTTGTTCTGCCTGCGTGTTACAAAGTCTTTGTTCTGCCTGCGTTTCCCAAACTCTTTTTCCTGCGTGCGTGTCATAGTCTTTGTTCTGCCTGCGTGTCACAAAGTCTTTGTTCTGCCTGCGTGTCACAAAGTCTTTTTCCGCACGGGTGTCACAAAGTCTTTGTTCAGCCTGCGTGTCACAAAGTCTTTGTTCTACCTGCGTGTCACAAAGTCTTTTTCCCGCGCGCATGTCACAAAGTCTTTGTTCTGCCTGCGTGTCACAATTTCTTTGTTCTGCCTACGTGTCACAAAGTCTTTTTTACCGTGCGTGTCACAAAGTCTTTTTCCCGCGCGCATGTCACAAAGTCTTTGTTCTGCCTGCGTGTCACAAAGTCTTTTTCCCGCGCGCGTGTCACAAAGTCTTTTTCCCGCGCGCGTGTCACAAAGTCTTTTTCCCGCGCGCGTGTCACAAAGTCTTTGTTCTGCATGCGTGTCACAAAGTCTTTGTTCTGCCTGCGTGTCACAAAGTCTTTGTTCAACCTGCGTGTCACAAAGTCTTTGTTCTGCCTGCTGGAAACAAAGTCTTTTTCCCGCGCGCATGTCACAAAGTCTTTGTTCTGCCTGCGTGTCACAAAGTCTTTGTTCTGCATGCGTGTCACAAAGTCTTTGTTCTGCCTGCGTGTCACAAAGTCTTTGTTCTACCTGCGTGTCACAAAGTCTTTTTTCTGCCTGCTTGTAACAAAGTCTTTTTCCCGCGCGCATGTCACAAAGTCTTTGTTCTGCCTGCGTGTCACAAAGTCTTTGTTCTGCCTGCGTGTCACAAAGTCTTTGTTCTGCCTGCGTGTCACAAAGTCTTTGTTCTACCTGCGTGTCACAAAGTCTTTTTTCTGCCTGCTTGTAACAAAGTCTTTTTCCCGCGCGCATGTCACAAAGTCTTTGTTCTGCCTGCGTGTCACAAAGTCTTTGTTCTGCCTGCGTGTCACAAAGTCTTTGTTCTGCCTGCGTGTCACAAAGTCTTTTTCCTGCACGCGTGTCACAAAGTCTTTGTTCTGCCTAAGTGTCACAAAGTCTTTGTTCTGCCTGCGTGTCACAAAGTCTTTTTCCCGCGTGCTTGTCACACAGTCTTTGTTCTGCCTGCGTGTCCCAAACTCTTTTTCCAGCGTGCGTGTCACAAAGTCTTTGTTCTGCCTGCGTGTCACAAAGTCTTTTTACCGTGCTTGTCACAAAGTCTTTGATCTGCCTGCGTTTCACACAGTCTTTGTTCTGCCTGCGTGTCCCAAACTCTTTTTCCCGCGTGCGTGTCACAAAGTCTTTGTTCTACCTGCGTGTCACAAAGTCTTTGTTCTGCCTGCGTTTCACACAGTCTTTCTTCTGCCTGCGTGTCCCAAACTCTTTTTCCCGCGTGCGTGTCACAAAGTCTTTGTTCTACCTGCGTGTCACAAAGTCTTTTTTCTGCCTGCGTGTCACAAAGTCTTTTTCCCGCGTGCGTGTCACAAAGTCTTTGTTCTGCCTGCGTGTCACAAAGTCTTTGTTCTACCTGCGTGTCACAAAGTCTTTGTTCTGCCTGCTTGTAACAAAGTCTTTTTCCCGCGCGCATGTCACAAAGTCTTTGTTCTGCCTGCGTGTCACAAAGTCTTTTTCCCGCGTGCGTGTCACAAAGCTTTTGTTCTGCCTGCGTGTCACAAAGTCTTTTTCCCACGTGCGTGTCACAAAGTCTTTGTTCTGCCTGCGTGTCACAAAGTCTTTGTTCTGCCTGGTTGTCACAAAGTGCTTTTCCCGCGTGCGTGTCACACAGTCTTTGTTCTGCCTGCGTGTCCCAAACTCTTTTTCCCGCGTGCGTGTCACAAAGTCTTTGTTCTGCCTGCGTGTCACAAAGTCTTTTTACCGTGCGTGTCACAAACTCTTTGTTCTGCCTGCGTGTCACAAAGTCTTTGTTCTGCCTACGTGTCACAAAGTCTTTTTACCGTGCGTGTCACAAAGTCTTTTTCCCGCGCGCATGTCACAAAGTCTTTCTTCTGCCTGCGTGTCACAAAGTCTTTTTCCCGCGCGCGTGTCACAAAGTCTTTTTCCCGCGCGCGTGTCACAAAGTCTTTGTTCTGCATGCGTGTCACAAAGTCTTTGTTCTGCCTGCGTGTCACAAAGTCTTTGTTCTACCTGCGTGTCACAAAGTCTTTTTTCTGCCTGCTTGTAACAAAGTCTTTTTCCCGCGCGCATGTCAAAAAGTCTTTGTTCTGCCTGCGTGTCACAAAGTCTTTGTTCTGCCTGCGTGTCACAAAGTCTTTGTTCTGCCTGCGTGTCACAAAGTCTTTTTCCTGCACGCGTGTCACAAATTTTTTTTTCTGCCTAAGTGTCACAAAGTCTTTGTTCTGCCTGCGTGTCACAAAGTCTTTTTCCCGCGTGCTTGTCACACAGTCTTTGTTCTGCCTGCGTGTCCCAAACTCTTTTTCCCGCGTGCGTGTCACAAAGTCTTTGTTCTGCCTGCGTGTCACAAAGTCTTTTTACCGTGCTTGTCACAAAGTCTTTGTTCTGCCTGCGTTTCACACAGTCTTTGTTCTGCCTGCGTGTCACAAACTCTTTTTCCCGCGTGCGTGTCACAAAGTCTTTCTTCTACCTGCGTGTCACAAAGTCTTTGTTCTGCCTGCTTGTAACAAAGTCTTTTTCCCGCGCGCGTGTCACAAAGTCTTTGTTCTGCCTGCGTGTCACAAAGTCTTTTTCCCGCGTGCGTGTCACAAACCTTTTGTTCTGCCTGCGTGTCACAAAGTCTTTGTTCTGCCCACGTGCGTGTCACAAAGTCTTTGTTCTGCCTGCGTGTCACAAAGTCTTTGTTCTGCCTGGTTGTCACAAAGTGCTTTTCCCGCGTGCGTGTCACACAGTCTTTGTTCTGCCTGCGTGTCCCAAACTCTTTTTCCTGCGTGCGTGTCACAAAGTCTTTGTTCTGCCTGCGTGTCACAAAGTCTTTTTACCGTGCGTGTCACAAACTCTTTGTTCTGCCTGCGTTTCACAAAGTCTTTGTTCTGCCTAGTTGTAACAAAGTCTTTTTCCCGCGCGCATGTCACAAAGTCTTGTTCTGCCTGCGTGTCACAAAGTCTTTGTTCTGCCTGCGTTTCCCAAACTCTTTTTCCTGCGTGCGTGTCATAGTCTTTGTTCTGCCTGCGTGTCACAAAGTCTTTGTTCTGCCTGCGTGTCACAAAGTCTTTTTCCGCACGGGTGTCACAAAGTCTTTGTTCAGCCTGCGTGTCACAAAGTCTTTGTTCTACCTGCGTGTCACAAAGTCTTTGTTCTGCCTGCTTGTAACAAAGTCTTTTTCCCGCGCGCATGTCACACAGTCTTTGTTCTGCCTGCGTGTCCCAAACTCTTTTTCCCGCGTGCGTGTCACAAAGTCTTTGTTCTGCCTGCGTGTCACAAAGTCTTTGTTCTGCCTGCGTGTCACAAAGTCTTTTTACCGTGCGTGTCACAAACTCTTTGTTCTGCCTGCGTTTCACAAAGTCTTTGTTCTGCCTAGTTGTAACAAAGTCTTTTTCCCGCGCGCATGTCACAAAGTCTTGTTCTGCCTGCGTGTCACAAAGTCTTTCTTCTGCCTGCGTGTCCCAAACTCTTTTTCCCGCGCGCATGTCACAAAGTCTTTGTTCTGCCTGCGTGTCACAAAGTCTTTGTTCTGCCTACGTGTCACAAAGTCTTTTTACCGTGCGTGTCACAAAGTCTTTTTCCCGCGCGCATGTCACAAAGTCTTTCTTCTGCCTGCGTGTCACAAAGTCTTTTTCCCGCGCGCGTGTCACAAAGTCTTTTTCCCGCGCGCGTGTCACAAAGTCTTTGTTCTGCCTGCGTGTCACAAAGTCTTTGTTCTGCCTGCGTGTCACAAAGTCTTTGTTCTACCTGCGTGTCACAAAGTCTTTTTTCTGCCTGCTTGTAACAAAGTCTTTTTCCCGCGCGCATGTCACAAAGTCTTTGTTCTGCCTGCGTGTCACAAAGTCTTTGTTCTGCCTGCGTGTCACAAAGTCTTTGTTCTGCCTGCGTGTCACAAAGTCTTTTTCCTGCACGCGTGTCACAAAGTCTTTGTTCTGCCTAAGTGTCACAAAGTCTTTGTTCTGCCTGCGTGTCACAAAGTCTTTTTCCCGCGTGCTTGTCACACAGTCTTTGTTCTGCCTGCGTGTCCCAAACTCTTTTTCCCGCGTGCGTGTCACAAAGTCTTTGTTCTGCCTGCGTGTCACAAAGTCTTTTTACCGTGCTTGTCACAAAGTCTTTGTTCTGCCTGCGTTTCACACAGTCTTTGTTCTGCCTGCGTGTCCCAAACTCTTTTTCCCGCGTGCGTGTCACAAAGTCTTTGTTCTACCTGCGTGTCACAAAGTCTTTGTTCTGCCTGCGTTTCACACAGTCTTTCTTCTGCCTGCGTGTCCCAAACTCTTTTTCCCGCGTGCGTGTCACAAAGTCTTTGTTCTACCTGCGTGTCACAAAGTCTTTGTTCTACCTGCGTGTCACAAAGTCTTTTTCCCGCACGCATGTCACAAAGTCTTTGTTCTGCCTGCGTGTCACAAAGTCTTTGTTCTACCTGCGTGTCACAAAGTCTTTGTTCTACCTGCGTGTCACAAAGTCTTTTTCCCGCACGCATGTCACAAAGTCTTTGTTCTGCCTGCTTGTAACAAAGTCTTTTTCCCGCGCTGATGTCACAAAGTCTTTGTTCTGCCTGCGTGTCACAAAGTCTTTTTCCCGCGTGCGTGTCACAAAGCTTTTGTTCTGCCTGCGTGTCACAAAGTCTTTTTCCCACGTGCGTGTCACAAAGTCTTTGTTCTGCCTGCGTGTCACAAAGTCTTTGTTCTGCCTGGTTGTCACAAAGTCTTTTTCCCGCGTGCGTGTCACACAGTCTTTGTTCTGCCTGCGTGTCCCAAACTCTTTTTCCCGCGTGCGTGTCACAAAGTCTTTGTTCTGCCTGCGTGTCACAAAGTCTTTTTACCGTGCGTGTCACAAACTCTTTCTTCTGCCTGCGTTTCACAAAGTCTTTGTTCTGCCTAGTTGTAACAAAGTCTTTTTCCCGCGCGCATGTCACAAAGTCTTGTTCTGCTTGCGTGTCACAAAGTCTTTGTTCTGCCTGCGTGTCCCAAACTCTTTTTCCTGCGTGCGTGTCACAGTCTTTGTTCTGCCTGCGTGTCACAAAGTCTTTGTTCTGCCTGCGTGTCACAAAGTCTTTTTCCGCACGCGTGTCACAAAGTCTTTGTTCAGCCTGCGTGTCACAAAGTCTTTGTTCTACCTGCGTGTCACAAAGTCTTTTTCCCGCGCGCATGTCACAAAGTCTTTGTTCTGCCTGCGTGTCACAATTTCTTTGTTCTGCCTACGTGTCACAAAGTCTTTTTTACCGTGCGTGTCACAAAGTCTTTTTCCCGCGCGCATGTCACAAAGACTTTCTTCTGCCTGCGTGTCACAAAGTCTTTTTCCCGCGCGCGTGTCACAAAGTCTTTTTCCCGCGCGCGTGTCACAAAGTCTTTTTCCCGCGCGCGTGTCACAAAGTCTTTGTTCTGCATGCGTGTCACAAAGTCTTTGTTCTGCCTGCGTGTCACAAAGTCTTTGTTCAACCTGCGTGTCACAAAGTCTTTGTTCTGCCTGCTTGAAACAAAGTCTTTTTCCCGCGCGCATGTCACAAAGTCTTTGTTCTGCCTGCGTGTCACAAAGTCTTTGTTCTGCCTGCGTGTCACAAAGTCTTTGTTCTGCCTGCGTGTCACAAAGTCTTTTTCCCGCGTGCTTGTCACACAGTCTTTGTTCTGCCTGCGTGTCCCAAACTCTTTTTCCCGCGTGCGTGTCACAAAGTCTTTGTTCTGCCTGCGTGTCACAAAGTCTTTGTTCTGCCTGCGTGTCACAAAGTCTTTTTACCGTGCGTGTCACAAAGTCTTTGTTCTGCCTGCGTTTCACACAGTCTTTGTTCTGCCTGCGTGTCCCAAACTCTTTTTCCCGCGTGCGTGTGACAAAGTCTTTGTTTTGCCTGCGTGTCACAAAGTCTTTGTTCTGCCTGCGTGTCACAAAGTCTTTTTCCCCGCGCGCGTTTCTCAAAGTCTTTGTTCTGCCTACGTGTCACAAAGTCTTTGTTCTACCTGCGTGTCACAAAGTCTTTGTTCTGCCTGCTTGTAACAAAGTCTTTTTCCTGCGCGCATGTCACAAAGTCTTTGTTCTGCCTGCGTGTCACAAAGTCTTTGTTCTGCCTACGTGTCACAAAGTCTTTTTACCGTGCGTGTCACAAAGTCTTTTTCCCGCGCGCATGTCACAAAGTCTTTCTTCTGCCTGCGTGTCACAAAGTCTTTGTTCTGCCTGCGTGTCACAAACTCTTTGTTCTGCCTGCGTTTCACAAAGTCTTTGTTCTGCCTAGTTGTAACAAAGTCTTTTTCCCGCGCGCATGTCACAAAGTCTTGTTCTGCCTGCGTGTCACAAAGGCTTTGTTCTGCCTGCGTGTCCCAAACTCTTTTTCCTGCGTGCGTGTCACAGTCTTTGTTCTGCCTGCGTGTCACAAAGTCTTTGTTCTGCCTGCGTGTCACAAAGTCTTTTTCCGCACGCGTGTCACAAAGTCTTTGTTCAGCCTGCGTGTTACAAAGTCTTTGTTCTACCTGCGTGTCACAAAGTCTTTTTCCCGCGCGCATGTCACAAAGTCTTTGTTCTGCCTGCGTGTCACAAAGTCTTTGTTCTGCCTACGTGTCACAAAGTCTTTTTACCGTGCGTGTCACAAAGTCTTTTTCCCGCGCGCATGTCACAAAGTCTTTCTTCTGCCTGCGTGTCACAAAGTCTTTTTCCCGCGCGCGTGTCACAAAGTCTTTTTCCCGCGCGCGTGTCACAAAGTCTTTGTTCTGCCTGCGTGTCACAAAGTCTTTTTCCCGCGTGCGTGTCACAAAGCTTTTGTTCTGCCTGCGTGTCACAAAGTCTTTTTCCCACGTGCGTGTCACAAAGTCTTTGTTCTGCCTGCGTGTCACAAAGTCTTTGTTCTGCCTGGTTGTCACAAAGTCTTTTTCCCGCGTGCGTGTCACACAGTCTTTGTTCTGCCTGCGTGTCCCAAACTCTTTTTCCCGCGTGCGTGTCACAAAGTCTTTGTTCTGCCTGCGTGTCACAAAGTCTTTTTACCGTGCGTGTCACAAACTCTTTCTTCTGCCTGCGTTTCACAAAGTCTTTGTTCTGCCTAGTTGTAACAAAGTCTTTTTCCCGCGCGCATGTCACAAAGTCTTGTTCTGCTTGCGTGTCACAAAGTCTTTGTTCTGCCTGCGTGTCCCAAACTCTTTTTCCTGCGTGCGTGTCACAGTCTTTGTTCTGCCTGCGTGTCACAAAGTCTTTGTTCTGCCTGGTTGTCACAAAGTCTTTTTCCCGCGTGCGTGTCACACAGTCTTTGTTCTGCCTGCGTGTCCCAAACTCTTTTTCCCGCGTGCGTGTCACAAAGTCTTTGTTCTGCCTGCGTGTCACAAACTCTTTCTTCTGTCTGCGTTTCACAAAGTCTTTGTTCTGCCTGCGTGTCACAAAGTCTTTTTCCCGCGCGCGTGTCACAAAGTCTTTGTTCTGCATGCGTGTCACAAAGTCTTTGTTCTGCCTGCGTGTCACAAAGTCTTTGTTCTGCCTGCGTGTCACAAAGTCTTTTTCCCGCGTGCTTGTCACACAGTCTTTGTTCTGCCTGCGTGTCACAAACTCTTTTTCCCGCGTGCGTGTCACAAAGTCTTTGTTCTACCTGCGTGTCACAAAGTCTAGTTCTGCCTGCGTGTCACAAAGTCTTTGTTCTGCCTCCGTGTCCCAAATTCTTTTTCCCGCGTGCGTGTCACAAAGTCTTTGTTCTACCTGCGTGTCACAAAGTCTTTGTTCTACCTGCGTGTCACAAAGTCTAGTTCTGCCTGCGTGTCACACAGTCTTTGTTCTGCCTGCGTGTCCCAAACTCTTTTTCCCGCGTGCGTGTCACAAAGTCTTTGTTCTGCCTGCGTGTCACAAAGTCTTTTTACCGTGCGTGTCACAAACTCTTTTTTTTCTGCCTGCGTGTCACAAAGTCTTTGTTCTACCTGCGTGTCACAAAGTCTTTGTTCTACCTGCGTGTCACAAAGTCTAGTTCTGCCTGCGTGTCACAAAGTATTTGTTCTGCCTACGTGTCACAAAGTCTTTGTTCTGCCTGCGTGTCACAAAGTCTTTGTTCTGCCTGCGTGTGACAAAGTCTTTGTTCTACCTGCCTGTCACAAAGTCTAGTTCTGCCTGCGTGTCACAAAGTATTTGTTCAGCCTGCGTGTCACAAAGTCTTTGTTCTGCCTGCGTGTCACAAAGTCTTTGTTCCACCTGCGTGTCACAAAGTCTTTGTTCTGCCTGCGTGTCACAAAGTCTTTTTCCCGCACGCGTGTCACAAAGTCTTTGTTCTGCCTGCGTGTCACAAAGTCTTTGTTCTGCCTGCGTGTCACAAAGTCTTTGTTCTGCCTGCGTGTCACAAAGTCTTTGTTCTACCTGCGTGTCACAAAGTCTAGTTCTGCCTGCGTGTCACAAAGTATTTGTTCAGCCTGCGTGTCACAAAGTCTTTGTTCTGCCTGCGTGTCACAAAGTCTTTCTTCTGCCTGCGTGTCACAAAGTCTTTGTTCTGCCTGCGTGTCACAAAGTCTTTGTTCCACCTGCGTGTCACAAAGTCTTTGTTCTGCCTGCGTGTCACAAAGTCTTTTTCCCGCACGCGTGTCACAAAGTCTTTGTTCTGCCTGCGTGTCACAAAGTCTTTGTTCTGCCTCCGTGTCCCAAACTCTTTTTCCCGCGTGCGTGTCACAAAGTCTTTGTTCTGCCTGCGTGTCACAAAGTCTTTGTTCTGCCTGCGTGTCACAAAGTCATTTTACCGTGCGTGTCACAAACTCTTTTTTTTCTGCCTGCGTGTCACAAAGTCTTTGTTCTGCCTGCGTGTCACAAAGTCTTTGTTCTACCTGCGTGTCACAAAGTCTAGTTCTGCCTGCGTGTCACAAAGTCTTTTTCTGCCTGCGTGTTACAAACTCTTTTTCCCGCGTGCGTGTCACAAAGTCTTTGTTCTGCCTACGTGTCACAAAGTCTTTGTTCTGCCTGCTTGTAACAAACTCTTTTTCCCGCGTGCGTGTCACAAAGTCTTTGTTCTGCTTGCGTGTCACAAAGTCTTTGTTCTGCCTGCGTGTCACAAAGTCTTTTTACCGTGCGTGTCACAAACTCTTTTTTTTCTGCCTGCGTGTCACAAAGTCTTTGTTCTGCCTGCGTGTCACAAAGTCTTTGTTCTACCTACGTGTCACAAAGTCTAGTTCTGCCTGCGTGTCACAAAGTCTTTTTCTGCCTGCGTGTCACAAACTCTTTTTCCCGCGTGCGTGTCACATAGTATTTGTTCTGCCTACGTGTCACAAAGTCTTTGTTCTGCCTGCTTGTAACAAAGTCTTTTTCCCGCGCGCGTGTCACAAAGTCTTTTTCCCGAGCTCGTGTCACAAAGTCTTTGTTCTACCTGCATGTCACAAAGTCTAGTTCTGCCTGCGTGTCACAAAGTCTTTTTCTGCCTGCGTGTCACAAAGTCTTTGTTCTGCCTGCGTGTCACAAAGTCTTTGTTCTACCTGCGTGTCACAGTCTTTTTTACCGTGCGCGTGGCACAAAATCTTTGTTCTGCCTCCGTGTCCCAAAGTCTTTTTCCCGCGTGCGTGTCACAAAGTCTTTGTTCTGCCTGCGTGTCACAAAGTCTTTGTTCTACCTGCGTGTCACAGTCTTTTTTACCGTGCGTGTCACAAAGTCTTTGTTCTACCTGCGTGTCACAAAGTCTTTGTTCTGCCTGCGTGTCACAAAGTCTTTGTTGTGCATGCATGTCACAAAGTCTTTTTCCCGCGCGCGTGTCACAAAGTCTTTGTTCTGCCTGCTTGTAACAAAGTCTTTTTCCCGCGCGCGTGGCACAAAACCTTTTTCCCGCGCGCGTCTCACAAAGTCTTTGTTCTGCATGCGTGTCACAAAGTCTTTTTCCCGCGTGCATGTCACAAATTTTTTCTTCTGCCTGCGTGTCACAAAGTCTTTGTTCTGCCTGCGTGTCACAAAGTCTTTGTTCTACCTAGGTGTCACAAAGTCTTTGTTCTGCCTGCGTGTAACAAAGTCTTTTTCCCGCGCGCATGTTACAAAGTCTTTGTTCTACCTGCATGTCACAAAGTCTAGTTCTGCCTGCGTGTCACAAAGTCTTTTTCTGCCTGCGTGTCACAAAGTCTTTGTTCTGCCTGCGTGTCACAAAGTCTTTGTTCTACCTGCGTGTCACAGTCTTTTTTACCGTGCGCGTGGCACAAAATCTTTGTTCTGCCTCCGTGTCCCAAACTCTTTTTCCCGCGTGCGTGTCACAAAGTCTTTGTTCTGCCTGCGTGTCACAAAGTCTTTGTTCTACCTGCGTGTCACAGTCTTTTTTACCGTGCGTGTCACAAAGTCTTTGTTCTACCTGCGTGTCACAAAGTCTTTGTTCTGCCTGCGTGTCACAAAGTCTTTGTTGTGCATGCGTGTCACAAAGTCTTTGTTCTGCCTGCGTGTCACAAACTCTTTTTCCCGCGTGCGTGTCACAAAGTATTTGTTCTCCCTACGTGTCACAAAGTCTTTGTTCTGCCTGCTTGTAACAAAGTCTTTTTCCCGCGCGCGTGGCACAAAACCTTTTTCCCGCGCGCGTCTCACAAAGTCTTTGTTCTGCATGCGTGTCACAAAGTCTTTTTCCCGCGCGCATGTCACAAATTTTTTCTTCTGCCTGCGTGTCACAAAGTCTTTGTTCTGCCTGCGTGTCACAAAGTCTTTGTTCTACCTAGGTGTCACAAAGTCTTTGTTCTGCCTGCTTGTAACAAAGTCTTTTTCCCGCGCGCATGTTACAAAGTCTTTGTTCTGCCTGCGTGTCACAAAGTCTTTTTCCCGCACGCGTGTCACAAAGTCTTTGTTCTGCCTGCGTGTCACAAAGTCTTTGTTCTGCCTCCGTGTCCCAAACTCTTTTTCCCGCATGCGTGTCACAAAGTCTTTGTTCTGCCTGCGTGTCACAAAGTCTTTTTCCCGCGTGCGTGTCACAAAGTCTTTGTTCTGCCTGCGTGTCACAAAGTCTTTGTTCTGCCTGGTTGTCACAAAGTCTTTTTCCCGCGTGCGTGTCACACAGTCTTTGTTCTGCCTGCGTGTCCCAAACTCTTTTTCCCGCGTGTGTGTCACAAAGTCTTTGTTCTGCCTGCGTGTCACAAACTCTTTCTTCTGTCTGCGTTTCACAAAGTCTTTGTTCTGCCTGCGTGTCACAAAGTCTTTTTCCCGCGCGCGTGTCACAAAGTCTTTGTTCTGCATGCGTGTCACAAAGTCTTTGTTCTGCCTGCGTGTCACAAAGTCTTTGTTCTACCTGCGTGTCACAAAGTCTTTTTTCTGCCTGCTTGTAACAAAGTCTTTTTCCCGCGCGCATGTCACAAAGTCTTTGTTCTGCCTGCGTGTCACAAAGTCTTTGTTCTGCCTGCGTGTCACAAAGTCTTTGTTCTGCCTGCGTGTCACAAAGTCTTTTTCCTGCACGCGTGTCACAAAGTCTTTGTTCTGCCTAAGTGTCACAAAGTCTTTCTTCTGCCTGCGTGTCACAAAGTCTTTTTCCCGCGTGCTTGTCACACAGTCTTTGTTCTGCCTGCGTGTCCCAAACTCTTTTTCCAGCGTGCGTGTCACAAAGTCTTTGTTCTGCCTGCGTGTCACAAAGTCTTTTTACCGTGCTTGTCACAAAGTCTTTGATCTGCCTGCGTTTCACACAGTCTTTGTTCTGCCTGCGTGTCACAAACTCTTTTTCCCGCGTGCGTGTCACAAAGTCTTTCTTCTACCTGCGTGTCACAAAGTCTTTGTTCTGCCTGCGTTTCACACAGTCTTTCTTCTGCCTGCGTGTCCCAAACTCTTTTTCCCGCGTGCGTGTCACAAAGTCTTTGTTCTACCTGCGTGTCACAAAGTCTTTTTTCTGCCTGCGTGTCACAAAGTCTTTTTCCCGCACGCATGTCACAAAGTCTTTGTTCTGCCTGCGTATCACAAAGTCTTTGTTCTGCCTCCGTGTCCCAAACTCTTTTTCCCGCGTGCGTGTCACAAAGTCTTTGTTCTGCCTGCGTGTCACAAAGTCTTTGTTCTACCTGCGTGTCACAAAGTCTTTGTTCTGCCTGCTTGTAACAAAGTCTTTTTCCCGCGCGCATGTCACAAAGTCTTTGTTCTGCCTGCGTGTCACAAAGTCTTTTTCCCGCGTGCGTGTCACAAAGCTTTTGTTCTGCCTGCGTGTCACAAAGTCTTTTTCCCACGTGCGTGTCACAAAGTCTTTGTTCTGCCTGCGTGTCACAAAGTCTTTGTTCTGCCTGGTTGTCACAAAGTGCTTTTCCCGCGTGCGTGTCACACAGTCTTTGTTCTGCCTGCGTGTCCCAAACTCTTTTTCCCGCGTGCGTGTCACAAAGTCTTTGTTCTGCCTGCGTGTCACAAAGTCTTTTTACCGTGCGTGTCACAAACTCTTTGTTCTGCCTGCGTGTCACAAAGTCTTTGTTCTGCCTACGTGTCACAAAGTCTTTTTACCGTGCGTGTCACAAAGTCTTTTTCCCGCGCGCATGTCACAAAGTCTTTCTTCTGCCTGCGTGTCACAAAGTCTTTTTCCCGCGCGCGTGTCACAAAGTCTTTTTCCCGCGCGCGTGTCACAAAGTCTTTGTTCTGCATGCGTGTCACAAAGTCTTTGTTCTACCTGCGTGTCACAAAGTCTTTTTTCTGCCTGCTTGTAACAAAGTCTTTTTCCCGCGCGCATGTCAAAAAGTCTTTGTTCTGCCTGCGTGTCACAAAGTCTTTGTTCTGCCTGCGTGTCACAAAGTCTTTGTTCTGCCTGCGTGTCACAAAGTCTTTTTCCTGCACGCGTGTCACAAATTTTTTTTTCTGCCTAAGTGTCACAAAGTCTTTGTTCTGCCTGCGTGTCACAAAGTCTTTTTCCCGCGTGCTTGTCACACAGTCTTTGTTCTGCCTGCGTGTCCCAAACTCTTTTTCCCGCGTGCGTGTCACAAAGTCTTTGTTCTGCCTGCGTGTCACAAAGTCTTTTTACCGTGCTTGTCACAAAGTCTTTGTTCTGCCTGCGTTTCACACAGTCTTTGTTCTGCCTGCGTGTCACAAACTCTTTTTCCCGCGTGCGTGTCACAAAGTCTTTCTTCTACCTGCGTGTCACAAAGTCTTTGTTCTGCATGCGTGTCACAAAGTCTTTGTTCTGCCTGCGTGTCACAAAGTCTTTGTTCTACCTGCGTGTCACAAAGTCTTTTTTCTGCCTGCTTGTAACAAAGTCTTTTTCCCGCGCGCATGTCACAAAGTCTTTGTTCTGCCTGCGTGTCACAAAGTCTTTGTTCTGCCTGCGTGTCACAAAGTCTTTGTTCTGCCTGCGTGTCACAAAGTCTTTGTTCTACCTGCGTGTCACAAAGTCTTTTTTCTGCCTGCTTGTAACAAAGTCTTTTTCCCGCGCGCATGTCACAAAGTCTTTGTTCTGCCTGCGTGTCACAAAGTCTTTGTTCTGCCTGCGTGTCACAAAGTCTTTGTTCTGCCTGCGTGTCACAAAGTCTTTTTCCTGCACGCGTGTCACAAAGTCTTTGTTCTGCCTAAGTGTCACAAAGTCTTTGTTCTGCCTGCGTGTCACAAAGTCTTTTTCCCGCGTGCTTGTCACACAGTCTTTGTTCTGCCTGCGTGTCCCAAACTCTTTTTCCCGCGCGCATGTCACAAAGTCTTTGTTCTGCCTGCGTGTCACAAAGTCTTTTTCCCGCGTGCGTGTCACAAACCTTTTGTTCTGCCTGCGTGTCACAAAGTCTTTTTCCCACGTGCGTGTCACAAAGTCTTTGTTCTGCCTGCGTGTCACAAAGTCTTTGTTCTGCCTGGTTGTCACAAAGTGCTTTTCCCGCGTGCGTGTCACACAGTCTTTGTTCTGCCTGCGTGTCCCAAACTCTTTTTCCCGCGTGCGTGTCACAAAGTCTTTGTTCTGCCTGCGTGTCACAAAGTCTTTTTACCGTGCGTGTCACAAACTCTTTGTTCTGCCTGCGTTTCACAAAGTCTTTGTTCTGCCTAGTTGTAACAAAGTCTTTTTCCCGCGCGCATGTCACAAAGTCTTGTTCTGCCTGCGTGTTACAAAGTCTTTGTTCTGCCTGCGTTTCCCAAACTCTTTTTCCTGCGTGCGTGTCATAGTCTTTGTTCTGCCTGCGTGTCACAAAGTCTTTGTTCTGCCTGCGTGTCACAAAGTCTTTTTCCGCACGGGTGTCACAAAGTCTTTGTTCAGCCTGCGTGTCACAAAGTCTTTGTTCTACCTGCGTGTCACAAAGTCTTTTTCCCGCGCGCATGTCACAAAGTCTTTGTTCTGCCTGCGTGTCACAATTTCTTTGTTCTGCCTACGTGTCACAAAGTCTTTTTTACCGTGCGTGTCACAAAGTCTTTTTCCCGCGCGCATGTCACAAAGTCTTTGTTCTGCCTGCGTGTCACAAAGTCTTTTTCCCGCGCGCGTGTCACAAAGTCTTTTTCCCGCGCGCGTGTCACAAAGTCTTTTTCCCGCGCGCGTGTCACAAAGTCTTTGTTCTGCATGCGTGTCACAAAGTCTTTGTTCTGCCTGCGTGTCACAAAGTCTTTGTTCAACCTGCGTGTCACAAAGTCTTTGTTCTGCCTGCTGGAAACAAAGTCTTTTTCCCGCGCGCATGTCACAAAGTCTTTGTTCTGCCTGCGTGTCACAAAGTCTTTGTTCTGCATGCGTGTCACAAAGTCTTTGTTCTGCCTGCGTGTCACAAAGTCTTTGTTCTACCTGCGTGTCACAAAGTCTTTTTTCTGCCTGCTTGTAACAAAGTCTTTTTCCCGCGCGCATGTCACAAAGTCTTTGTTCTGCCTGCGTGTCACAAAGTCTTTGTTCTGCCTGCGTGTCACAAAGTCTTTGTTCTGCCTGCGTGTCACAAAGTCTTTGTTCTACCTGCGTGTCACAAAGTCTTTTTTCTGCCTGCTTGTAACAAAGTCTTTTTCCCGCGCGCATGTCACAAAGTCTTTGTTCTGCCTGCGTGTCACAAAGTCTTTGTTCTGCCTGCGTGTCACAAAGTCTTTGTTCTGCCTGCGTGTCACAAAGTCTTTTTCCTGCACGCGTGTCACAAAGTCTTTGTTCTGCCTAAGTGTCACAAAGTCTTTGTTCTGCCTGCGTGTCACAAAGTCTTTTTCCCGCGTGCTTGTCACACAGTCTTTGTTCTGCCTGCGTGTCCCAAACTCTTTTTCCAGCGTGCGTGTCACAAAGTCTTTGTTCTGCCTGCGTGTCACAAAGTCTTTTTACCGTGCTTGTCACAAAGTCTTTGATCTGCCTGCGTTTCACACAGTCTTTGTTCTGCCTGCGTGTCCCAAACTCTTTTTCCCGCGTGCGTGTCACAAAGGCATTGTTCTACCTGCGTGTCACAAAGTCTTTGTTCTGCCTGCGTTTCACACAGTCTTTCTTCTGCCTGCGTGTCCCAAACTCTTTTTCCCGCGTGCGTGTCACAAAGTCTTTGTTCTACCTGCGTGTCACAAAGTCTTTTTTCTGCCTGCGTGTCACAAAGTCTTTTTCCCGCACGCATGTCACAAAGTCTTTGTTCTGCCTGCGTATCACAAAGTCTTTGTTCTGCCTCCGTGTCCCAAACTCTTTTTCCCGCGTGCGTGTCACAAAGTCTTTGTTCTGCCTGCGTGTCACAAAGTCTTTGTTCTACCTGCGTGTCACAAAGTCTTTGTTCTGCCTGCTTGTAACAAAGTCTTTTTCCCGCGCGCATGTCACAAAGTCTTTGTTCTGCCTGCGTGTCACAAAGTCTTTTTCCCGCGTGCGTGTCACAAAGCTTTTGTTCTGCCTGCGTGTCACAAAGTCTTTTTCCCACGTGCGTGTCACAAAGTCTTTGTTCTGCCTGCGTGTCACAAAGTCTTTGTTCTGCCTGGTTGTCACAAAGTGCTTTTCCCGCGTGCGTGTCACACAGTCTTTGTTCTGCCTGCGTGTCCCAAACTCTTTTTCCCGCGTGCGTGTCACAAAGTCTTTGTTCTGCCTGCGTGTCACAAAGTCTTTTTACCGTGCGTGTCACAAACTCTTTGTTCTGCCTGCGTGTCACAAAGTCTTTGTTCTGCCTACGTGTCACAAAGTCTTTTTACCGTGCGTGTCACAAAGTCTTTTTCCCGCGCGCATGTCACAAAGTCTTTCTTCTGCCTGCGTGTCACAAAGTCTTTTTCCCGCGCGCGTGTCACAAAGTCTTTTTCCCGCGCGCGTGTCACAAAGTCTTTGTTCTGCATGCGTGTCACAAAGTCTTTGTTCTGCCTGCGTGTCACAAAGTCTTTGTTCTACCTGCGTGTCACAAAGTCTTTTTTCTGCCTGCTTGTAACAAAGTCTTTTTCCCGCGCGCATGTCAAAAAGTCTTTGTTCTGCCTGCGTGTCACAAAGTCTTTGTTCTGCCTGCGTGTCACAAAGTCTTTGTTCTGCCTGCGTGTCACAAAGTCTTTTTCCTGCACGCGTGTCACAAATTTTTTTTTCTGCCTAAGTGTCACAAAGTCTTTGTTCTGCCTGCGTGTCACAAAGTCTTTTTCCCGCGTGCTTGTCACACAGTCTTTGTTCTGCCTGCGTGTCCCAAACTCTTTTTCCCGCGTGCGTGTCACAAAGTCTTTGTTCTGCCTGCGTGTCACAAAGTCTTTTTACCGTGCTTGTCACAAAGTCTTTGTTCTGCCTGCGTTTCACACAGTCTTTGTTCTGCCTGCGTGTCACAAACTCTTTTTCCCGCGTGCGTGTCACAAAGTCTTTCTTCTACCTGCGTGTCACAAAGTCTTTGTTCTGCCTGCTTGTAACAAAGTCTTTTTCCCGCGCGCATGTCACAAAGTCTTTGTTCTGCCTGCGTGTCACAAAGTCTTTTTCCCGCGTGCGTGTCACAAACCTTTTGTTCTGCCTGCGTGTCACAAAGTCTTTTTCCCACGTGCGTGTCACAAAGTCTTTGTTCTGCCTGCGTGTCACAAAGTCTTTGTTCTGCCTGGTTGTCACAAAGTGCTTTTCCCGCGTGCGTGTCACACAGTCTTTGTTCTGCCTGCGTGTCCCAAACTCTTTTTCCCGCGTGCGTGTCACAAAGTCTTTGTTCTGCCTGCGTGTCACAAAGTCTTTTTACCGTGCGTGTCACAAACTCTTTGTTCTGCCTGCGTTTCACAAAGTCTTTGTTCTGCCTAGTTGTAACAAAGTCTTTTTCCCGCGCGCATGTCACAAAGTCTTGTTCTGCCTGCGTGTCACAAAGTCTTTGTTCTGCCTGCGTTTCCCAAACTCTTTTTCCTGCGTGCGTGTCATAGTCTTTGTTCTGCCTGCGTGTCACAAAGTCTTTGTTCTGCCTGCGTGTCACAAAGTCTTTTTCCGCACGGGTGTCACAAAGTCTTTGTTCAGCCTGCGTGTCACAAAGTCTTTGTTCTACCTGCGTGTCACAAAGTCTTTGTTCTGCCTGCTTGTAACAAAGTCTTTTTCCCGCGCGCATGTCACACAGTCTTTGTTCTGCCTGCGTGTCCCAAACTCTTTTTCCCGCGTGCGTGTCACAAAGTCTTTGTTCTGCCTGCGTGTCACAAAGTCTTTGTTCTGCCTGCGTGTCACAAAGTCTTTTTACCGTGCGTGTCACAAACTCTTTGTTCTGCCTGCGTTTCACAAAGTCTTTGTTCTGCCTAGTTGTAACAAAGTCTTTTTCCCGCGCGCATGTCACAAAGTCTTGTTCTGCCTGCGTGTCACAAAGTCTTTCTTCTGCCTGCGTGTCCCAAACTCTTTTTCCCGCGCGCATGTCACAAAGTCTTTGTTCTGCCTGCGTGTCACAAAGTCTTTGTTCTGCCTACGTGTCACAAAGTCTTTTTACCGTGCGTGTCACAAAGTCTTTTTCCCGCGCGCATGTCACAAAGTCTTTCTTCTGCCTGCGTGTCACAAAGTCTTTTTCCCGCGCGCGTGTCACAAAGTCTTTTTCCCGCGCGCGTCACAAAGTCTTTGTTCTGCCTGCGTGTCACAAAGTCTTTGTTCTGCCTGCGTGTCACAAAGTCTTTGTTCTACCTGCGTGTCACAAAGTCTTTTTTCTGCCTGCTTGTAACAAAGTCTTTTTCCCGCGCGCATGTCACAAAGTCTTTGTTCTGCCTGCGTGTCACAAAGTCTTTGTTCTGCCTGCGTGTCACAAAGTCTTTGTTCTGCCTGCGTGTCACAAAGTCTTTTTCCTGCACGCGTGTCACAAAGTCTTTGTTCTGCCTAAGTGTCACAAAGTCTTTGTTCTGCCTGCGTGTCACAAAGTCTTTTTCCCGCGCGCATGTCACAAAGTCTTTGTTCTGCCTGCGTGTCACAAAGTCTTTTTCCCGCGCGCGTGTCACAAAGTCTTTTTCCCGCGCGCGTGTCACAAAGTCTTTTTCCCGCGCGCGTGTCACAAAGTCTTTGTTCTGCATGCGTGTCACAAAGTCTTTGTTCTGCCTGCGTGTCACAAAGTCTTTGTTCAACCTGCGTGTCACAAAGTCTTTGTTCTGCCTGCTGGAAACAAAGTCTTTTTCCCGCGCGCATGTCACAAAGTCTTTGTTCTGCCTGCGTGTCACAAAGTCTTTGTTCTGCCTGCGTGTCACAAAGTCTTTTTCCTGCACGCGTGTCACAAAGTCTTTGTTCTGCCTAAGTGTCACAAAGTCTTTGTTCTGCCTGCGTGTCACAAAGTCTTTTTCCCGCGCGCATGTCACAAAGTCTTTGTTCTGCCTGCGTGTCACAAAGTCTTTTTCCCGCGCGCGTGTCACAAAGTCTTTTTCCCGCGCGCGTGTCACAAAGTCTTTTTCCCGCGCGCGTGTCACAAAGTCTTTGTTCTGCATGCGTGTCACAAAGTCTTTGTTCTGCCTGCGTGTCACAAAGTCTTTGTTCAACCTGCGTGTCACAAAGTCTTTGTTCTGCCTGCTGGAAACAAAGTCTTTTTCCCGCGCGCATGTCACAAAGTCTTTGTTCTGCCTGCGTGTCACAAAGTCTTTGTTCTGCATGCGTGTCACAAAGTCTTTGTTCTGCCTGCGTGTCACAAAGTCTTTGTTCTACCTGCGTGTCACAAAGTCTTTTTTCTGCCTGCTTGTAACAAAGTCTTTTTCCCGCGCGCATGTCACAAAGTCTTTGTTCTGCCTGCGTGTCACAAAGTCTTTGTTCTGCCTGCGTGTCACAAAGTCTTTGTTCTGCCTGCGTGTCACAAAGTCTTTGTTCTACCTGCGTGTCACAAAGTCTTTTTTCTGCCTGCTTGTAACAAAGTCTTTTTCCCGCGCGCATGTCACAAAGTCTTTGTTCTGCCTGCGTGTCACAAAGTCTTTGTTCTGCCTGCGTGTCACAAAGTCTTTGTTCTGCCTGCGTGTCACAAAGTCTTTTTCCTGCACGCGTGTCACAAAGTCTTTGTTCTGCCTAAGTGTCACAAAGTCTTTGTTCTGCCTGCGTGTCACAAAGTCTTTTTCCCGCGTGCTTGTCACACAGTCTTTGTTCTGCCTGCGTGTCCCAAACTCTTTTTCCAGCGTGCGTGTCACAAAGTCTTTGTTCTGCCTGCGTGTCACAAAGTCTTTTTACCGTGCTTGTCACAAAGTCTTTGATCTGCCTGCGTTTCACACAGTCTTTGTTCTGCCTGCGTGTCCCAAACTCTTTTTCCCGCGTGCGTGTCACAAAGGCATTGTTCTACCTGCGTGTCACAAAGTCTTTGTTCTGCCTGCGTTTCACACAGTCTTTCTTCTGCCTGCGTGTCCCAAACTCTTTTTCCCGCGTGCGTGTCACAAAGTCTTTGTTCTACCTGCGTGTCACAAAGTCTTTTTTCTGCCTGCGTGTCACAAAGTCTTTTTCCCGCACGCATGTCACAAAGTCTTTGTTCTGCCTGCGTATCACAAAGTCTTTGTTCTGCCTCCGTGTCCCAAACTCTTTTTCCCGCGTGCGTGTCACAAAGTCTTTGTTCTGCCTGCGTGTCACAAAGTCTTTGTTCTACCTGCGTGTCACAAAGTCTTTGTTCTGCCTGCTTGTAACAAAGTCTTTTTCCCGCGCGCATGTCACAAAGTCTTTGTTCTGCCTGCGTGTCACAAAGTCTTTTTCCCGCGTGCGTGTCACAAAGCTTTTGTTCTGCCTGCGTGTCACAAAGTCTTTTTCCCACGTGCGTGTCACAAAGTCTTTGTTCTGCCTGCGTGTCACAAAGTCTTTGTTCTGCCTGGTTGTCACAAAGTGCTTTTCCCGCGTGCGTGTCACACAGTCTTTGTTCTGCCTGCGTGTCCCAAACTCTTTTTCCCGCGTGCGTGTCACAAAGTCTTTGTTCTGCCTGCGTGTCACAAAGTCTTTTTACCGTGCGTGTCACAAACTCTTTGTTCTGCCTGCGTGTCACAAAGTCTTTGTTCTGCCTACGTGTCACAAAGTCTTTTTACCGTGCGTGTCACAAAGTCTTTTTCCCGCGCGCATGTCACAAAGTCTTTCTTCTGCCTGCGTGTCACAAAGTCTTTTTCCCGCGCGCGTGTCACAAAGTCTTTTTCCCGCGCGCGTGTCACAAAGTCTTTGTTCTGCATGCGTGTCACAAAGTCTTTGTTCTGCCTGCGTGTCACAAAGTCTTTGTTCTACCTGCGTGTCACAAAGTCTTTTTTCTGCCTGCTTGTAACAAAGTCTTTTTCCCGCGCGCATGTCAAAAAGTCTTTGTTCTGCCTGCGTGTCACAAAGTCTTTGTTCTGCCTGCGTGTCACAAAGTCTTTGTTCTGCCTGCGTGTCACAAAGTCTTTTTCCTGCACGCGTGTCACAAATTTTTTTTTCTGCCTAAGTGTCACAAAGTCTTTGTTCTGCCTGCGTGTCACAAAGTCTTTTTCCCGCGTGCTTGTCACACAGTCTTTGTTCTGCCTGCGTGTCCCAAACTCTTTTTCCCGCGTGCGTGTCACAAAGTCTTTGTTCTGCCTGCGTGTCACAAAGTCTTTTTACCGTGCTTGTCACAAAGTCTTTGTTCTGCCTGCGTTTCACACAGTCTTTGTTCTGCCTGCGTGTCACAAACTCTTTTTCCCGCGTGCGTGTCACAAAGTCTTTCTTCTACCTGCGTGTCACAAAGTCTTTGTTCTGCCTGCTTGTAACAAAGTCTTTTTCCCGCGCGCATGTCACAAAGTCTTTGTTCTGCCTGCGTGTCACAAAGTCTTTTTCCCGCGTGCGTGTCACAAACCTTTTGTTCTGCCTGCGTGTCACAAAGTCTTTTTCCCACGTGCGTGTCACAAAGTCTTTGTTCTGCCTGCGTGTCACAAAGTCTTTGTTCTGCCTGGTTGTCACAAAGTGCTTTTCCCGCGTGCGTGTCACACAGTCTTTGTTCTGCCTGCGTGTCCCAAACTCTTTTTCCCGCGTGCGTGTCACAAAGTCTTTGTTCTGCCTGCGTGTCACAAAGTCTTTTTACCGTGCGTGTCACAAACTCTTTGTTCTGCCTGCGTTTCACAAAGTCTTTGTTCTGCCTAGTTGTAACAAAGTCTTTTTCCCGCGCGCATGTCACAAAGTCTTGTTCTGCCTGCGTGTCACAAAGTCTTTGTTCTGCCTGCGTTTCCCAAACTCTTTTTCCTGCGTGCGTGTCATAGTCTTTGTTCTGCCTGCGTGTCACAAAGTCTTTGTTCTGCCTGCGTGTCACAAAGTCTTTTTCCGCACGGGTGTCACAAAGTCTTTGTTCAGCCTGCGTGTCACAAAGTCTTTGTTCTACCTGCGTGTCACAAAGTCTTTGTTCTGCCTGCTTGTAACAAAGTCTTTTTCCCGCGCGCATGTCACACAGTCTTTGTTCTGCCTGCGTGTCCCAAACTCTTTTTCCCGCGTGCGTGTCACAAAGTCTTTGTTCTGCCTGCGTGTCACAAAGTCTTTGTTCTGCCTGCGTGTCACAAAGTCTTTTTACCGTGCGTGTCACAAACTCTTTGTTCTGCCTGCGTTTCACAAAGTCTTTGTTCTGCCTAGTTGTAACAAAGTCTTTTTCCCGCGCGCATGTCACAAAGTCTTGTTCTGCCTGCGTGTCACAAAGTCTTTCTTCTGCCTGCGTGTCCCAAACTCTTTTTCCCGCGCGCATGTCACAAAGTCTTTGTTCTGCCTGCGTGTCACAAAGTCTTTGTTCTGCCTACGTGTCACAAAGTCTTTTTACCGTGCGTGTCACAAAGTCTTTTTCCCGCGCGCATGTCACAAAGTCTTTCTTCTGCCTGCGTGTCACAAAGTCTTTTTCCCGCGCGCGTGTCACAAAGTCTTTTTCCCGCGCGCGTCACAAAGTCTTTGTTCTGCCTGCGTGTCACAAAGTCTTTGTTCTGCCTGCGTGTCACAAAGTCTTTGTTCTACCTGCGTGTCACAAAGTCTTTTTTCTGCCTGCTTGTAACAAAGTCTTTTTCCCGCGCGCATGTCACAAAGTCTTTGTTCTGCCTGCGTGTCACAAAGTCTTTGTTCTGCCTGCGTGTCACAAAGTCTTTGTTCTGCCTGCGTGTCACAAAGTCTTTTTCCTGCACGCGTGTCACAAAGTCTTTGTTCTGCCTAAGTGTCACAAAGTCTTTGTTCTGCCTGCGTGTCACAAAGTCTTTTTCCCGCGTGCTTGTCACACAGTCTTTGTTCTGCCTGCGTGTCCCAAACTCTTTTTCCCGCGTGCGTGTCACAAAGTCTTTGTTCTGCCTGCGTGTCACAAAGTCTTTTTACCGTGCTTGTCACAAAGTCTTTGTTCTGCCTGCGTTTCACACAGTCTTTGTTCTGCCTGCGTGTCCCAAACTCTTTTTCCCGCGTGCGTGTCACAAAGTCTTTGTTCTACCTGCGTGTCACAAAGTCTTTGTTCTGCCTGCGTTTCACACAGTCTTTCTTCTGCCTGCGTGTCCCAAACTCTTTTTCCCGCGTGCGTGTCACAAAGTCTTTGTTCTACCTGCGTGTCACAAAGTCTTTGTTCTACCTGCGTGTCACAAAGTCTTTTTCCCGCACGCATGTCACAAAGTCTTTGTTCTGCCTGCGTGTCACAAAGTCTTTGTTCTACCTGCGTGTCACAAAGTCTTTGTTCTACCTGCGTGTCACAAAGTCTTTTTCCCGCACGCATGTCACAAAGTCTTTGTTCTGCCTGCTTGTAACAAAGTCTTTTTCCCGCGCTGATGTCACAAAGTCTTTGTTCTGCCTGCGTGTCACAAAGTCTTTTTCCCGCGTGCGTGTCACAAAGCTTTTGTTCTGCCTGCGTGTCACAAAGTCTTTTTCCCACGTGCGTGTCACAAAGTCTTTGTTCTGCCTGCGTGTCACAAAGTCTTTGTTCTGCCTGGTTGTCACAAAGTCTTTTTCCCGCGTGCGTGTCACACAGTCTTTGTTCTGCCTGCGTGTCCCAAACTCTTTTTCCCGCGTGCGTGTCACAAAGTCTTTGTTCTGCCTGCGTGTCACAAAGTCTTTTTACCGTGCGTGTCACAAACTCTTTCTTCTGCCTGCGTTTCACAAAGTCTTTGTTCTGCCTAGTTGTAACAAAGTCTTTTTCCCGCGCGCATGTCACAAAGTCTTGTTCTGCTTGCGTGTCACAAAGTCTTTGTTCTGCCTGCGTGTCCCAAACTCTTTTTCCTGCGTGCGTGTCACAGTCTTTGTTCTGCCTGCGTGTCACAAAGTCTTTGTTCTGCCTGCGTGTCACAAAGTCTTTTTCCGCACGCGTGTCACAAAGTCTTTGTTCAGCCTGCGTGTCACAAAGTCTTTGTTCTACCTGCGTGTCACAAAGTCTTTTTCCCGCGCGCATGTCACAAAGTCTTTGTTCTGCCTGCGTGTCACAATTTCTTTGTTCTGCCTACGTGTCACAAAGTCTTTTTTACCGTGCGTGTCGCAAAGTCTTTTTCCCGCGCGCATGTCACAAAGACTTTCTTCTGCCTGCGTGTCACAAAGTCTTTTTCCCGCGCGCGTGTCACAAAGTCTTTTTCCCGCGCGCGTGTCACAAAGTCTTTTTCCCGCGCGCGTGTCACAAAGTCTTTGTTCTGCATGCGTGTCACAAAGTCTTTGTTCTGCCTGCGTGTCACAAAGTCTTTGTTCAACCTGCGTGTCACAAAGTCTTTGTTCTGCCTGCTTGAAACAAAGTCTTTTTCCCGCGCGCATGTCACAAAGTCTTTGTTCTGCCTGCGTGTCACAAAGTCTTTGTTCTGCCTGCGTGTCACAAAGTCTTTGTTCTGCCTGCGTGTCACAAAGTCTTTTTCCCGCGTGCTTGTCACACAGTCTTTGTTCTGCCTGCGTGTCCCAAACTCTTTTTCCCGCGTGCGTGTCACAAAGTCTTTGTTCTGCCTGCGTGTCACAAAGTCTTTGTTCTGCCTGCGTGTCACAAAGTCTTTTTACCGTGCGTGTCACAAAGTCTTTGTTCTGCCTGCGTTTCACACAGTCTTTGTTCTGCCTGCGTGTCCCAAACTCTTTTTCCCGCGTGCGTGTGACAAAGTCTTTGTTTTGCCTGCGTGTCACAAAGTCTTTGTTCTGCCTGCGTGTCACAAAGTCTTTTTCCCCGCGCGCGTTTCTCAAAGTCTTTGTTCTGCCTACGTGTCACAAAGTCTTTGTTCTACCTGCGTGTCACAAAGTCTTTGTTCTGCCTGCTTGTAACAAAGTCTTTTTCCTGCGCGCATGTCACAAAGTCTTTGTTCTGCCTGCGTGTCACAAAGTCTTTGTTCTGCCTACGTGTCACAAAGTCTTTTTACCGTGCGTGTCACAAAGTCTTTTTCCCGCGCGCATGTCACAAAGTCTTTCTTCTGCCTGCGTGTCACAAAGTCTTTGTTCTGCCTGCGTGTCACAAACTCTTTGTTCTGCCTGCGTTTCACAAAGTCTTTGTTCTGCCTAGTTGTAACAAAGTCTTTTTCCCGCGCGCATGTCACAAAGTCTTGTTCTGCCTGCGTGTCACAAAGGCTTTGTTCTGCCTGCGTGTCCCAAACTCTTTTTCCTGCGTGCGTGTCACAGTCTTTGTTCTGCCTGCGTGTCACAAAGTCTTTGTTCTGCCTGCGTGTCACAAAGTCTTTGTTCTGCCTGCGTGTCACAAAGTCTTTGTTCTGCCTGCTTTTAACAAAGTCTTTTTCCCGCACGCGTGTCACAAAGTCTTTGTTCTGCCAGCGTGTCACAAAGTCTTTGTTCTGCCTGCGTGTCACAAAGTCTTTTTCCCGCGTGCGTGTCACAAAGTCTTTGTTCTGCCTGCGTGTCACAACGTCTTTGTTCTGCCTGCGTGTCCCAAACTCTTTTTCCCGCGTGCGTGTCACAAAGTCTTTCTTCTGCCTGCGTGTCACAAAGTCTTTGTTCTGCCTGCGTGTCACAAAGTCTTTTTCCTGCGCGCATGTCACAAAGTCTTTGTTCTGCCTGCGTGTCACAAAGTCTTTGTTCTACCTGCGTGTCACAAAGTCTTTGTTCTGCCTGCTTGTAACAAAGTCTTTTTCCCGCGTGCATGTCACAAAGTCTTTGTTCTCCCTGCGTGTCACAAAGTCTTTGTTCTGCCTGCGTGTCACAAAGTCTTTTTCCCGCGTGCGTGTCACACAGTCTTTGTTCTGCCTGCGTGTCACAAAGTCTTTTTACCGTGCGTGTCACAAACTCTTTGTTCTGCCTGCGTTTCACAAAGTCTTTGTTCTGCCTGCGTGTCACAAAGTCTTTGTTCTGCCTAGTTGTAACAAAGTCTTTTTCCCGCGCGCATATCACAAAGTCTTATTCTGCCTGCGTGTCACAAAGTCTTTGTTCTGCCTGCGTGTCCCAAACTCTTTTTACTGCGTGCGTGTCACAAAGTCTTTGTTCTGCCTGCGTGTCACAAAGTCTTTGTTCTGCCTGCGTGTCACAAAGTCTTTTTCCCGCACGCGTGTCACAAAGTCTTTGTTCAGCCTGCGTGTCACAAAGTCTTTGTTGTGCCTACGTGTCACAAAGTCTTTGTTCTGCCTGCGTGTCACAAAGTCTTTGTTGTGCCTGCGTGTCACAAAGTCTTTGTTCTACCTGCGTGTCACAAAGTCTTTTTACCGTGCGTGTCACAAAGTCTTTGTTCTGCCTGCGTGTCACAAAGTCTTTGTTCTGCCTACGTGTCACAAAGTCTTTTTACCGTGCGTGTCACAGTCTTTTACCCGCGCGCGTGTCACAAAGTCTTTGTTCTGCATGCGTGTCACAAAGTCTTTTTCCCGCACGCGTGTCACAAAGTCTTTGTTCTGCCTGCGTGTCACAAAGTCTTTGTTCTGCCTGCGTGTCACAAAGTCTTTGTTCTGCCTGCGTGCGTGTCACAAAGTCTTTGTTCTGCCTGCGTGTCACAACGTCTTTGTTCTGCCTGCGTGTCCCAAACTCTTTTTCCCGCGTGCGTGTCACATAGTCTTTGTTCTGCCTGCGTGTCACAAAGTCTTTGTTCTGCCTGCGTGTCACAAAGTCTTTTTACCGTGCGTGTCACAAAGTCTTTGTTCTGCCTGCGTGTCACAAAGTCTTTGTTCTGCCTGCGTGTCACAAAGTCTTTTTACCGTGCGTGTCACAAACTCTTTGTTCTGCCTGCGTTTCACAAAGTCTTTGTTCTGCCTGCGTGTCACAAAGTCTTTGTTCTGCCTACGTGTCACAAAGTCTTTTTACCGTGCGTGTCACAAAGTCTTTTTCCCGCGCGCATGTCACAAAGTCTTTCTTCTGCCTGCGTGTCACAAAGTCTTTTTCCCGCGCGCGTGTCACAAAGTCTTTTTCCCGCGCGCGTGTCACAAAGTCTTTGTTCTGATTGCGTATCACAAAGTCTTTGTTCTGCCTGCGTGTCACAAAGTCTTTGTTCTGCCTGCGTGTCACAAAGTCTTTGTTCTGCCTGCGTGTCACAAAGTCTTTTTCCCGCGTGATTGTCACACAGTCTTTGTTCTGCACGCGTGTCCCAAACTCTTTTTCCCGCGTGCGTGTCACAAAGTCTTTGTTCTGCCTGCGTGTCACAAAGTCTTTTTACCGTGCTTGTCACAAAGTCTTTGTTCTGCCTGCGTTTCACACAGTCTTTGTTCTGCCTGCGTGTCCCAAACTCTTTTTCCCGCGTGCGTGTCACAAAGTCTTTGTTCTACCTGCGTGTCACAAAGTCTTTGTTCTGCCTGCGTTTCACACAGTCTTTGTTCTGCCTGCCTGTCCCAAACTCTTTTTCCCGCGTGCGTGTCACAAAGTCTTTGTTCTACCTGCGTGTCACAAAGTCTTTGTTCTGCCTGCGTGTCACAAAGTCTTTTTCCCGCACGCGTGTCACAAAGTCTTTGTTCTGCCTCCGTGTCACAAAGTCTTTGTTCTGCCTCCGTGTCCCAAACTCTTTTTCCCGCGTGCGTGTCACAAAGTCTTTGTTCTGCCTGCGTGTCACAAAGTCTTTGTTCTACCTGCGTGTCACAAAGTCTTTGTTCTGCCTGCTTGTAACAAAGTCTTTTTCCCGCGCGCATGTCACAAAGTCTTTGTTCTGCCTGCGTGTCACAAACTCTTTTTCCCGCACGCGTGTCACAAAGTCTTTGTTCTGCCTGCGTGTCACAAAGTCTTTGTTCTGCCTGCGTGTCACAAAGTCTTTGTTCTGCCTGCGTGTCACAAAGTCTTATTCCCGCGTGCGTGTCACAAAGTCTTTGTTCTGCCTGCGTGTCACAAACTCTTTTTCCCACGTGCGTGTCACAAAGTCTTTGTTCTGCCTGCGTGTCACAAAGTCTTTGTTCTGCCTGGTTGTCACAAAGTCTTTTTCCCGCGTGCGTGTCACACAGTCTTTGTTCTGCCTGCGTGTCCCAAACTCTTTTTCCCGCGTGCGTGTCACAAAGTCTTTGTTCTGCCTGCGTGTCACAAAGTCTTTGTTCTGCCTGCGTGTCACAAAGTCTTTTTACCGTGCGTGTCACAAACTCTTTGTTCTGCCTGCGTTTCACAAAGTCTTTGTTCTGCCTAGTTGTAACAAAGTCTTTTTCCCGCGCGCATGTCACAAAGTCTTGTTCTGCCTGCGTTTCACAAAGTCTTTGTTCTGCCTGCGTGTCCCAAACTCTTTTTCCTGCGTGCGTGTCACAGTCTTTGTTCTGCCTGCGTGTCACAAACTCTTTGTTCTGCCTGCGTTTCACAAAGTCTTTGTTCTGCCTAGTTGTAACAAAGTCTTTTTCCCGCGCGCATGTCACAAAGTCTTGTTCTGCCTGCGTGTCACAAAGTCTTTGTTCTGCCTGCGTGTCCCAAACTCTTTTTCCTGCGTGCGTGTCACAGTCTTTGTTCTGCCTGCGTGTCACAAAGTCTTTGTTCTGCCTGCGTGTCACAAAGTCTTTTTCCGCACGCGTGTCACAAAGTCTTTGTTCAGCCTGCGTGTCACAAAGTCTTTGTTCTACCTGCGTGTCACAAAGTCTTTTTCCCGCGCACATGTCACAAAGTCTTTGTTCTGCCTGCGTGTCACAAAGTCTTTGTTCTGCCTACGTGTCACAAAGTCTTTTTTACCGTGCGTGTCACAAAGTCTTTTTACCGCGCGCATGTCACAAAGTCTTTCTTCTGCCTGCGTGTCACAAAGTCTTTTTCCCGCGCGCGTGTCACAAAGTCTTTTTCCCGCGCGCGTGTCACAAAGTCTTTGTTCTGCCTGCGTGTCACAAAGCCTTTGTTCTTCCTAGTTGTAAAAAAAGTCTTTTTCCCGCGCGCGTCACAGTCTTATTCTGCCTGCGTGTCACAAAGTCTTGTTCTGCCTGCGTGTCACAAACTCTTTTTACTGCGTGCGTGTCACAAAGTCTTTGTTCTGCCTGCGTGTCACAAAGTCTTTGTTCTGCCTGCGTGTCACAAAGTCTTTTTCCCACACGCGTGTCACAAAGTCTTTGTTCAGCCTGCGTGTCACAAAGTCTTTGTTGTGCCTGCGTGTCACAAAGTCTTTGTTGTGCCTGCGTGTCACAAAGTCTTTGTTCTACCTGCGTGTCACAAAGTCTTTTTACCGTGCGTGTCACAAAGTCTTTGTTCTGCCTGCGTGTCACAAAGTCTTTGTTCTGCCTACCTGTCACAAAGTCTTTTTCCCGCGTGCGTGTCACAAAGTCTTTTTCCCGCGCGCGTGTCACAAAGTCTTTGTTCTGCATGCGTGTCACAAAGTCTTTTTCCCGCGCGCGTCACAAAGTCTTTGTTCTGCCTGCGTGTCACAAAGTCTTTGTTCTGCCTGCGTGTCACAAAGTCTTTGTTCTACCTGCGTGTCACAAAGTCTTTTTCCCGCACGCGTGTCACAAAGTCTTTGTTCTGCCAGCGTGTCACAAAGTCTTTGTTCTGCCTGCGTGTCACAAAGTCTTTTTCCCGCGTGCGTGTCACAAAGTCTTTGTTCTGCCTGCGTGTCACAACGTCTTTGTTCTGCCTGCGTGTCCCAAACTCTTTTTCCCGCGTGCGTGTCACAAAGTCTTTGTTCTGCCTGCGTGTCACAAAGTCTTTGTTCTGCCTGCGTGTCACAAAGTCTTTTTACCGTGCGTGTCACAAAGTCTTTGTTCTGCCTGTGTTTCACACAGTCTTTGTTCTGCCTGCATGTCCCAAACTCTTTTTCCCGCGTGCGTGTCACAAAGTCTTTGTTCTGCCTGCGTGTCACAAAGTCTTTGTTCTGCCTGCGTGTCACAAAGTCTTTGTTCTGCCTACGTGTCACAAAGTCTTTTTACCGTGCGTGTCACAAAGTCTTTTTCCCGCACGCATGTCACAAAGTCTTTCTTCTGCCTGCGTGTCACAAAGTCTTTTTCCCGCGCGCGTGTCACAAAGTCTTTTTCCCGCGCGCGTGTCACAAAGTCTTTGTTCTGCATGCGTGTCACAAAGTCTTTGTTCTGCCTGCGTGTCACAAAGTCTTTGTTCTACCTGCGTGTCACAAAGTCTTTTTTCTGCCTGCTTGTAACAAAGTCTTTTTCCCGCGCGCATGTCACAAAGTCTTTGTTCTGCCTCCGTGTCACAAAGTCTTTGTTCTGCCTGCGTGTCACAAAGTCTTTGTTCTGCCTGCGTGTCACAAAGTCTTTTTCCTGCACGCGTGTCACAAAGTCTTTGTTCTGCCTGCGTGTCACAAAGTCTTTGTTCTGCCTGCGTGTCACAAAGTCTTTGTTCTGCCTGCGTGTCACAAAGTCTTTTTCCCGCGTGCTTGTCACACAGTCTTTGTTCTGCCTGCGTGTCCCAAACTCTTTTTCCCGCGTGCGTGTCACAAAGTCTTTGTTCTGCCTGCGTGTCACAAAGTCTTTTTACCGTGCTTGTCACAAAGTCTTTGTTCTGCCTGCGTTTCACACAGTCTTTGTTCTGCCTGCGTGTCCCAAACTCTTTTTCCCGCGTGCGTGTCACAAAGTCTTTGTTCTACCTGCGCGTCACAAAGTCTTTGTTCTGCCTGCGTTTCACACAGTCTTTGTTCTGCCTGCCTGTCCCAAACTCTTTTTCCCGCGTGCGTGTCACAAAGTCTTTGTTCTACCTCCGTGTCACAAAGTCTTTGTTCTGCCTGCGTTTCACAAAGTCTTTTTCCCGCACGCGTGTCACAAAGTCTTTGTTCTGCCTGCGTGTCACAAAGTCTTTGTTCTGCCTCCGTGTCCCAAACTCTTTTTCCCGCGTGCGTGTCACAAAGTCTTTGTTCTGCCTGCGTGTCACAAAGTCTTTGTTCTGCCTGCTTGTAACAAAGTCTTTTTCCCGCGCGCATGTCACAAAGTCTTTGTTCTGCCTGCGTGTCACAAAGTCTTTTTCCCGCACGCGTGTCAAAAAGTCTTTTTCCCGCGCGCGTGTCACAAAGTCTTTGTTCTGCCTGCGTGTCACAAAGTCTTTGTTCTTCCTAGTTGTAACAAAGTCTTTTTCCCGCGCGCGTCACAGTCTTATTCTGCCTGCGTGTCACAAAGTCTTGTTCTGCCTGCGTGTCACAAACTCTTTTTACTGCGTGCATGTCACAAAGTCTTTGTTCTGCCTGCGTGTCACAAAGTCTTTGTTCTGCCTGCGTGTCACAAAGTCTTTTTCCCACACGCGTGTCACAAAGTCTTTGTTCAGCCTGCGTGTCACAAAGTCTTTGTTGTGCCTGCGTGTCACAAAGTCTTTGTTGTGCCTGCGTGTCAAAAAGTCTTTGTTCTACCTGCTTGTCACAAAGTCTTTTTACCGTGCGTGTCACAAAGTCTTTGTTCTGCCTGCGTGTCACAAAGTCTTTGTTCTGCCTACGTGTCAGAAAGTCTTTTTACCGTGCGTGTCACAAAGTCTTTTTCCCGCGCGCGTGTCACAAAGTCTTTGTTCTGCATGCGTGTCACAAAGTCTTTTTCCCGCGCGCGTCACAAAGTCTTTGTTCTGCCTGCGTGTCACAAAGTCTTTGTTCTGCCTGCGTGTCACAAAGTCTTTGTTCTACCTGCGTGTCACAAAGTCTTTTTCCCGCACGCGTGTCACAAAGTCTTTGTTCTGCCTGCGTGTCACAAAGTCTTTGTTCTGCCTGCGTGTCACAAAGTCTTTTTCCCGCGTGCGTGTCACAAAGTCTTTGTTCTGCCTGCGTGTCACAACGTCTTTGTTCTGCCTGCGTGTCCCAAACTCTTTTTCCCGCGTGCGTGTCACAAAGTCTTTTTCCGCACGCGTGTCACAAAGTCTTTGTTCAGCCTGCGTGTCACAAAGTCTTTGTTCTACCTGCGTGTCACAAAGTCTTTTTCCCGCGCGCATGTCACAAAGTCTTTGTTCTACCTGCGTGTCACAAAGTCTTTGTTCTGCCTACGTGTCACAAAGTCTTTTTTACCGTGCGTGTCACAAAGTCTTTTTCCCGCGCGCATGTCACAAAGTCTTTCTTCTGCCTGCGTGTCACAAAGTCTTTTTCCCGCGCGCGTGTCACATAGTCTTTTTCCCGCGCGCGTGTCACAAAGTCTTTGTTCTGCATGCGTGTCACAAAGTCTTTGTTCTGCCTGCGTGTTACAAAGTCTTTGTTCAACCTGCGTGTCACAAAGTCTTTGTTCTGCCTGCTTGTAACAAAGTCTTTTTCCCGCACGCATGTCACAAAGTCTTTCTTCTGCCTGCGTGTCACAAAGTCTTTTTCCCGCGCGCGTGTCACAAAGTCTTTTTCCCGCGCGCGTGTCACAAAGTCTTTGTTCTGCATGCGTGTCACAAAGTCTTTGTTCTGCCTGCGTGTCACAAAGTCTTTGTTCTACCTGCGTGTCACAAAGTCTTTTTTCTGCCTGCTTGTAACAAAGTCTTTTTCCCGCGCGCATGTCACAAAGTCTTTGTTCTGCCTCCGTGTCACAAAGTCTTTGTTCTGCCTGCGTGTCACAAAGTCTTTGTTCTGCCTGCGTGTCACAAAGTCTTTTTCCTGCACGCGTGTCACAAAGTCTTTGTTCTGCCTGCGTGTCACAAAGTCTTTGTTCTGCCTGCGTGTCACAAAGTCTTTGTTCTGCCTGCGTGTCACAAAGTCTTTTTCCCGCGTGCTTGTCACACAGTCTTTGTTCTGCCTGCGTGTCCCAAACTCTTTTTCCCGCGTGCGTGTCACAAAGTCTTTGTTCTGCCTGCGTGTCACAAAGTCTTTTTACCGTGCTTGTCACAAAGTCTTTGTTCTGCCTGCGTTTCACACAGTCTTTGTTCTGCCTGCGTGTCCCAAACTCTTTTTCCCGCGTGCGTGTCACAAAGTCTTTGTTCTACCTGCGCGTCACAAAGTCTTTGTTCTGCCTGCGTTTCACACAGTCTTTGTTCTGCCTGCCTGTCCCAAACTCTTTTTCCCGCGTGCGTGTCACAAAGTCTTTGTTCTACCTCCGTGTCACAAAGTCTTTGTTCTGCCTGCGTTTCACAAAGTCTTTTTCCCGCACGCGTGTCACAAAGTCTTTGTTCTGCCTGCGTGTCACAAAGTCTTTGTTCTGCCTCCGTGTCCCAAACTCTTTTTCCCGCGTGCGTGTCACAAAGTCTTTGTTCTGCCTGCGTGTCACAAAGTCTTTGTTCTGCCTGCTTGTAACAAAGTCTTTTTCCCGCGCGCATGTCACAAAGTCTTTGTTCTGCCTGCGTGTCACAAAGTCTTTTTCCCGCACGCGTGTCAAAAAGTCTTTTTCCCGCGCGCGTGTCACAAAGTCTTTGTTCTGCCTGCGTGTCACAAAGTCTTTGTTCTTCCTAGTTGTAACAAAGTCTTTTTCCCGCGCGCGTCACAGTCTTATTCTGCCTGCGTGTCACAAAGTCTTGTTCTGCCTGCGTGTCACAAACTCTTTTTACTGCGTGCATGTCACAAAGTCTTTGTTCTGCCTGCGTGTCACAAAGTCTTTGTTCTGCCTGCGTGTCACAAAGTCTTTTTCCCACACGCGTGTCACAAAGTCTTTGTTCAGCCTGCGTGTCACAAAGTCTTTGTTGTGCCTGCGTGTCACAAAGTCTTTGTTGTGCCTGCGTGTCAAAAAGTCTTTGTTCTACCTGCTTGTCACAAAGTCTTTTTACCGTGCGTGTCACAAAGTCTTTGTTCTGCCTGCGTGTCACAAAGTCTTTGTTCTGCCTACGTGTCAGAAAGTCTTTTTACCGTGCGTGTCACAAAGTCTTTTTCCCGCGCGCGTGTCACAAAGTCTTTGTTCTGCATGCGTGTCACAAAGTCTTTTTCCCGCGCGCGTCACAAAGTCTTTGTTCTGCCTGCGTGTCACAAAGTCTTTGTTCTGCCTGCGTGTCACAAAGTCTTTGTTCTACCTGCGTGTCACAAAGTCTTTTTCCCGCACGCGTGTCACAAAGTCTTTGTTCTGCCTGCGTGTCACAAAGTCTTTGTTCTGCCTGCGTGTCACAAAGTCTTTTTCCCGCGTGCGTGTCACAAAGTCTTTGTTCTGCCTGCGTGTCACAACGTCTTTGTTCTGCCTGCGTGTCCCAAACTCTTTTTCCCGCGTGCGTGTCACAAAGTCTTTTTCCGCACGCGTGTCACAAAGTCTTTGTTCAGCCTGCGTGTCACAAAGTCTTTGTTCTACCTGCGTGTCACAAAGTCTTTTTCCCGCGCGCATGTCACAAAGTCTTTGTTCTACCTGCGTGTCACAAAGTCTTTGTTCTGCCTACGTGTCACAAAGTCTTTTTTACCGTGCGTGTCACAAAGTCTTTTTCCCGCGCGCATGTCACAAAGTCTTTCTTCTGCCTGCGTGTCACAAAGTCTTTTTCCCGCGCGCGTGTCACATAGTCTTTTTCCCGCGCGCGTGTCACAAAGTCTTTGTTCTGCATGCGTGTCACAAAGTCTTTGTTCTGCCTGCGTGTTACAAAGTCTTTGTTCAACCTGCGTGTCACAAAGTCTTTGTTCTGCCTGCTTGTAACAAAGTCTTTTTCCCGCGCGCATGTCACAAAGTCTTTGTTCTGCCTGCGTGTCACAAAGTCTTTGTTCTGCCTACGTGTCACAAAGTCTTTTTTACCGTGCGTGTCACAAAGACTTTTTCCCGCGCGCATGTCACAAAGTCTTTCTTCTGCCTGCGTGTCACAAAGTATTTTTCCCGCGCGCGTCACAAAGTCTTTTTCCCGCGCGCATATCACAAAGTCTTATTCTGTCTGCGTGTCACAAAGTCTTGTTCTGCCTGCGTGTCACAAACTCTTTTTACTGCGTGCGTGTCACAAAGTCTTTGTTCTGCCTGCGTGTCACAAAGTCTTTGTTCTGCCTGCGTGTCACAAAGTCTTTTTCCCACACGCGTGTCACAAAGTCTTTGTTCAGCCTGCGTGTCACAAAGTCTTTGTTGTGCCTGCGTGTCACAAAGTCTTTGTTGTGCCTGCGTGTCACAAAGTCTTTGTTCTACCTGCGTGTCACAAAGTCTTTTTACCGTGCGTTTCACAAAGTCTTTGTTCTGCCTGCGTGTCACAAAGTCTTTGTTCTGCCTACGTGTCACAAAGTCTTTTTACCGTGCGTGTCACAAAGTCTTTTTCCCGCGCGCGTGTCACAAAGTCTTTGTTCTGCGTGCGTGTCACAAAGTCTTTTTCCCGCGCGCGTCACAAAGTCTTTGTTCTGCCTGCGTGTCACAAAGTCTTTGTTCTGCCTGCGTGTCACAAAGTCTTTGTTCTGCCTGCGTGTCACAAAGTCTTTGTTCTACCTGCGTGTCACAAAGTCTTTTTCCCGCACGCGTGTCACAAACTCTTTTTCCTAACTGCGTGTCACAAAGTCTTTGTTCTGCCTGCGTGTCACAAAGTCTTTTTCCCGCGTGCGTGTCACAAAGTCTTTGTTCTGCCTGCGTGTCACAACGTCTTTGTTCTGCCTGCGTGTCCCAAACTCTTTTTCCCGCGTGCGTGTCACAAAGTCTTTGTTCTGCCTGCGTGTCACAAAGTTTTTGTTCTGCCTGCGTGTCACAAAGACTTTTTACCGTGCGTTTCACAAAGTCTTTGTTCTGCCTGCGTGTCACAACGTCTTTGTTCTGCCTGCGTGTCCCAAACTCTTTTTCCGGCGCGCATGTCACAAAGTCTTTGTTCTGCCTGCGTGTCACAAAGTCTTTTTCCCGCACGCGTGTCACAAAGTCTTTTTCCCGCGCGCGTGTCACAAAGTCTTTGTTCTGCCTGCGTGTCACAAAGTCTTTTTCCCGCGCGCGTCACAAAGTCTTTGTTCTGCCTGCGTGTCACAAAGTCTTTGTTCTGCCTGCGTGTCACAAAGTCTTTGTTCTACCTGCGTGTCACAAAGTCTTTTTCCCGCACGCGTGTCACAAAGTCTTTGTTCTGCCTGCGTGTCACAAAGTCTTTGTTCTGCCTGCGTGTCACAAAGTCTTTTTCCCGCGTGCGTGTCACAAAGTCTTTCTTCTGCCTGCGTGTCACAACGTCTTTGTTCTGCCTGCGTGTCCCAAACTCTTTTACCCGCGTGCGTGTCACAAAGTCTTTGTTCTGCCTGCGTGTCACAAAGTCTTTGTTCTGCCTGCGTGTCACAAAGTCTTTTTACCGTGCGTGTCACAAAGTCTTTGTTCTGCCTGTGTTTCACACAGTCTTTGTTCTGCCTGCATGTCCCAAACTCTTTTTCCCGCGTGCGTGTCACAAAGTCTTTGTTCTGCCTGTGTGTCACAAAGTCTTTGTTCTGCCTGCGTGTCACAAAGTCTTTTTCCCGCGCGCATTTCACAAAGTCTTTGTTCTGCCTGCGTGTCACAAAGTCTTTGTTCTGCCTACGTGTCACAAAGTCTTTTTACCGTGCGTGTCACAAAGTCTTTTTCCCGCGCGCAAGTCACAAAGTCTTTCTTCTGCCTGCGTGTCACAAAGTCTTTTTCCCGCGCGCGTGTCACAAAGTCTTTTTCCCGCGCGCGTGTCACAAAGTCTTTGTTCTGCATGCGTGTCACAAAGTCTTTGTTCTGCCTGCGTGTCAGAAAGTCTTTGTTCTACCTGCGTGTCACAAAGTCTTTTTTCTGCCTGCTTGTAACAAAGTCTTTTTCCCGCGCGCATGTCACAAAGTCTTTGTTCTGCCTGCGTGTCACAAAGTCTTTGTTCTGCCTGCGTGTCACAAAGTCTTTGTTCTGCCTGCGTGTCACAAAGTCTTTTTCCTGCACGCGTGTCACAAAGTCTTTGTGCTGCCTGCGTGTCACAAAGTCTTTGTTCTGCCTGCGTGTCACAAAGTCTTTTTCCCGCGTGCTTGTTACACAGTCTTTGTTCTGCCTGCGTGTCACAAAGTCTTTTTACCGTGCTTGTCACAAAGTCTTTGTTCTGCCTGCGTTTCACACAGTCTTTGTTCTGCCTGCCTGTCCCAAACTCTTTTTCCCGCGTGCGTGTAACAAAGTCTTTGTTCTACCTGCGTGTCACAAAGTCTTTGTTCTGCCTGCGTTTCACACAGTCTTTGTTCTGCCTGCCTGTCCCAAACTCTTTTTCCCGCGTGCGTGTCACAAAGTCTTTGTTCTACCTGCGTGTCACAAAGTCTTTGTTCTGCCTGCGTGTCACAAAGTCTTTTTCCCGCGTGCGTGTCACAAAGTCTTTGTTCTGCCTGCGTGTCACAAAGTCTTTGTTCTGCCTCCGTGTCCCAAACTCTTTTTCCCGCGTGCGTGTCACAAAGTCTTTGTTCTGCCTGCGTGTCACAAAGTCTTTGTTCTACCTGCTTGTCACAAAGTCTTTGTTCTGCCTGCTTGTAACAAAGTCTTTTTCCCGCGCGCATGTCACAAAGTCTTTGTTCTGCCTGCGTGTCACAAAGTCTTTTTCCCGCACGCGTGTCACAAAGTCTTTGTTCTGCCTGCGTGTCACAAAGTCTTTGTTCTGCCTGCGTGTCACAAAGTCTTTTTCCCGCGTGCGTGTCACAAAGTCTTTGTTCTACCTGCGTGTCACAAACTCTTTTTCCCACGTGCGTGTCACAAAGTCTTTGTTCTGCCTGCGTGTCACAAAGTCTTTGTTCTGCCTGGTTGTCACAAAGTCTTTTTCCCGCGTGCGTGTCACACAGTCTTTGTTCTGCCTGCGTGTCCCAAACTCTTTTTCCCGCGTGCGTGTCACAAAGTCTTTTTCCGCACGCGTGTCACAAAGTCTTTGTTGTGCCTGCGTGTCACAAAGTCTTTGTTCTACCTGCGTGTCACAAAGTCTTTTTCCCGCGCGCATGTCACAAAGTCTTTGTTCTGCCTGCGTGTCACAAAGTCTTTGTTCTGCCTACGTGTCACAAAGTCTTTTTTACCGTGCGTGTCACAAAGTCTTTTTCCCGCGCGCATGTCACAAAGTCTTTCTTCTGCCTGCGTGTCACAAAGTCTTTTTCCCGCGCGCGTGTCACATAGTCTTTTTCCCGCGCGCGTGTCACAAAGTCTTTGTTCTGCATGCGTGTCACAAAGTCTTTGTTCTGCCTGCGTGTTACAAAGTCTTTGTTCAACCTGTGTGTCACAAAGTCTTTGTTCTGCCTGCTTGTAACAAAGTCTTTTTCCCGCGCGCATGTCACAAAGTCTTTGTTCTGCCTGCGTGTCACAAAGTCTTTGTTCTGCCTACGTGTCACAAAGTCTTTTTTACCGTGCGTGTCACAAAGTCTTTTTCCCGCGCGCATGTCACAAAGTCTTTCTTCTGCCTGCGTGTCACAAAGTCTTTTTCCCGCGCGCGTGTCACAAAGTCTTTTTCCCGCGCGCATATCACAAAGTCTTATTCTGTCTGCGTGTCACAAAGTCTTGTTCTGCCTGCGTGTCACAAACTCTTTTTACTGCGTGCGTGTCACAAAGTCTTTGTTCTGCCTGCGTGTCACAAAGTCTTTGTTCTGCCTGCGTGTCACAAAGTCTTTTTCCCACACGCGTGTCACAAAGTCTTTGTTCAGCCTGCGTGTCACAAAGTCTTTGTTGTGCCTGCGTGTCACAAAGTCTTTGTTGTGCCTGCGTGTCACAAAGTCTTTGTTCTACCTGCGTGTCACAAATTCTTTTTCCGCACGCGTGTCACAAAGTCTTTGTTGTGCCTGCGTGTCACAAAGTCTTTGTTCTACCTGCGTGTCACAAAGTCTTTTTCCCGCGCGCATGTCACAAAGTCTTTGTTCTGCCTGCGTGTCACAAAGTCTTTGTTCTGCCTACGTGTCACAAAGTCTTTTTTACCGTGCGTGTCACAAAGTCTTTTTCCCGCGCGCATGTCACAAAGTCTTTCTTCTGCCTGCGTGTCACAAAGTCTTTTTCCCGCGCGCGTGTCACATAGTCTTTTTCCCGCGCGCGTGTCACAAAGTCTTTGTTCTGCATGCGTGTCACAAAGTCTTTGTTCTGCCTGCGTGTTACAAAGTCTTTGTTCAACCTGCGTGTCACAAAGTCTTTGTTCTGCCTGCTTGTAACAAAGTCTTTTTCCCGCGCGCATGTCACAAAGTCTTTGTTCTGCCTGCGTGTCACAAAGTCTTTGTTCTGCCTACGTGTCACAAAGTCTTTTTTACCGTGCGTGTCACAAAGTCTTTTTCCCGCGCGCATGTCACAAAGTCTTTCTTCTGCCTGCGTGTCACAAAGTCTTTTTCCCGCGCGCGTGTCACAAAGTCTTTTTCCCGCGCGCATATCACAAAGTCTTATTCTGTCTGCGTGTCACAAAGTCTTGTTCTGCCTGCGTGTCACAAACTCTTTTTACTGCGTGCGTGTCACAAAGTCTTTGTTCTGCCTGCGTGTCACAAAGTCTTTGTTCTGCCTGCGTGTCACAAAGTCTTTTTCCCACACGCGTGTCACAAAGTCTTTGTTCAGCCTGCGTGTCACAAAGTCTTTGTTGTGCCTGCGTGTCACAAAGTCTTTGTTGTGCCTGCGTGTCACAAAGTCTTTGTTCTACCTGCGTGTCACAAAGTCTTTTTACCGTGCGTGTCACAAAGTCTTTGTTCTGCCTGCGTGTCACAAAGTCTTTGTTCTGCCTACGTGTCACAAAGTCTTTTTACCGTGCGTGTCACAAAGTCTTTTTCCCGCGCGCGTGTCACAAAGTCTTTGTTCTGCATGCGTGTCACAAAGTCTTTTTCCCGCGCGCGTCACAAAGTCTTTGTTCTGCCTGCGTGTCACAAAGTCTTTGTTCTGCCTGCGTGTCACAAAGTCTTTGTTCTGCCTGCGTGTCACAAAGTCTTTTTCATGCACGCGTGTCACAAAGTCTTTGTTCTGCCTGCGTGTCACAAAGTCTTTGTTCTGCCTGCGTGTCACAAAGTCTTTTTCCCGCGTGCTTGTTACACAGTCTTTGTTCTGCCTGCGTGTCACAAAGTCTTTTTACCGTGCTTGTCACAAAGTCTTTGTTCTGCCTGCGTTTCACACAGTCTTTGTTCTGCCTGCCTGTCCCAAACTCTTTTTCCCGCGTGCGTGTCACAAAGACTTTGTTCTACCTGCGTGTCACAAAGTCTTTGTTCTGCCTGCGTTTCACACAGTCTTTGTTCTGCCTGCCTGTCCCAAACTCTTTTTCCCGCGTGCGTGTCACAAAGTCTTTGTTCTGCCTGCGTGTCACAAAGTCTTTGTTCTACCTGCTTGTCACAAAGTCTTTGTTCTGCCTGCTTGTAACAAAGTCTTTTTCCCGCGCGCATGTCACAAAGTCTTTGTTCTGCCTGCGTGTCACAAAGTCTTTTTCCCGCACGCGTGTCACAAAGTCTTTGTTCTGCCTGCGTGTCACAAAGTCTTTGTTCTGCCTGCGTGTCACAAAGTCTTTTTCCCGCGTGCGTGTCACAAAGTCTTTGTTCTACCTGCGTGTCACAAACTCTTTTTCCCACGTGCGTGTCACAAAGTCTTTGTTCTGCCTGCGTGTCACAAAGTCTTTGTTCTGCCTGGTTGTCACAAAGTCTTCTTCCCGCGTGCGTGTCACACAGTCTTTGTTCTGCCTGCGTGTCCCAAACTCTTTTTCCCGCGTGCGTGTCACAAAGTCTTTTTCCGCACGCGTGTCACAAAGTCTTTGTTCAGCCTGCGTGTCACAAAGTCTTTGTTCTACCTGCGTGTCACAAAGTCTTTTTCCCGCGCGCATGTCACAAAGTCTTTGTTCTGCCTGCGTGTCACAAAGTCTTTGTTCTGCCTACGTGTCACAAAGTCTTTTTTACCGTGCGTGTCACAAAGTCTTTTTCCCGCGCGCATGTCACAAAGTCTTTCTTCTGCCTGCGTGTCACAAAGTCTTTTTCCCGCGCGCGTGTCACATAGTCTTTTTCCCGCGCGCGTGTCACAAAGTCTTTGTTCTGCATGCGTGTCACAAAGTCTTTGTTCTGCCTGCGTGTTACAAAGTCTTTGTTCAACCTGCGTGTCACAAAGTCTTTGTTCTGCCTGCTTGTAACAAAGTCTTTTTCCCGCGCGCATGTCACAAAGTCTTTGTTCTGCCTGCGTGTCACAAAGTCTTTGTTCTGCCTACGTGTCACAAAGTCTTTTTTTACCGTGCGTGTCACAAAGTCTTTTTCCCGCGCGCATGTCACAAAGTCTTTCTTCTGCCTGCGTGTCACAAAGTCTTTTTCCCGCGCGCGTGTCACAAAGTCTTTTTCCCGCGCGCGTGTCACAAAGTCTTTGTTCTGCCTGCGTGTCACAAAGTCTTTGTTCTTCCTAGTTGTAAAAAAAGTCTTTTTCCCGCGCGCGTCACAGTCTTATTCTGCCTGCGTGTCACAAAGTCTTGTTCTGCCTGCGTGTCACAACGTCTTTGTTCTGCCTGCGTGTCCCAAACTCTTTTTCCCGCGTGCGTGTCACAAAGTCTTTGTTCTGCCTGCGTGTCACAAAGTCTTTGTTCTGCCTGCGTGTCACAAAGTCTTTTTACCGTGCGTGTCACAAAGTCTTTGTTCTGCCTGTGTTTCACACAGTCTTTGTTCTGCCTGCATGTCCCAAACTCTTTTTCCCGCGTGCGTGTCACAAAGTCTTTGTTCTGCCTGCTTGTAACAAAGTCTTTGTTCTGCCTGCGCGCGTGTCACAAAGTCTTTTTCCCGCGCGCATGTCACAAAGTCTTTCTTCTGCCTGCGTGTCACAAAGTCTTTTTCCCGCGCGCGTGTCACAAAGTCTTTTTCCCGCGCGCGTGTCACAAAGTCTTTGTTCTGCCTGCGTGTCACAAAGTCTTTGTTCTTCCTAGTTGTAAAAAAAGTCTTTTTCCCGCGCGCGTCACAGTCTTATTCTGCCTGCGTGTCACAAAGTCTTGTTCTGCCTGCGTGTCACAACGTCTTTGTTCTGCCTGCGTGTCCCAAACTCTTTTTCCCGCGTGCGTGTCACAAAGTCTTTGTTCTGCCTGCGTGTCACAAAGTCTTTGTTCTGCCTGCGTGTCACAAAGTCTTTTTACCGTGCGTGTCACAAAGTCTTTGTTCTGCCTGTGTTTCACACAGTCTTTGTTCTGCCTGCATGTCCCAAACTCTTTTTCCCGCGTGCGTGTCACAAAGTCTTTGTTCTGCCTGCTTGTAACAAAGTCTTTGTTCTGCCTGCGCGCGTGTCACAAAGTCTTTTTCCCGAGCTCGTGTCACAAAGTCTTTGTTCTACCTGCATGTCACAAAGTCTAGTTCTGCCTGCGTGTCACAAAGTCTTTTTCTGCCTGCGTGTCACAAAGTCTTTGTTCTGCCTGCGTGTCACAAAGTCTTTGTTCTGCCTGCGTGTCACAGTCTTTTTTACCGTGCGCGTGGCACAAAATCTTTGTTCTGCCTCCGTGTCCCAAACTCTTTTTCCCCGCGTGCGTGTCACACAGTCTTTGTTCTGCCTGCGTGTCACAAAGTCTTTGTTCTACCTGCGTGTCACAGTCTTTTTTACCGTGCGTGTCACAAAGTCTTTGTTCTACCTGCGTGTCACAAAGTCTTTGTTCTGCCTGCGTGTCACAAAGTCTTTGTTGTGCATGCATGTCACAAAGTCTTTTTCCCGCGCGCGTGTCACAAAGTCTTTGTTCTGCCTGCGTGTCACAAAGTCTTTTTCCCACACGCGTGTCACAAAGTCTTTGTTCTGCCTGCGTGTCACAAAGTCTTTGTTCTGCCTCCGTGTCCCAAACTCTTTTTCCCGCACGCGTGTCACAAAGTCTTTTTTCTGCCTGCGTGTCACAAAGTCTAGTTCTGCCTGCGTGTCACAAAGTCTTTTTCTGCCTGCGTGTCACAAAGTCTTTGTTCTACCTGCGTGTCACAAAGTCTAGTTCTGCCTGCGTGTCACAAAGTCTTTTTCTGCCTGCGTGTCACAAACTCTTTTTCCTGCCTGCGTGTCACAAAGTATTTGTTCTGCCTACGTGTCACAAAGTCTTTGTTCTGCCTGCTTGTAACAAACTCTTTTTCCCGCACGCGTGTCACAAAGTCTTTGTTCTGCCTGCGTGTCACAAAGTCTTTGTTCTGCCTGCGTGTCACAAAGTCTTTTTACCGTGCGTGTCACAAACTCTTATTTTTCTGCCTCCGTGTCACAAAGTCTTTGTTCTGCCTGCGGGTCACAAAGTCTTTGTTCTACCTGCGTGTCACAAAGTCTAGTTCTGCCTGCGTGTCACAAAGTCTTTGTTCTGCCTGCGTGTCACAAACTCTTTTTCCCGCGTGCGTGTCACAAAGTATTTGTTCTCCCTACGTGTCACAAAGTCTTTGTTCTGCCTGCGTGTCACAAAGTCTTTGTTCTGCCTGGTTGTCACAAAGTCTTTTTCCCGCGTGCGTGTCACACAGTCTTTGTTCTGCCTGCGTGTCACAAAGTCTTTGTTCTGCCTGCGTGTCACAAAGTCTTTTTACCGTGCGTGTCACAAACTCTTTTTTTTCTGCCTGCGTGTCACAAAGTCTTTGTTCTGCCTGCGTGTCACAAAGTCTTTGTTCTACCTACGTGTCACAAAGTCTAGTTCTGCCTGCGTGTCACAAAGTCTTTTTCTGCCTGCGTGTCACAAACTCTTTTTCCCGCGTGCGTGTCACAATGTATTTGTTCTGCCTACGTGTCACAAAGTCTTTGTTCTGCCTGCTTGTAACAAAGTCTTTTTCCCGCGCGCGTGTCACAAAGTCTTTTTCCCGCGCGCGTGTCACAAAGTCTTTGTTCTACCTGCATGTCACAAAGTCTAGTTCTGCCTGCGTGTCACAAAGTCTTTTTCTGCCTGCGTGTCACAAAGTCTTTGTTCTACCTGCGTGTCACAGTCTTTTTTACCGTGCGCGTGGCACAAAATCTTTGTTCTGCCTCCGTGTCCCAAAGTCTTTTTCCCGCGTGCGTGTCACAAAGTCTTTGTTCTGCCTGCGTGTCACAAAGTCTTTGTTCTACCTGCGTGTCACAGTCTTTTTTACCGTGCGTGTCACAAAGACTTTGTTCTACCTGCGTGTCACAAAGTCTTTGTTCTGCCTGCGTGTCACAAAGTCTTTGTTGTGCATGCATGTCACAAAGTCTTTTTCCCGCGCGCGTGTCACAAAGTCTTTGTTCTGCCTGCGTGTCACAAAGTCTTTTTCCCACACGCGTGTCACAAAGTCTTTGTTCTACCTGCATGTCACAAAGTCTAGTTCTGCCTGCGTGTCACAAAGTCTTTTTCTGCCTGCGTGTCACAAAGTCTTTGTTCTGCCTGCGTGTCACAAAGTCTTTGTTCTGCCTCCGTGTCCCAAACTCTTTTTCCCGCGTGCGTGTCACAAAGTCTTTGTTCTGCCTGCGTGTCACAAAGTCTTTGTTCTGCCTGCGTGTCACAAAGTCATTTTACCGTGCGTGTCACAAACTCTTTTTTTTCTGCCTGCGTGTCACAAAGTCTTTGTTCTGCCTGCGTGTCACAAAGTCTTTGTTCTACCTGCGTGTCACAAAGTCTAGTTCTGCCTGCGTGTCACAAAGTCTTTTTCTGCCTGCGTGTTACAAACTCTTTTTCCCGCGTGCGTGTCACAAAGTCTTTGTTCTGCCTACGTGTCACAAAGTCTTTGTTCTGCCTGCTTGTAACAAACTCTTTTTCCCGCACGCGTGTCACAAAGTCTTTGTTCTGCTTGCGTGTCACAAAGTCTTTGTTCTGCCTGCGTGTCACAAAGTCTTTTTACCGTGCGTGTCACAAACTCTTTTTTTTCTGCCTGCGTGTCACAAAGTCTTTGTTCTGCCTGCGTGTCACAAAGTCTTTGTTCTACCTACGTGTCACAAAGTCTAGTTCTGCCTGCGTGTCACAAAGTCTTTTTCTGCCTGCGTGTCACAAACTCTTTTTCCCGCGTGCGTGTCACATAGTATTTGTTCTGCCTACGTGTCACAAAGTCTTTGTTCTGCCTGCTTGTAACAAAGTCTTTTTCCCGCGCGCGTGTCACAAAGTCTTTTTCCCGAGCTCGTGTCACAAAGTCTTTGTTCTACCTGCATGTCACAAAGTCTAGTTCTGCCTGCGTGTCACAAAGTCTTTTTCTGCCTGCGTGTCACAAAGTCTTTGTTCTGCCTGCGTGTCACAAAGTCTTTGTTCTACCTGCGTGTCACAGTCTTTTTTACCGTGCGCGTGGCACAAAATCTTTGTTCTGCCTCCGTGTCCCAAACTCTTTTTCCCGCGTGCGTGTCACACAGTCTTTGTTCTGCCTGCGTGTCACAAAGTCTTTGTTCTACCTGCGTGTCACAGTCTTTTTTACCGTGCGTGTCACAAAGTCTTTGTTCTGCCTGCGTGTCACAAAGTCTTTGTTCTGCCTGCGTGTCACAAAGTCTTTGTTGTGCATGCATGTCACAAAGTCTTTTTCCCGCGCGCGTGTCACAAAGTCTTTGTTCTGCCTGCGTGTCACAAAGTCTTTTTCCCACACACGTGTCACAAAGTCTTTGTTCTGCCTGCGTGTCACAAAGTCTTTGTTCTGCCTCCGTGTCCCAAACTCTTTTTCCCGCACGCGTGTCACAAAGTCTTTTTTCTGCCTGCGTGTCACAAAGTCTAGTTCTGCCTGCGTGTCACAAAGTCTTTTTCTGCCTGCGTGTCACAAAGTCTTTGTTCTACCTGCGTGTCACAAAGTCTAGTTCTGCCTGCGTGTCACAAAGTCTTTTTCAACCTGCGTGTCACAAACTCTTTTTCCTGCCTGCGTGTCACAAAGTATTTGTTCTGCCTACGTGTCACAAAGTCTTTGTTCTGCCTGCTTGTAACAAACTCTTTTTCCCGCGTGCGTGTCACAAAGTCTTTGTTCTGCCTGCGTGTCACAAAGTCTTTGTTCTGCCTGCGTGTCACAAAGTCTTTTTACCGTGCGTGTCACAAACTCTTATTTTTCTGCCTCCGTGTCACAAAGTCTTTGTTCTGCCTGCGGGTCACAAAGTCTTTGTTCTACCTGCGTGTCACAAAGTCTAGTTCTGCCTGCGTGTCACAAAGTCTTTGTTCTGCCTGCGTGTCACAAACTCTTTTTCCCGCGTGCGTGTCACAAAGTATTTGTTCTCCCTACGTGTCACAAAGTCTTTGTTCTGCCTGCGTGTCACAAAGTCTTTGTTCTGCCTGGTTGTCACAAAGTCTTTTTCCCGCGTGCGTGTCACACAGTCTTTGTTCTGCCTGCGTGTCACAAAGTCTTTGTTCTGCCTGCGTGTCACAAAGTCTTTTTACCGTGCGTGTCACAAACTCTTTTTTTTCTGCCTGCGTGTCACAAAGTCTTTGTTCTGCCTGCGTGTCACAAAGTCTTTGTTCTACCTACGTGTCACAAAGTCTAGTTCTGCCTGCGTGTCACAAAGTCTTTTTCTGCCTGCGTGTCACAAACTCTTTTTCCCGCGTGCGTGTCACAATGTATTTGTTCTGCCTACGTGTCACAAAGTCTTTTTCTGCCTGCGTGTCACAAAGTCTTTGTTCTACCTGCGTGTCACAAAGTCTAGTTCTGCCTGCGTGTCACAAACTCTTTTTCTGCCTGCGTGTCACAAACTCTTTTTCCTGCCTGCGTGTCACAAAGTATTTGTTCTGCCTACGTGTCACAAAGTCTTTGTTCTGCCTGCTTGTAACAAACTCTTTTTCCCGCGTGCGTGTCACAAAGTCTTTGTTCTGCCTGCGTGTCACAAAGTCTTTGTTCTGCCTGCGTGTCACAAAGTCTTTTTACCGTGCGTGTCACAAACTCTTATTTTTCTGCCTCCGTGTCACAAAGTCTTTCTTCTGCCTGCGGGTCACAAAGTCTTTGTTCTACCTGCGTGTCACAAAGTCTAGTTCTGCCTGCGTGTCACAAAGTCTTTGTTCTGCCTGCGTGTCACAAACTCTTTTTCCCGCGTGCGTGTCACAAAGTATTTGTTCTCCCTACGTGTCACAAAGTCTTTGTTCTACCTGCGTGTCACAAAGTCTAGTTCTGCCTGCGTGTCACAAAGTCTTTGTTCTGCCTGCGTGTCACAAACTCTTTTTCCCGCGTGCGTGTCACAAAGTATTTGTTCTCCCTACGTGTCACAAAGTCTTTGTTCTGCCTGCGTGTCACAAAGTCTTTGTTCTGCCTGGTTGTCACAAAGTCTTTTTCCCGCGTGCGTGTCACACAGTCTTTGTTCTGCCTGCGTGTCACAAAGTCTTTGTTCTGCCTGCGTGTCACAAAGTCTTTTTACCGTGCGTGTCACAAACTCTTTTTTTTCTGCCTGCGTGTCACAAAGTCTTTGTTCTGCCTGCGTGTCACAAAGTCTTTGTTCTACCTACGTGTCACAAAGTCTAGTTCTGCCTGCGTGTCACAAAGTCTTTTTCTGCCTGCGTGTCACAAACTCTTTTTCCCGCGTGCGTGTCACAATGTATTTGTTCTGCCTACGTGTCACAAAGTCTTTGTTCTGCCTGCTTGTAACAAAGTCTTTTTCCCGCGCGCGTGTCACAAAGTCTTTTTCCCGCGCGCGTGTCACAAAGTCTTTGTTCTGCCTGCGTGTCACAAAGTCTTTTTCCCACACGCGTGTCACAAAGTCTTTGTTCTACCTGCATGTCACAAAGTCTAGTTCTGCCTGCGTGTCACAAAGTCTTTTTCTGCCTGCGTGTCACAAAGTCTTTGTTCTACCTGCATGTCACAAAGTCTAGTTCTGCCTCCGTGTCCCAAACTCTTTTTCCCGCGTGCGTGTCACAAAGTCTTTGTTCTGCCTGCGTGTCACAAAGTCTTTGTTCTACCTGCGTGTCACAGTCTTTTTTACCGTGCGTGTCACAAAGTCTTTGTTCTACCTGCGTGTCACAAAGTCTTTGTTCTGCCTGCGTGTCACAAAGTCTTTGTTGTGCATGCGTGTCACAAAGTCTTTGTTCTGCCTGCGTGTCACAAACTCTTTTTCCCGCGTGCGTGTCACAAAGTATTTGTTCTCCCTACGTGTCACAAAGTCTTTGTTCTGCCTGCTTGTAACAAAGTCTTTTTCCCGCGCGCGTGGCACAAAACCTTTTTCCCGCGCGCGTCTCACAAAGTCTTTGTTCTGCATGCGTGTCACAAAGTCTTTTTCCCGCGCGCATGTCACAAATTTTTTCTTCTGCCTGCGTGTCACAAAGTCTTTGTTCTGCCTGCGTGTCACAAAGTCTTTGTTCTACCTAGGTGTCACAAAGTCTTTGTTCTGCCTGCTTGTAACAAAGTCTTTTTCCCGCGCGCATGTTACAAAGTCTTTGTTCTGCCTGCGTGTCACAAAGTCTTTGTTCTGCCTCCGTGTCCCAAACTCTTTTTCCCGCATGCGTGTCACAAAGTCTTTGTTCTGCCTGCGTGTCACAAAGTCTTTTTCCCGCGTGCGTGTCACAAAGTCTTTGTTCTGCCTGCGTGTCACAAAGTCTTTGTTCTGCCTGGTTGTCACAAAGTCTTTTTCCCGCGTGCGTGTCACACAGTCTTTGTTCTGCCTGCGTGTCCCAAACTCTTTTTCCCGCGTGCGTGTCACAAAGTCTTTGTTCTGCCTGCGTGTCACAAACTCTTTCTTCTGTCTGCGTTTCACAAAGTCTTTGTTCTGCCTGCGTGTCACAAAGTCTTTTTCCCGCGCGCGTGTCACAAAGTCTTTGTTCTGCATGCGTGTCACAAAGTCTTTGTTCTGCCTGCGTGTCACAAAGTCTTTGTTCTGCCTGCGTGTCACAAAGTCTTTTTCCCGCGTGCTTGTCACACAGTCTTTGTTCTGCCTGCGTGTCACAAACTCTTTTTCCCGCGTGCGTGTCACAAAGTCTTTGTTCTACCTGCGTGTCACAAAGTCTAGTTCTGCCTGGGTGTCACAAAGTCTTTGTTCTGCCTCCGTGTCCCAAATTCTTTTTCCCGCGCGCATGTCACAAATTTTTTCTTCTGCCTGCGTGTCACAAAGTCTTTGTTCTGCCTGCGTGTCACAAAGTCTTTGTTCTACCTAGGTGTCACAAAGTCTTTGTTCTGCCTGCGTGTCACAAAGTCTTTGTTCTACCTGCATGTCACAAAGTCTAGTTCTGCCTGCGTGTCACAAAGTCTTTTTCTGCCTGCGTGTCACAAAGTCTTTGTTCTGCCTGCGTGTCACAAAGTCTTTGTTCTACCTGCGTGTCACAGTCTTTTTTACCGTGCGCGTGGCACAAAATCTTTGTTCTGCCTCCGTGTCCCAAACTCTTTTTCCCGCGTGCTTGTCACACAGTCTTTGTTCTGCCTGCGTGTCACAAAGTCTTTTTACCGTGCTTGTCACAAAGTCTTTGATCTGCCTGCGTTTCACACAGTCTTTGTTCTGCCTGCGTGTCCCAAACTCTTTTTCCCGCGTGCGTGTCACAAAGTCTTTGTTCTACCTGCGTGTCACAAAGTCTTTGTTCTGCCTGCGTTTCACACAGTCTTTCTTCTGCCTGCGTGTCCCAAACTCTTTTTCCCGCGTGCGTGTCACAAAGTCTTTGTTCTACCTGCGTGTCACAAAGTCTTTTTTCTGCCTGCGTGTCACAAAGTCTTTTTCCCGCACGCATGTCACAAAGTCTTTGTTCTGCCTGCGTATCACAAAGTCTTTGTTCTGCCTCCGTGTCCCAAACTCTTTTTCCCGCGTGCGTGTCACAAAGTCTTTGTTCTGCCTGCGTGTCACAAAGTCTTTGTTCTACCTGCGTGTCACAAAGTCTTTGTTCTGCCTGCTTGTAACAAAGTCTTTTTCCCGCGCGCATGTCACAAAGTCTTTGTTCTGCCTGCGTGTCACAAAGTCTTTTTCCCGCGTGCGTGTCACAAAGCTTTTGTTCTGCCTGCGTGTCACAAAGTCTTTTTCCCACGTGCGTGTCACAAAGTCTTTGTTCTGCCTGCGTGTCACAAAGTCTTTGTTCTGCCTGGTTGTCACAAAGTGCTTTTCCCGCGTGCGTGTCACACAGTCTTTGTTCTGCCTGCGTGTCCCAAACTCTTTTTCCCGCGTGCGTGTCACAAAGTCTTTGTTCTGCCTGCGTGTCACAAAGTCTTTTTACCGTGCGTGTCACAAACTCTTTGTTCTGCCTGCGTGTCACAAAGTCTTTGTTCTGCCTACGTGTCACAAAGTCTTTTTACCGTGCGTGTCACAAAGTCTTTTTCCCGCGCGCATGTCACAAAGTCTTTCTTCTGCCTGCGTGTCACAAAGTCTTTTTCCCGCGCGCGTGTCACAAAGTCTTTTTCCCGCGCGCGTGTCACAAAGTCTTTGTTCTGCATGCGTGTCACAAAGTCTTTGTTCTGCCTGCGTGTCACAAAGTCTTTGTTCTACCTGCGTGTCACAAAGTCTTTTTTCTGCCTGCTTGTAACAAAGTCTTTTTCCCGCGCGCATGTCAAAAAGTCTTTGTTCTGCCTGCGTGTCACAAAGTCTTTGTTCTGCCTGCGTGTCACAAAGTCTTTTTTCTGCCTGCGTGTCACAAAGTCTTTTTCCTGCACGCGTGTCACAAATTTTTTTTTCTGCCTAAGTGTCACAAAGTCTTTGTTCTGCCTGCGTGTCACAAAGTCTTTTTCCCGCGTGCTTGTCACACAGTCTTTGTTCTGCCTGCGTGTCCCAAACTCTTTTTCCCGCGTGCGTGTCACAAAGTCTTTGTTCTGCCTGCGTGTCACAAAGTCTTTTTACCGTGCTTGTCACAAAGTCTTTGTTCTGCCTGCGTTTCACACAGTCTTTGTTCTGCCTGCGTGTCACAAACTCTTTTTCCCGCGTGCGTGTCACAAAGTCTTTCTTCTACCTGCGTGTCACAAAGTCTTTGTTCTGCCTGCTTGTAACAAAGTCTTTTTCCCGCGCGCATGTCACAAAGTCTTTGTTCTGCCTGCGTGTCACAAAGTCTTTTTCCCGCGTGCGTGTCACAAACCTTTTGTTCTGCCTGCGTGTCACAAAGTCTTTTTCCCACGTGCGTGTCACAAAGTCTTTGTTCTGCCTGCGTGTCACAAAGTCTTTGTTCTGCCTGGTTGTCACAAAGTGCTTTTCCCGCGTGCGTGTCACACAGTCTTTGTTCTGCCTGCGTGTCCCAAACTCTTTTTCCCGCGTGCGTGTCACAAAGTCTTTGTTCTGCCTGCGTGTCACAAACTCTTTTTACCGTGCGTGTCACAAACTCTTTGTTCTGCCTGCGTTTCACAAAGTCTTTGTTCTGCCTAGTTGTAACAAAGTCTTTTTCCCGCACGCATGTCACAAAGTCTTGTTCTGCCTGCGTGTTACAAAGTCTTTGTTCTGCCTGCGTTTCCCAAACTCTTTTTCCTGCGTGCGTGTCATAGTCTTTGTTCTGCCTGCGTGTCACAAAGTCTTTGTTCTGCCTGCGTGTCACAAAGTCTTTTTCCGCACGGGTGTCACAAAGTCTTTGTTCAGCCTGCGTGTCACAAAGTCTTTGTTCTACCTGCGTGTCACAAAGTCTTTTTCCCGCGCGCATGTCACAAAGTCTTTGTTCTGCCTGCGTGTCACAATTTCTTTGTTCTGCCTACGTGTCACAAAGTCTTTTTTACCGTGCGTGTCACAAAGTCTTTTTCCCGCGCGCATGTCACAAAGTCTTTGTTCTGCCTGCGTGTCACAAAGTCTTTTTCCCGCGCGCGTGTCACAAAGTCTTTTTCCCGCGCGCGTGTCACAAAGTCTTTTTCCCGCGCGCGTGTCACAAAGTCTTTGTTCTGCATGCGTGTCACAAAGTCTTTGTTCTGCCTGCGTGTCACAAAGTCTTTGTTCAACCTGCGTGTCACAAAGTCTTTGTTCTGCCTGCTGGAAACAAAGTCTTTTTCCCGCGCGCATGTCACAAAGTCTTTGTTCTGCCTGCGTGTCACAAAGTCTTTGTTCTGCATGCGTGTCACAAAGTCTTTGTTCTGCCTGCGTGTCACAAAGTCTTTGTTCTACCTGCGTGTCACAAAGTCTTTTTTCTGCCTGCTTGTAACAAAGTCTTTTTCCCGCGCGCATGTCACAAAGTCTTTGTTCTGCCTGCGTGTCACAAAGTCTTTGTTCTGCCTGCGTGTCACAAAGTCTTTGTTCTGCCTGCGTGTCACAAAGTCTTTTTCCTGCACGCGTGTCACAAAGTCTTTGTTCTGCCTAAGTGTCACAAAGTCTTTGTTCTGCCTGCGTGTCACAAAGTCTTTTTCCCGCGTGCTTGTCACACAGTCTTTGTTCTGCCTGCGTGTCCCAAACTCTTTTTCCAGCGTGCGTGTCACAAAGTCTTTGTTCTGCCTGCGTGTCACAAAGTCTTTTTACCGTGCTTGTCACAAAGTCTTTGATCTGCCTGCGTTTCACACAGTCTTTGTTCTGCCGGCGTGTCCCAAACTCTTTTTCCCGCGTGCGTGTCACAAAGTCTTTGTTCTACCTGCGTGTCACAAAGTCTTTGTTCTGCCTGCGTTTCACACAGTCTTTCTTCTGCCTGCGTGTCCCAAACTCTTTTTCCCGCGTGCGTGTCACAAAGTCTTTGTTCTACCTGCGTGTCACAAAGTCTTTGTTCTGCCTGCGTGTCACAAAGTCTTTTTCCCGCACGCATGTCACAAAGTCTTTGTTCTGCCTGCGTATCACAAAGACTTTGTTCTGCCTCCGTGTCCCAAACTCTTTTTCCCGCGTGCGTGTCACAAAGTCTTTGTTCTGCCTGCGTGTCACAAAGTCTTTGTTCTACCTGCGTGTCACAAAGTCTTTGTTCTGCCTGCTTGTAACAAAGTCTTTTTCCCGCGCGCATGTCACAAAGTCTTTGTTCTGCCTGCGTGTCACAAAGTCTTTTTCCCGCGTGCGTGTCACAAAGCTTTTGTTCTGCCTGCGTGTCACAAAGTCTTTTTCCCACGTGCGTGTCACAAAGTCTTTGTTCTGCCTGCGTGTCACAAAGTCTTTGTTCTGCCTGGTTGTCACAAAGTGCTTTTCCCGCGTGCGTGTCACACAGTCTTTGTTCTGCCTGCGTGTCCCAAACTCTTTTTCCCGCGTGCGTGTCACAAAGTCTTTGTTCTGCCTGCGTGTCACAAAGTCTTTTTACCGTGCGTGTCACAAACTCTTTGTTCTGCCTGCGTGTCACAAAGTCTTTGTTCTGCCTACGTGTCACAAAGTCTTTTTACCGTGCGTGTCACAAAGTCTTTTTCCCGCGCGCATGTCACAAAGTCTTTCTTCTGCCTGCGTGTCACAAAGTCTTTTTCCCGCGCGCGTGTCACAAAGTCTTTTTCCCGCACGCGTGTCACAAAGTCTTTGTTCTGCATGCGTGTCACAAAGTCTTTGTTCTGCCTGCGTGTCACAAAGTCTTTGTTCTACCTGCGTGTCACAAAGTCTTTTTTCTGCCTGCTTGTAACAAAGTCTTTTTCCCGCGCGCATGTCAAAAAGTCTTTGTTCTGCCTGCGTGTCACAAAGTCTTTGTTCTGCCTGCGTGTCACAAAGTCTTTGTTCTGCCTGCGTGTCACAAAGTCTTTTTCCTGCACGCGTGTCACAAATTTTTTTTTCTGCCTAAGTGTCACAAAGTCTTTGTTCTGCCTGCGTGTCACAAAGTCTTTTTCCCGCGTGCTTGTCACACAGTCTTTGTTCTGCCTGCGTGTCCCAAACTCTTTTTCCCGCGTGCGTGTCACAAAGTCTTTGTTCTGCCTGCGTGTCACAAAGTCTTTTTACCGTGCTTGTCACAAAGTCTTTGTTCTGCCTGCGTTTCACACAGTCTTTGTTCTGCCTGCGTGTCACAAACTCTTTTTCCCGCGTGCGTGTCACAAAGTCTTTGTTCTACCTGCGTGTCACAAAGTCTTTGTTCTGCCTGCTTGTAACAAAGTCTTTTTCCCGCGCGCATGTCACAAAGTCTTTGTTCTGCCTGCGTGTCACAAAGTCTTTTTCCCGCGTGCGTGTCACAAAGCTTTTGTTCTGCCTGCGTGTCACAAAGTCTTTTTCCCACGTGCGTGTCACAAAGTCTTTGTTCTGCCTGCGTGTCACAAAGTCTTTGTTCTGCCTGGTTGTCACAAAGTGCTTTTCCCGCGTGCGTGTCACACAGTCTTTGTTCTGCCTGCGTGTCCCAAACTCTTTTTCCCGCGTGCGTGTCACAAAGTCTTTGTTCTGCCTGCGTGTCACAAAGTCTTTTTACCGTGCGTGTCACAAACTCTTTGTTCTGCCTGCGTTTCACAAAGTCTTTGTTCTGCCTAGTTGTAACAAAGTCTTTTTCCCGCGCGCATGTCACAAAGTCTTGTTCTGCCTGCGTGTCACAAAGTCTTTGTTCTGCCTGCGTTTCCCAAACTCTTTTTCCTGCGTGCGTGTCATAGTCTTTGTTCTGCCTGCGTGTCACAAAGTCTTTGTTCTGCCTGCGTGTCACAAAGTCTTTTTCCGCACGGGTGTCACAAAGTCTTTGTTCAGCCTGCGTGTCACAAAGTCTTTGTTCTACCTGCGTGTCACAAAGTCTTTTTCCCGCGCGCATGTCACAAAGTCTTTGTTCTGCCTGCGTGTCACAATTTCTTTGTTCTGCCTACGTGTCACAAAGTCTTTTTTACCGTGCGTGTCACAAAGTCTTTTTCCCGCGCGCATGTCACAAAGTCTTTGTTCTGCCTGCGTGTCACAAAGTCTTTTTCCCGCGCGCGTGTCACAAAGTCTTTTTCCCGCGCGCGTGTCACAAAGTCTTTGTTCTGCCTGCGTGTCACAAAGTCTTTGTTCAACCTGCGTGTCACAAAGTCTTTGTTCTGCCTGCTTGAAACAAAGTCTTTTTCCCGCGCGCATGTCACAAAGTCTTTGTTCTGCCTGCGTGTCACAAAGTCTTTGTTCTGCCTGCGTGTCACAAAGTCTTTGTTCTGCCTGCGTGTCACAAAGTCTTTTTCCCGCGTGCTTGTCACACAGTCTTTGTTCTGCCTGCGTGTCCCAAACTCTTTTTCCCGCGTGCGTGTCACAAAGTCTTTGTTCTGCCTGCGTGTCACAAAGTCTTTGTTCTGCCTGCGTGTCACAAAGTCTTTTTACCGTGCGTGTCACAAAGTCTTTGTTCTGCCTGCGTTTCACACAGTCTTTGTTCTGCCTGCGTGTCCCAAACTCTTTTTCCCGCGTGCGTGTCACAAAGTCTTTGTTCTACCTGCGTGTCACAAAGTCTAGTTCTGCCTGCGTGTCACAAAGTCTTTGTTCTGCCTGCGTGTCACAAACTCTTTTTCCCGCGTGCGTGTCACAAAGTATTTGTTCTCCCTACGTGTCACAAAGTCTTTGTTCTGCCTGCTTGTAACAAAGTCTTTTTCCCGCGCGCGTGGCACAAAACCTTTTTCCCGCGCGCGTCTCACAAAGTCTTTGTTCTGCATGCGTGTCACAAAGTCTTTTTCCCGCGCGCATGTCACAAATTTTTTCTTCTGCCTGCGTGTCACAAAGTCTTTGTTCTGCCTGCGTGTCACAAAGTCTTTGTTCTGCCTGCGTGTCACAAAGTCTTTTTCCCGCGTGCGTGTCACACAGTCTTTGTTCTGCCTGCGTGTCCCAAACTCTTTTTCCCGCGTGCGTGTCACAAAGTCTTTGTTCTGCCTGCGTGTCACAAAGTCTTTGTTCTGCCTGCGTGTCACAAAGTCTTTTTACCGTGCGTGTCACAAACTCTTTGTTCTGCCTGCGTTTCACAAAGTCTTTGTTCTGCCTAGTTGTAACAAAGTCTTTTTCCCGCGCGCATGTCACAAAGTCTTGTTCTGCCTGCGTGTCACAAAGTCTTTGTTCTGCCTGCGTGTCCCAAACTCTTTTTCCTGCGTGCGTGTCACAGTCTTTGTTGTGCCTGCGTGTCACAAAGTCTTTGTTCTGCCTGCGTGTCACAAAGTCTTTTTCCGCACGCGTGTCACAAAGTCTTTGTTCAGCCTGCGTGTTACAAAGTCTTTGTTCTACCTGCGTGTCACAAAGTCTTTTTCCCGCGCGCATGTCACAAAGTCTTTGTTCCGCCTGCGTGTCACAAAGTCTTTGTTCTGCCTACGTGTCACAAAGTCTTTTTACCGTGCGTGTCACAAAGTCTTTTTCCCGCGCGCATGTCACAAAGTCTTTTTCCCGCGCGCGTGTCACAAAGTCTTTGTTCTGCCTGCGTGTCACAAAGTCTTTGTTCTGCCTGCGTGTCACAAAGTCTTTGTTCTACCTGCGTGTCACAAAGTCTTTTTTCTGCCTGCTTGTAACAAAGTCTTTTTCCCGCGCGCATGTCACAAAGTCTTTGTTCTGCCTGCGTGTCACAAAGTCTTTGTTCTGCCTGCGTGTCACAAAGTCTTTGTTCTGCCTGCGTGTCACAAAGTCTTTTTCCTGCACGCGTGTCACAAAGTCTTTGTTCTGCCTAAGTGTCACAAAGTCTTTGTTCTGCCTGCGTGTCACAAAGTCTTTTTCCCGCGTGCTTGTCACACAGTCTTTGTTCTGCCAGCGTGTCCCAAACTCTTTTTCCCGCGTGCGTGTCACAAAGTCTTTGTTCTGCCTGCGTGTCACAAAGTCTTTTTACCGTGCTTGTCACAAAGTCTTTGTTCTGCCTGCGTTTCACACAGTCTTTGTTCTGCCTGCGTGTCCCAAACTCTTTTTCCCGCGTGCGTGTCACAAAGTCTTTGTTCTACCTGCGTGTCACAAAGTCTTTGTTCTGCCTGCGTTTCACACAGTCTTTCTTCTGCCTGCGTGTCCCAAACTCTTTTTCCCGCGTGCGTGTCACAAAGTCTTTGTTCTACCTGCGTGTCACAAAGTCTTTGTTCTACCTGCGTGTCACAAAGTCTTTTTCCCGCACGCATGTCACAAAGTCTTTGTTCTGCCTGCGTGTCACAAAGTCTTTGTTCTGCCTCCGTGTCCCAAACTCTTTTTCCCGCGTGCGTGTCACAAAGTCTTTGTTCTGCCTGCGTGTCACAAAGTCTTTGTTCTGCCTGCTTGTAACAAAGTCTTTTTCCCGCGCTTATGTCACAAAGTCTTTGTTCTGCCTGCGTGTCACAAAGTCTTTTTCCCGCGTGCGTGTCACAAAGCTTTTGTTCTGCCTGCGTGTCACAAAGTCTTTTTCCCACGTGCGTGTCACAAAGTCTTTGTTCTGCCTGCGTGTCACAAAGTCTTTGTTCTGCCTGGTTGTCACAAAGTCTTTTTCCCGCGTGCGTGTCACACAGTCTTTGTTCTGCCTGCGTGTCACAAAGTCTTTTTCCCGCGCGCATGTCACAAAGTCTTTGTTCTGCCTGCGTGTCACAAAGTCTTTGTTCTGCCTACGTGTCACAAAGTCTTTTTACCGTGCGTGTCACAAAGTCTTTTTCCCGCGCGCATGTCACAAAGTCTTTCTTCTGCCTGCGTGTCACAAAGTCTTTTTCCCGCGCGCGTGTCACAAAGTCTTTTTCCCGCGCGCGTGTCACAAAGTCTTTGTTCTGCATGCGTGTCACAAAGTCTTTGTTCTGCCTGCGTGTCACAAAGTCTTTTTACCGTGCGTGTCACAAAGTCTTTGTTCTGCCTGCGTTTCACACAGTCTTTGTTCTGCCTGCGTGTCCCAAACTCTTTTTCCCGCGTGCGTGTCACAAAGTCTTTGTTCTACCTGCGTGTCACAAAGTCTAGTTCTGCCTGCGTGTCACAAAGTCTTTGTTCTGCCTGCGTGTCACAAACTCTTTTTCCCGCGTGCGTGTCACAAAGTATTTGTTCTCCCTACGTGTCACAAAGTCTTTGTTCTGCCTGCTTGTAACAAAGTCTTTTTCCCGCGCGCGTGGCACAAAACCTTTTTCCCGCGCGCGTCTCACAAAGTCTTTGTTCTGCATGCGTGTCACAAAGTCTTTTTCCCGCGCGCATGTCACAAATTTTTTCTTCTGCCTGCGTGTCACAAAGTCTTTGTTCTGCCTGCGTGTCACAAAGTCTTTGTTCTACCTAGGTGTCACAAAGTCTTTGTTCTGCCTGCTTGTAACAAAGTCTTTTTCCCGCGCGCATGTTACAAAGTCTTTGTTTTGCCTGCGTGTCACAAAGTCTTTTTCCCGCACGCGTGTCACAAAGTCTTTGTTCTGCCTGCGTGTCACAAAGTCTTTGTTCTGCCTCCGTGTCCCAAACTCTTTTTCCCGCATGCGTGTCACAAAGTCTTTGTTCTGCCTGCGTGTCACAAAGTCTTTTTCCCGCGTGCGTGTCACAAAGTCTTTGTTCTGCCTGCGTGTCACAAAGTCTTTGTTCTGCCTGGTTGTCACAAAGTCTTTTTCCCGCGTGCGTGTCACACAGTCTTTGTTCTGCCTGCGTGTCCCAAACTCTTTTTCCCGCGTGCGTGTCACAAAGTCTTTGTTCTGCCTGCGTGTCACAAAGTCTTTGTTCTGCCTGCGTGTCACAAAGTCTTTTTACCGTGCGTGTCACAAACTCTTTGTTCTGCCTGCGTTTCACAAAGTCTTTGTTCTGCCTAGTTGTAACAAAGTCTTTTTCCCGCGCGCATGTCACAAAGTCTTGTTCTGCCTGCGTGTCACAAAGTCTTTCTTCTGCCTGCGTGTCCCAAACTCTTTTTCCTGCGTGCGTGTCACAGTCTTTGTTGTGCCTGCGTGTCACAAAGTCTTTGTTCTGCCTGCGTGTCACAAAGTCTTTTTCCGCACGCGTGTCACAAAGTCTTTGTTCAGCCTGCGTGTTACAAAGTCTTTGTTCTACCTGCGTGTCACAAAGTCTTTTTCCCGCGCGCATGTCACAAAGTCTTTGTTCTGCCTGCGTGTCACAAAGTCTTTGTTCTGCCTACGTGTCACAAAGTCTTTTTACCGTGCGTGTCACAAAGTCTTTTTCCCGCGCGCATGTCACAAAGTCTTTCTTCTGCCTGCGTGTCACAAAGTCTTTTTCCCGCGCGCGTGTCACAAAGTCTTTTTCCCGCGCGCGTGTCACAAAGTCTTTGTTCTGCCTGCGTGTCACAAAGTCTTTGTTCTGCCTGCGTGTCACAAAGTCTTTGTTCTACCTGCGTGTCACAAAGTCTTTTTTCTGCCTGCTTGTAACAAAGTCTTTTTCCCGCGCGCATGTCACAAAGTCTTTGTTCTGCCTGCGTGTCACAAAGTCTTTGTTCTGCCTGCGTGTCACAAAGTCTTTGTTCTGCCTGCGTGTCACAAAGTCTTTTTCCTGCACGCGTGTCACAAAGTCTTTGTTCTGCCTAAGTGTCACAAAGTCTTTGTTCTGCCTGCGTGTCACAAAGTCTTTTTCCCGCGTGCTTGTCACACAGTCTTTGTTCTGCCTGCGTGTCCCAAACTCTTTTTCCCGCGTGCGTGTCACAAAGTCTTTGTTCTGCCTGCGTGTCACAAAGTCTTTTTACCGTGCTTGTCACAAAGTCTTTGTTCTGCCTGCGTTTCACACAGTCTTTGTTCTGCCTGCGTGTCCCAAACTCTTTTTCCCGCGTGCGTGTCACAAAGTCTTTGTTCTACCTGCGTGTCACAAAGTCTTTGTTCTGCCTGCGTTTCACACAGTCTTTCTTCTGCCTGCGTGTCCCAAACTCTTTTTCCCGCGTGCGTGTCACAAAGTCTTTGTTCTACCTGCGTGTCACAAAGTCTTTGTTCTACCTGCGTGTCACAAAGTCTTTTTCCCGCACGCATGTCACAAAGTCTTTGTTCTGCCTGCGTGTCACAAAGTCTTTGTTCTACCTGCGTGTCACAAAGTCTTTGTTCTACCTGCGTGTCACAAAGTCTTTTTCCCGCACGCATGTCACAAAGTCTTTGTTCTGCCTGCGTGTCACTAAGTCTTTCTTCTGCCTGCTTGTAACAAAGTCTTTTTCCCGCGCTTATGTCACAAAGTCTTTGTTCTGCCTGCGTGTCACAAAGTCTTTTTCCCGCGTGCGTGTCACAAAGCTTTTGTTCTGCCTGCGTGTCACAAAGTCTTTTTCCCACGTGCGTGTCACAAAGTCTTTGTTCTGCCTGCGTGTCACAAAGTCTTTGTTCTGCCTGGTTGTCACAAAGTCTTTTTCCCGCGTGCGTGTCACACAGTCTTTGTTCTGCCTGCGTGTCCCAAACTCTTTTTCCCGCGTGCGTGTCACAAAGTCTTTGTTCTGCCTGCGTGTCACAAAGTCTTTTTACCGTGCGTGTCACAAACTCTTTCTTCTGCCTGCGTTTCACAAAGTCTTTGTTCTGCCTAGTTGTAACAAAGTCTTTTTCCCGCGCGCATGTCACAAAGTCTTGTTCTGCTTGCGTGTCACAAAGTCTTTGTTCTGCCTGCGTGTCCCAAACTCTTTTTCCTGCGTGCGTGTCACAGTCTTTGTTCTGCCTGCGTGTCACAAAGTCTTTGTTCTGCCTGCGTGTCACAAAGTCTTTTTCCGCACGCGTGTCACAAAGTCTTTGTTCAGCCTGCGTGTCACAAAGTCTTTGTTCTACCTGCGTGTCACAAAGTCTTTTTCCCGCGCGCATGTCACAAAGTCTTTGTTCTGCCTGCGTGTCACAATTTCTTTGTTCTGCCTACGTGTCACAAAGTCTTTTTTACCGTGCGTGTCACAAAGTCTTTTTCCCGCGCGCATGTCACAAAGTCTTTCTTCTGCCTGCGTGTCACAAAGTCTTTTTCCCGCGCGCGTGTCACAAAGTCTTTTTCCCGCGCGCGTGTCACAAAGTCTTTTTCCCGCGCGCGTGTCACAAAGTCTTTGTTCTGCATGCGTGTCACAAAGTCTTTGTTCTGCCTGCGTGTCACAAAGTCTTTGTTCAACCTGCGTGTCACAAAGTCTTTGTTCTGCCTGCTTGAAACAAAGTCTTTTTCCCGCGCGCATGTCACAAAGTCTTTGTTCTGCCTGCGTGTCACAAAGTCTTTGTTCTGCCTGCGTGTCACAAAGTCTTTGTTCTGCCTGCGTGTCACAAAGTCTTTTTCCCGCGTGCTTGTCACACAGTCTTTGTTCTGCCTGCGTGTCCCAAACTCTTTTTCCCGCGTGCGTGTCACAAAGTCTTTGTTCTGCCTGCGTGTCACAAAGTCTTTGTTCTGCCTGCGTGTCACAAAGTCTTTTTACCGTGCGTGTCACAAAGTCTTTGTTCTGCCTGCGTTTCACACAGTCTTTGTTCTGCCTGCGTGTCCCAAACTCTTTTTCCCGCGTGCGTGTGACAAAGTCTTTGTTTTGCCTGCGTGTCACAAAGTCTTTGTTCTGCCTGCGTGTCACAAAGTCTTTTTCCCCGCGCGCGTTTCTCAAAGTCTTTGTTCTGCCTACGTGTCACAAAGTCTTTGTTCTACCTGCGTGTCACAAAGGCTTTGTTCTGCCTGCTTGTAACAAAGTCTTTTTCCTGCGCGCATGTCACAAAGTCTTTGTTCTGCCTGCGTGTCACAAAGTCTTTGTTCTGCCTACGTGTCACAAAGTCTTTTTACCGTGCGTGTCACAAAGTCTTTTTCCCGCGCGCATGTCACAAAGTCTTTCTTCTGCCTGCGTGTCACAAAGTCTTTGTTCTGCCTGCGTGTCACAAACTCTTTGTTCTGCCTGCGTTTCACAAAGTCTTTGTTCTGCCTAGTTGTAACAAAGTCTTTTTCCCGCGCGCATGTCACAAAGTCTTGTTCTGCCTGCGTGTCACAAAGGCTTTGTTCTGCCTGCGTGTCCCAAACTCTTTTTCCTGCGTGCGTGTCACAGTCTTTGTTGTGCCTGCGTGTCACAAAGTCTTTGTTCTGCCTGCGTGTCACAAAGTCTTTTTCCGCACGCGTGTCACAAAGTCTTTGTTCAGCCTGCGTGTTACAAAGTCTTTGTTCTACCTGCGTGTCACAAAGTCTTTTTCCCGCGCGCATGTCACAAAGTCTTTGTTCTGCCTGCGTGTCACAAAGTCTTTGTTCTGCCTACGTGTCACAAAGTCTTTTTACCGTGCGTGTCACAAAGTCTTTTTCCCGCGCGCATGTCACAAAGTCTTTCTTCTGCCTGCGTGTCACAAAGTCTTTTTCCCGCGCGCGTGTCACAAAGTCTTTTTCCCGCGCGCGTGTCACAAAGTCTTTGTTCTGCCTGCGTGTCACAAAGTCTTTTTCCCGCGTGCGTGTCACAAAGCTTTTGTTCTGCCTGCGTGTCACAAAGTCTTTTTCCCACGTGCGTGTCACAAAGTCTTTGTTCTGCCTGCGTGTCACAAAGTCTTTGTTCTGCCTGGTTGTCACAAAGTCTTTTTCCCGCGTGCGTGTCACACAGTCTTTGTTCTGCCTGCGTGTCCCAAACTCTTTTTCCCGCGTGCGTGTCACAAAGTCTTTGTTCTGCCTGCGTGTCACAAAGTCTTTTTACCGTGCGTGTCACAAACTCTTTGTTCTGCCTGCGTTTCACAAAGTCTTTGTTCTGCCTAGTTGTAACAAAGTCTTTTTCCCGCGCGCATGTCACAAAGTCTTGTTCTGCCTGCGTGTCACAAAGTCTTTGTTCTGCCTGCATGTCCCAAACTCTTTTTCCTGCGTGCGTGTCACAGTCTTTGTTCTGCCTGCGTGTCACAAAGTCTTTGTTCTGCCTGCGTGTCACAAAGTCTTTTTCCGCACGCGTGTCACAAAGTCTTTGTTCAGCCTGCGTGTCACAAAGTCTTTGTTCTACCTGCGTGTCACAAAGTCTTTTTCCCGCGCGCATGTCACAAAGTCTTTGTTCTGCCTGCGTGTCACAATTTCTTTGTTCTGCCTACGTGTCACAAAGTCTTTTTTACCGTGCGTGTCACAAAGTCTTTTTCCCGCGCGCATGTCATAAAGTCTTTCTTCTGCCTGCGTGTCACAAAGTCTTTTTCCCGCGCGCGTGTCACAAAGTCTTTTTCCCGCGCGCGTGTCACAAAGTCTTTTTCCCGCGCGCGTGTCACAAAGTCTTTGTTCTGCATGCGTGTCACAAAGTCTTTGTTCTGCCTGCGTGTCACAAAGTCTTTGTTCAACCTGCGTGTCACAAAGTCTTTGTTCTGCCTGCGTGTCACAAAGTCTTTTTCCCGCGTGCTTGTCACACAGTCTTTGTTCTGCCACGTGTCCCAAACTCTTTTTCCCGCGTGCGTGTCACAAAGTCTTTGTTCTGCCTGCGTGTCACAAAGTCTTTGTTCTGCCTGCGTGTCACAAAGTCTTTTTACCGTGCGTGTCACAAAGTCTTTGTTCTGCCTGCGTTTCAAAAAGTCTTTGTTCTGCCTGCGTGTCACAAAGTCTTTGTTCAACCTGCGTGTCACAAAGTCTTTGTTCTGCCTGCGTGTCACAAAGTCTTTTTCCCGCGTGCTTGTCACACAGTCTTTGTTCTGCCTGCGTGTCCCAAACTCTTTTTCCCGCGTGCGTGTGACAAAGTCTTTGATTTGCCTGCGTGTCACAAAGTCTTTGTTCTGCCTGCGTGTCACAAAGTCTTTTTCCCCGCGCGCGTTTCTCAAAGTCTTTGTTCTGCCTACGTGTCACAAAGTCTTTGTTCTACCTGCGTGTCACAAAGTCTTTGTTCTGCCTGCTTGTAACAAAGTCTTTTTCCTGCGCGCATGTCACAAAGTCTTTGTTCTGCCTGCGTGTCACAAAGTCTTTGTTCTACCTGCGTGTCACAAAGTCTTTGTTCTGCCTGCGTGTCACAAAGTCTTTGTTCTGCCTGCGTGTCACAAAGTCTTTTTCCCGCGTGCGTGTCACACAGTCTTTGTTCTGCCTGCGTGTCACAAAGTCTTTTTACCGTGCGTGTCACAAACTCTTTGTTCTGCCTGCGTTTCACAAAGTCTTTGTTCTGCCTGCGTGTCACAAAGTCTTTGTTCTGCCTGCGTGTCACAAAGTCTTTGTTCTGCCTAGTTGTAACAAAGTCTTTTTCCCGCGCGCATATCACAAAGTCTTATTCTGCCTGCGTGTCACAAAGTCTTTGTTCTGCCTGCGTGTCCCAAACTCTTTTTACTGCGTGCGTGTCACAAAGTCTTTGTTCTGCCTGCGTGTCACAAAGTCTTTGTTCTGCCTGCGTGTCACAAAGTCTGTTTCCCGCACGCGTGTCACAAAGTCTTTGTTCAGCCTGCTTGTCACAAAGTCTTTGTTGTGCCTACGTGTCACAAAGTCTTTGTTCTGCCTGCGTGTCACAAAGTCTTTGTTGTGCCTGCGTGTCACAAAGTCTTTGTTCTACCTGCGTGTCACAAAGTCTTTTTACCGTGCGTGTCACAAAGTCTTTGTTCTGCCTGCGTGTCACAAAGTCTTTGTTCTGCCTACGTGTCACAAAGTCTTTTTACCGTGCGTGTCACAAAGTCTTTTTCCCGCGCGCGTGTCACAAAGTCTTTTTCCCGCGCGCGTCACAAAGTCTTTGTTCTGCCTGCGTGTCACAAAGTCTTTGTTCTGCCTGCGTGTCACAAAGTCTTTGTTCTACCTGCGTGTCACAAAGTCTTTGTTCTGCCTGCTTTTAACAAAGTCTTTTTCCCGCACGCGTGTCACAAAGTCTTTGTTCTGCCAGCGTGTCACAAAGTCTTTGTTCTGCCTGCGTGTCACAAAGTCTTTTTCCCGCGTGCGTGTCACAAAGTCTTTGTTCTGCCTGCGTGTCACAACGTCTTTGTTCTGCCTGCGTGTCCCAAACTCTTTTTCCCGCGTGCGTGTCACAAAGTCTTTGTTCTGCCTGCGTGTCACAAAGTCTTTGTTCTGCCTGCGTGTCACAAAGTCTTTTTCCTGCGCGCATGTCACAAAGTCTTTGTTCTGCCTGCGTGTCACAAAGTCTTTGTTCTACCTGCGTGTCACAAAGTCTTTGTTCTGCCTGCTTGTAACAAAGTCTTTTTCCCGCGTGCATGTCACAAAGTCTTTGTTCTCCCTGCGTGTCACAAAGTCTTTGTTCTGCCTGCGTGTCACAAAGTCTTTTTCCCGCGTGCGTGTCACACAGTCTTTGTTCTGCCTGCGTGTCACAAAGTCTTTTTACCGTGCGTGTCACAAACTCTTTGTTCTGCCTGCGTTTCACAAAGTCTTTGTTCTGCCTGCGTGTCACAAAGTCTTTGTTCTGCCTAGTTGTAACAAAGTCTTTTTCCCGCGCGCATATCACAAAGTCTTATTCTGCCTGCGTGTCACAAAGTCTTTGTTCTGCCTGCGTGTCCCAAACTCTTTTTACTGCGTGCGTGTCACAAAGTCTTTGTTCTGCCTGCGTGTCACAAAGTCTTTGTTCTGCCTGCGTGTCACAAAGTCTTTTTCCCGCACGCGTGTCACAAAGTCTTTGTTCAGCCTGCGTGTCACAAAGTCTTTGTTGTGCCTACGTGTCACAAAGTCTTTGTTCTGCCTGCGTGTCACAAAGTCTTTGTTGTGCCTGCGTGTCACAAAGTCTTTGTTCTACCTGCGTGTCACAAAGTCTTTTTACCGTGCGTGTCACAAAGTCTTTGTTCTGCCTGCGTGTCACAAAGTCTTTGTTCTGCCTACGTGTCACAAAGTCTTTTTACCGTGCGTGTCACAGTCTTTTACCCGCGCGCGTGTCACAAAGTCTTTGTTCTGCATGCGTGTCACAAAGTCTTTTTCCCGCACGCGTGTCACAAAGTCTTTGTTCTGCCTGCGTGTCACAAAGTCTTTGTTCTGCCTGCGTGTCACAAAGTCTTTGTTCTGCCTGCGTGCGTGTCACAAAGTCTTTGTTCTGCCTGCGTGTCACAACGTCTTTGTTCTGCCTGCGTGTCCCAAACTCTTTTTCCCGCGTGCGTGTCACATAGTCTTTGTTCTGCCTGCGTGTCACAAAGTCTTTGTTCTGCCTGCGTGTCACAAAGTCTTTTTACCGTGCGTGTCTCAAAGTCTTTGTTCTGCCTGCGTTTCACACAGTCTTTGTTCTGCCTGCGTGTCCCAAACTCTTTTTCCCGCGTGCGTGTCACAAAGTCTTTGTTCTGCCTGCGTGTCACAAAGTCTTTGTTCTGCCTGCGTGTCACAAAGTCTTTTTCCCGCGCGCATGTCACAAAGTCTTTGTTCTGCCTGCGTGTCACAAAGTCTTTGTTCTGCCTACGTGTCACAAAGTCTTTTTACCGTGCGTGTCACAGTCTTTTACCCGCGCGCGTGTCACAAAGTCTTTGTTCTGCATGCGTGTCACAAAGTCTTTTTCCCGCACGCGTGTCACAAAGTCTTTGTTCTGCCTGCGTGTCACAAAGTCTTTGTTCTGCCTGCGTGTCACAAAGTCTTTGTTCTGCCTGCGTGCGTGTCACAAAGTCTTTGTTCTGCCTGCGTGTCACAACGTCTTTGTTCTGCCTGCGTGTCCCAAACTCTTTTTCCCGCGTGCGTGTCACATAGTCTTTGTTCTGCCTGCGTGTCACAAAGTCTTTGTTCTGCCTGCGTGTCACAAAGTCTTTTTACCGTGCGTGTCTCAAAGTCTTTGTTCTGCCTGCGTTTCACACAGTCTTTGTTCTGCCTGCGTGTCCCAAACTCTTTTTCCCGCGTGCGTGTCACAAAGTCTTTGTTCTGCCTGCGTGTCACAAAGTCTTTGTTCTGCCTGCGTGTCACAAAGTCTTTTTCCCGCGCGCATGTCACAAAGTCTTTGTTCTGCCTGCGTGTCACAAAGTCTTTGTTCTGCCTACGTGTCACAAAGTCTTTTTACCGTGCGTGTCACAAAGTCTTTTTCCCGCGCGCATGTCACAAAGTCTTTCTTCTGCCTGCGTGTCACAAAGTCTTTTTCCCGCGCGCGTGTCACAAAGTCTTTTTCCCGCGCGCGTGTCACAAAGTCTTTGTTCTGATTGCGTATCACAAAGTCTTTGTTCTGCGTGCGTGTCACAAAGTCTTTGTTCTGCCTGCGTGTCACAAAGTCTTTGTTCTGCCTGCGTGTCACAAAGTCTTTTTCCCGCGTGATTGTCACACAGTCTTTGTTCAGCCTGCGTGTCCCAAACTCTTTTTCCCGCGTGCGTGTCACAAAGTCTTTGTTCTGCCTGCGTGTCACAAAGTCTTTTTACCGTGCTTGTCACAAAGTCTTTGTTCTGCCTGCGTTTCACACAGTCTTTGTTCTGCCTGCGTGTCCCAAACTCTTTTTCCCGCGTGCGTGTCACAAAGTCTTTGTTCTGCCTGCGTGTCACAAAGTCTTTTTCCCGCGTGCGTGTCACAAAGTCTTTGTTCTGCCTGCGTGTCACAACGTCTTTGTTCTGCCTGCGTGTCCCAAACTCTTTTTCCCGCGTGCGTGTCACAAAGTCTTTGTTCTGCCTGCGTGTCACAAAGTCTTTGTTCTGCCTGCGTGTCACAAAGTCTTTTTCCTGCGCGCATGTCACAAAGTCTTTGTTCTGCCTGCGTGTCACAAAGTCTTTGTTCTACCTGCGTGTCACAAAGTCTTTGTTCTGCCTGCTTGTAACAAAGTCTTTTTCCCGCGTGCATGTCACAAAGTCTTTGTTCTCCCTGCGTGTCACAAAGTCTTTGTTCTGCCTGCGTGTCACAAAGTCTTTTTCCCGCGTGCGTGTCACACAGTCTTTGTTCTGCCTGCGTGTCACAAAGTCTTTTTACCGTGCGTGTCACAAACTCTTTGTTCTGCCTGCGTTTCACAAAGTCTTTGTTCTGCCTGCGTGTCACAAAGTCTTTGTTCTGCCTAGTTGTAACAAAGTCTTTTTCCCGCGCGCATATCACAAAGTCTTATTCTGCCTGCGTGTCACAAAGTCTTTGTTCTGCCTGCGTGTCCCAAACTCTTTTTACTGCGTGCGTGTCACAAAGTCTTTGTTCTGCCTGCGTGTCACAAAGTCTTTGTTCTGCCTGCGTGTCACAAAGTCTTTTTCCCGCACGCGTGTCACAAAGTCTTTGTTCAGCCTGCGTGTCACAAAGTCTTTGTTGTGCCTACGTGTCACAAAGTCTTTGTTCTGCCTGCGTGTCACAAAGTCTTTGTTGTGCCTGCGTGTCACAAAGTCTTTGTTCTACCTGCGTGTCACAAAGTCTTTTTACCGTGCGTGTCACAAAGTCTTTGTTCTGCCTGCGTGTCACAAAGTCTTTGTTCTGCCTACGTGTCACAAAGTCTTTTTACCGTGCGTGTCACAGTCTTTTACCCGCGCGCGTGTCACAAAGTCTTTGTTCTGCATGCGTGTCACAAAGTCTTTTTCCCGCACGCGTGTCACAAAGTCTTTGTTCTGCCTGCGTGTCACAAAGTCTTTGTTCTGCCTGCGTGTCACAAAGTCTTTGTTCTGCCTGCGTGCGTGTCACAAAGTCTTTGTTCTGCCTGCGTGTCACAACGTCTTTGTTCTGCCTGCGTGTCCCAAACTCTTTTTCCCGCGTGCGTGTCACATAGTCTTTGTTCTGCCTGCGTGTCACAAAGTCTTTGTTCTGCCTGCGTGTCACAAAGTCTTTTTACCGTGCGTGTCTCAAAGTCTTTGTTCTGCCTGCGTTTCACACAGTCTTTGTTCTGCCTGCGTGTCCCAAACTCTTTTTCCCGCGTGCGTGTCACAAAGTCTTTGTTCTGCCTGCGTGTCACAAAGTCTTTGTTCTGCCTGCGTGTCACAAAGTCTTTTTCCCGCGCGCATGTCACAAAGTCTTTGTTCTGCCTGCGTGTCACAAAGTCTTTGTTCTGCCTACGTGTCACAAAGTCTTTTTACCGTGCGTGTCACAGTCTTTTACCCGCGCGCGTGTCACAAAGTCTTTGTTCTGCATGCGTGTCACAAAGTCTTTTTCCCGCACGCGTGTCACAAAGTCTTTGTTCTGCCTGCGTGTCACAAAGTCTTTGTTCTGCCTGCGTGTCACAAAGTCTTTGTTCTGCCTGCGTGCGTGTCACAAAGTCTTTGTTCTGCCTGCGTGTCACAACGTCTTTGTTCTGCCTGCGTGTCCCAAACTCTTTTTCCCGCGTGCGTGTCACATAGTCTTTGTTCTGCCTGCGTGTCACAAAGTCTTTGTTCTGCCTGCGTGTCACAAAGTCTTTTTACCGTGCGTGTCTCAAAGTCTTTGTTCTGCCTGCGTTTCACACAGTCTTTGTTCTGCCTGCGTGTCCCAAACTCTTTTTCCCGCGTGCGTGTCACAAAGTCTTTGTTCTGCCTGCGTGTCACAAAGTCTTTGTTCTGCCTGCGTGTCACAAAGTCTTTTTCCCGCGCGCATGTCACAAAGTCTTTGTTCTGCCTGCGTGTCACAAAGTCTTTGTTCTGCCTACGTGTCACAAAGTCTTTTTACCGTGCGTGTCACAAAGTCTTTTTCCCGCGCGCATGTCACAAAGTCTTTCTTCTGCCTGCGTGTCACAAAGTCTTTTTCCCGCGCGCGTGTCACAAAGTCTTTTTCCCGCGCGCGTGTCACAAAGTCTTTGTTCTGATTGCGTATCACAAAGTCTTTGTTCTGCGTGCGTGTCACAAAGTCTTTGTTCTGCCTGCGTGTCACAAAGTCTTTGTTCTGCCTGCGTGTCACAAAGTCTTTTTCCCGCGTGATTGTCACACAGTCTTTGTTCAGCCTGCGTGTCCCAAACTCTTTTTCCCGCGTGCGTGTCACAAAGTCTTTGTTCTGCCTGCGTGTCACAAAGTCTTTTTACCGTGCTTGTCACAAAGTCTTTGTTCTGCCTGCGTTTCACACAGTCTTTGTTCTGCCTGCGTGTCCCAAACTCTTTTTCCCGCGTGCGTGTCACAAAGTCTTTGTTCTACCTGCGTGTCACAAAGTCTTTGTTCTGCCTGCGTTTCACACAGTCTTTGTTCTGCCTGCCTGTCCCAAACTCTTTTTCCCGCGTGCGTGTCACAAAGTCTTTGTTCTACCTGCGTGTCACAAAGTCTTTGTTCTGCCTGCGTGTCACAAAGTCTTTTTCCCGCACGCGTGTCACAAAGTCTTTGTTCTGCCTCCGTGTCACAAAGTCTTTGTTCTGCCTCCGTGTCCCAAACTCTTTTTCCCGCGTGCGTGTCACAAAGTCTTTGTTCTGCCTGCGTGTCACAAAGTCTTTGTTCTACCTGCGTGTCACAAAGTCTTTGTTCTGCCTGCTTGTAACAAAGTCTTTTTCCCGCGCGCATGTCACAAAGTCTTTGTTCTGCCTGCGTGTCACAAACTCTTTTTCCCGCACGCGTGTCACAAAGTCTTTGTTCTGCCTGCGTGTCACAAAGTCTTTGTTCTGCCTGCGTGTCACAAAGTCTTTGTTCTGCCTGCGTGTCACAAAGTCTTTTTCCCGCGTGCGTGTCACAAAGTCTTTGTTCTGCCTGCGTGTCACAAACTCTTTTTCCCACGTGCGTGTCACAAAGTCTTTGTTCTGCCTGCGTGTCACAAAGTCTTTGTTCTGCCTGGTTGTCACAAAGTCTTTTTCCCGCGTGCGTGTCACACAGTCTTTGTTCTGCCTGCGTGTCCCAAACTCTTTTTCCCGCGTGCGTGTCACAAAGTCTTTGTTCTGCCTGCGTGTCACAAAGTCTTTTTACCGTGCGTGTCACAAACTCTTTGTTCTGCCTGCGTTTCACAAAGTCTTTGTTCTGCCTAGTTGTAACAAAGTCTTTTTCCCGCGCGCATGTCACAAAGTCTTGTTCTGCCTGCGTTTCACAAAGTCTTTGTTCTGCCTGCGTGTCCCAAACTCTTTTTCCTGCGTGCGTGTCACAGTCTTTGTTCTGCCTGCGTGTCACAAACTCTTTGTTCTGCCTGCGTTTCACAAAGTCTTTGTTCTGCCTAGTTGTAACAAAGTCTTTTTCCCGCGCGCATGTCACAAAGTCTTGTTCTGCCTGCGTGTCACAAAGTCTTTGTTCTGCCTGCGTGTCCCAAACTCTTTTTCCTGCGTGCGTGTCACAGTCTTTGTTCTGCCTGCGTGTCACAAAGTCTTTGTTCTGCCTGCGTGTCACAAAGTCTTTTTCCGCACGCGTGTCACAAAGTCTTTGTTCAGCCTGCGTGTCACAAAGTCTTTGTTCTACCTGCGTGTCACAAAGTCTTTTTCCCGCGCACATGTCACAAAGTCTTTGTTCTGCCTGCGTGTCACAAAGTCTTTGTTCTGCCTACGTGTCACAAAGTCTTTTTTACCGTGCGTGTCACAAAGTCTTTTTACCGCGCGCATGTCACAAAGTCTTTCTTCTGCCTGCGTGTCACAAAGTCTTTTTCCCGCGCGCGTGTCACAAAGTCTTTTTCCCGCGCGCGTGTCACAAAATCTTTGTTCTGCCTGCGTGTCACAAAGCCTTTGTTCTTCCTAGTTGTAAAAAAAGTCTTTTTCCCGCGCGCGTCACAGTCTTATTCTGCCTGCGTGTCACAAAGTCTTGTTCTGCCTGCGTATCACAAACTCTTTTTACTGCGTGCGTGTCACAAAGTCTTTGTTCTGCCTGCGTGTCACAAAGTCTTTGTTCTGCCTGCGTGTCACAAAGTCTTTTTCCCACACGCGTGTCACAAAGTCTTTGTTCAGCCTGCGTGTCACAAAGTCTTTGTTGTGCCTGCGTGTCACAAAGTCTTTGTTGTGCCTGCGTGTCACAAAGTCTTTGTTCTACCTGCGTGTCACAAAGTCTTTTTACCGTGCGTGTCACAAAGTCTTTGTTCTGCCTGCGTGTCACAAAGTCTTTGTTCTGCCTACCTGTCACAAAGTCTTTTTACCGTGCGTGTCACAAAGTCTTTTTCCCGCGCGCGTGTCACAAAGTCTTTGTTCTGCATGCGTGTCACAAAGTCTTTTTCCCGCGCGCGTCACAAAGTCTTTGTTCTGCCTGCGTGTCACAAAGTCTTTGTTCTGCCTGCGTGTCACAAAGTCTTTGTTCTACCTGCGTGTCACAAAGTCTTTTTCCCGCACGCGTGTCACAAAGTCTTTGTTCTGCCTGCGTGTCACAAAGTCTTTGTTCTGCCTGCGTGTCACAAAGTCTTTTTCCCGCGTGCGTGTCACAAAGTCTTTGTTCTGCCTGCGTGTCACAACGTCTTTGTTCTGCCTGCGTGTCCCAAACTCTTTTTCCCGCGTGCGTGTCACAAAGTCTTTGTTCTGCCTGCGTGTCACAAAGTCTTTGTTCTGCCTACGTGTCACAAAGTCTTTTTACCGTGCGTGTCACAAAGTCTTTTTCCCGCACGCATGTCACAAAGTCTTTCTTCTGCCTGCGTGTCACAAAGTCTTTTTCCCGCGCGTGTCACAAAGTCTTTTTCCCGCGCGCGTGTCACAAAGTCTTTGTTCTGCATGCGTGTCACAAAGTCTTTGTTCTGCCTGCGTGTCACAAAGTCTTTGTTCTACCTGCGTGTCACAAAGTCTTTTTTCTGCCTGCTTGTAACAAAGTCTTTTTCCCGCGCGCATGTCACAAAGTCTTTGTTCTGCCTCCGTGTCACAAAGTCTTTGTTCTGCCTGCGTGTCACAAAGTCTTTGTTCTGCCTGCGTGTCACAAAGTCTTTTTCCTGCACGCGTGTCACAAAGTCTTTGTTCTGCCTGCGTGTCACAAAGTCTTTGTTCTGCCTGCGTGTCACAAAGTCTTTGTTCTGCCTGCGTGTCACAAAGTCTTTTTCCCGCGTGCTTGTCACACAGTCTTTGTTCTGCCTGCGTGTCCCAAACTCTTTTTCCCGCGTGCGTGTCACAAAGTCTTTGTTCTGCCTGCGTGTCACAAAGTCTTTTTACCGTGCTTGTCACAAAGTCTTTGTTCTGCCTGCGTTTCACACAGTCTTTGTTCTGCCTGCGTGTCCCAAACTCTTTTTCCCGCGTGCGTGTCACAAAGTCTTTGTTCTACCTGCGCGTCACAAAGTCTTTGTTCTGCCTGCGTTTCACACAGTCTTTGTTCTGCCTGCCTGTCCCAAACTCTTTTTCCCGCGTGCGTGTCACAAAGTCTTTGTTCTACCTCCGTGTCACAAAGTCTTTGTTCTGCCTGCGTGTCACAAAGTCTTTTTCCCGCACGCGTGTCACAAAGTCTTTGTTCTGCCTGCGTGTCACAAAGTCTTTGTTCTGCCTCCGTGTCCCAAACTCTTTTTCCCGCGTGCGTGTCACAAAGTCTTTGTTCTGCCTGCGTGTCACAAAGTCTTTGTTCTGCCTGCTTGTAACAAAGTCTTTTTCCCGCGCGCATGTCACAAAGTCTTTGTTCTGCCTGCGTGTCACAAAGTCTTTTTCCCGCACGCGTGTCACAAAGTCTTTTTCCCGCGCGCGTGTCACAAAGTCTTTGTTCTGCCTGCGTGTCACAAAGTCTTTGTTCTTCCTAGTTGTAACAAAGTCTTTTTCCCGCGCGCGTCACAGTCTTATTCTGCCTGCGTGTCACAAAGTCTTGTTCTGCCTGCGTGTCACAAACTCTTTTTACTGCGTGCGTGTCACAAAGTCTTTGTTCTGCCTGCGTGTCACAAAGTCTTTGTTCTGCCTGCGTGTCACAAAGTCTTTTTCCCACACGCGTGTCACAAAGTCTTTGTTCAGCCTGCGTGTCACAAAGTCTTTGTTGTGCCTGCGTGTCAAAAAGTCTTTGTTCTACCTGCTTGTCACAAAGTCTTTTTACCGTGCGTGTCACAAAGTCTTTGTTCTGCCTGCGTGTCACAAAGTCTTTGTTCTGCCTACGTGTCAGAAAGTCTTTTTACCGTGCGTGTCACAAAGTCTTTTTCCCGCGCGCGTGTCACAAAGTCTTTGTTCTGCATGCGTGTCACAAAGTCTTTTTCCCGCGCGCGTCACAAAGTCTTTGTTCTGCCTGCGTGTCACAAAGTCTTTGTTCTGCCTGCGTGTCACAAAGTCTTTGTTCTACCTGCGTGTCACAAAGTCTTTTTCCCGCACGCGTGTCACAAAGTCTTTGTTCTGCCTGCGTGTCACAAAGTCTTTGTTCTGCCTGCGTGTCACAAAGTCTTTTTCCCGCGTGCGTGTCACAAAGTCTTTGTTCTGCCTGCGTGTCACAACGTCTTTGTTCTGCCTGCGTGTCCCAAACTCTTTTTCCCGCGTGCGTGTCACAAAGTCTTTTTCCGCACGCGTGTCACAAAGTCTTTGTTCAGCCTGCGTGTCACAAAGTCTTTGTTCTACCTGCGTGTCACAAAGTCTTTTTTCCCGCGCGCATGTCACAAAGTCTTTGTTCTGCCTGCGTGTCACAAAATCTTTGTTCTGCCTACGTGTCACAAAGTCTTTTTTACCGTGCGTGTCACAAAGTCTTTTTCCCGCGCGCATGTCACAAAGTCTTTCTTCTGCCTGCGTGTCACAAAGTCTTTTTCCCGCGCGCGTGTCACATAGTCTTTTTCCCGCGCGCGTGTCACAAAGTCTTTGTTCTGCATGCGTGTCACAAAGTCTTTGTTCTGCCTGCGTGTTACAAAGTCTTTGTTCAACCTGCGTGTCACAAAGTCTTTGTTCTGCCTGCTTGTAACAAAGTCTTTTTCCCGCGCGCATGTCACAAAGTCTTTGTTCTGCCTGCGTGTCACAAAGTCTTTGTTCTGCCTACGTGTCACAAAGTCTTTTTTACCGTGCGTGTCACAAAGACTTTTTCCCGCGCGCATGTCACAAAGTCTTTCTTCTGCCTGCGTGTCACAAAGTATTTTTCCCGCGCGCGTCACAAAGTCTTTTTCCCGCGCGCATATCACAAAGTCTTATTCTGTCTGCGTGTCACAAAGTCTTGTTCTGCCTGCGTGTCACAAACTCTTTTTACTGCGTGCGTGTCACAAAGTCTTTGTTCTGCCTGCGTGTCACAAAGTCTTTGTTCTGCCTGCGTGTCACAAAGTCTTTTTCCCACACGCGTGTCACACAGTCTTTGTTCAGCCTGCGTGTCACAAAGTCTTTGTTGTGCCTGCGTGTCACAAAGTCTTTGTTGTGCCTGCGTGTCACAAAGTCTTTGTTCTACCTGCGTGTCACAAAGTCTTTTTACCGTGCGTGTCACAAAGTCTTTGTTCTACCTGCGTGTCACAAAGTCTTTGTTCTGCCTACGTGTCACAAAGTCTTTTTACCGTGCGTGTCACAAAGTCTTTTTCCCGCGCGCGTGTCACAAAGTCTTTGTTCTGCGTGCGTGTCACAAAGTCTTTTTCCCGCGCGCGTCACAAAGTCTTTGTTCTGCCTGCGTGTCACAAAGTCTTTGTTCTGCCTGCGTGTCACAAAGTCTTTGTTCTGCCTGCGTGTCACAAAGTCTTTGTTCTACCTGCGTGTCACAAAGTCTTTTTCCCGCACGCGTGTCACAAACTCTTTTTCCTAACTGCGTGTCACAAAGTCTTTGTTCTGCCTGCGTGTCACAAAGTCTTTTTCCCGCGTGCGTGTCACAAAGTCTTTGTTCTGCCTGCGTGTCACAACGTCTTTGTTCTGCCTGCGTGTCCCAAACTCTTTTTCCCGCGTGCGTGTCACAAAGTCTTTGTTCTGCCTGCGTGTCACAAAGTTTTTGTTCTGCCTGCGTGTCACAAAGTCTTTTTACCGTGCGTTTCACAAAGTCTTTGTTCTGCCTGCGTGTCACAAAGTCTTTGTTCTGCCTGCGTGTCCCAAACTCTTTTTCCGGCGCGCATGTCACAAAGTCTTTGTTCTGCCTGCGTGTCACAAAGTCTTTTTCCCGCGTGCGTGTCACAAAGTCTTTTTCCCGCGCGCGTGTCACAAAGTCTTTGTTCTGCCTGCGTGTCACAAAGTCTTTTTCCCGCGCGCGTCACAAAGTCTTTATTCTGCCTGCGTGTCACAAAGTCTTTGTTCTGCCTGCGTGTCACAAAGTCTTTGTTCTACCTGCGTGTCACAAAGTCTTTTTCCCGCACGCGTGTCACAAAGTCTTTGTTCTGCCTGCGTGTCACAAAGTCTTTGTTCTGCCTGCGTGTCACAAAGTCTTTTTCCCGCGTGCGTGTCACAAAGTCTTTCTTCTGCCTGCGTGTCACAACGTCTTTGTTCTGCCTGCGTGTCCCAAACTCTTTTACCCGCGTGCGTGTCACAAAGTCTTTGTTCTGCCTGCGTGTCACAAAGTCTTTGTTCTGCCTGCGTGTCACAAAGTCTTTTTACCGTGCGTGTCACAAAGTCTTTGTTCTGCCTGTGTTTCACACAGTCTTTGTTCTGCCTGCATGTCCCAAACTCTTTTTCCCGCGTGCGTGTCACAAAGTCTTTGTTCTGCCTGCGTGTCACAAAGTCTTTGTTCTGCCTGCGTGTCACAAAGTCTTTTTGCCGCGCGCATTTCACAAAGTCTTTGTTCTGCCTGCGTGTCACAAAGTCTTTGTTCTGCCTACGTGTCACAAAGTCTTTTTACCGTGCGTGTCACAAAGTCTTTTTCCCGCGCGCAAGTCACAAAGTCTTTCTTCTGCCTGCGTGTCACAAAGTCTTTTTCCCGCGCGCGTGTCACAAAGTCTTTTTCCCGCGCGCGTGTCACAAAGTCTTTGTTCTGCATGCGTGTCACAAAGTCTTTGTTCTGCCTGCGTGTCAGAAAGTCTTTGTTCTACCTGCGTGTCACAAAGTCTTTTTTCTGCCTGCTTGTAACAAAGTCTTTTTCCCGCGCGCATGTCACAAAGTCTTTGTTCTGCCTGCGTGTCACAAAGTCTTTGTTCTGCCTGCGTGTCACAAAGTCTTTGTTCTGCCTGCGTGTCACAAAGTCTTTTTCCTGCACGCGTGTCACAAAGTCTTTGTTCTGCCTGCGTGTCACAAAGTCTTTGTTCTGCCTGCGTGTCACAAAGTCTTTTTCCCGCGTGCTTGTTACACAGTCTTTGTTCTGCCTGCGTGTCACAAAGTCTTTTTACCGTGCTTGTCACAAAGTCTTTGTTCTGCCTGCGTTTCACACAGTCTTTGTTCTGCCTGCCTGTCCCAAACTCTTTTTCCCGCGTGCGTGTCACAAAGTCTTTGTTCTACCTGCGTGTCACAAAGTCTTTGTTCTGCCTGCGTTTCACACAGTCTTTGTTCTGCCTGCCTGTCCCAAACTCTTTTTCCCGCGTGCGTGTCACAAAGTCTTTGTTCTACCTGCGTGTCACAAAGTCTTTGTTCTGCCTGCGTGTCACAAAGTCTTTTTCCCGCGTGCGTGTCACAAAGTCTTTGTTCTGCCTGCGTGTCACAAAGTCTTTGTTCTGCCTCCGTGTCCCAAACTCTTTTTCCCGCGTGCGTGTCACAAAGTCTTTGTTCTGCCTGCGTGTCACAAAGTCTTTGTTCTACCTGCTTGTCACAAAGTCTTTGTTCTGCCTGCTTGTAACAAAGTCTTTTTCCCGCGCGCATGTCACAAAGTCTTTGTTCTGCCTGCGTGTCACAAAGTCTTTTTCCCGCACGCGTGTCACAAAGTCTTTGTTCTGCCTGCGTGTCACAAAGTCTTTGTTCTGCCTGCGTGTCACAAAGTCTTTTTCCCGCGTGCGTGTCACAAAGTCTTTGTTCTACCTGCGTGTCACAAACTCTTTTTCCCACGTGCGTGTCACAAAGTCTTTGTTCTGCCTGCGTGTCACAAAGTCTTTGTTCTGCCTGGTTGTCACAAAGTCTTTTTCCCGCGTGCGTGTCACACAGTCTTTGTTCTACCTGCGTGTCACAAAGTCTTTTTCCCGCGCGCATGTCACAAAGTCTTTGTTCTGCCTGCGTGTCACAAAGTCTTTGTTCTGCCTACGTGTCACAAAGTCTTTTTTACCGTGCGTGTCACAAAGTCTTTTTCCCGCGCGCATGTCACAAAGTCTTTCTTCTGCCTGCGTGTCACAAAGTCTTTTTCCCGCGCGCGTGTCACATAGTCTTTTTCCCGCGCGCGTGTCACAAAGTCTTTGTTCTGCATGCGTGTCACAAAGTCTTTGTTCTGCCTGCGTGTTACAAAGTCTTTGTTCAACCTGCGTGTCACAAAGTCTTTGTTCTGCCTGCTTGTAACAAAGTCTTTTTCCCGCGCGCATGTCACAAAGTCTTTGTTCTGCCTGCGTGTCACAAAGTCTTTGTTCTGCCTACGTGTCACAAAGTCTTTTTTACCGTGCGTGTCACAAAGTCTTTTTCCCGCGCGCATGTCACAAAGTCTTTCTTCTGCCTGCGTGTCACAAAGTCTTTTTCCCGCGCGCGTGTCACAAAGTCTTTTTCCCGCGCGCATATCACAAAGTCTTATTCTGTCTGCGTGTCACAAAGTCTTGTTCTGCCTGCGTGTCACAAACTCTTTTTACTGCGTGCGTGTCACAAAGTCTTTGTTCTGCCTGCGTGTCACAAAGTCTTTGTTCTGCCTGCGTGTCACAAAGTCTTTTTCCCACACGCGTGTCACAAAGTCTTTGTTCAGCCTGCGTGTCACAAAGTCTTTGTTGTGCCTGCATGTCACAAAGTCTTTGTTGTGCCTGCGTGTCACAAAGTCTTTGTTCTACCTGCGTGTCACAAAGTCTTTTTCCGCACGCGTGTCACAAAGTCTTTGTTGTGCCTGCGTGTCACAAAGTCTTTGTTCTACCTGCGTGTCACAAAGTCTTTTTCCCGCGCGCATGTCACAAAGTCTTTGTTCTGCCTGCGTGTCACAAAGTCTTTGTTCTGCCTACGTGTCACAAAGTCTTTTTTACCGTGCGTGTCACAAAGTCTTTTTCCCGCGCGCATGTCACAAAGTCTTTCTTCTGCCTGCGTGTCACAAAGTCTTTTTCCCGCGCGCGTCACATAGTCTTTTTCCCGCGCGCGTGTCACAAAGTCTTTGTTCTGCATGCGTGTCACAAAGTCTTTGTTCTGCCTGCGTGTTACAAAGTCTTTGTTCAACCTGCGTGTCACAAAGTCTTTGTTCTGCCTGCTTGTAACAAAGTCTTTTTCCCGCGCGCATGTCACAAAGTCTTTGTTCTGCCTGCGTGTCACAAAGTCTTTGTTCTGCCTACGTGTCACAAAGTCTTTTTTACCGTGCGTGTCACAAAGTCTTTTTCCCGCGCGCATGTCACAAAGTCTTTCTTCTGCCTGCGTGTCACAAAGTCTTTTTCCCGCGCGCGTGTCACAAAGTCTTTTTCCCGCGCGCATATCACAAAGTCTTATTCTGTCTGCGTGTCACAAAGTCTTGTTCTGCCTGCGTGTCACAAACTCTTTTTACTGCGTGCGTGTCACAAAGTCTTTGTTCAGCCTGCGTGTCACAAAGTCTTTGTTCTGCCTGCGTGTCACAAAGTCTTTTTCCCACACGCGTGTCACAAAGTCTTTGTTCAGCCTGCGTGTCACAAAGTCTTTGTTGTGCCTGCGTGTCACAAAGTCTTTGTTGTGCCTGCGTGTCACAAAGTCTTTGTTCTACCTGCGTGTCACAAAGTCTTTTTACCGTGCGTGTCACAAAGTCTTTGTTCTGCCTGCGTGTCACAAAGTCTTTGTTCTGCCTACGTGTCACAAAGTCTTTTTACCGTGCGTGTCACAAAGTCTTTTTCCCGCGCGCGTGTCACAAAGTCTTTGTTCTGCATGCGTGTCACAAAGTCTTTTTCCCGCGCGCGTCACAAAGTCTTTGTTCTGCCTGCGTGTCACAAAGTCTTTGTTCTGCCTGCGTGTCACAAAGTCTTTGTTCTGCCTGCGTGTCACAAAGTCTTTTTCATGCACGCGTGTCACAAAGTCTTTGTTCTGCCTGCGTGTCACAAAGTCTTTGTTCTGCCTGCGTGTCACAAACTCTTTTTCCCGCGTGCTTGTTACACAGTCTTTGTTCTGCCTGCGTGTCACAAAGTCTTTTTACCGTGCTTGTCACAAAGTCTTTGTTCTGCCTGCGTTTCACACAGTCTTTGTTCTGCCTGCCTGTCCCAAACTCTTTTTCCCGCGTGCGTGTCACAAAGTCTTTGTTCTACCTGCGTGTCACAAAGTCTTTGTTCTGCCTGCGTTTCACACAGTCTTTGTTCTGCCTGCCTGTCCCAAACTCTTTTTCCCGCGTGCGTGTCACAAAGTCTTTGTTCTGCCTGCGTGTCACAAAGTCTTTGTTCTACCTGCTTGTCACAAAGTCTTTGTTCTGCCTGCTTGTAACAAAGTCTTTTTCCCGCGCGCATGTCACAAAGTCTTTGTTCTGCCTGCGTGTCACAAAGTCTTTTTCCCGCACGCGTGTCACAAAGTCTTTGTTCTGCCTGCGTGTCACAAAGTCTTTGTTCTGCCTGCGTGTCACAAAGTCTTTTTCCCGCGTGCGTGTCACAAAGTCTTTGTTCTACCTGCGTGTCACAAACTCTTTTTCCCACGTGCGTGTCACAAAGTCTTTGTTCTGCCTGCGTGTCACAAAGTCTTTGTTCTGCCTGGTTGTCACAAAGTCTTTTTCCCGCGTGCGTGTCACACAGTCTTTGTTCTGCCTGCGTGTCCCAAACTCTTTTTCCCGCGTGCGTGTCACAAAGTCTTTTTCCGCACGCGTGTCACAAAGTCTTTGTTCAGCCTGCGTGTCACAAAGTCTTTCTTCTACCTGCGTGTCACAAAGTCTTTTTCCCGCGCGCATGTCACAAAGTCTTTGTTCTGCCTGCGTGTCACAAAGTCTTTGTTCTGCCTACGTGTCACAAAGTCTTTTTTACCGTGCGTGTCACAAAGTCTTTTTCCCGCGCGCATGTCACAAAGTCTTTCTTCTGCCTGCGTGTCACAAAGTCTTTTTCCCGCGCGCGTGTCACATAGTCTTTTTCCCGCGCGCGTGTCACAAAGTCTTTGTTCTGCATGCGTGTCACAAAGTCTTTGTTCTGCCTGCGTGTTACAAAGTCTTTGTTCAACCTGCGTGTCACAAAGTCTTTGTTCTGCCTGCTTGTAACAAAGTCTTTTTCCCGCGCGCATGTCACAAAGTCTTTGTTCTGCCTGCGTGTCACAAAGTCTTTGTTCTGCCTACGTGTCACAAAGTCTTTTTTACCGTGCGTGTCACAAAGTCTTTTTCCCGCGCGCATGTCACAAAGTCTTTCTTCTGCCTGCGTGTCACAAAGTCTTTTTCCCGCGCGCGTGTCACAAAGTCTTTTTCCCGCGCGCGTGTCACAAAGTCTTTGTTCTGCCTGCGTGTCACAAAGTCTTTGTTCTTCCTAGTTGTAAAAAAAGTCTTTTTCCCGCGCGCGTCACAGTCTTATTCTGCCTGCGTGTCACAAAGTCTTGTTCTGCCTGCGTGTCACAACGTCTTTGTTCTGCCTGCGTGTCCCAAACTCTTTTTCCCGCGTGCGTGTCACAAAGTCTTTGTTCTGCCTGCGTGTCACAAAGTCTTTGTTCTGCCTGCGTGTCACAAAGTCTTTTTACCGTGCGTGTCACAAAGTCTTTGTTCTGCCTGTGTTTCACACAGTCTTTGTTCTGCCTGCATGTCCCAAACTCTTTTTCCCGCGTGCGTGTCACAAAGTCTTTGTTCTGCCTGCGTGTCACAAAGTCTTTGTTCTGCCTGCGTGTCACAAAGTCTTTTTGCCGCGCGCATTTCACAAAGTCTTTGTTCTGCCTGCGTGTCACAAAGTCTTTTTACTGCGTGCGTGTCACAAAGTCTTTGTTCTGCCTGCGTGTCACAAAGTCTTTGTTCTGCCTGCGTGTCACAAACTCTTTTTACTGCGTGCGTGTCACAAAGTCTTTGTTCTGCCTGCGTGTCACAAAGTCTTTGTTCTGCCTGCGTGTCACAAAGTCTTTTTCCCACACGCGTGTCACAAAGTCTTTGTTCAGCCTGCGTGTCACAAAGTCTTTGTTGTGCCTGCGTGTCACAAAGTCTTTGTTGTGCCTGCGTGTCACAAAGTCTTTGTTCTACCTGCGTGTCACAAAGTCTTTTTCCGCACGCGTGTCACAAAGTCTTTGTTGTGCCTGCGTGTCACAAAGTCTTTGTTCTACCTGCGTGTCACAAAGTCTTTTTCCCGCGCGCATGTCACAAAGTCTTTGTTCTGCCTGCGTGTCACAAAGTCTTTGTTCTGCCTACGTGTCACAAAGTCTTTTTTACCGTGCGTGTCACAAAGTCTTTTTCCCGCGCGCATGTCACAAAGTCTTTCTTCTGCCTGCGTGTCACAAAGTCTTTTTCCCGCGCGCGTGTCACATAGTCTTTTTCCCGCGCGCGTGTCACAAAGTCTTTGTTCTGCATGCGTGTCACAAAGTCTTTGTTCTGCCTGCGTGTTACAAAGTCTTTGTTCAACCTGCGTGTCACAAAGTCTTTGTTCTGCCTGCTTGTAACAAAGTCTTTTTCCCGCGCGCATGTCACAAAGTCTTTGTTCTGCCTGCGTGTCACAAAGTCTTTGTTCTGCCTACGTGTCACAAAGTCTTTTTTACCGTGCGTGTCACAAAGTCTTTTTCCCGCGCGCATGTCACAAAGTCTTTCTTCTGCCTGCGTGTCACAAAGTCTTTTTCCCGCGCGCGTGTCACAAAGTCTTTTTCCCGCGCGCATATCACAAAGTCTTATTCTGTCTGCGTGTCACAAAGTCTTGTTCTGCCTGCGTGTCACAAACTCTTTTTACTGCGTGCGTGTCACAAAGTCTTTGTTCAGCCTGCGTGTCACAAAGTCTTTGTTCTGCCTGCGTGTCACAAAGTCTTTTTCCCACACGCGTGTCACAAAGTCTTTGTTGTGCCTGCGTGTCACAAAGTCTTTGTTGTGCCTGCGTGTCACAAAGTCTTTGTTCTACCTGCGTGTCACAAAGTCTTTTTACCGTGCGTGTCACAAAGTCTTTGTTCTGCCTGCGTGTCACAAAGTCTTTGTTCTGCCTACGTGTCACAAAGTCTTTTTACCGTGCGTGTCACAAAGTCTTTTTCCCGCGCGCGTGTCACAAAGTCTTTGTTCTGCATGCGTGTCACAAAGTCTTTTTCCCGCGCGCGTCACAAAGTCTTTGTTCTGCCTGCGTGTCACAAAGTCTTTGTTCTGCCTGCGTGTCACAAAGTCTTTGTTCTGCCTGCGTGTCACAAAGTCTTTTTCATGCACGCGTGTCACAAAGTCTTTGTTCTGCCTGCGTGTCACAAAGTCTTTGTTCTGCCTGCGTGTCACAAAGTCTTTTTCCCGCGTGCTTGTTACACAGTCTTTGTTCTGCCTGCGTGTCACAAAGTCTTTTTACCGTGCTTGTCACAAAGTCTTTGTTCTGCCTGCGTTTCACACAGTCTTTGTTCTGCCTGCCTGTCCCAAACTCTTTTTCCCGCGTGCGTGTCACAAAGTCTTTGTTCTACCTGCGTGTCACAAAGTCTTTGTTCTGCCTGCGTTTCACACAGTCTTTGTTCTGCCTGCCTGTCCCAAACTCTTTTTCCCGCGTGCGTGTCACAAAGTCTTTGTTCTGCCTGCGTGTCACAAAGTCTTTGTTCTACCTGCTTGTCACAAAGTCTTTGTTCTGCCTGCTTGTAACAAAGTCTTTTTCCCGCGCGCATGTCACAAAGTCTTTGTTCTGCCTGCGTGTCACAAAGTCTTTTTCCCGCACGCGTGTCACAAAGTCTTTGTTCTGCCTGCGTGTCACAAAGTCTTTGTTCTGCCTGCGTGTCACAAAGTCTTTTTCCCGCGTGCGTGTCACAAAGTCTTTGTTCTACCTGCGTGTCACAAACTCTTTTTCCCACGTGCGTGTCACAAAGTCTTTGTTCTGCCTGCGTGTCACAAAGTCTTTGTTCTGCCTGGTTGTCACAAAGTCTTTTTCCCGCGTGCGTGTCACACAGTCTTTGTTCTGCCTGCGTGTCCCAAACTCTTTTTCCCGCGTGCGTGTCACAAAGTCTTTTTCCGCACGCGTGTCACAAAGTCTTTGTTCAGCCTGCGTGTCACAAAGTCTTTCTTCTACCTGCGTGTCACAAAGTCTTTTTCCCGCGCGCATGTCACAAAGTCTTTGTTCTGCCTGCGTGTCACAAAGTCTTTGTTCTGCCTACGTGTCACAAAGTCTTTTTTACCGTGCGTGTCACAAAGTCTTTTTCCCGCGCGCATGTCACAAAGTCTTTCTTCTGCCTGCGTGTCACAAAGTCCTTTTCCCGCGCGCGTGTCACATAGTCTTTTTCCCGCGCGCGTGTCACAAAGTCTTTGTTCTGCATGCGTGTCACAAAGTCTTTGTTCTGCCTGCGTGTTACAAAGTCTTTGTTCTGCCTGCTTGTAACAAAGTCTTTTTCCCGCGCGCATGTCACAAAGTCTTTGTTCTGCCTGCGTGTCACAAAGTCTTTTTTACCGTGCGTGTCACAAAGTCTTTTTCCCGCGCGCATGTCACAAAGTCTTTCTTCTGCCTGCGTGTCACAAAGTCTTTTTCCCGCGCGCGTGTCACAAAGTCTTTTTCCCGCGCGCGTGTCACAAAGTCTTTGTTCTGCCTGCGTGTCACAAAGTCTTTGTTCTTCCTAGTTGTAAAAAAAGTCTTTTTCCCGCGCGCGTCACAGTCTTATTCTGCCTGCGTGTCACAAAGTCTTGTTCTGCCTGCGTGTCACAACGTCTTTGTTCTGCCTGCGTGTCCCAAACTCTTTTTCCCGCGTGCGTGTCACAAAGTCTTTGTTCTGCCTGCGTGTCACAAAGTCTTTGTTCTGCCTGCGTGTCACAAAGTCTTTTTACCGTGCGTGTCACAAAGTCTTTGTTCTGCCTGTGTTTCACACAGTCTTTGTTCTGCCTGCATGTCCCAAACTCTTTTTCCCGCGTGCGTGTCACAAAGTCTTTGTTCTGCCTGCGTGTCACAAAGTCTTTGTTCTGCCTGCGTGTCACAAAGTCTTTTTGCCGCGCGCATTTCACAAAGTCTTTGTTCTGCCTGCGTGTCACAAAGTCTTTTTACTGCGTGCGTGTCACAAAGTCTTTGTTCTGCCTGCGTGTCACAAAGTCTTTGTTCTGCCTGCGTGTCACAAACTCTTTTTACTGCGTGCGTGTCACAAAGTCTTTGTTCTGCCTGCGTGTCACAAAGTCTTTGTTCTGCCTGCGTGTCACAAAGTCTTTTTCCCACACGCGTGTCACAAAGTCTTTGTTCAGCCTGCGTGTCACAAAGTCTTTGTTGTGCCTGCGTGTCACAAAGTCTTTGTTGTGCCTGCGTGTCACAAAGTCTTTGTTCTACCTGCGTGTCACAAAGTCTTTTTCCGCACGCGTGTCACAAAGTCTTTGTTGTGCCTGCGTGTCACAAAGTCTTTGTTCTACCTGCGTGTCACAAAGTCTTTTTCCCGCGCGCATGTCACAAAGTCTTTGTTCTGCCTGCGTGTCACAAAGTCTTTGTTCTGCCTACGTGTCACAAAGTCTTTTTTACCGTGCGTGTCACAAAGTCTTTTTCCCGCGCGCATGTCACAAAGTCTTTCTTCTGCCTGCGTGTCACAAAGTCTTTTTCCCGCGCGCGTGTCACATAGTCTTTTTCCCGCGCGCGTGTCACAAAGTCTTTGTTCTGCATGCGTGTCACAAAGTCTTTGTTCTGCCTGCGTGTTACAAAGTCTTTGTTCAACCTGCGTGTCACAAAGTCTTTGTTCTGCCTGCTTGTAACAAAGTCTTTTTCCCGCGCGCATGTCACAAAGTCTTTGTTCTGCCTGCGTGTCACAAAGTCTTTGTTCTGCCTACGTGTCACAAAGTCTTTTTTACCGTGCGTGTCACAAAGTCTTTTTCCCGCGCGCATGTCACAAAGTCTTTCTTCTGCCTGCGTGTCACAAAGTCTTTTTCCCGCGCGCGTGTCACAAAGTCTTTTTCCCGCGCGCATATCACAAAGTCTTATTCTGTCTGCGTGTCACAAAGTCTTGTTCTGCCTGCGTGTCACAAACTCTTTTTACTGCGTGCGTGTCACAAAGTCTTTGTTCAGCCTGCGTGTCACAAAGTCTTTGTTCTGCCTGCGTGTCACAAAGTCTTTTTCCCACACGCGTGTCACAAAGTCTTTGTTCAGCCTGCGTGTCACAAAGTCTTTGTTGTGCCTGCGTGTCACAAAGTCTTTGTTGTGCCTGCGTGTCACAAAGTCTTTGTTCTACCTGCGTGTCACAAAGTCTTTTTACCGTGCGTGTCACAAAGTCTTTGTTCTGCCTGCGTGTCACAAAGTCTTTGTTGTGCCTGCGTGTCACAAAGTCTTTGTTCTACCTGCGTGTCACAAAGTCTTTTTCCGCACGCGTGTCACAAAGTCTTTGTTGTGCCTGCGTGTCACAAAGTCTTTGTTCTACCTGCGTGTCACAAAGTCTTTTTCCCGCGCGCATGTCACAAAGTCTTTGTTCTGCCTGCGTGTCACAAAGTCTTTGTTCTGCCTACGTGTCACAAAGTCTTTTTTACCGTGCGTGTCACAAAGTCTTTTTCCCGCGCGCATGTCACAAAGTCTTTCTTCTGCCTGCGTGTCACAAAGTCTTTTTCCCGCGCGCGTGTCACATAGTCTTTTTCCCGCGCGCGTGTCACAAAGTCTTTGTTCTGCATGCGTGTCACAAAGTCTTTGTTCTGCCTGCGTGTTACAAAGTCTTTGTTCAACCTGCGTGTCACAAAGTCTTTGTTCTGCCTGCTTGTAACAAAGTCTTTTTCCCGCGCGCATGTCACAAAGTCTTTGTTCTGCCTGCGTGTCACAAAGTCTTTGTTCTGCCTACGTGTCACAAAGTCTTTTTTACCGTGCGTGTCACAAAGTCTTTTTCCCGCGCGCATGTCACAAAGTCTTTCTTCTGCCTGCGTGTCACAAAGTCTTTTTCCCGCGCGCGTGTCACAAAGTCTTTTTCCCGCGCGCATATCACAAAGTCTTATTCTGTCTGCGTGTCACAAAGTCTTGTTCTGCCTGCGTGTCACAAACTCTTTTTACTGCGTGCGTGTCACAAAGTCTTTGTTCAGCCTGCGTGTCACAAAGTCTTTGTTCTGCCTGCGTGTCACAAAGTCTTTTTCCCACACGCGTGTCACAAAGTCTTTGTTCAGCCTGCGTGTCACAAAGTCTTTGTTGTGCCTGCGTGTCACAAAGTCTTTGTTGTGCCTGCGTGTCACAAAGTCTTTGTTCTACCTGCGTGTCACAAAGTCTTTTTACCGTGCGTGTCACAAAGTCTTTGTTCTGCCTGCGTGTCACAAAGTCTTTGTTCTGCCTACGTGTCACAAAGTCTTTTTACCGTGCGTGTCACAAAGTCTTTTTCCCGCGCGCGTGTCACAAAGTCTTTGTTCTGCATGCGTGTCACAAAGTCTTTTTCCCGCGCGCGTCACAAAGTCTTTGTTCTGCCTGCGTGTCACAAAGTCTTTGTTCTGCCTGCGTGTCACAAAGTCTTTGTTCTGCCTGCGTGTCACAAAGTCTTTTTCATGCACGCGTGTCACAAAGTCTTTGTTCTGCCTGCGTGTCACAAAGTCTTTGTTCTGCCTGCGTGTCACAAAGTCTTTTTCCCGCGTGCTTGTTACACAGTCTTTGTTCTGCCTGCGTGTCACAAAGTCTTTTTACCGTGCTTGTCACAAAGTCTTTGTTCTGCCTGCGTTTCACACAGTCTTTGTTCTGCCTGCCTGTCCCAAACTCTTTTTCCCGCGTGCGTGTCACAAAGTCTTTGTTCTACCTGCGTGTCACAAAGTCTTTGTTCTGCCTGCGTTTCACACAGTCTTTGTTCTGCCTGCCTGTCCCAAACTCTTTTTCCCGCGTGCGTGTCACAAAGTCTTTGTTCTGCCTGCGTTTCACAAAGTCTTTGTTCTACCTGCTTGTCACAAAGTCTTTGTTCTGCCTGCTTGTAACAAAGTCTTTTTCCCGCGCGCATGTCACAAAGTCTTTGTTCTGCCTGCGTGTCACAAAGTCTTTTTCCCGCACGCGTGTCACAAAGTCTTTGTTCTGCCTGCGTGTCACAAAGTCTTTGTTCTGCCTGCGTGTCACAAAGTCTTTTTCCCGCGTGCGTGTCACAAAGTCTTTGTTCTACCTGCGTGTCACAAACTCTTTTTCCCACGTGCGTGTCACAAAGTCTTTGTTCTGCCTGCGTGTCACAAAGTCTTTGTTCTGCCTGGTTGTCACAAAGTCTTTTTCCCGCGTGCGTGTCACACAGTCTTTGTTCTGCCTGCGTGTCCCAAACTCTTTTTCCCGCGTGCGTGTCACAAAGTCTTTTTCCGCACGCGTGTCACAAAGTCTTTGTTCAGCCTGCGTGTCACAAAGTCTTTCTTCTACCTGCGTGTCACAAAGTCTTTTTCCCGCGCGCATGTCACAAAGTCTTTGTTCTGCCTGCGTGTCACAAAGTCTTTGTTCTGCCTACGTGTCACAAAGTCTTTTTTACCGTGCGTGTCACAAAGTCTTTTTCCCGCGCGCATGTCACAAAGTCTTTCTTCTGCCTGCGTGTCACAAAGTCTTTTTCCCGCGCGCGTGTCACATAGTCTTTTTCCCGCGCGCGTGTCACAAAGTCTTTGTTCTGCATGCGTGTCACAAAGTCTTTGTTCTGCCTGCGTGTTACAAAGTCTTTGTTCAACCTGCGTGTCACAAAGTCTTTGTTCTGCCTGCTTGTAACAAAGTCTTTTTCCCGCGCGCATGTCACAAAGTCTTTGTTCTGCCTGCGTGTCACAAAGTCTTTGTTCTGCCTACGTGTCACAAAGTCTTTTTTACCGTGCGTGTCACAAAGTCTTTTTCCCGCGCGCATGTCACAAAGTCTTTCTTCTGCCTGCGTGTCACAAAGTCTTTTTCCCGCGCGCGTGTCACAAAGTCTTTTTCCCGCGCGCGTGTCACAAAGTCTTTGTTCTGCCTGCGTGTCACAAAGTCTTTGTTCTTCCTAGTTGTAAAAAAAGTCTTTTTCCCGCGCGCGTCACAGTCTTATTCTGCCTGCGTGTCACAAAGTCTTGTTCTGCCTGCGTGTCACAACGTCTTTGTTCTGCCTGCGTGTCCCAAACTCTTTTTCCCGCGTGCGTGTCACAAAGTCTTTGTTCTGCCTGCGTGTCACAAAGTCTTTGTTCTGCCTGCGTGTCACAAAGTCTTTTTACCGTGCGTGTCACAAAGTCTTTGTTCTGCCTGTGTTTCACACAGTCTTTGTTCTGCCTGCATGTCCCAAACTCTTTTTCCCGCGTGCGTGTCACAAAGTCTTTGTTCTGCCTGCGTGTCACAAAGTCTTTGTTCTGCCTGCGTGTCACAAAGTCTTTTTGCCGCGCGCATTTCACAAAGTCTTTGTTCTGCCTGCGTGTCACAAAGTCTTTGTTCTGCCTACGTGTCACAAAGTCTTTTTACCGTGCGTGTCACAAAGTCTTTTTCCCGCGCGCAAGTCACAAAGTCTTTCTTCTGCCTGCGTGTCACAAAGTCTTTTTCCCGCGCGCGTGTCACAAAGTCTTTTTCCCGCGCGCGTGTCACAAAGTCTTTGTTCTGCATGCGTGTCACAAAGTCTTTGTTCTGCCTGCGTGTCAGAAAGTCTTTGTTCTACCTGCGTGTCACAAAGTCTTTTTTCTGCCTGCTTGTAACAAAGTCTTTTTCCCGCGCGCATGTCACAAAGTCTTTGTTCTGCCTGCGTGTCACAAAGTCTTTGTTCTGCCTGCGTGTCACAAAGTCTTTGTTCTGCCTGCGTGTCACAAAGTCTTTTTCCTGCACGCGTGTCACAAAGTCTTTGTTCTGCCTGCGTGTCACAAAGTCTTTGTTCTGCCTGCGTGTCACAAAGTCTTTTTCCCGCGTGCTTGTTACACAGTCTTTGTTCTGCCTGCGTGTCACAAAGTCTTTTTACCGTGCTTGTCACAAAGTCTTTGTTCTGCCTGCGTTTCACACAGTCTTTGTTCTGCCTGCCTGTCCCAAACTCTTTTTCCCGCGTGCGTGTCACAAAGTCTTTGTTCTACCTGCGTGTCACAAAGTCTTTGTTCTGCCTGCGTTTCACACAGTCTTTGTTCTGCCTGCCTGTCCCAAACTCTTTTTCCCGCGTGCGTGTCACAAAGTCTTTGTTCTACCTGCGTGTCACAAAGTCTTTGTTCTGCCTGCGTGTCACAAAGTCTTTTTCCCGCGTGCGTGTCACAAAGTCTTTGTTCTGCCTGCGTGTCACAAAGTCTTTGTTCTGCCTCCGTGTCCCAAACTCTTTTTCCCGCGTGCGTGTCACAAAGTCTTTGTTCTGCCTGCGTGTCACAAAGTCTTTGTTCTACCTGCTTGTCACAAAGTCTTTGTTCTGCCTGCTTGTAACAAAGTCTTTTTCCCGCGCGCATGTCACAAAGTCTTTGTTCTGCCTGCGTGTCACAAAGTCTTTTTCCCGCACGCGTGTCACAAAGTCTTTGTTCTGCCTGCGTGTCACAAAGTCTTTGTTCTGCCTGCGTGTCACAAAGTCTTTTTCCCGCGTGCGTGTCACAAAGTCTTTGTTCTACCTGCGTGTCACAAACTCTTTTTCCCACGTGCGTGTCACAAAGTCTTTGTTCTGCCTGCGTGTCACAAAGTCTTTGTTCTGCCTGGTTGTCACAAAGTCTTTTTCCCGCGTGCGTGTCACACAGTCTTTGTTCTGCCTGCGTGTCCCAAACTCTTTTTCCCGCGTGCGTGTCACAAAGTCTTTTTCCGCACGCGTGTCACAAAGTCTTTGTTGTGCCTGCGTGTCACAAAGTCTTTGTTCTACCTGCGTGTCACAAAGTCTTTTTCCCGCGCGCATGTCACAAAGTCTTTGTTCTGCCTGCGTGTCACAAAGTCTTTGTTCTGCCTACGTGTCACAAAGTCTTTTTTACCGTGCGTGTCACAAAGTCTTTTTCCCGCGCGCGTGTCACAAAGTCTTTGTTCTGCATGCGTGTCACAAAGTCTTTGTTCTGCCTGCGTGTTACAAAGTCTTTGTTCAACCTGCGTGTCACAAAGTCTTTGTTCTGCCTGCTTGTAACAAAGTCTTTTTCCCGCGCGCATGTCACAAAGTCTTTGTTCTGCCTGCGTGTCACAAAGTCTTTGTTCTGCCTACGTGTCACAAAGTCTTTTTTACCGTGCGTGTCACAAAGTCTTTTTCCCGCGCGCATGTCACAAAGTCTTTCTTCTGCCTGCGTGTCACAAAGTCTTTTTCCCGCGCGCGTGTCACAAAGTCTTTTTCCCGCGCGCATATCACAAAGTCTTATTCTGTCTGCGTGTCACAAAGTCTTGTTCTGCCTGCGTGTCACAAACTCTTTTTACTGCGTGCGTGTCACAAAGTCTTTGTTCTGCCTGCGTGTCACAAAGTCTTTGTTCTGCCTGCGTGTCACAAAGTCTTTTTCCCACACGCGTGTCACAAAGTCTTTGTTCAGCCTGCGTGTCACAAAGTCTTTGTTGTGCCTGCGTGTCACAAAGTCTTTGTTGTGCCTGCGTGTCACAAAGTCTTTGTTCTACCTGCGTGTCACAAAGTCTTTTTCCGCACGCGTGTCACAAAGTCTTTGTTGTGCCTGCGTGTCACAAAGTCTTTGTTCTACCTGCGTGTCACAAAGTCTTTTTCCCGCGCGCATGTCACAAAGTCTTTGTTCTGCCTGCGTGTCACAAAGTCTTTGTTCTGCCTACGTGTCACAAAGTCTTTTTTACCGTGCGTGTCACAAAGTCTTTTTCCCGCGCGCATGTCACAAAGTCTTTCTTCTGCCTGCGTGTCACAAAGTCTTTTTCCCGCGCGCGTGTCACATAGTCTTTTTCCCGCGCGCGTGTCACAAAGTCTTTGTTCTGCATGCGTGTCACAAAGTCTTTGTTCTGCCTGCGTGTTACAAAGTCTTTGTTCAACCTGCGTGTCACAAAGTCTTTGTTCTGCCTGCTTGTAACAAAGTCTTTTTCCCGCGCGCATGTCACAAAGTCTTTGTTCTGCCTGCGTGTCACAAAGTCTTTGTTCTGCCTACGTGTCACAAAGTCTTTTTTACCGTGCGTGTCACAAAGTCTTTTTCCCGCGCGCATGTCACAAAGTCTTTCTTCTGCCTGCGTGTCACAAAGTCTTTTTCCCGCGCGCGTGTCACAAAGTCTTTTTCCCGCGCGCATATCACAAAGTCTTATTCTGTCTGCGTGTCACAAAGTCTTGTTCTGCCTGCGTGTCACAAACTCTTTTTACTGCGTGCGTGTCACAAAGTCTTTGTTCTGCCTGCGTGTCACAAAGTCTTTGTTCTGCCTGCGTGTCACAAAGTCTTTTTCCCACACGCGTGTCACAAAGTCTTTGTTCAGCCTGCGTGTCACAAAGTCTTTGTTGTGCCTGCGTGTCACAAAGTCTTTGTTGTGCCTGCGTGTCACAAAGTCTTTGTTCTACCTGCGTGTCACAAAGTCTTTTTACCGTGCGTGTCACAAAGTCTTTGTTCTGCCTGCGTGTCACAAAGTCTTTGTTCTGCCTACGTGTCACAAAGTCTTTTTACCGTGCGTGTCACAAAGTCTTTTTACCGTGCGTGTCACAAAGTCTTTGTTCTGCATGCGTGTCACAAAGTCTTTTTCCCGCGCGCGTCACAAAGTCTTTGTTCTGCCTGCGTGTCACAAAGTCTTTGTTCTGCCTGCGTGTCACAAAGTCTTTGTTCTGCCTGCGTGTCACAAAGTCTTTTTCATGCACGCGTGTCACAAAGTCTTTGTTCTGCCTGCGTGTCACAAAGTCTTTGTTCTGCCTGCGTGTCACAAAGTCTTTTTCCCGCGTGCTTGTTACACAGTCTTTGTTCTGCCTGCGTGTCACAAAGTCTTTTTACCGTGCTTGTCACAAAGTCTTTGTTCTGCCTGCGTTTCACACAGTCTTTGTTCTGCCTGCCTGTCCCAAACTCTTTTTCCCACGTGCGTGTCACAAAGTCTTTGTTCTACCTGCGTGTCACAAAGTCTTTGTTCTGCCTGCGTTTCACACAGTCTTTGTTCTGCCTGCCTGTCCCAAACTCTTTTTCCCGCGTGCGTGTCACAAAGTCTTTGTTCTGCCTGCGTGTCACAAAGTCTTTGTTCTACCTGCTTGTCACAAAGTCTTTGTTCTGCCTGCTTGTAACAAAGTCTTTTTCCCGCGCGCATGTCACAAAGTCTTTGTTCTGCCTGCGTGTCACAAAGTCTTTTTCCCGCACGCGTGTCACAAAGTCTTTGTTCTGCCTGCGTGTCACAAAGTCTTTGTTCTGCCTGCGTGTCACAAAGTCTTTTTCCCGCGTGCGTGTCACAAAGTCTTTGTTCTACCTGCGTGTCACAAACTCTTTTTCCCACGTGCGTGTCACAAAGTCTTTGTTCTGCCTGCGTGTCACAAAGTCTTTGTTCTGCCTGGTTGTCACAAAGTCTTTTTCCCGCGTGCGTGTCACACAGTCTTTGTTCTGCCTGCGTGTCCCAAACTCTTTTTCCCGCGTGCGTGTCACAAAGTCTTTTTCCGCACGCGTGTCACAAAGTCTTTGTTCAGCCTGCGTGTCACAAAGTCTTTGTTCTACCTGCGTGTCACAAAGTCTTTTTCCCGCGCGCATGTCACAAAGTCTTTGTTCTGCCTGCGTGTCACAAAGTCTTTGTTCTGCCTACGTGTCACAAAGTCTTTTTTACCGTGCGTGTCACAAAGTCTTTTTCCCGCGCGCATGTCACAAAGTCTTTCTTCTGCCTGCGTGTCACAAAGTCTTTTTCCCGCGCGCGTGTCACATAGTCTTTTTCCCGCGCGCGTGTCACAAAGTCTTTGTTCTGCATGCGTGTCACAAAGTCTTTGTTCTGCCTGCGTGTTACAAAGTCTTTGTTCAACCTGCGTGTCACAAAGTCTTTGTTCTGCCTGCTTGTAACAAAGTCTTTTTCCCGCGCGCATGTCACAAAGTCTTTGTTCTGCCTGCGTGTCACAAAGTCTTTGTTCTGCCTACGTGTCACAAAGTCTTTTTTACCGTGCGTGTCACAAAGTCTTTTTCCCGCGCGCATGTCACAAAGTCTTTCTTCTGCCTGCGTGTCACAAAGTCTTTTTCCCGCGCGCGTGTCACAAAGTCTTTTTCCCGCGCGCGTGTCACAAAGTCTTTGTTCTGCCTGCGTGTCACAAAGTCTTTGTTCTTCCTAGTTGTAAAAAAAGTCTTTTTCCCGCGCGCGTCACAGTCTTATTCTGCCTGCGTGTCACAAAGTCTTGTTCTGCCTGCGTGTCACAACGTCTTTGTTCTGCCTGCGTGTCCCAAACTCTTTTTCCCGCGTGCGTGTCACAAAGTCTTTGTTCTGCCTGCGTGTCACAAAGTCTTTGTTCTGCCTGCGTGTCACAAAGTCTTTTTACCGTGCGTGTCACAAAGTCTTTGTTCTGCCTGTGTTTCACACAGTCTTTGTTCTGCCTGCATGTCCCAAACTCTTTTTCCCGCGTGCGTGTCACAAAGTCTTTGTTCTGCCTGCGTGTCACAAAGTCTTTGTTCTGCCTGCGTGTCACAAAGTCTTTGTTCTGCCTACGTGTCACAAAGTCTTTTTACCGTGCGTGTCACAAAGTCTTTTTCCCGCACGCATGTCACAAAGTCTTTCTTCTGCCTGCGTGTCACAAAGTCTTTTTCCCGCGCGCGTGTCACAAAGTCTTTTTCCCGCGCGCGTGTCACAAAGTCTTTGTTCTGCCTGCGTGTCACAAAGTCTTGTTCTGCCTGCGTGTCACAACGTCTTTGTTCTGCCTGCGTGTCCCAAACTCTTTTTCCCGCGTGCGTGTCACAAAGTCTTTGTTCTGCCTGCGTGTCACAAAGTCTTTGTTCTGCCTGCGTGTCACAAAGTCTTTTTACCGTGCGTGTCACAAAGTCTTTGTTCTGCCTGTGTTTCACACAGTCTTTGTTCTGCCTGCATGTCCCAAACTCTTTTTCCCGCGTGCGTGTCACAAAGTCTTTGTTCTGCCTGCGTGTCACAAAGTCTTTGTTCTGCCTGCGTGTCACAAAGTCTTTGTTCTGCCTACGTGTCACAAAGTCTTTTTACCGTGCGTGTCACAAAGTCTTTCTTCTGCCTGCGTGTCACAAAGTCTTTTTCCCGCGCGCGTGTCACAAAGTCTTTTTCCCGCGCGCGTGTCACAAAGTCTTTTTCCCGCACGCATGTCACAAAGTCTTTCTTCTGCCTGCGTGTCACAAAGTCTTTTTCCCGCGCGCGTGTCACAAAGTCTTTTTCCCGCGCGCGTGTCACAAAGTCTTTGTTCTGCATGCGTGTCACAAAGTCTTTGTTCTGCCTGCGTGTCACAAAGTCTTTGTTCTACCTGCGTGTCACAAAGTCTTTTTTCTGCCTGCTTGTAACAAAGTCTTTTTCCCGCGCGCATGTCACAAAGTCTTTGTTCTGCCTCCGTGTCACAAAGTCTTTGTTCTGCCTGCGTGTCACAAAGTCTTTGTTCTGCCTGCGTGTCACAAAGTCTTTTTCCTGCACGCGTGTCACAAAGTCTTTGTTCTGCCTGCGTGTCACAAAGTCTTTGTTCTGCCTGCGTGTCACAAAGTCTTTGTTCTGCCTGCGTGTCACAAAGTCTTTTTCCCGCGTGCTTGTCACACAGTCTTTGTTCTGCCTGCGTGTCCCAAACTCTTTTTCCCGCGTGCGTGTCACAAAGTCTTTGTTCTGCCTGCGTGTCACAAAGTCTTTTTACCGTGCTTGTCACAAAGTCTTTGTTCTGCCTGCGTTTCACACAGTCTTTGTTCTGCCTGCGTGTCCCAAACTCTTTTTCCCGCGTGCGTGTCACAAAGTCTTTGTTCTACCTGCGCGTCACAAAGTCTTTGTTCTGCCTGCGTTTCACACAGTCTTTGTTCTGCCTGCCTGTCCCAAACTCTTTTTCCCGCGTGCGTGTCACAAAGTCTTTGTTCTACCTCCGTGTCACAAAGTCTTTGTTCTGCCTGCGTGTCACAAAGTCTTTTTCCCGCACGCGTGTCACAAAGTCTTTGTTCTGCCTGCGTGTCACAAAGTCTTTGTTCTGCCTCCGTGTCCCAAACTCTTTTTCCCGCGTGCGTGTCACAAAGTCTTTGTTCTGCCTGCGTGTCACAAAGTCTTTGTTCTGCCTGCTTGTAACAAAGTCTTTTTCCCGCGCGCATGTCACAAAGTCTTTGTTCTGCCTGCGTGTCACAAAGTCTTTTTCCCGCACGCGTGTCACAAAGTCTTTTTCCCGCGCGCGTGTCACAAAGTCTTTGTTCTGCCTGCGTGTCACAAAGTCTTTGTTCTTCCTAGTTGTAACAAAGTCTTTTTCCCGCGCGCGTCACAGTCTTATTCTGCCTGCGTGTCACAAAGTCTTGTTCTGCCTGCGTGTCACAAACTCTTTTTACTGCGTGCGTGTCACAAAGTCTTTGTTCTGCCTGCGTGTCACAAAGTCTTTGTTCTGCCTGCGTGTCACAAAGTCTTTTTCCCACACGCGTGTCACAAAGTCTTTGTTCAGCCTGCGTGTCACAAAGTCTTTGTTGTGCCTGCGTGTCACAAAGTCTTTGTTGTGCCTGCGTGTCACAAAGTCTTTGTTCTGCCTGCGTGTCACAAAGTCTTTTTCCCGTGCGTGTCACAAAGTCTTTGTTCTGCCTGCGTGTCACAAAGTCTTTGTTCTGCCTACGTGTCAGAAAGTCTTTTTACCGTGCGTGTCACAAAGTCTTTTTCCCGCGCGCGTGTCACAAAGTCTTTGTTCTGCATGCGTGTCACAAAGTCTTTTTCCCGCGCGCGTCACAAAGTCTTTGTTCTGCCTGCGTGTCACAAAGTCTTTGTTCTGCCTGCGTGTCACAAAGTCTTTGTTCTACCTGCGTGTCACAAAGTCTTTTTCCCGCACGCGTGTCACAAAGTCTTTGTTCTGCCTGCGTGTCACAAAGTCTTTGTTCTGCCTGCGTGTCACAAAGTCTTTTTCCCGCGTGCCACAAAGTCTTTGTTCTGCCTGCGTGTCACAACGTCTTTGTTCTGCCTGCGTGTCCCAAACTCTTTTTCCCGCGTGCGTGTCACAAAGTCTTTGTTCTGCCTGCGTGTCACAAAGTCTTTGTTCTGCCTGCGTGTCACAAAGTCTTTTTACCGTGCGTGTCACAAAGTCTTTGTTCTGCCTGTGTTTCACACAGTCTTTGTTCTGCCTGCATGTCCCAAACTCTTTTTCCCGCGTGCGTGTCACAAAGTCTTTGTTCTGCCTGCGTGTCACAAAGTCTTTGTTCTGCCTGCGTGTCACAAAGTCTTTTTCCCGCGCGCATTTCACAAAGTCTTTGTTCTGCCTGCGTGTCACAAAGTCTTTGTTCTGCCTACGTGTCACAAAGTCTTTTTACCGTGCGTGTCACAAAGTCTTTTTCCCGCGCGCATGTCACAAAGTCTTTCTTCTGCCTGCGTGTCACAAAGTCTTTTTCCCGCGCGCGTGTCACAAAGTCTTTTTCCCGCGCGCGTGTCACAAAGTCTTTGTTCTGCATGCGTGTCACAAAGTCTTTGTTCTGCCTGCGTGTCAGAAAGTCTTTGTTCTACCTGCGTGTCACAAAGTCTTTTTTCTGCCTGCTTGTAACAAAGTCTTTTTCCCGCGCGCATGTCACAAAGTCTTTGTTCTGCCTGCGTGTCACAAAGTCTTTGTTCTGCCTGCGTGTCACAAAGTCTTTGTTCTGCCTGCGTGTCACAAAGTCTTTTTCCTGCACGCGTGTCACAAAGTCTTTGTTCTGCCTGCGTGTCACAAAGTCTTTGTTCTGCCTGCGTGTCACAAAGTCTTTTTCCCGCGTGCTTGTTACACAGTCTTTGTTCTGCCTGCGTGTCACAAAGTCTTTTTACCGTGCTTGTCACAAAGTCTTTGTTCTGCCTGCGTTTCACACAGTCTTTGTTCTGCCTGCCTGTCCCAAACTCTTTTTCCCGCGTGCGTGTCACAAAGTCTTTGTTCTACCTGCGTTTCACAAAGTCTTTGTTCTGCCTGCGTTTCACACAGTCTTTGTTCTGCCTGCCTGTCCCAAACTCTTTTTCCCGCGTGCGTGTCACAAAGTCTTTGTTCTACCTGCGTGTCACAAAGTCTTTGTTCTGCCTGCGTGTCACAAAGTCTTTTTCCCGCGTGCGTGTCACAAAGTCTTTGTTCTGCCTGCGTGTCACAAAGTCTTTTTCCCGCGTGCGTGTCACAAAGTCTTTGTTCTACCTGCGTGTCACAAAGTCTTTGTTCTGCCTGCGTGTCACAAAGTCTTTTTCCCGCGTGCGTGTCACAAAGTCTTTGTTCTGCCTGCGTGTCACAAAGTCTTTGTTCTACCTGCGTGTCACAAAGTCTTTGTTCTGCCTGCTTGTAACAAAGTCTTTTTCCCGCGCGCATGTCACAAAGTCTTTGTTCTGCCTGCGTGTCACAAAGTCTTTTTCCCGCACGCGTGTCACAAAGTCTTTGTTCTGCCTGCGTGTCACAAAGTCTTTGTTCATCCTGCGTGTCACAAAGTCTTTTTCCCGCGTGCGTGTCACAAAGTCTTTGTTCTACCTGCGTGTCACAAACTCTTTTTCCCACGTGCGTGTCACAAAGTCTTTGTTCTGCCTGCGTGTCACAAAGTCTTTGTTCTGCCTGGTTGTCACAAAGTCTTTTTCCCGCGTGCGTGTCACACAGTCTTTGTTCTGCCTGCGTGTCCCAAACTCTTTTTCCCGCGTGCGTGTCACAAAGTCTTTTTCCGCACGCGTGTCACAAAGTCTTTGTTCAGCCTGCGTGTCACAAAGTCTTTGTTCTACCTGCGTGTCACAAAGTCTTTTTCCCGCGCGCATGTCACAAAGTCTTTGTTCTGCCTGCGTGTCACAAAGTCTTTGTTCTGCCTACGTGTCACAAAGTCTTTTTTACCGTGCGTGTCACAAAGTCTTTTTCCCGCGCGCATGTCACAAAGTCTTTCTTCTGCCTGCGTGTCACAAAGTCTTTTTCCCGCGCGCGTGTCACATAGTCTTTTTCCCGCGCGCGTGTCACAAAGTCTTTGTTCTGCATGCGTGTCACAAAGTCTTTGTTCTGCCTGCGTGTTACAAAGTCTTTGTTCAACCTGCGTGTCACAAAGTCTTTGTTCTGCCTGCTTGTAACAAAGTCTTTTTCCCGCGCGCATGTCACAAAGTCTTTGTTCTGCCTGCGTGTCACAAAGTCTTTGTTCTGCCTACGTGTCACAAAGTCTTTTTTACCGTGCGTGTCACAAAGTCTTTTTCCCGCGCGCATGTCACAAAGTCTTTCTTCTGCCTGCGTGTCACAAAGTATTTTTCCCGCGCGCGTGTCACAAAGTCTTTTTCCCGCGCGCATATCACAAAGTCTTATTCTGTCTGCGTGTCACAAAGTCTTGTTCTGCCTGCGTGTCACAAACTCTTTTTACTGCGTGCGTGTCACAAAGTCTTTGTTCTGCCTGCATGTCACAAAGTCTTTGTTCTGCCTGCGTGTCACAAAGTCTTTTTCCCACACGCGTGTCACAAAGTCTTTGTTCAGCCTGCGTGTCACAAAGTCTTTGTTGTGCCTGCGTGTCACAAAGTCTTTGTTGTGCCTGCGTGTCACAAAGTCTTTGTTCTACCTGCGTGTCACAAAGTCTTTTTACCGTGCGTGTCACAAAGTCTTTGTTCTGCCTGCGTGTCACAAAGTCTTTGTTCTGCCTACGTGTCACAAAGTCTTTTTACCGTGCGTGTCACAAAGTCTTTTTCCCGCGCGCGTGTCACAAAGTCTTTGTTCTGCCTGCGTGTCACAAAGTCTTTGTTCTGCCTGCGTGTCACAAAGTCTTTGTTCTGCCTGCGTGTCACAAAGTCTTTGTTCTACCTGCGTGTCACAAAGTCTTTTTCCCGCACGCGTGTCACAAAGTCTTTTTCCTAACTGCGTGTCACAAAGTCTTTGTTCTGCCTGCGTGTCACAAAGTCTTTTTCCCGCGTGCGTGTCACAAAGTCTTTGTTCTGCCTGCGTGTCACAACGTCTTTGTTCTGCCTGCGTGTCCCAAACTCTTTTTCCCGCGTGCGTGTCACAAAGTCTTTGTTCTGCCTGCGTGTCACAAAGTTTTTGTTCTGCCTGCGTGTCACAAAGTCTTTTTACCGTGCGTTTCACAAAGTCTTTGTTCTGCCTGCGTGTCACAACGTCTTTGTTCTGCCTGCGTGTCCCAAACTCTTTTTCCCGCGCGCATGTCACAAAGTCTTTGTTCTGCCTGCGTGTCACAAAGTCTTTTTCCCGCACGCGTGTCACAAAGTCTTTTTCCCGCGCGCGTGTCACAAAGTCTTTGTTCTGCATGCGTGTCACAAAGTCTTTTTCCCGCGCGCGTCACAAAGTCTTTGTTCTGCCTGCGTGTCACAAAGTCTTTGTTCTGCCTGCGTGTCACAAAGTCTTTGTTCTACCTGCGTGTCACAAAGTCTTTTTCCCGCACGCGTGTCACAAAGTCTTTGTTCTGCCTGCGTGTCACAAAGTCTTTGTTCTGCCTGCGTGTCACAAAGTCTTTTTCCCGCGTGCGTGTCACAAAGTCTTTCTTCTGCCTGCGTGTCACAACGTCTTTGTTCTGCCTGCGTGTCCCAAACTCTTTTACCCGCGTGCGTGTCACAAAGTCTTTGTTCTGCCTGCGTGTCACAAAGTCTTTGTTCTGCCTGCGTGTCACAAAGTCTTTTTACCGTGCGTGTCACAAAGTCTTTGTTCTGCCTGTGTTTCACACAGTCTTTGTTCTGCCTGCATGTCCCAAACTCTTTTTCCCGCGTGCGTGTCACAAAGTCTTTGTTCTGCCTGCGTGTCACAAAGTCTTTGTTCTGCCTGCGTGTCACAAAGTCTTTTTCCCGCGCGCATTTCACAAAGTCTTTGTTCTGCCTGCGTGTCACAAAGTCTTTGTTCTGCCTACGTGTCACAAAGTCTTTTTACCGTGCGTGTCACAAAGTCCTTTTCCCGCGCGCATGTCACAAAGTCTTTCTTCTGCCTGCGTGTCACAAAGTCTTTTTCCCGCGCGCGTGTCACAAAGTCTTTTTCCCGCGCGCGTGTCACAAAGTCTTTGTTCTGCATGCGTGTCACAAAGTCTTTGTTCTGCCTGCGTGTCAGAAAGTCTTTGTTCTACCTGCGTGTCACAAAGTCTTTTTTCTGCCTGCTTGTAACAAAGTCTTTTTCCCGCGCGCATGTCACAAAGTCTTTGTTCTGCCTGCGTGTCACAAAGTCTTTGTTCTGCCTGCGTGTCACAAAGTCTTTGTTCTGCCTGCGTGTCACAAAGTCTTTTTCCTGCACGCGTGTCACAAAGTCTTTGTTCTGCCTGCGTGTCACAAATTCTTTGTTCTGCCTGCGTGTCACAAAGTCTTTTTCCCGCGTGCTTGTTACACAGTCTTTGTTCTGCCTGCGTGTCACAAAGTCTTTTTACCGTGCTTGTCACAAAGTCTTTGTTCTGCCTGCGTTTCACACAGTCTTTTTTCTGCCTGCCTGTCCCAAACTCTTTTTCCCGCGTGCGTGTCACAAAGTCTTTGTTCTACCTGCGTGTCACAAAGTCTTTGTTCTGCCTGCGTTTCACACAGTCTTTGTTCTGCCTGCCTGTCCCAAACTCATTTTCCCGCGTGCGTGTCACAAAGTCTTTGTTCTACCTGCGTGTCACAAAGTCTTTGTTCTGCCTGCGTGTCACAAAGTCTTTTTCCCGCGTGCGTGTCACAAAGTCTTTGTTCTGCCTGCGTGTCACAAAGTCTTTGTTCTACCTGCTTGTCACAAAGTCTTTGTTCTGCCTGCTTGTAACAAAGTCTTTTTCCCGCGCGCATGTCACAAAGTCTTTGTTCTGCCTGCGTGTCACAAAGTCTTTTTCCCGCACGCGTGTCACAAAGTCTTTGTTCTGCCTGCGTGTCACAAAGTCTTTGTTCTGCCTGCGTGTCACAAAGTCTTTTTCCCGCGTGCGTGTCACAAAGTCTTTGTTCTACCTGCGTGTCACAAACTCTTTTTCCCACGTGCGTGTCACAAAGTCTTTGTTCTGCCTGCGTGTCACAAAGTCTTTGTTCTGCCTGGTTGTCACAAAGTCTTTTTCCCGCGTGCGTGTCACACAGTCTTTGTTCTGCCTGCGTGTCCCAAACTCTTTTTCCCGCGTGCGTGTCACAAAGTCTTTTTCCGCACGCGTGTCACAAAGTCTTTGTTGTGCCTGCGTGTCACAAAGTCTTTGTTCTACCTGCGTGTCACAAAGTCTTTTTCCCGCGCGCATGTCACAAAGTCTTTGTTCTGCCTGCGTGTCACAAAGTCTTTGTTCTGCCTACGTGTCACAAAGTCTTTTTTACCGTGCGTGTCACAAAGTCTTTTTCCCGCGCGCATGTCACAAAGTCTTTCTTCTGCCTGCGTGTCACAAAGTCTTTTTCCCGCGCGCGTGTCACATAGTCTTTTTCCCGCGCGCGTGTCACAAAGTCTTTGTTCTGCATGCGTGTCACAAAGTCTTTGTTCTGCCTGCGTGTTACAAAGTCTTTGTTCAACCTGCGTGTCACAAAGTCTTTGTTCTGCCTGCTTGTAACAAAGTCTTTTTCCCGCGCGCATGTCACAAAGTCTTTGTTCTGCCTGCGTGTCACAAAGTCTTTGTTCTGCCTACGTGTCACAAAGTCTTTTTTACCGTGCGTGTCACAAAGTCTTTTTCCCGCGCGCATGTCACAAAGTCTTTCTTCTGCCTGCGTGTCACAAAGTCTTTTTCCCGCGCGCGTGTCACAAAGTCTTTTTCCCGCGCGCATATCACAAAGTCTTATTCTGTCTGCGTGTCACAAAGTCTTGTTCTGCCTGCGTGTCACAAAGTCTTTGTTCTGCCTACGTGTCACAAAGTCTTTTTACCGTGCGTGTCACAAAGTCTTTTTCCCGCGCGCATGTCACAAAGTCTTTCTTCTGCCTGCGTGTCACAAAGTCTTTTTCCCGCGCGCGTGTCACAAAGTCTTTTTCCCGCGCGCGTGTCACAAAGTCTTTGTTCTGCATGCGTGTCACAAAGTCTTTGTTCTGCCTGCGTGTCAGAAAGTCTTTGTTCTACCTGCGTGTCACAAAGTCTTTTTTCTGCCTGCTTGTAACAAAGTCTTTTTCCCGCGCGCATGTCACAAAGTCTTTGTTCTGCCTGCGTGTCACAAAGTCTTTGTTCTGCCTGCGTGTCACAAAGTCTTTGTTCTGCCTGCGTGTCACAAAGTCTTTTTCCTGCACGCGTGTCACAAAGTCTTTGTTCTGCCTGCGTGTCACAAAGTCTTTGTTCTGCCTGCGTGTCACAAAGTCTTTTTCCCGCGTGCTTGTTACACAGTCTTTGTTCTGCCTGCGTGTCACAAAGTCTTTTTACCGTGCTTGTCACAAAGTCTTTGTTCTGCCTGCGTTTCACACAGTCTTTGTTCTGCCTGCCTGTCCCAAACTCTTTTTCCCGCGTGCGTGTCACAAAGTCTTTGTTCTACCTGCGTGTCACAAAGTCTTTGTTCTGCCTGCGTTTCACACAGTCTTTGTTCTGCCTGCCTGTCCCAAACTCTTTTTCCCGCGTGCGTGTCACAAAGTCTTTGTTCTACCTGCGTGTCACAAAGTCTTTGTTCTGCCTGCGTGTCACAAAGTCTTTTTCCCGCGTGCGTGTCACAAAGTCTTTGTTCTGCCTGCGTGTCACAAAGTCTTTGTTCTGCCTCCGTGTCCCAAACTCTTTTTCCCGCGTGCGTGTCACAAAGTCTTTGTTCTACCTGCGTGTCACAAAGTCTTTGTTCTGCCTGCGTGTCACAAAGTCTTTTTCCCGCGTGCGTGTCACAAAGTCGTTGTTCTGCCTGCGTGTCACAAAGTCTTTTTCCCGCGTGCGTGTCACAAAGTCTTTGTTCTACCTGCGTGTCACAAAGTCTTTGTTCTGCCTGCGTGTCACAAAGTCTTTTTCCCGCGTGTGTGTCACAAAGTCTTTGTTCTGCCTGCGTGTCACAAAGTCTTTGTTCTACCTGCGTGTCACAAAGTCTTTGTTCTGCCTGCTTGTAACAAAGTCTTTTTCCCGCGCGCATGTCACAAAGTCTTTGTTCTGCCTGCGTGTCACAAAGTCTTTTTCCCGCACGCGTGTCACAAAGTCTTTGTTCTGCCTGCGTGTCACAAAGTCTTTGTTCATCCTGCGTGTCACAAAGTCTTTTTCCCGCGTGCGTGTCACAAAGTCTTTGTTCTACCTGCGTGTCACAAACTCTTTTTCCCACGTGCGTGTCACAAAGTCTTTGTTCTGCCTGCGTGTCACAAAGTCTTTGTTCTGCCTGGTTGTCACAAAGTCTTTTTCCCGCGTGCGTGTCACACAGTCTTTGTTCTGCCTGCGTGTCCCAAACTCTTTTTCCCGCGTGCGTGTCACAAAGTCTTTTTCCGCACGCGTGTCACAAAGTCTTTGTTCAGCCTGCGTGTCACAAAGTCTTTGTTCTACCTGCGTGTCACAAAGTCTTTTTCCCGCGCGCATGTCACAAAGTCTTTGTTCTGCCTGCGTGTCACAAAGTCTTTGTTCTGCCTACGTGTCACAAAGTCTTTTTTACCGTGCGTGTCACAAAGTCTTTTTCCCGCGCGCATGTCACAAAGTCTTTCTTCTGCCTGCGTGTCACAAAGTCTTTTTCCCGCGCGCGTGTCACATAGTCTTTTTCCCGCGCGCGTGTCACAAAGTCTTTGTTCTGCATGCGTGTCACAAAGTCTTTGTTCTGCCTGCGTGTTACAAAGTCTTTGTTCAACCTGCGTGTCACAAAGTCTTTGTTCTGCCTGCTTGTAACAAAGTCTTTTTCCCGCGCGCATGTCACAAAGTCTTTGTTCTGCCTGCGTGTCACAAAGTCTTTGTTCTGCCTACGTGTCACAAAGTCTTTTTTACCGTGCGTGTCACAAAGTCTTTTTCCCGCGCGCATGTCACAAAGTCTTTCTTCTGCCTGCGTGTCACAAAGTATTTTTCCCGCGCGCGTGTCACAAAGTCTTTTTCCCGCGCGCATATCACAAAGTCTTATTCTGTCTGCGTGTCACAAAGTCTTGTTCTGCCTGCGTGTCACAAACTCTTTTTACTGCGTGCGTGTCACAAAGTCTTTGTTCTGCCTGCATGTCACAAAGTCTTTGTTCTGCCTGCGTGTCACAAAGTCTTTTTCCCACACGCGTGTCACAAAGTCTTTGTTCAGCCTGCGTGTCACAAAGTCTTTGTTGTGCCTGCGTGTCACAAAGTCTTTGTTGTGCCTGCGTGTCACAAAGTCTTTGTTCTACCTGCGTGTCACAAAGTCTTTTTACCGTGCGTGTCACAAAGTCTTTGTTCTGCCTGCGTGTCACAAAGTCTTTGTTCTGCCTGCGTGTCACAAAGTCTTTGTTCTGCCTGGTTGTCACAAAGTCTTTTTCCCGCGTGCGTGTCACACAGTCTTTGTTCTGCCTGCGTGTCCCAAACTCTTTTTCCCGCGTGCGTGTCACAAAGTCTTTTTCCGCACGCGTGTCACAAAGTCTTTGTTCAGCCTGCGTGTCACAAAGTCTTTGTTCTACCTGCGTGTCACAAAGTCTTTTTCCCGCGCGCATGTCACAAAGTCTTTGTTCTGCCTGCGTGTCACAAAGTCTTTGTTCTGCCTACGTGTCACAAAGTCTTTTTTACCGTGCGTGTCACAAAGTCTTTTTCCCGCGCGCATGTCACAAAGTCTTTCTTCTGCCTGCGTGTCACAAAGTCTTTTTCCCGCGCGCGTGTCACATAGTCTTTTTCCCGCGCGCGTGTCACAAAGTCTTTGTTCTGCATGCGTGTCACAAAGTCTTTGTTCTGCCTGCGTGTTACAAAGTCTTTGTTCAACCTGCGTGTCACAAAGTCTTTGTTCTGCCTGCTTGTAACAAAGTCTTTTTCCCGCGCGCATGTCACAAAGTCTTTGTTCTGCCTGCGTGTCACAAAGTCTTTGTTCTGCCTACGTGTCACAAAGTCTTTTTTACCGTGCGTGTCACAAAGTCTTTTTCCCGCGCGCATGTCACAAAGTCTTTCTTCTGCCTGCGTGTCACAAAGTATTTTTCCCGCGCGCGTGTCACAAAGTCTTTTTCCCGCGCGCATATCACAAAGTCTTATTCTCTCTGCGTGTCACAAAGTCTTGTTCTGCCTGCGTGTCACAAACTCTTTTTACTGCGTGCGTGTCACAAAGTCTTTGTTCTGCCTGCATGTCACAAAGTCTTTGTTCTGCCTGCGTGTCACAAAGTCTTTTTCCCACACGCGTGTCACAAAGTCTTTGTTCAGCCTGCGTGTCACAAAGTCTTTGTTGTGCCTGCGTGTCACAAAGTCTTTGTTGTGCCTGCGTGTCACAAAGTCTTTGTTCTACCTGCGTGTCACAAAGTCTTTTTACCGTGCGTGTCACAAAGTCTTTGTTCTGCCTGCGTGTCACAAAGTCTTTGTTCTGCCTACGTGTCACAAAGTCTTTTTACCGTGCGTGTCACAAAGTCTTTTTCCCGCGCGCGTGTCACAAAGTCTTTGTTCTGCGTGCGTGTCACAAAGTCTTTTTCCCGCGCGCGTCACAAAGTCTTTGTTCTGCCTGCGTGTCACAAAGTCTTTGTTCTGCCTGCGTGTCACAAAGTCTTTGTTCTGCCTGCGTGTCACAAAGTCTTTGTTCTACCTGCGTGTCACAAAGTCTTTTTCCCGCACGCGTGTCACAAACTCTTTTTCCTAACTGCGTGTCACAAAGTCTTTGTTCTGCCTGCGTGTCACAAAGTCTTTTTCCCGCGTGCGTGTCACAAAGTCTTTGTTCTGCCTGCGTGTCACAACGTCTTTGTTCTGCCTGCGTGTCCCAAACTCTTTTTCCCGCGTGCGTGTCACAAAGTCTTTGTTCTGCCTGCGTGTCACAAAGTTTTTGTTCTGCCTGCGTGTCACAAAGTCTTTTTACCGTGCGTTTCACAAAGTCTTTGTTCTGCCTGCGTGTCACAACGTCTTTGTTCTGCCTGCGTGTCCCAAACTCTTTTTCCCGCGCGCATGTCACAAAGTCTTTGTTCTGCCTGCGTGTCACAAAGTCTTTTTCCCGCACGCGTGTCACAAAGTCTTTTTCCCGCGCGCGTGTCACAAAGTCTTTGTTCTGCATGCGTGTCACAAAGTCTTTTTCCCGCGCGCGTCACAAAGTCTTTGTTCTGCCTGCGTGTCACAAAGTCTTTGTTCTGCCTGCGTGTCACAAAGTCTTTGTTCTACCTGCGTGTCACAAAGTCTTTTTCCCGCACGCGTGTCACAAAGTCTTTGTTCTGCCTGCGTGTCACAAAGTCTTTGTTCTGCCTGCGTGTCACAAAGTCTTTTTCCCGCGTGCGTGTCACAAAGTCTTTCTTCTGCCTGCGTGTCACAACGTCTTTGTTCTGCCTGCGTGTCCCAAACTCTTTTACCCGCGTGCGTGTCACAAAGTCTTTGTTCTGCCTGCGTGTCACAAAGTCTTTGTTCTGCCTGCGTGTCACAAAGTCTTTTTACCGTGCGTGTCACAAAGTCTTTGTTCTGCCTGTGTTTCACACAGTCTTTGTTCTGCCTGCATGTCCCAAACTCTTTTTCCCGCGTGCGTGTCACAAAGTCTTTGTTCTGCCTGCGTGTCACAAAGTCTTTGTTCTGCCTGCGTGTCACAAAGTCTTTTTCCCGCGCGCATTTCACAAAGTCTTTGTTCTGCCTGCGTGTCACAAAGTCTTTGTTCTGCCTACGTGTCACAAAGTCTTTTTACCGTGCGTGTCACAAAGTCTTTTTCCCGCGCGCATGTCACAAAGTCTTTCTTCTGCCTGCGTGTCACAAAGTCTTTTTCCCGCGCGCGTGTCACAAAGTCTTTTTCCCGCTCGCGTGTCACAAAGTCTTTGTTCTGCATGCGTGTCACAAAGTCTTTGTTCTGCCTGCGTGTCAGAAAGTCTTTGTTCTACCTGCGTGTCACAAAGTCTTTTTTCTGCCTGCTTGTAACAAAGTCTTTTTCCCGCGCGCATGTCACAAAGTCTTTGTTCTGCCTGCGTGTCACAAAGTCTTTGTTCTGCCTGCGTGTCACAAAGTCTTTGTTCTGCCTGCGTGTCACAAAGTCTTTTTCCTGCACGCGTGTCACAAAGTCTTTGTTCTGCCTGCGTGTCACAAATTCTTTGTTCTGCCTGCGTGTCACAAAGTCTTTTTCCCGCGTGCTTGTTACACAGTCTTTGTTCTGCCTGCGTGTCACAAAGTCTTTTTACCGTGCTTGTCACAAAGTCTTTGTTCTGCCTGCGTTTCACACAGTCTTTGTTCTGCCTGCCTGTCCCAAACTCTTTTTCCCGCGTGCGTGTCACAAAGTCTTTGTTCTACCTGCGTGTCACAAAGTCTTTGTTCTGCCTGCGTTTCACACAGTCTTTGTTCTGCCTGCCTGTCCCAAACTCATTTTCCCGCGTGCGTGTCACAAAGTCTTTGTTCTACCTGCGTGTCACAAAGTCTTTGTTCTGCCTGCGTGTCACAAAGTCTTTTTCCCGCGTGCGTGTCACAAAGTCTTTGTTCTGCCTGCGTGTCACAAAGTCTTTGTTCTGCCTCCGTGTCCCAAACTCTTTTTCCCGCGTGCGTGTCACAAAGTCTTTGTTCTGCCTGCGTGTCACAAAGTCTTTGTTCTACCTGCTTGTCACAAATTCTTTTTTCTGCCTGCTTGTAACAAAGTCTTTTTCCCGCGCGCATGTCACAAAGTCTTTGTTCTGCCTGCGTGTCACAAAGTCTTTTTCCCGCACGCGTGTCACAAAGTCTTTGTTCTGCCTGCGTGTCACAAAGTCTTTGTTCTGCCTGCGTGTCACAAAGTCTTTTTCCCGCGTGCGTGTCACAAAGTCTTTGTTCTACCTGCGTGTCACAAACTCTTTTTCCCACGTGCGTGTCACAAAGTCTTTGTTCTGCCTGCGTGTCACAAAGTCTTTGTTCTGCCTGGTTGTCACAAAGTCTTTTTCCCGCGTGCGTGTCACACAGTCTTTGTTCTGCCTGCGTGTCCCAAACTCTTTTTCCCGCGTGCGTGTCACAAAGTCTTTTTCCGCACGCGTGTCACAAAGTCTTTGTTGTGCCTGCGTGTCACAAAGTCTTTGTTCTACCTGCGTGTCACAAAGTCTTTTTCCCGCGCGCATGTCACAAAGTCTTTGTTCTGCCTGCGTGTCACAAAGTCTTTGTTCTGCCTACGTGTCACAAAGTCTTTTTTACCGTGCGTGTCACAAAGTCTTTTTCCCGCGCGCATGTCACAAAGTCTTTCTTCTGCCTGCGTGTCACAAAGTCTTTTTCCCGCGCGCGTGTCACATAGTCTTTTTCCCGCGCGCGTGTCACAAAGTCTTTGTTCTGCATGCGTGTCACAAAGTCTTTGTTCTGCCTGCGTGTTACAAAGTCTTTGTTCAACCTGCGTGTCACAAAGTCTTTGTTCTGCCTGCTTGTAACAAAGTCTTTTTCCCGCGCGCATGTCACAAAGTCTTTGTTCTGCCTGCGTGTCACAAAGTCTTTGTTCTGCCTACGTGTCACAAAGTCTTTTTTACCGTGCGTGTCACAAAGTCTTTTTCCCGCGCGCATGTCACAAAGTCTTTCTTCTGCCTGCGTGTCACAAAGTCTTTTTCCCGCGCGCGTGTCACAAAGTCTTTTTCCCGCGCGCATATCACAAAGTCTTATTCTGTCTGCGTGTCACAAAGTCTTGTTCTGCCTGCGTGTCACAAACTCTTTTTACTGCGTGCGTGTCACAAAGTCTTTGTTCTGCCTGCGTGTCACAAAGTCTTTGTTCTGCCTGCGTGTCACAAAGTCTTTTTCCCACACGCGTGTCACAAAGTCTTTGTTCAGCCTGCGTGTCACAAAGTCTTTGTTGTGCCTGCGTGTCACAAAGTCTTTGTTGTGCCTGCGTGTCACAAAGTCTTTGTTCTACCTGCGTGTCACAAAGTCTTTTTACCGTGCGTGTCACAAAGTCTTTGTTCTGCCTGCGTGTCACAAAGTCTTTGTTCTGCCTACGTGTCACAAAGTCTTTTTACCGTGCGTGTCACAAAGTCTTTTTCCCGCGCGCGTGTCACAAAGTCTTTGTTCTGCATGCGTGTCACAAAGTCTTTTTCCCGCGCGCGTCACAAAGTCTTTGTTCTGCCTGCGTGTCACAAAGTCTTTGTTCTGCCTGCGTGTCACAAAGTCTTTGTTCTGCCTGCGTGTCACAAAGTCTTTTTCATGCACGCGTGTCACAAAGTCTTTGTTCTGCCTGCGTGTCACAAAGTCTTTTTACCGTGCTTGTCACAAAGTCTTTGTTCTGCCTGCGTTTCACACAGTCTTTGTTCTGCCTGCCTGTCCCAAACTCTTTTTCCCGCGTGCGTGTCACAAAGTCTTTGTTCTACCTGCGTGTCACAAAGTCTTTGTTCTGCCTGCGTTTCACACAGTCTTTGTTCTGCCTGCCTGTCCCAAACTCTTTTTCCCGCGTGCGTGTCAGAAAGTCTTTGTTCTACCTGCGTGTCACAAAGTCTTTGTTCTGCCTGCGTGTCACAAAGTCTTTGTTCTGCCTGCGTGTCACAAAGTCTTTGTTCTGCCTGCGTGTCACAAAGTCTTTGTTCTACCTGCGTGTCACAAAGTCTTTTTCCCGCACGCGTGTCACAAACTCTTTTTCCTAACTGCGTGTCACAAAGTCTTTGTTCTGCCTGCGTGTCACAAAGTCTTTTTCCCGCGTGCGTGTCACAAAGTCTTTGTTCTGCCTGCGTGTCACAAAGTCTTTGTTCTGCCTGCGTGTCCCAAACTCTTTTTCCCGCGTGCGTGTCACAAAGTCTTTGTTCTGCCTGCGTGTCACAAAGTTTTTGTTCTGCCTGCGTGTCACAAAGTCTTTTTACCGTGCGTTTCACAAAGTCTTTGTTCTGCCTGCGTGTCACAACGTCTTTGTTCTGCCTGCGTGTCCCAAACTCTTTTTCCCGCGCGCATGTCACAAAGTCTTTGTTCTGCCTGCGTGTCACAAAGTCTTTTTCCCGCACGCGTGTCACAAAGTCTTTTTCCCGCGCGCGTGTCACAAAGTCTTTGTTCTGCATGCGTGTCACAAAGTCTTTTTCCCGCGCGCGTCACAAAGTCTTTGTTCTGCCTGCGTGTCACAAAGTCTTTGTTCTGCCTGCGTGTCACAAAGTCTTTGTTCTACCTGCGTGTCACAAAGTCTTTTTCCCGCACGCGTGTCACAAAGTCTTTGTTCTGCCTGCGTGTCACAAAGTCTTTGTTCTGCCTGCGTGTCACAAAGTCTTTTTCCCGCGTGCGTGTCACAAAGTCTTTCTTCTGCCTGCGTGTCACAACGTCTTTATTCTGCCTGCGTGTCCCAAACTCTTTTACCCGCGTGCGTGTCACAAAGTCTTTGTTCTGCCTGCGTGTCACAAAGTCTTTGTTCTGCCTGCGTGTCACAAAGTCTTTTTACCGTGCGTGTCACAAAGTCTTTGTTCTGCCTGTGTTTCACACAGTCTTTGTTCTGCCTGCATGTCCCAAACTCTTTTTCTCGCGTGCGTGTCACAAAGTCTTTGTTCTGCCTGCGTGTCACAAAGTCTTTGTTCTGCCTGCGTGTCACAAAGTCTTTTTCCCGCGCGCATTTCACAAAGTCTTTGTTCTGCCTGCGTGTCACAAAGTCTTTGTTCTGCCTACGTGTCACAAAGTCTTTTTACCGTGCGTGTCACAAAGTCTTTTTCCCGCGCGCATGTCACAAAGTCTTTCTTCTGCCTGCGTGTCACAAAGTCTTTTTCCCGCGCGCGTGTCACAAAGTCTTTTTCCCGCGCGCGTGTCACAAAGTCTTTGTTCTGCATGCGTGTCACAAAGTCTTTGTTCTGCCTGCGTGTCAGAAAGTCTTTGTTCTACCTGCGTGTCACAAAGTCTTTTTTCTGCCTGCTTGTAACAAAGTCTTTTTCCCGCGCGCATGTCACAAAGTCTTTGTTCTGCCTGCGTGTCACAAAGTCTTTGTTCTGCCTGCGTGTCACAAAGTCTTTGTTCTGCCTGCATGTCACAAAGTCTTTTTCCTGCACGCGTTTCACAAAGTCTTTGTTCTGCCTGCGTGTCACAAATTCTTTGTTCTGCCTGCGTGTCACAAAGTCTTTTTCCCGCGTGCTTGTTACACAGTCTTTGTTCTGCCTGCGTGTCACAAAGTCTTTTTACCGTGCTTGTCACAAAGTCTTTGTTCTGCCTGCGTTTCACACAGTCTTTGTTCTGCCTGCCTGTCCCAAACTCTTTTTCCCGCGTGCGTGTCACAAAGTCTTTGTTCTACCTGCGTGTCACAAAGTCTTTGTTCTGCCTGCGTTTCACACAGTCTTTGTTCTGCCTGCCTGTCCCAAACTCATTTTCCCGCGTGCGTGTCACAAAGTCTTTGTTCTACCTGCGTGTCACAAAGTCTTTGTTCTGCCTGCGTGTCACAAAGTCTTTTTCCCGCGTGCGTGTCACAAAGTCTTTGTTCTGCCTGCGTGTCACAAAGTCTTTGTTCTGCCTCCGTGTCCCAAACTCTTTTTCCCGCGTGCGTGTCACAAAGTCTTTGTTCTGCCTGCGTGTCACAAAGTCTTTGTTCTACCTGCTTGTCACAAAGTCTTTGTTCTGCCTGCTTGTAACAAAGTCTTTTTCCCGCGCGCATGTCACAAAGTCTTTGTTCTGCCTGCGTGTCACAAAGTCTTTTTCCCGCACGCGTGTCACAAAGTCTTTGTTCTGCCTGCGTGTCACAAAGTCTTTGTTCTGCCTGCGTGTCACAAAGTCTTTTTCCCGCGTGCGTGTCACAAAGTCTTTGTTCTACCTGCGTGTCACAAACTCTTTTTCCCACGTGCGTGTCACAAAGTCTTTGTTCTGCCTGCGTGTCACAAAGTCTTTGTTCTGCCTGGTTGTCACAAAGTCTTTTTCCCGCGTGCGTGTCACACAGTCTTTGTTCTGCCTGCGTGTCCCAAACTCTTTTTCCCGCGTGCGTGTCACAAAGTCTTTTTCCGCACGCGTGTCACAAAGTCTTTGTTGTGCCTGCGTGTCACAAAGTCTTTGTTCTACCTGCGTGTCACAAAGTCTTTTTCCCGCGCGCATGTCACAAAGTCTTTGTTCTGCCTGCGTGTCACAAAGTCTTTGTTCTGCCTACGTGTCACAAAGTCTTTTTTACCGTGCGTGTCACAAAGTCTTTTTCCCGCGCGCATGTCACAAAGTCTTTCTTCTGCCTGCGTGTCACAAAGTCTTTTTCCCGCGCGCGTGTCACATAGTCTTTTTCCCGCGCGCGTGTCACAAAGTCTTTGTTCTGCATGCGTGTCACAAAGTCTTTGTTCTGCCTGCGTGTTACAAAGTCTTTGTTCAACCTGCGTGTCACAAAGTCTTTGTTCTGCCTGCTTGTAACAAAGTCTTTTTCCCGCGCGCATGTCACAAAGTCTTTGTTCTGCCTGCGTGTCACAAAGTCTTTGTTCTGCCTACGTGTCACAAAGTCTTTTTTACCGTGCGTGTCACAAAGTCTTTTTCCCGCGCGCATGTCACAAAGTCTTTCTTCTGCCTGCGTGTCACAAAGTCTTTTTCCCGCGCGCGTGTCACAAAGTCTTTTTCCCGCGCGCATATCACAAAGTCTTATTCTGTCTGCGTGTCACAAAGTCTTGTTCTGCCTGCGTGTCACAAACTCTTTTTACTGCGTGCGTGTCACAAAGTCTTTGTTCTGCCAGCGTGTCACAAAGTCTTTGTTCTGCCTGCGTGTCACAAAGTCTTTTTCCCACACGCGTGTCACAAAGTCTTTGTTCAGCCTGCGTGTCACAAAGTCTTTGTTGTGCCTGCGTGTCACAAAGTCTTTGTTGTGCCTGCGTGTCACAAAGTCTTTGTTCTACCTGCGTGTCACAAAGTCTTTTTACCGTGCGTGTCACAAAGTCTTTGTTCTGCCTGCGTGTCACAAAGTCTTTGTTCTGCCTACGTGTCACAAAGTCTTTTTACCGTGCGTGTCACAAAGTCTTTTTCCCGCGCGCGTGTCACAAAGTCTTTGTTCTGCATGCGTGTCACAAAGTCTTTTTCCCGCGCGCGTCACAAAGTCTTTGTTCTGCCTGCGTGTCACAAAGTCTTTGTTCTGCCTGCGTGTCACAAAGTCTTTGTTCTGCCTGCGTGTCACAAAGTCTTTTTCATGCACGCGTGTCACAAAGTCTTTGTTCTGCCTGCGTGTCACAAAGTCTTTGTTCTGCCTGCGTGTCACAAAGTCTTTTTCCCGCGTGCTTGTTACACAGTCTTTGTTCTGCCTGCGTGTCACAAAGTCTTTTTACCGTGCTTGTCACAAAGTCTTTGTTCTGCCTGCGTTTCACACAGTCTTTGTTCTGCCTGCCTGTCCCAAACTCTTTTTCCCGCGTGCGTGTCACAAAGTCTTTGTTCTACCTGCGTGTCACAAAGTCTTTGTTCTGCCTGCGTTTCACACAGTCTTTGTTCTGCCTGCCTGTCCCAAACTCTTTTTCCCGCGTGCGTGTCACAAAGTCTTTGTTCTACCTGCGTGTCACAAAGTCTTTGTTCTGCCTGCGTGTCACAAAGTCTTTTTCCCGCGTGCGTGTCACAAAGTCTTTGTTCTGCCTGCGTGTCACAAAGTCTTTGTTCTGCCTCCGTGTCCCAAACTCTTTTTCCCGCGTGCGTGTCACAAAGTCTTTGTTCTGCCTGCGTGTCACAAAGTCTTTGTTCTACCTGCTTGTCACAAAGTCTTTGTTCTGCCTGCTTGTAACAAAGTCTTTTTCCCGCGCGCATGTCACAAAGTCTTTCTTCTGCCTGCGTGTCACAAAGTCTTTTTCCCGCGCGCGTGTCACAAAGTCTTTTTCCCGCGCGCGTGTCACAAAGTCTTTGTTCTGCATGCGTGTCACAAAGTCTTTGTTCTGCCTGCGTGTCACAAAGTCTTTGTTCTACCTGCGTGTCACAAAGTCTTTTTTCTGCCTGCTTGTAACAAAGTCTTTTTCCCGCGCGCATGTCACAAAGTCTTTGTTCTGCCTCCGTGTCACAAAGTCTTTGTTCTGCCTGCGTGTCACAAAGTCTTTGTTCTGCCTGCGTGTCACAAAGTCTTTTTCCTGCACGCGTGTCACAAAGTCTTTGTTCTGCCTGCGTGTCACAAAGTCTTTGTTCTGCCTGCGTGTCACAAAGTCTTTGTTCTGCCTGCGTGTCACAAAGTCTTTTTCCCGCGTGCTTGTCACACAGTCTTTGTTCTGCCTGCGTGTCCCAAACTCTTTTTCCCGCGTGCGTGTCACAAAGTCTTTGTTCTGCCTGCGTGTCACGAAGTCTTTTTACCGTGCTTGTCACAAAGTCTTTGTTCTGCCTGCGTTTCACACAGTCTTTGTTCTGCCTGCGTGTCCCAAACTCTTTTTCCCGCGTGCGTGTCACAAAGTCTTTGTTCTACCTGCGCGTCACAAAGTCTTTGTTCTGCCTGCGTTTCACACAGTCTTTGTTCTGCCTGCCTGTCCCAAACTCTTTTTCCCGCGTGCGTGTCACAAAGTCTTTGTTCTACCTCCGTGTCACAAAGTCTTTGTTCTGCCTGCGTGTCACAAAGTCTTTTTCCCGCACGCGTGTCACAAAGTCTTTGTTCTGCCTGCGTGTCACAAAGTCTTTGTTCTACCTGCTTGTCACAAAGTCTTTGTTCTGCCTGCTTGTAACAAAGTCTTTTTCCCGCGCGCATGTCACAAAGTCTTTCTTCTGCCTGCGTGTCACAAAGTCTTTTTCCCGCGCGCGTGTCACAAAGTCTTTTTCCCGCGCGCGTGTCACAAAGTCTTTGTTCTGCCTGCGTGTCACAAAGTCTTTGTTCTGCCTACGTGTCACAAAGTCTTTTTACCGTGCGTGTCACAAAGTCTTTTTCCCGCGCGCTTGTCACAAAGTCTTTGTTCTGCATGCGTGTCACAAAGTCTTTTTCCCGCGCGCGTCACAAAGTCTTTGTTCTGCCTGCGTGTCACAAAGTCTTTGTTCTGCCTGCGTGTCACAAAGTCTTTGTTCTGCCTGCGTGTCACAAAGTCTTTTTCATGCACGCGTGTCACAAAGTCTTTGTTCTGCCTGCGTGTCACAAAGTCTTTGTTCTGCCTGCGTGTCACAAAGTCTTTTTCCCGCGTGCTTGTTACACAGTCTTTGTTCTGCCTGCGTGTCACAAAGTCTTTTTACCGTGCTTGTCACAAAGTCTTTGTTCTGCCTGCGTTTCACACAGTCTTTGTTCTGCCTGCCTGTCCCAAACTCTTTTTCCCGCGTGCGTGTCACAAAGTCTTTGTTCTACCTGCGTGTCACAAAGTCTTTGTTCTGCCTGCGTTTCACACAGTCTTTGTTCTGCCTGCCTGTCCCAAACTCTTTTTCCCGCGTGCGTGTCACAAAGTCTTTGTTCTACCTGCGTGTCACAAAGTCTTTGTTCTGCCTGCGTGTCACAAAGTCTTTTTCCCGCGTGCGTGTCACAAAGTCTTTGTTCTGCCTGCGTGTCACAAAGTCTTTGTTCTGCCTCCGTGTCCCAAACTCTTTTTCCCGCGTGCGTGTCACAAAGTCTTTGTTCTGCCTGCGTGTAACAAAGTCTTTGTTCTACCTGCTTGTCACAAAGTCTTTGTTCTGCCTGCTTGTAACAAAGTCTTTTTCCCGCGCGCATGTCACAAAGTCTTTCTTCTGCCTGCGTGTCACAAAGTCTTTTTCCCGCGCGCGTGTCACAAAGTCTTTTTCCCGCGCGCGTGTCACAAAGTCTTTGTTCTGCATGCGTGTCACAAAGTCTTTGTTCTGCCTGCGTGTCACAAAGTCTTTGTTCTACCTGCGTGTCACAAAGTCTTTTTTCTGCCTGCTTGTAACAAAGTCTTTTTCCCGCGCGCATGTCACAAAGTCTTTGTTCTGCCTCCGTGTCACAAAGTCTTTGTTCTGCCTGCGTGTCACAAAGTCTTTGTTCTGCCTGCGTGTCACAAAGTCTTTTTCCTGCACGCGTGTCACAACGTCTTTGTTCTGCCTGCGTGTCACAAAGTCTTTGTTCTGCCTGCGTGTCACAAAGTCTTTGTTCTGCCTGCGTGTCACAAAGTCTTTTTCCCGCGTGCTTGTCACACAGTCTTTGTTCTGCCTGCGTGTCCCAAACTCTTTTTCCCGCGTGCGTGTCACAAAGTCTTTGTTCTGCCTGCGTGTCACGAAGTCTTTTTACCGTGCTTGTCACAAAGTCTTTGTTCTGCCTGCGTTTCACACAGTCTTTGTTCTGCCTGCGTGTCCCAAACTCTTTTTCCCGCGTGCGTGTCACAAAGTCTTTGTTCTACCTGCGCGTCACAAAGTCTTTGTTCTGCCTGCGTTTCACACAGTCTTTGTTCTGCCTGCCTGTCCCAAACTCTTTTTCCCGCGTGCGTGTCACAAAGTCTTTGTTCTACCTCCGTGTCACAAAGTCTTTGTTCTGCCTGCGTGTCACAAAGTCTTTTTCCCGCACGCGTGTCACAAAGTCTTTGTTCTGCCTGCGTGTCACAAAGTCTTTGTTCTACCTGCTTGTCACAAAGTCTTTGTTCTGCCTGCTTGTAACAAAGTCTTTTTCCCGCGCGCATGTCACAAAGTCTTTCTTCTGCCTGCGTGTCACAAAGTCTTTTTCCCGCGCGCGTGTCACAAAGTCTTTTTCCCGCGCGCGTGTCACAAAGTCTTTGTTCTGCATGCGTGTCACAAAGTCTTTGTTCTGCCTGCGTGTCACAAAGTATTTGTTCTACCTGCGTGTCACAAAGTCTTTTTTCTGCCTGCTTGTAACAAAGTCTTTTTCCCGCGCGCATGTCACAAAGTCTTTGTTCTGCCTCCGTGTCACAAAGTCTTTGTTCTGCCTGCGTGTCACAAAGTCTTTGTTCTGCCTGCGTGTCACAAAGTCTTTTTCCTGCACGCGTGTCACAAAGTCTTTGTTCTGCCTGCGTGTCACAAAGTCTTTGTTCTGCCTGCGTGTCACAAAGTCTTTGTTCTGCCTGCGTGTCACAAAGTCTTTTTCCCGCGTGCTTGTCACACAGTCTTTGTTCTGCCTGCGTGTCCCAAACTCTTTTTCCCGCGTGCGTGTCACAAAGTCTTTGTTCTGCCTGCGTGTCACGAAGTCTTTTTACCGTGCTTGTCACAAAGTCTTTGTTCTGCCTGCGTTTCACACAGTCTTTGTTCTGCCTGCGTGTCCCAAACTCTTTTTCCCGCGTGCGTGTCACAAAGTCTTTGTTCTACCTGCGCGTCACAAAGTCTTTGTTCTGCCTGCGTTTCACACAGTCTTTGTTCTGCCTGCCTGTCCCAAACTCTTTTTCCCGCGTGCGTGTCACAAAGTCTTTGTTCTACCTCCGTGTCACAAAGTCTTTGTTCTGCCTGCGTGTCACAAAGTCTTTTTCCCGCACGCGTGTCACAAAGTCTTTGTTCTGCCTGCGTGTCACAAAGTCTTTGTTCTGCCTCCGTGTCCCAAACTCTTTTTCCCGCGTGCGTGTCACAAAGTCTTTGTTCTGCCTGCGTGTCACAAAGTCTTTGTTCTGCCTGCTTGTAACAAAGTCTTTTTCCCGCGCGCATGTCACAAAGTCTTTGTTCTGCCTGCGTGTCACAAAGTCTTTTTCCCGCACGCGTGTCACAAAGTCTTTTTCCCGCGCGCGTGTCACAAAGTCTTTGTTCTGCCTGCGTGTCACAAAGTCTTTGTTCTTCCTAGTTGTAACAAAGTCTTTTTCCCGCGCGCGTCACAGTCTTATTCTGCCTGCGTGTCACAAAGTCTTGTTCTGCCTGCGTGTCACAAACTCTTTTTACTGCGTGCGTGTCACAAAGTCTTTGTTCTGCCTGCGTGTCACAAAGTCTTTGTTCTGCCTGCGTGTCACAAAGTCTTTTTCCCACACGCGTGTCACAAAGTCTTTGTTCAGCCTGCGTGTCACAAAGTCTTTGTTGTGCCTGCGTGTCACAAAGTCTTTGTTGTGCCTGCGTGTCAAAAAGTCTTTGTTCTACCTGCTTGTCACAAAGTCTTTTTACCGTGCGTGTCACAAAGTCTTTGTTCTGCCTGCGTGTCACAAAGTCTTTGTTCTGCCTACGTGTCAGAAAGTCTTTTTACCGTGCGTGTCACAAAGTCTTTTTCCCGCGCGCGTGTCACAAAGTCTTTGTTCTGCATGCGTGTCACAAAGTCTTTTTCCCGCGCGCGTCACAAAGTCTTTGTTCTGCCTGCGTGTCACAAAGTCTTTGTTCTGCCTGCGTGTCACAAAGTCTTTGTTCTACCTGCGTGTCACAAAGTCTTTTTCCCGCACGCGTGTCACAAAGTCTTTGTTCTGCCTGCGTGTCACAAAGTCTTTGTTCTGCCTGCGTGTCACAAAGTCTTTTTCCCGCGTGCGTGTCACAAAGTCTTTGTTCTGCCTGCGTGTCACAACGTCTTTGTTCTGCCTGCGTGTCCCAAACTCTTTTTCCCGCGTGCGTGTCACAAAGTCTTTGTTCTGCCTGCGTGTCACAAAGTCTTTGTTCTGCCTGCGTGTCACAAAGTCTTTTTACCGTGCGTGTCACAAAGTCTTTGTTCTGCCTGTGTTTCACACAGTCTTTGTTCTGCCTGCATGTCCCAAACTCTTTTTCCCGCGTGCGTGTCACAAAGTCTTTGTTCTGCCTGCGTGTCACAAAGTCTTTGTTCTGCCTGTTTGTCACAAAGTCTTTTTCCCGCGCGCATTTCACAAAGTCTTTGTTCTGCCTGCGTGTCACAAAGTCTTTGTTCTGCCTACGTGTCACAAAGTCTTTTTACCGTGCGTGTCACAAAGTCTTTTTCCCGCGCGCATGTCACAAAGTCTTTCTTCTGCCTGCGTGTCACAAAGTCTTTTTCCCGCGCGCGTGTCACAAAGTCTTTTTCCCGCGCGCGTGTCACAAAGTCTTTGTTCTGCATGCGTGTCACAAAGTCTTTGTTCTGCCTGCGTGTCAGAAAGTCTTTGTTCTACCTGCGTGTCACAAAGTCTTTTTTCTGCCTGCTTGTAACAAAGTCTTTTTCCCGCGCGCATGTCACAAAGTCTTTGTTCTGCCTGCGTGTCACAAAGTCTTTGTTCTGCCTGCGTGTCACAAAGTCTTTTTCCTGCACGCGTGTCACAAAGTCTTTGTTCTGCCTGCGTGTCACAAAGTCTTTGTTCTGCCTGCGTGTCACAAAGTCTTTTTCCCGCGTGCTTGTTACACAGTCTTTGTTCTGCCTGCGTGTCACAAAGTCTTTTTACCGTGCTTGTCACAAAGTCTTTGTTCTGCCTGCGTTTCACACAGTCTTTGTTCTGCCTGCCTGTCCCAAACTCTTTTTCCCGCGTGCGTGTCACAAAGTCTTTGTTCTACCTGCGTGTCACAAAGTCTTTGTTCTGCCTGCGTTTCACACAGTCTTTGTTCTGCCTGCCTGTCCCAAACTCTTTTTCCCGCGTGCGTGTCACAAAGTCTTTGTTCTACCTGCGTGTCACAAAGTCTTTGTTCTGCCTGCGTGTCACAAAGTCTTTTTCCCGCGTGCGTGTCACAAAGTCTTTGTTCTGCCTGCGTGTCACAAAGTCTTTGTTCTACCTGCGTGTCACAAAGTCTTTGTTCTGCCTGCTTGTAACAAAGTCTTTTTCCCGCGCGCATGTCACAAAGTCTTTGTTCTGCCTGCGTGTCACAAAGTCTTTTTCCCGCACGCGTGTCACAAAGTCTTTGTTCTCCCTGCGTGTCACAAAGTCTTTGTTCTGCCTGCGTGTCACAAAGTCTTTGTTCTGCCTGGTTGTCACAAAGTCTTTTTCCCGCGTGCGTGTCACACAGTCTTTGTTCTGCCTGCGTGTCCCAAACTCTTTTTCCCGCGTGCGTGTCACAAAGTCTTTTTCCGCACGCGTGTCACAAAGTCTTTGTTCAGCCTGCGTGTCACAAAGTCTTTGTTCTACCTGCGTGTCACAAAGTCTTTTTCCCGCGCGCATGTCACAAAGTCTTTGTTCTACCTGCGTGTCACAAAGTCTTTGTTCTGCCTACGTGTCACAAAGTCTTTTTTACCGTGCGTGTCACAAAGTCTTTTTCCCGCGCGCATGTCACAAAGTCTTTCTTCTGCCTGCGTGTCACAAAGTCTTTTTCCCGCGCGCGTGTCACATAGTCTTTTTCCCGCGCGCGTGTCACAAAGTCTTTGTTCTGCATGCGTGTCACAAAGTCTTTGTTCTGCCTGCGTGTTACAAAGTCTTTGTTCAACCTGCGTGTCACAAAGTCTTTGTTCTGCCTGCTTGTAACAAAGTCTTTTTCCCGCGCGCATGTCACAAAGTCTTTGTTCTGCCTGCGTGTCACAAAGTCTTTGTTCTGCCTACGTGTCACAAAGTCTTTTTTACCGTGCGTGTCACAAAGACTTTTTCCCGCGCGCATGTCACAAAGTCTTTCTTCTGCCTGCGTGTCACAAAGTATTTTTCCCGCGCGCGTCACAAAGTCTTTTTCCCGCGCGCATATCACAAAGTCTTATTCTGTCTGCGTGTCACAAAGTCTTGTTCTGCCTGCGTGTCACAAACTCTTTTTACTGCGTGCGTGTCACAAAGTCTTTGTTCTGCCTGCGTGTCACAAAGTCTTTGTTCTGCCTGCGTGTCACAAAGTCTTTTTCCCACACGCGTGTCACAAAGTCTTTGTTCTGCCTGCGTGTCACAAAGTCTTTGTTCTGCCTGTGTGTCACAAAGTCTTTGTTGTGCATGCGTGTCACAAAGTCTTTTTCCCGCGTGTGTCACAAAGTCTTTGTTCTGCCTGCGTGTCACAAAGTCTTTTTCCCGCACGCGTGTCACAAAGTCTTTGTTCTGCCTGCGTGTCACAAAGTCTTTGTTCTGCCTCCGTGTCCCAAACTCTTTTCCTGCCTGCGTGTCACAAAGTATTTGTTCTGCCTGCATGTCACAAAGTCTTTGTTCTGCCTGCGTGTCACAAAGTCTTTTTCCGGCACGCGTGTCACAAAGTCTTTGTTCTGCCTGCGTGTCACAAAGTCTTTTTCCCGCGTGCGTGTCACAAAGTCTTTGTTCTGCCTGCGTGTCACAACGTCTTTGTTCTCCCTGCGTGTCCCAAACTCTTTTTCCCGCGTGCGTGTCACAAAGTCTTTGTTCTGCCTGCGTGTCACAAAGTCTTTGTTCTGCCTGCGTGTCACAAAGTCTTTTTACCGTGCGTGTCACAAAGTCTTTGTTCTGCCTGCGTTTCACACAGTCTTTGTTCTGCTTGCATGTCCAAAACTCTTTTTCCCGCGTGCGTGTGACAAAGTCTTTGTTTTGCCTGCGTGTCACAAAGTCTTTGTTCTGCCGGCGTGTCACAAAGTCTTTGTTCTGCCTGCGTGTCACAAAGTCTTTTTCCCGCGTGCTTGTCACACAGTCTTTGTTCTGCCTGCGTGTCCCAAACTCTTTTTCCCGCGTGTGTGTCACAAAGTCTTTGTTCTGCCTGCGTGTCACAAAGTCTTTGTTCTGCCTGCGTGTCACAAAGTCTTTTTACCGTGCGTGTCACAAAGTCTTTGTTCTGCCTGCGTTTCACACAGTCTTTGTTCTGCCTGCGTGTCCCAAACTCTTTTTCCCGCGTGCGTGTGACAAAGTCTTTGTTTTGCCTGCGTGTCACAAAGTCTTTGTTCTGCCTGCGTGTCACAAAGTCTTTTTACCGTGCGTGTCACAAACTCTTTGTTCTGCCTGCGTTACACAAAGTCTTTGTTCTGCCTGCGTGTCACAAAGTCTTTTTCCCCGCGCGCGTTTCTCAAAGTCTTTGTTCTGCCTGCGTGTCACAAAGTCTTTGTTCTGCCTGCTTGTAACAAAGTCTTTTTCCTGCGCGCATGTCACAAAGTCTTTGTTCTACCTGCGTGTCACAAAGTCTTTGTTCTACCTGCGTGTCACAAAGTCTTTGTTCTGCTTGCTTGTAACAAAGTCTTTTTCCCGCGTGCATGTCACAAAGTCTTTGTTCTGCCTGCGTGTCACAAAGTCTTTGTTCTGCCTGCGTGTCACAAAGTCTTTTTCCCGCACGCATGTCACAAAGTCTTTGTTCAGCCTGCGTGTCACAAAGTCTTTGTTGTGCCTACGTGTCACAAAGTCTTTGTTCTGCCTGCGTGTCACAAAGTCTTTGTTGTGCCTGCGTGTCACAAAGTCTTTGTTCTACCTGCGTGTCACAAAGTCTTTGTTCTGCCTACGTGTCACAAAGTCTTTTTACCGTGCGTGTCACAAAGTCTTTTTCCCGCGCGCGTGTCACAAAGTCTTTGTTCTGCATGCGTGTCACAAAGTCTTTTTCCCGCGCGCGTCACAAAGTCTTTGTTCTGCCTGCGTGTCACAAAGTCTTTGTTCTGCCTGCTTTTAACAAAGTCTTTTTCCACGCGCATGTCACAAAGTCTTTGTTCTACCTGCGTGTCACAAAGTCTTTGTTCTGCCTGCTTTTAACAAAGTCTTTTTCCACGCGCATGTCACAAAGTCTTTGTTCTGCCTGCGTGTCACAAAGTCTTTTTCCGGCACGCGTGTCACAAAGTCTTTGTTCTGCCTGCGTGTCACAAAGTCTTTGTTCTGCCTGCGTGTCACAAAGTCTTTTTCCCGCGTGCGTGTCACAAAGTCTTTGTTCTGCCTGCGTGTCACAACGTCTTTGTTCTGCCTGCGTGTCCCAAACTCTTTTTCCCGCGTGCGTGTCACAAAGTCTTTGTTCTGCCTGCGTGTCACAAAGTCTTTGTTCTGCCTGCGTGTCACAAAGTCTTTTTACCGTGCGTGTCACAAAGTCTTTGTTCTGCCTGCGTTTCACAAAGTCTTTGTTCTACCTGCGTGTCCCAAACTCTTTTTACTGCGTGCGTGTCACAAAGTCTTTGTTCTGCCTGCGTGTCCCAAACTCTTTTTACTGCGTGCGTGTCACAAAGTCTTTGTTCTGCCTGCGTGTCACAAAGTCTTTGTTCTGCCTGCGTGTCACAAAGTCTTTTTCCCGCACGCGTGTCACAAAGTCTTTGTTCAGCCTGCGTGTCACAAAGTCTTTGTTCTGCCTGCGTGTCACAAAGTCTTTGTTCTGCCTACGTGTCACAAAGTCTTTGTACCGTGCGTGTCACAAAGTCTTTTTCCCGCGCGCGTGTCACAAAGTCTTTGTTCAGCCTGCGTGTCACAAAGTCTTTGTTGTGCCTACGTGTCACAAAGTCTTTGTTCTGCCTGCGTGTCACAAAGTCTTTGTTGTGCCTGCGTGTCACAAAGTCTTTGTTCTACCTGCGTGTCACAAAGTCTTTTTACCGTGCGTGTCACAAAGTCTTTGTTCTGCCTGCGTGTCACAAAGTCTTTGTTCTGCCTACGTGTCACAAAGTCTTTTTACCGTGCGTGTCACAAAGTCTTTTTCCTGCGCGCGTGTCACAAAGTCTTTGTTCTGCATGCGTGTCACAAAGTCTTTGTTCTGCCTGCTTTTAACAAAGTCTTTTTCCCACGCGCATGTCACAAAGTCTTTGTTCTGCCTGCGTGTCACAAAGTCTTTGTTCTACCTACGTGTCACAAAGTCTTTTTCACGCGCGCATGTCACAAAGTCTTTCTTCTGCCTGCGTGTCAGAAAGTCTTTTTCCCGCGCGCGTGTCACAAAGTCTTTTTCCCGCGCGCGTGTCACAAAGTCTTTGTTCTGCATGCGTGTCACAAAGTCTTTGTTCTGCCTGCGTGTCACAAAGTCTTTGTTCTACCTGCGTGTCACAAAGTCTTTGTTCTACCTGCGTGTCACAAAGTCTTTGTTCTGCCTGCTTGTAACAAAGTCTTTTTCCCGCGCGCATGTCACAAAGTCTTTGTTCTGCCTGCGTGTCACAAAGTCTTTGTTCTGCCTGCGTGTCACAAAGTCTTTGTTCTGCCTGCATGTCACAAAGTCTTTTTCCCGCGTGCTTGTCACACAGTCTTTGTTCTGCCTGCGTGTCCCAAACTCTTTTTCCCGCGTGCGTGTCACAAAGTCTTTGTTCTGCCTGCGTGTCACAAATTCTTTGTTCTGCCTGCGTGTCACAAAGTCTTTTTACCGTGCGTGTCACAAAGTCTTTGTTTTGCCTGCGTGTCACAAAGTCTTTTTACCGTGCGTGTCACAAAGTCTTTGTTCTGCCTGCGTGTCACAAAGTCTTTTTCCCGCGTGCTTGTCACACAGTCTTTGTTCTGCCTGCGTGTCACAAACTCTTTGTTCTATCTGCGTGTCACAAAGTCTTTGTTCTGCCTGCTTGTAACAAAGTCTTTTTCCCGCGCGCGTGTCACAAAGTCTTTCTTCTGCCTGCGTGTCACAAAGTCTTTGTTCTGCCTCCGTGTCACAAAGTCTTTGTTCTACCTGCGTGTCACAAAGGCTTTGTTCTGCCTGCTTGTAACAAAGTCTTTTTCCCGCGCGCATGTCACAAAGTCTTTGTTCTGCCTGCGTGTCACAAAGTCTTTTTCCCGCACGCGTGTCACAAAGTCTTTGTTCTGCCTGCGTGTCACAAAGTCTTTGTTCTGCCTCCGTGTCCCAAACTCTTTTTCCCGCGTGCGTGTCACAAAGTCTTTGTTCTGCCTGCGTGTCACAAAGTCTTTGTTCTACCTGCGTGTCACAGTCTTTTTTACCGTACGTGTCACAAAGTCTTTGTTCTGCCTGCGTGTCACAAAGTCTTTTTCCCCCACGCGTGTCACAAAGTCTTTGTTCTACCTGCGTGTCACAAAGTCTTTGTTCTGCCTGTGTGTCACAAAGTCTTTGTTGTGCATGCGTGTCACAAAGTCTTTTTCCCGCGTGTGTCACAAAGTCTTTGTTCTGCCTGCGTGTCACAAAGTCTTTTTCCCGCACGCGTGTCACAAAGTCTTTGTTCTGCCTGCGTGTCACAAAGTCTTTGTTCTGCCTCCGTGTCCCAAACTCTTTTTCTGCCTGCGTGTCACAAACTCTTTTTCCTGCCTGCGTGTCACAAAGTATTTGTTCTGCCTGCGTGTCACAAAGTCTTTGTTCTGCCTGCTTTTAACAAAGTCTTTTTCCACGCGCATGTCACAAAGTCTTTGTTCTGCCTGCGTGTCACAAAGTCTTTTTCCGGCACGCGTGTCACAAAGTCTTTGTTCTGCCTGCGTGTCACAAAGTCTTTTTCCCGCGTGCGTGTCACAAAGTCTTTGTTCTGCCTGCGTGTCACAACGTCTTTGTTCTGCCTGCGTGTCCCAAACTCTTTTTCCCACGTGCGTGTCACAAAGTCTTTGTTCTGCCTGCGTGTCACAAAGTCTTTGTTCTGCCTGCGTGTCACAAAGTCTTTTTACCGTGCGTGTCACAAAGTCTTTGTTCTGCCTGCTTTTCACACAGTCTTTCTTCTGCCTGCATGTCCAAAACTCTTTTTCCCGCGTGCGTGTGACAAAGTCTTTGTTTTGCCTGCGTGTCACAAAGTCTTTGTTCTGCCTGCGTGTCACAAAGTCTTTGTTCTGCCTGCGTGTCACAAAGTCTTTTTCCCGCGTGCTTGTCACACAGTCTTTGTTCTGCCTGCGTGTCCCAAACTCTTTTTCCCGCGTGCGTGTCACAAAGTCTTTGTTCTGCCTGCGTGTCACAAAGTCTTTGTTCTGCCTGCGTGTCACAAAGTCTTTTTACCGTGCGTGTCACAAAGTCTTTGTTCTGCCTGCGTTTCACACAGTCTTTGTTCTGCCTGCGTGTCCCAAACTCTTTTTCCCGCGTGCGTGTGACAAAGTCTTTGTTTTGCCTGCGTGTCACAAAGTCTTTGTTCTGCCTGCGTGTCACAAAGTCTTTTTACCGTGCGTGTCACAAACTCTTTGTTCTGCCTGCGTTACACAAAGTCTTTGTTCTGCCTGCGTGTCACAAAGTCTTTGTTCTACCTGCGTGTCACAAAGTCTTTGTTCTGCCTGCTTGTAACAAAGTCTTTTTCCTGCGCACATGTCACAAAGTCTTTGTTCTGCCTGCGTGTCACAAAGTCTTTGTTCTACCTGCGTGTCACAAAGTCTTTGTTCTGCTTGCTTGTAACAAAGTCTTTTTCCCGCGTGCATGTCACAAAGTCTTTGTTCTGCCTGCGTGTCACAAAGTCTTTGTTCTGCCTGCGTGTCACAAAGTCTTTGTTCTGCCTGCGTGTCACAAAGTCTTTTTCCCGCACGCGTGTCACAAAGTCTTTGTTCAGCCTGCGTGTCACAAAGTCTTTGTTGTGCCTACGTGTCACAAAGTCTTTGTTCTGCCTGCGTGTCACAAAGTCTTTGTTGTGCCTGCGTGTCACAAAGTCTTTGTTCTACCTGCGTGTCACAAAGTCTTTTTACCGTGCGTGTCACAAAGTCTTTGTTCTGCCTGCGTGTCACAAAGTCTTTGTTCTGCCTACGTGTCACAAAGTCTTTTTACCGTGCGTGTCACAAAGTCTTTGTTGTGCCTACGTGTCACAAAGTCTTTGTTCTGCCTGCGTGTCACAAAGTCTTTGTTGTGCCTGCGTGTCACAAAGTCTTTGTTCTACCTGCGTGTCACAAAGTCTTTTTACCGTGCGTGTCACAAAGTCTTTGTTCTGCCTGCGTGTCCCAAACTCTTTTTACTGCGTGCGTGTCACAAAGTCTTTGTTCTGCCTGCGTGTCACAAAGTCTTTGTTCTGCCTGCGTGTCACAAAGTCTTTTTCCCGCACGCGTGTCACAAAGTCTTTTTCCCGCGCGCGTGTCACAAAGTCTTTGTTCTGCCTGCGTGTCACAAAGTCTTTGTTCTGCCTACGTGTCACAAAGTCTTTGTACCGTGCGTGTCACAAAGTCTTTTTCCCGCGCGCGTGTCACAAAGTCTTTGTTAAGCCTGCGTGTCACAAAGTCTTTGTTGTGCCTACGTGTCACAAAGTCTTTGTTCTGCCTGCGTGTCACAAAGTCTTTGTTGTGCCTGCGTGTCACAAAGTCTTTGTTCTACCTGCGTGTCACAAAGTCTTTTTACCGTGCGTGTCACAAAGTCTTTGTTCTGCCTGCGTGTCACAAAGTCTTTGTTCTGACTACGTGTCACAAAGTCTTTTTACCGTGCGTGTCACAAAGTCTTTTTCCTGCGCGCGTGTCACAAAGTCTTTGTTCTGCATGCGTGTCACAAAGTCTTTGTTCTACCTGCTTTTAACAAAGTCTTTTCCCACGCGCATGTCACAAAGTCTTTGTTCTGCCTGCGTGTCACAAAGTCTTTGTTCTACCTGCGTGTCACAAAGTCTTTTTCCCGCGCGCATGTCACAAAGTCTTTCTTCTGCCTGCGTGTCACAAAGTCTTTTTCCCGCGTGCGTGTCACAAAGTCTTTTTCCCGCGCGCGTGTCACAAAGTCTTTGTTCTGCATGCGTGTCACAAAGTCTTTGTTCTGCCTGCGTGTCACAAAGTCTTTGTTCTACCTGCGTGTCACAAAGTCTTTGTTCTACCTGCGTGTCACAAAGTCTTTGTTCTGCCTGCTTGTAACAAAGTCTTTTTCCCGCGCGCATGTCACAAAGTCTTTGTTCTGCCTGCGTGTCACAAAGTCTTTGTTCTGCCTGCGTGTCACAAAGTCTTTGTTCTGCCTGCGTGTCACAAAGTCTTTGTTCTGCCTACGTGTCACAAAGTCTTTTTACCGTGCGTGTCACAAAGTCTTTTTCCTGCGCGCGTGTCACAAAGTCTTTGTTCTGCATGCGTGTCACAAAGTCTTTGTTCTGCCTGCTTTTAACAAAGTCTTTTTCCCACGCGCATGTCACAAAGTCTTTGTTCTGCCTGCGTGTCACAAAGTCTTTGTTCTACCTGCGTGTCACAAAGTCTTTTTCCCGCGCGCATGTCACAAAGTCTTTCTTCTGCCTGCGTGTCACAAAGTCTTTTTCCCGCGCGCGTGTCACAAAGTCTTTTTCCCGCGCGCGTGTCACAAAGTCTTTGTTCTGCATGCGTGTCACAAAGTCTTTGTTCTGCCTGCGTGTCACAAAGTCTTTGTTCTACCTGCGTGTCACAAAGTCTTTGTTCTACCTGCGTGTCACAAAGTCTTTGTTCTGCCTGCTTGTAACAAAGTCTTTTTCCCGCGCGCATGTCACAACGTCTTTGTTCTGCCTGCGTGTCACAAAGTCTTTGTTCTGCCTGCGTGTCACAAAGTCTTTGTTCTGCCTGCGTGTCACAAAGTCTTTTTCCCGCGTGCTTGTCACACAGTCTTTGTTCTGCCTGCGTGTCCCAAACTCTTTTTCCCGCGTGCGTGTCACAAAGTCTTTGTTCTGCCTGCGTGTCACAAAGTCTTTGTTCTGCCTGCGTGTCACAAAGTCTTTTTACCGTGCGTGTCACAAAGTCTTTGTTTTGCCTGCGTGTCACAAAGTCTTTTTACCGTGCGTGTCACAAAGTCTTTGTTCTGCCTGCTATTCACAAAGTCTTTGTTCTGCCTCCGTGTCACAAAGTCTTTTTCCCCGCGCGCGTTTCACAAAGTCTTTCTTCTGCCTGCGTGTCACAAAGTCTTTGTTCTGCCTCCGTGTCACAAAGTCTTTGTTCTACCTGCGTGTCACAAAGGCTTTGTTCTGCCTGCTTGTAACAAAGTCTTTTTCCCGCGCGCATGTCACAAAGTCTTTGTTCTGCCTGCGTGTCACAAAGTCTTTTTCCCGCACGCGTGTCACAAAGTCTTTGTTCTGCCTGCGTGTCACAAAGTCTTTGTTCTGCCTCCGTGTCCCAAACTCTTTTTCCCGCGTGCGTGTCACAAAGTCTTTGTTCTGCCTGCGTGTCACAAAGTCTTTGTTCTACCTGCGTGTCACAGTCTTTTTTACCGTACGTGTCACAAAGTCTTTGTTCTGCCTGCGTGTCACAAAGTCTTTTTCCCCCACGCGTGTCACAAAGTCTTTGTTCTACCTGCGTGTCACAAAGTCTTTGTTCTGCCTGTGTGTCACAAAGTCTTTGTTGTGCATGCGTGTCACAACGTCTTTTTCCCGCGCGTGTCACAAAGTCTTTGTTCTGCCTGCGTGTCACAAAGTCTTTTTCCCGCACGCGTGTCACAAAGTCTTTGTTCTGCCTGCGTGTCACAAAGTCTTTGTTCTGCCTCCGTGTCCCAAACTCTTTTTCTGCCTGCGTGTCACAAACTCTTTTTCCTGCCTGCGTGTCACAAAGTATTTGTTCTGCCTACGTGTCACAAAGTCTTTGTTCTGCCTTCTTGTAACAAACTCTTTTTCCCGCGTGCGTGTCACAAAGTCTTTGTTCTGCCTGCGTGTCACAAAGTCTTTGTTCTGCCTGCGTGTCACAAAGTCTAGTTCTGCCTGCGTGTCACAAAGTCTTTTTCTGCCTGCGTGTCACAAACTCTTTTTCCCGCGTGCGTGTCACAAAGTATTTGTTCTCCCTACGTGTCACAAAGTCTTTGTTCTGCCTGCTTGTAACAAAGTCTTTTTCCCGCGCGCGTGGCACAAAGTCTTTTTCCCGCGCGCGTGTCACAAAGTCTTTGTTCTGCATGCGTGTCACAAAGTCTTTTTCCCCCGCGCGTGTCACAAATTCTTTCTTCTGCCTGCGTGTCACAAAGTCTTTGTTCTACCTGCGTGTCACAAAGTCTTTCTTCTGCCTGCTTGTAACAAAGTCTTTTTCCCGCACGCGTGTCACAAAGTCTTTGTTCTGCCTGCGTGTCACAAAGTCTTTGTTCTGCCTCCGTGTCCCAAACTCTTTTTCCCGCGTGCGTGTCACAAACTCTTTTTTTTCTGCCTGCATGTCACAAAGTCTTTGTTCTACCTCCGTGTCACAAAGTCTAGTTCTGCCTGCGTGTCACAAAGTCTTTTTCTGCCTGCGTGTCACAAACTCTTTTTCCCGCGTGCGTGTCACAAAGTATTTGTTCTCCCTACGTGTCACAAAGTCTTTGTTCTGCCTGCTTGTAACAAAGTCTTTTTCCCGCGCGCGTGGCACAAAGTCTTTTTCCCGCGCGCGTGTCACAAAGTCTTTGTTCTACCTGCGTGTCACAAAGTCTTTTTACCGTGCGTGTCACAAACTCTTTTTTTTCTGCCTGCGTGTCACAAAGTCTTTGTTCTACCTCCGTGTCACAAAGTCTAGTTCTGCCTGCGTGTCACAAAGTCTTTTTCTGCCTGCGTGTCACAAACTCTTTTTCCCGCGTGCGTGTCACAAAGTATTTGTTCTCCCTACGTGTCACAAAGTCTTTGTTCTGCCTGCTTGTAACAAAGTCTTTTTCCCGCGCGCGTGGCACAAAGTCTTTTTCCCGCGCGCGTGTCACAAAGTCTTTGTTCTGCATGCGTGTCACAAAGTCTTTTTCCCCCGCGCGTGTCACAAATTCTTTCTTCTGCCTGCGTGTCACAAGGTCTTTGTTCTACCTACGTGTCACAAAGTCTTTCTTCTGCCTGCTTGTAACAAAGTCTTTTTCCCGCACGCGTGTCACAAAGTCTTTGTTCTGCCTGCGTGTCACAAAGTCTTTGTTCTGCCTCCGTGTCCCAAACTCTTTTTCCCGCGTGTGTCACAAAGTCTTTGTTCTGCCTGCGTGTCACAAAGTCTTTGTTCTACCTGCGTGTCACAAAGTCTTTGTTCTGCCTGCTTGTAACAAAGTCTTTTTCCCGCACGCGTGTCACAAAGTCTTTGTTCTGCCTGCGTGTCACAAAGTCTTTGTTCTACCTGCGTGTCACAAAGTCTTTCTTCTGCCTGCTTGTAACAAAGTCTTTTTCCCGCACGCGTGTCACAAAGTCTTTGTTCTGCCTGCGTGTCACAAAGTCTTTGTTCTGCCTCCGTGTCCCAAACTCTTTTTCCCGCGTGCGTGTCACAAACTCTTTTTTTTCTGCCTGCATGTCACAAAGTCTTTGTTCTACCTCCGTGTCACAAAGTCTAGTTCTGCCTGCGTGTCACAAAGTCTTTTTCTGCCTGCGTGTCACAAACTCTTTTTCCCGCGTGCGTGTCACAAAGTATTTGTTCTCCCTACGTGTCACAAAGTCTTTGTTCTGCCTGCTTGTAACAAAGTCTTTTTCCCGCGCGCGTGGCACAAAGTCTTTTTCCCGCGCGCGTGTCACAAAGTCTTTGTTCTACCTGCGTGTCACAAAGTCTTTTTACCGTGCGTGTCACAAACTCTTTTTTTTCTGCCTGCGTGTCACAAAGTCTTTGTTCTACCTCCGTGTCACAAAGTCTAGTTCTGCCTGCGTGTCACAAAGTCTTTTTCTGCCTGCGTGTCACAAACTCTTTTTCCCGCGTGCGTGTCACAAAGTATTTGTTCTCCCTACGTGTCACAAAGTCTTTGTTCTGCCTGCTTGTAACAAAGTCTTTTTCCCGCGCGCGTGGCACAAAGTCTTTTTCCCGCGCGCGTGTCACAAAGTCTTTGTTCTGCATGCGTGTCACAAAGTCTTTTTCCCCCGCGCGTGTCACAAATTCTTTCTTCTGCCTGCGTGTCACAAGGTCTTTGTTCTACCTACGTGTCACAAAGTCTTTCTTCTGCCTGCTTGTAACAAAGTCTTTTTCCCGCACGCGTGTCACAAAGTCTTTGTTCTGCCTGCGTGTCACAAAGTCTTTGTTCTGCCTCCGTGTCCCAAACTCTTTTTCCCGCGTGTGTCACAAAGTCTTTGTTCTGCCTGCGTGTCACAAAGTCTTTGTTCTACCTGCGTGTCACAAAGTCTTTGTTCTGCCTGCTTGTAACAAAGTCTTTTTCCCGCACGCGTGTCACAAAGTCTTTGTTCTGCCTGCGTGTCACAAAGTCTTTGTTCTGCCTGCGTGTCACAAAGTCTTTTTCCCGCGTGCGTGTCACAAAGTCTTTGTTCTGCCTGCGTGTCACAAACTCTTTTTCCCACGTGCGTGTCACAAAGTCTTTGTTCTGCCTGCGTGTCACAAAGTCTTTGTTCTGCCTGGTTGTCACAAAGTCTTTTTCCCGCGTGCGTGTCACACAGTCTTTGTTCTGCCTGCGTGTCACAAAGTCTTTGTTCTGCCTGCGTGTCACAAAGTCTTTTTACCGTGCGTGTCACAAAGTCTTTGTTCTGCCTGCGTTTCACAAAGTCTTTGTTCTGCCTAGTTGTAACAAAGTCTTTTTCCCGCGCGCATGTCACAAAGTCTTGTTCTGCCTGCGTGTCACAAAGTCTTTGTTCTGCCTGCGTGTCCCAAACTCTTTTTCCTGCGTGCGTGTAACAGTCTTTGTTCTACCTGCGTGTCACAAAGTCTTTGTTCTGCCTGCGTGTCACAAAGTCTTTTTCCGCACGCGTGTCAAAAAGTCTTTGTTCAGCCTGCTTGTCACAAAGTCTTTGTTCTACCTGCGTGTCACAAAGTCTTTTTACCGTGCGTGTCACAAAGTCTTTGTTCTGCCTGCGTGTCACAAAGTCTTTGTTCTGCCTACGTGTCACAAAGTCTTTTTACCGTGCGTGTCACAAAGTCTTTTTCCCGCGCGCATGTCACAAAGTCTTTCTTCTGCCTGCGTGTCACAAAGTCTTTTTCCCGCGCGCGTGTCACAAAGTCTTTTTCCCGCGCGCATGTCACTAAGTCTTTGTTCTGCCTGCTTGTAACAAAGTCTTTTTCCCGCACGCGTGTCGCAAAGTCTTTGTTGTGCCTGCGTGTCACAAAGTCTTTGTTCTACCTGCGTGTCACAAAGTCTTTGTTCTGCCTGCGTGTCACAAAGTCTTTGTTCTACCTGCGTGTCACAAAGTCTTTGTTCTGCCTGCTTGTAACAAAGTCTTTTTCCCGCGCGCATGTCACAACGTCTTTGTTCTGCCTGCGTGTCCCAAACTCTTTTTCCCGCGTGCGTGTCACAAAGTCTTTGTTCTGCCTGCATGTCACAAAGTCTTTGTTCTGCCTGCGTGTCACAAAGTCTTTTTCCCGCGTGCGTGTCACAAAGTCTTTGTTCTGCCTGGTTGTCACAAAGTCTTTTTCCCGCGTGCGTGTCACACAGTCTTTGTTCTGCCTGCGTGTCACAAAGTCTTTGTTCTGCCTGCGTGTCACAAAGTCTTTGTTCTGCCTGCGTGTCACAAAGTCTTTTTACCGTGCGTGTCACAAACTCTTTGTTCTGCCTGCGTTTCACAAAGTCTTTGTTCTGCCTAGTTGTAACAAAGTCTTTTTCCCGTGCGCGTGTCACAAAGTCTTGTTCTGCCTGCGTGTCACAAAGTCTTTGTTCTGCCTGCGTGTCACAAAGTCTTTTTCCGCACGCGTGTCACAAAGTCTTTGTTCAGCCTGCGTGTCACAAAGTCTTTGTTCTACCTGCGTGTCACAAAGTCTTTTTACCGTGCGTGTCACAAAGTCTTTGTTCTGCCTGCGTGTCACAAAGTCTTTGTTCTGCCTACGTGTCACAAAGTCTTTTTACCGTGCGTGTCACAAAGTCTTTTTCCCGCGCGCATGTCACGAAGTCTTTCTTCTGCCTGCGTGTCACAAAGTCTTTTTCCCGCGCGCGTGTCACAAAGTCTTTTTCCCGCGCGCGTGTCACAAAGTCTTTGTTCTGCATGCGTGTCACAAAGTCTTTGTTCTGCCTGCGTGTCACAAAGTCTTTGTTCTACCTGCGTGTCACAAAGTCTTTGTTCTGCCTGCTTGTAACAAAGTCTTTTTCCCACGTGCATGTCACAAAGTCTTTGTTCTGCCTGCGTGTCACAAAGTCTTTGTTCTGCCTGCGTGTCACAAAGTCTTTTTACCGTGCGTGTCACAAACTCTTTGTTCTGCCTGCGTTTCACAAAGTCTTTGTTCAGCCTGCGTGTCACAAAGTCTTTTTCCCCGCGCGCGTTTCACAAAATCTTTGTTCTGCCTGCGTGTCACAAAGTCTTTCTTCTACCTGCGTGTCACAAAGTCTTTGTTCTGCCTGCTTGTAACAAAGTCTTTTTCCTGCGCGCGTTTCACAAAGTCTTTGTTCTGCCTGCGTGTCACAAAGTCTTTGTTCTACCTGCGTGTCACAAAGTCTTTGTTCTGCCTGCTTGTAACAAAGTCTTTTTCCCGCGTGCATGTCACAAAGTCTTTGTTCTGCCTGCGTGTAACAAAGTCTTTGTTCTGCCTGCGTGTCACAAAGTCTTTTTCCCGCGTGCGTGTCACACAGTCTTTGTTCTGCCTGCGTGTCCCAAACTCTTTTTCCCGCGTGCGTGTCACAAAATCTTTGTTCTGCCTGCGTGTCACAAAGTCTTTGTTCTGCCTACGTGTCACAAAGTCTTTGTTCTGCCTGCGTGTCACAAAGTCTTTGTTCTGCCTGCGTGTCACAAAGTCTTTGTTCTGCCTAGGTGTAACAAAGTCTTTTTCCCGCGCGCATATCACAAAGTCTTATTCTGCCTGCGTGTCCCAAACTCTTTTTACTGCGTGCGTGTCACAAAGTCTTTGTTCTGCCTGCGTGTCACAAAGTCTTTGTTCTACCTAGTTGTAACAAAGTCTTTTTCCCGCGCGCATATCACAAAGTCTTTGTTCTTCCTGCGTGTCCCAAACTCTTTTTACTGCGTGCGTGTCACAAAGTCTTTGTTCTGCCAGCGTGTCACAAAGTCTTTGTTCTGCCTGCGTGTCACAAAGTCTTTTTCCCGCACGCGTGTCACAAAGTCTTTGTTCAGCCTGCTTGTAACAAAGTCTTTTTCCCACGTGCATGTCACAAAGTCTTTGTTCTGCCTGCGTGTCACAAAGTCTTTGTTCTGCCTGCGTGTCACAAAGTCTTTGTTCTGCCTGCGTGTCACAAAGTCTTTTTACCGTGCGTGTCACAAACTCTTTGTTCTGCCTGCGTTTCACAAAGTCTTTGTTCAGCCTGCGTGTCACAAAGTTTTTTCCCCGCGCGCGTTTCACAAAATCTTTGTTCTGCCTGCGTGTCACAAAGTCTTTCTTCTACCTGCGTGTCACAAAGTCTTTGTTCTGCCTGCTTGTAACAAAGTCTTTTTCCTGCGCGCGTTTCACAAAGTCTTTGTTCTGCCTGCGTGTCACAAAGTCTTTGTTCTACCTGCGTGTCACAAAGTCTTTGTTCTGCCTGCGTGTCACAAAGTCTTTGTTCTGCCTAGTTGTAACAAAGTCTTTTTCCCGCACGCGTGTCACAAAGTCTTTGTTCTACCTGCGTGTCACAAAGTCTTTGTTCTGCCTGCTTGTAACAAAGTCTTTTTCCCACGTGCATGTCACAAAGTCTTTGTTCTGCCTGCGTGTCACAAAGTCTTTGTTCTGCCTGCGTGTCACAAAGTCTTTGTTCTGCCTGCGTGTCACAAAGTCTTTTTACCGTGCGTGTCACAAACTCTTTGTTCTGCCTGCGTTTCACAAAGTCTTTGTTCAGCCTGCGTGTCACAAAGTCTTTTTCCCCGCGCGCGTTTCACAAAATCTTTGTTCTGCCTGCGTGTCACAAAGTCTTTGTTCTGCCTGCTTGTAACAAAGTCTTTTTCCTGCGCGCGTTTCACAAAGTCTTTGTTCTGCCTGCGTGTCACAAAGTCTTTGTTCTACCTGCGTGTCACAAAGTCTTTGTTCTGCCTGCTTGTAACAAAGTCTTTTTCCCGCGTGCATGTCACAAAGTCTTTGTTCTGCCTGCGTGTAACAAAGTCTTTGTTCTGCCTGCGTGTCACAAAGTCTTTTTCCCGCGTGCGTGTCACACAGTCTTTGTTCTGCCTGCGTGTCCCAAACTCTTTTTCCCGCGTGCGTGTCACAAAATCTTTGTTCTGCCTGCGTGTCACAAAGTCTTTGTTCTGCCTACGTGTCACAAAGTCTTTGTTCTGCCTGCGTGTCACAAAGTCTTTGTTCTGCCTGCGTGTCACAAAGTCTTTGTTCTGCCTAGGTGTAACAAAGTCTTTTTCCCGCGCGCATATCACAAAGTCTTATTCTGCCTGCGTGTCCCAAACTCTTTTTACTGCGTGCGTGTCACAAAGTCTTTGTTCTGCCTGCGTGTCACAAAGTCTTTGTTCTACCTAGTTGTAACAAAGTCTTTTTCCCGCGCGCATATCACAAAGTCTTTGTTCTTCCTGCGTGTCCCAAACTCTTTTTACTGCGTGCGTGTCACAAAGTCTTTGTTCTGCCAGCGTGTCACAAAGTCTTTGTTCTGCCTGCGTGTCACAAAGTCTTTTTCCCGCACGCGTGTCACAAAGTCTTTGTTCAGCCTGCTTGTAACAAAGTCTTTTTCCCACGTGCATGTCACAAAGTCTTTGTTCTGCCTGCGTGTCACAAAGTCTTTGTTCTGCCTGCGTGTCACAAAGTCTTTGTTCTGCCTGCGTGTCACAAAGTCTTTTTACCGTGCGTGTCACAAACTCTTTGTTCTGCCTGCGTTTCACAAAGTCTTTGTTCAGCCTGCGTGTCACAAAGTTTTTTCCCCGCGCGCGTTTCACAAAATCTTTGTTCTGCCTGCGTGTCACAAAGTCTTTCTTCTACCTGCGTGTCACAAAGTCTTTGTTCTGCCTGCTTGTAACAAAGTCTTTTTCCTGCGCGCGTTTCACAAAGTCTTTGTTCTGCCTGCGTGTCACAAAGTCTTTGTTCTACCTGCGTGTCACAAAGTCTTTGTTCTGCCTGCGTGTCACAAAGTCTTTGTTCTGCCTAGTTGTAACAAAGTCTTTTTCCCGCACGCGTGTCACAAAGTCTTTGTTCAGCCTGCTTGTAACAAAGTCTTTTTCCCACGTGCATGTCACAAAGTCTTTGTTCTGCCTGCGTGTCACAAACTCTTTGTTCTGCCTGCGTGTCACAAAGTCTTTGTTCTACCTGCGTGTCACAAAGTCTTTGTTCTGCTTGCTTGTAACAAAGTCTTTTTCCCGCGTGCATGTCACAAAGTCTTTGTTCTGCCTGCGTGTCACAAAGTCTTTGTTCTGCCTGCGTGTCACAAAGTCTTTTTCCCGCACGCGTGTCACAAAGTCTTTGTTCTACCTGCGTGTCACAAAGTCTTTGTTCTGCCTGCTTGTAACAAAGTCTTTTTCCCACGTGCATGTCACAAAGTCTTTGTTCTGCCTGCGTGTCACAAAGTCTTTGTTCTGCCTGCGTGTCACAAAGTCTTTGTTCTGCCTGCGTGTCACAAAGTCTTTTTACCGTGCGTGTCACAAACTCTTTGTTCTGCCTGCGTTTCACAAAGTCTTTGTTCAGCCTGCGTGTCACAAAGTCTTTTTCCCCGCGCGCGTTTCACAAAATCTTTGTTCTGCCTGCGTGTCACAAAGTCTTTCTTCTACCTGCGTGTCACAAAGTCTTTGTTCTGCCTGCTTGTAACAAAGTCTTTTTCCTGCGCGCGTTTCACAAAGTCTTTGTTCTGCCTGCGTGTCACAAAGTCTTTGTTCTACCTGCGTGTCACAAAGTCTTTGTTCTGCCTGCTTGTAACAAAGTCTTTTTCCCGCGTGCATGTCACAAAGTCTTTGTTCTGCCTGCGTGTAACAAAGTCTTTGTTCTGCCTGCGTGTCACAAAGTCTTTTTCCCGCGTGCGTGTCACACAGTCTTTGTTCTGCCTGCGTGTCCCAAACTCTTTTTCCCGCGTGCGTGTCACAAAATCTTTGTTCTGCCTGCGTGTCACAAAGTCTTTGTTCTGCCTACGTGTCACAAAGTCTTTGTTCTGCCTGCGTGTCACAAAGTCTTTGTTCTGCCTGCGTGTCACAAAGTCTTTGTTCTGCCTAGGTGTAACAAAGTCTTTTTCCCGCGCGCATATCACAAAGTCTTATTCTGCCTGCGTGTCCCAAACTCTTTTTACTGCGTGCGTGTCACAAAGTCTTTGTTCTGCCTGCGTGTCACAAAGTCTTTGTTCTACCTAGTTGTAACAAAGTCTTTTTCCCGCGCGCATATCACAAAGTCTTTGTTCTTCCTGCGTGTCCCAAACTCTTTTTACTGCGTGCGTGTCACAAAGTCTTTGTTCTGCCAGCGTGTCACAAAGTCTTTGTTCTGCCTGCGTGTCACAAAGTCTTTTTCCCGCACGCGTGTCACAAAGTCTTTGTTCAGCCTGCGTGTCACAAAGTCTTTGTTGTGCCTACGTGTCACAAAGTCTTTGTTCTGCCTGCGTGTCACAAAGTCTTTGTTGTTCCTGCGTGTCACAAAGTCTTTGTTCTACCTACGTGTCACAAAGTGTTTTTACCGTGCGTGTCACAAAGTCTTTGTTCTGCCTGCGTGTCACAAAGTCTTTGTTCTACCTGCGTGTCACAAAGTCTTTTTACAGTGCGTGTCACAAAGTCTTTGTTCTGCCTGCGTGTCACAAAGTCTTTGTTCTGCCTACGTGTCACAAAGTCTTTTTACCGTGCGTGTCACAAAGTCTTTTTCCCGGGCGCATGTCACAAAGTCTTTCTTCTGCCTGCGTGTCACAAAGTCTTTTTCCCGCGCGCGTGTCACAAAGTCTTTTTCCCGCGCGCATGTCACTAAGTCTTTGTTCTGCCTGCTTGTAACAAAGTCTTTTTCCCGCACGCGTGTCACAAAGTCTTTGTTGTGCCTGCGTGTCACAAAGTCTTTGTTCTACCTGCGTGTCACAAAGTCTTTGTTCTGCCTGCGTGTCACAAAGTCTTTGTTCTACCTGCGTGTCACAAAGTCTTTGTTCTGCCTGCTTGTAACAAAGTCTTTTTCCCGCGCGCATGTCACAACGTCTTTGTTCTGCCTGCGTTTCCCAAACTCTTTTTCCCGTGTGCGTGTCACAAAGTCTTTGTTCTGCCTGCATGTCACAAAGTCTTTGTTCTACCTGCGTGTCACAAAGTCTTTGTTCTGCCTGCTTGTAACAAAGTCTTTTTCCCGCGCGCATGTCACAAAGTCTTTGTTCTGCCTGCGTGTCACAAAGTGTTTTTCCCGCACGCGTGTCACAAAGTCTTTGTTCTGCCTGCGTGTCACAAAGTCTTTGTTCTGCCTGCGTGTCACAAAGTCTTTTTCCCGCGTGCGTGTCACAAAGTCTTTTTCCCCGCGCGCGTTTCACAAAGTCTGTGTTCTGCCTGCGTGTCACAAAGTCTTTCTTCTACCTGCGTGTCACAAAGTCTTTGTTCTGCCTGCTTGTAACAAAGTCTTTTTCCTGCGCGCATGTCACAAAGTCTTTGTTCTGCCTGCGTGTCACAAAGTCTTTGTTCTACCTGCGTGTCACAAAGTCTTTGTTCTGCCTGCTTGTAACAAAGTCTTTTTCCCGCGTGCATGTCACAAAGTCTTTGTTCTGCCTGCGTGTAACAAAGTCTTTGTTCTGCCTGCGTGTCACAAAGTCTTTTTCCCGCGTGCGTGTCACACAGTCTTTGTTCTGCCTGCGTGTCCCAAACTCTTTTTCCCGCGTGCGTGTCACAAAATCTTTGTTCTGCCTGCGTGTCACAAAGTCTTTGTTCTGCCTGCGTGTCACAAAGTCTTTTTACCGTGCGTGTCACAAACTCTTTGTTCTGCCTGCGTTTCACAAAGTCTTTGTTCTGCCTGCGTGTCACAAAGTCTTTGTTCTGCCTGCGTGTCACAAAGTCTTTGTTCTGCCTGCGTGTCACAAAGTCTTTGTTCTGCCTAGTTGTAACAAAGTCTTTTTCCCGCGCGCATATCACAAAGTCTTATTCTGCCTGCGTGTCCCAAACTCTTTTTACTGCGTGCGTGTCACAAAGTTTTTTGTTCTGCCTGCGTGTCACAAAGTCTTTGTTCTACCTAGTTGTAACAAAGTCTTTTTCCCGCGCGCATATCACAAAGTCTTTGTTCTTCCTGCGTGTCCCAAACTCTTTTTACTGCCTGCGTGTCACAAAGTCTTTGTTCTGCCTGCGTGTCACAAAGTCTTTGTTCTACCTGCGTGTCACAAAGTCTTTTTACAGTGCGTGTCACAAAGTCTTTGTTCTGCCTGCGTGTCACAAAGTCTTTGTTCTGCCTACGTGTCACAAAGTCTTTTTACCGTGCGTGTCACAAAGTCTTTTTCCCGCGCGCATGTCACAAAGTCTTTCTTCTGCCTGCGTGTCACAAAGTCTTTTTCCCGCGCGCGTGTCACAAAGTCTTTTTCCCGCGCGCATGTCACTAAGTCTTTGTTCTGCCTGCTTGTAACAAAGTCTTTTTCCCGCACGCGTGTCACAAAGTCTTTGTTGTGCCTGCGTGTCACAAAGTCTTTGTTCTACCTGCGTGTCATAAAGTCTTTGTTCTGCCTGCGTGTCACAAAGTCTTTGTTCTACCTGCGTGTCACAAAGTCTTTGTTCTGCCTGCTTGTAACAAAGTCTTTTTCCCGCGCGCATGTCACAACGTCTTTGTTCTGCCTGCGTTTCCCAAACTCTTTTTCCCGCGTGCGTGTCACAAAGTCTTTGTTCTGCCTGCATGTCACAAAGTCTTTGTTCTACCTGCGTGTCACAAAGTCTTTGTTCTGCCTGCTTGTAACAAAGTCTTTTTCCCGCGCGCATGTCACAAAGTCTTTGTTCTGCCTGCGTGTCACAAAGTGTTTTTCCCGCACGCGTGTCACAAAGTCTTTTTTTCTGCCTGCGTGTCACAAAGTCTTTGTTCTGCCTGCGTGTCACAAAGTCTTTTTCCCGCGTGCGTGTCACAAAGTCTTTGTTCTGCCTGGTTGTCACAAAGTCTTTTTCCCGCGTGCGTGTCACACAGTCTTTGTTCTGCCTGCGTGTCACAAAGTCTTTGTTCTGCCTGTGTGTCACAAAGTCTTTGTTCTGCCTGCGTGTCACAAAGTCTTTTTACCGTGCGTGTCACAAACTCTTTGTTCTGCCTGCGTTTCACAAAGTCTTTGTTCTGCCTAGTTGTAACAAAGTCTTTTTCCCGTGCGCGTGTCACAAAGTCTTGTTCTGCCTGCGTGTCACAAAGTCTTTGTTCTGCCTGCACGCGTGTCACAAAGTCTTTTTCCGCACGCGTGTCACAAAGTCTTTGTTCAGCCTGCGTGTCACAAAGTCTTTGTTCTACCTGCGTGTCACAAAGTCTTTTTACCGTGCGTGTCACAAAGTCTTTGTTCTGCCTGCGTGTCACAAAGTCTTTCTTCTGCCTGCGTGTCACAAAGTCTTTTTCCCGCGCACGTGTCACAAAGTCTTTTTCCCGCGCGCGTGTCACAAAGTCTTTGTTCTGCCTGCGTGTCACAAAGTCTTTGTTCTACCTGCGTGTCACAAAGTCTTTGTTCTGCCTGCTTGTAACAAAGTCTTTTTCCCGCGCGCATGTCACAAAGTCTTTGTTCTGCCTGCGTGTCACAAAGTCTTTGTTCTGCCTGCGTGTCACAAAGTCTTTGTTCTGCCTGCGTGTCACAAAGTCTTTTTACCGTGCGTGTCACAAACTCTTTGTTCTGCCTGCGTTTCACAAAGTCTTTGTTCAGCCTGCGTGTCACAAAGTCTTTGTTCTGCCTGCGTGTCACAAAGTCTTTTTCCCCGCGCGCGTTTCACAAAGTCTTTGTTCTGCCTGCGTGTCACAAAGTCTTTCTTCTACCTGCGTGTCACAAAGTCTTTGTTCTGCCTGCTTGTAACAAAGTCTTTTTCCTGCGCGCATGTCACAAAGTCTTTGTTCTGCCTGCGTGTCACAAAGTCTTTGTTCTACCTGCGTGTCACAAAGTCTTTGTTCTGCCTGCTTGTAACAAAGTCTTTTTCCCGCGTGCATGTCACAAAGTCTTTGTTCTGCCTGCGTGTAACAAAGTCTTTGTTCTGCCTGCGTGTCACAAAGTCTTTTTCCCGCGTGCGTGTCACACAGTCTTTGTTCTGCCTGCGTGTCCCAAACTCCTTTTCCCGCGTGCGTGTCACAAAATCTTTGTTCTGCCTGCGTGTCACAAAGTCTTTGTTCTGCCTGCGTGTCACAAAGTCTTTTTACCGTGCGTGTCACAAACTCTTTGTTCTGCCTGCGTTTCACAAACTCTTTGTTCTGCCTGCGTGTCACAAAGTCTTTGTTCTGCCTGCGTGTCACAAAGTCTTTGTTCTGCCTGCGTGTCACAAAGTCTTTGTTCTGCCTAGTTGTAACAAAGTCTTTTTCCCGCGCGCATATCACAAAGTCTTATTCTGCCTGCGTGTCACAAAGTCTTTGTTCTTCCTGCGTGTCCCAAACTCTTTTTACTGCGTGCGTGTCACAAAGTGTTTGTTCTGCCAGCGTGTCACAAAGTCTTTGTTCTGCCTGCGTGTCACAAAGTCTTTTTCCCGCACGCGTGTCACAAAGTCTTTGTTCAGCCTGCGTGTCACAAAGTCTTTGTTGTGCCTACGTGTCACAAAGTCTTTGTTCTGCCTGCGTGTCACAAAGTCTTTTTTGTTTCTGTGTGTCACAAAGTCTTTGTTCTACCTACGTGTCACAAAGTCTTTTTACCGTGCGTGTCACAAAGTCTTTGTTCTGCCTGCGTGTCACAAAGTCTTTGTTCTGCCTACGTGTCACAAAGTCTTTTTACCGTGCGTGTCACAAAGTCTTTTTCCCGCGCGCGTGTCACAAAGTCTTTGTTCTGCCTGCGTGTCACAAAGTCTTTGTTCAGCCTGCGTGTCACAAAGTCTTTGTTGTGCCTACGTGTCACAAAGTCTTTGTTCTGCCTGCGTGTCACAAAGTCTTTTTTGTTCCTGCGTGTCACAAAGTCTTTGTTCTACCTACGTGTCACAAAGTCTTTTTACCGTGCGTGTCACAAAGTCTTTGTTCTGCCTGCGTGTCACAAAGTCTTTGTTCTGCCTACGTGTCACAAAGTCTTTTTACCGTGCGTGTCACAAAGTCTTTTTCCCGCGCGCGTGTCACAAAGTCTTTGTTCTGCCTGCGTGTCACAAAGTCTTTGTTCTGCCTGCGTGTCACAAAGTCTTTGTTCTACCTGCGTGTCACAAAGTCTTTGTTCTGCCTGCGTGTCCCAAACTCTTTTTCCTGCGTGCGTGTCACAGTCTTTGTTCTGCCTGCGTGTCACAAAGTCTTTGTTCTGCCTGCGTGTCACAAAGTCTTTTTCCGCACGCGTGTCACAAAGTCTTTGTTCAGCCTGCGTGTCACAAAGTCTTTGTTCTACCTGCGTGTCACAAAGTCTTTTCCCGCGTGCGTGTCACAAAATCTTTGTTCTGCCTGCGTGTCACAAAGTCTTTGTTCTGCCTGCGTGTCACAAAGTCTTTTTACCGTGCGTGTCACAAACTCTTTGTTCTGCCTGCGTTTCACAAACTCTTTGTTCTGCCTGCGTGTCACAAAGTCTTTGTTCTGCCTGCGTGTCACAAAGTCTTTGTTCTGCCTGCGTGTCACAAAGTCTTTGTTCTGCCTAGTTGTAACAAAGTCTTTTTCCCGCGCGCATATCACAAAGTCTTATTCTGCCTGCGTGTCACAAAGTCTTTGTTCTTCCTGCGTGTCCCAAACTCTTTTTACTGCGTGCGTGTCACAAAGTGTTTGTTCTGCCAGCGTGTCACAAAGTCTTTGTTCTGCCTGCGTGTCACAAAGTCTTTTTCCCGCACGCGTGTCACAAAGTCTTTGTTCAGCCTGCGTGTCACAAAGTCTTTGTTGTGCCTACGTGTCACAAAGTCTTTGTTCTGCCTGCGTGTCACAAAGTCTTTTTTGTTTCTGTGTGTCACAAAGTCTTTGTTCTACCTACGTGTCACAAAGTCTTTTTACCGTGCGTGTCACAAAGTCTTTGTTCTGCCTGCGTGTCACAAAGTCTTTGTTCTGCCTACGTGTCACAAAGTCTTTTTACCGTGCGTGTCACAAAGTCTTTTTCCCGCGCGCGTGTCACAAAGTCTTTGTTCTGCCTGCGTGTCACAAAGTCTTTGTTCAGCCTGCGTGTCACAAAGTCTTTGTTGTGCCTACGTGTCACAAAGTCTTTGTTCTGCCTGCGTGTCACAAAGTCTTTTTTGTTCCTGCGTGTCACAAAGTCTTTGTTCTACCTACGTGTCACAAAGTCTTTTTACCGTGCGTGTCACAAAGTCTTTGTTCTGCCTGCGTGTCACAAAGTCTTTGTTCTGCCTACGTGTCACAAAGTCTTTTTACCGTGCGTGTCACAAAGTCTTTGTTCTGCCTGCGTGTCACAAAGTCTTTGTTCTGCCTGCGTGTCACAAAGTCTTTGTTCTACCTGCGTGTCACAAAGTCTTTGTTCTGCCTGCGTGTCCCAAACTCTTTTTCCTGCGTGCGTGTCACAGTCTTTGTTCTGCCTGCGTGTCACAAAGTCTTTGTTCTGCCTGCGTGTCACAAAGTCTTTTTCCGCACGCGTGTCACAAAGTCTTTGTTCAGCCTGCGTGTCACAAAGTCTTTGTTCTACCTGCGTGTCACAAAGTCTTTTTACCGTGCGTGTCACAAAGTCTTTGTTCTGCCTGCGTGTCACAAAGTCTTTGTTCTGCCTACGTGTCACAAAGTCTTTTTACCGTGCGTGTCACAAAGTCTTTTTCCCGCGCGCATGTCACAAAGTCTTTCTTCTGCCTGCGTGTCACAAAGTCTTTTTTCCCGCGCGCATGTCACAAAGTCTTTGTTCTGCCTACGTGTCACAAAGTCTTTTTACCGTGCGTGTCACAAAGTCTTTTTCCCGCGCGCATGTCACAAAGTCTTTGTTCTGCCTGCTTGTAACAAAGTCTTTTTCCCGCGCGCATGTCACAAAGTCTTTGTTCTGCCTGCGTGTCACAAAGTCTTTTTCCCGCGTGCTTGTCACACAGTCTTTGTTCTGCCTGCGTGTCCCAAACTCTTTTTCCCGCGTGCGTGTCACAAAGTCTTTGTTCTGCCTGCGTGTCACAAAGTCTTTGTTCTGCCTGCGTGTCACAAAGTCTTTGTTTTGCCTGCGTGTCACAAAGTCTTTGTTCTACCTGCGTGTCACAAAGTCTTTGTTCTGCCTGCGTGTCCCAAACTCTTTTTCCTGCGTGCGTGTCACAGTCTTTGTTCTGCCTGCGTGACACAAAGTCTTTGTTCTGCTTGCGTGTCACAAAGTCTTTTTCCGCACGCGTGTCACAAAGTCTTTGTTCAGCCTGCGTGTCACAAAGTCTTTGTTCTACCTGCGTGTCACAAAGTCTTTTTACCGTGCGTGTCACAAAGTCTTTGTTCTGCTTGCGTGTCACAAAGTCTTTGTTCTGCCTGCGTGTCCCAAACTCTTTTTCCCGCGTGCGTGTCACAAAGTCTTTGTTCTGCCTGCGTGTCACAAAGTCTTTGTTCTGCCTGCTTGTAACAAAGTCTTTTTCCCGCGTGCATGTCACAAAGTCTTTGTTCTGCCTGCGTGTCACAAAGTCTTTGTTCTGCCTGCATGTCACAAAGTCTTTTTCCCGCGTGCGTGTCACACAGTCTTTGTTCTGGCTGCGTGTCCCAAACTCTTTTTCCCGCGTGCGTGTCACAAAATCTTTGTTCTGCCTGCGTGTCACAAAGTCTTTGTTCTGCCTAGTTGTAACAAAGTCTTTTTCCCGCGCGCATATCACAAAGTCTTATTCTGCCTGCGTGTCACAAAGTCTTTGTTCTTCCTGCGTGTCCCAAACTCTTTTTACTGCGTGCGTGTCACAAAGTCTTTGTTCTGCCAGCGTGTCACAAAGTCTTTGTTCTGCCTGCGTGTCACAAAGTCTTTTTCCCGCACGCGTGTCACAAAGTCTTTGTTCAGCCTGCGTGTCACAAAGTCTTTGTTGTGCCTGCGTGTCACAAAGTCTTTGTTCTGCCTGCGTGTCACAAAGTCTTTGTTGTTCCTGCGTGTCACAAAGTCTTTGTTCTGCCTGCGTGTCACAAAGTCTTTTTTCTGCCTGCGTGTCACAAAGTCTTTGTTCTGCCTAGTTGTAACAAAGTCTTTTTCCCGCGCGCATATCACAAAGTCTTATTCTGCCTGCGTGTCACAAAGTCTTTGTTCTTCCTGCGTGTCCCAAACTCTTTTTACTGCGTGCGTGTCACAAAGTCTTTGTCCTGCCTGCGTGTCACAAAGTCTTTGTTCTGCCTGCGTGTCACAAAGTCTTTTTCCCGCACGCGTGTCACAAAGTCTTTGTTCAGCCTGCGTGTCACAAAGTCTTTGTTGTGCCTACGTGTCACAAAGTCTTTGTTCTGCCTGCGTGTCACAAAGTCTTTGTTGTTCCTGCGTGTCACAAAGTCTTTGTTCTACCTGCGTGTCACAAAGTCTTTGTTCTGCCTGCGTGTCCCAAACTCTTTTTCCCGCGTGCGTGTCACAAAATCTTTGTTCTCCCTGCGTGTCACAAAGTCTTTGTTCTGCCTGCGTGTCACAAAGTCTTTTTACCGTGCGTGTCACAAACTCTTTGTTCTGCCTGCGTTTCACAAAGTCTTTGTTCTGCCTGCGTGTCACAAAGTCTTTGTTCTGCCTGCGTGTCACAAAGTCTTTGTTCTGCCTAGTTGTAACAAAGTCTTTTTCCCGCGCGCATATCACAAAGTCTTATTCTGCCTGCGTGTCACAAAGTCTTTGTTCTTCCTGCGTGTCCCAAACTCTTTTTACTGCGTGCGTGTCACAAAGTCTTTGTTCTGCCAGCGTGTCACAAAGTCTTTGTTCTGCCTGCGTGTCACAAAGTCTTTTTCCCGCACGCGTGTCACAAAGTCTTTGTTCAGCCTGCGTGTCACAAAGTCTTTGTTGTGCCTGCGTGTCACAAAGTCTTTGTTCTGCCTGCGTGTCACAAAGTCTTTGTTGTTCCTGCGTGTCACAAAGTCTTTGTTCTACCTACGTGTCACAAAGTCTTTTTACCGTGCGTGTCACAAAGTCTTTGTTCTGCCTGCGTGTCACAAAGTCTTTGTTCTGCCTACGTGTCACAAAGTCTTTTTACCGTGCGTGTCACAAAGTCTTTTTCCCGCGCGCGTGTCACAAAGTCTTTGTTCTGCCTGCGTGTCACAAAGTCTTTGTTCTGCCTGCGTGTCACAAAGTCTTTGTTCTACCTGCGTGTCACAAAGTCTTTGTTCTGCCTGCGTGTCCCAAACTCTTTTTCCTGCGTGCGTGTCACAGTCTTTGTTCTGCCTGCGTGTCACAAAGTCTTTGTTCTGCCTGCGTGTCACAAAGTCTTTTTCCGCACCCGTGTCACAAAGTCTTTGTTCAGCCTGCGTGTCACAAAGTCTTTGTTCTACCTGCGTGTCACAAAGTCTTTTTACCGTGCGTGTCACAAAGTCTTTGTTCTGCCTGCGTGTCACAAAGTCTTTGTTCTGCCTACGTGTCACAAAGTCTTTTTACCGCGCATGTCACAAAGTCTTTCTTCTGCCTGCGTGTCACAAAGTCTTTTTTCCCGCGCGCGTGTCACAAAGTCTTTTTCCCGCGCGCGTGTCACAAAGTCTTTGTTCTGCATGCGTGTCACAAAGTCTTTGTTCTGCCTGCGTGTCACAAAGTCTTTGTTCTACCTGCGTGTCACAAAGTCTTTGTTCTGCCTGCTTGTAACAAAGTCTTTTTCCCGCGCGCATGTCACAAAGTCTTTGTTCTGCCTGCGTGTCACAAAGTCTTTTTCCCGCGTGCTTGTCACACAGTCTTTGTTCTGCCTGCGTGTCCCAAAGTCTTTTTACCGTGCGTGTCACAAAGTCTTTGTTCTGCCTGCGTTTCACACAGTCTTTGTTCTGCCTGCGTGTCCCAAACTCTTTTTCCCGCGTGCGTGTCACAAAGTCTTTGTTTTGCCTGCGTGTCACAAAGTCTTTGTTCTACCTGCGTGTCACAAAGTCTTTGTTCTGCCTGCGTGTCACAAAGTCTTTGTTCTGCTTGCGTGTCACAAAGTCTTTTTCCGCACGCGTGTCACAAAGTCTTTGTTCTGCCTGCGTGTCACAAAGTCTTTGTTCTACCTGCGTGTCACAAAGTCTTTTTCCGCACGCGTGTGACAAAGTCTTTGTTCAGCCTGCGTGTCACAAAGTCTTTGTTCTACCTGCGTGTCACAAAGTCTTTTTACCGTGCGTGTCACAAAGTCTTTGTTCTGCCTGCGTGTCACAAAGTCTTTGTTCTGCCTGCGTGTCCCAAACACTTTTTCCCGCGTGCGTGTCACAAAGTCTTTGTTCTGCCTGCGTGTCACAAAGTCTTTGTTCTGCCTGCTTGTAACAAAGTCTTTTTCCCGCGTGCATGTCACAAAGTATTTGTTCTGCCTGCGTGTCACAAAGTCTTTGTTCTGCCTGCATGTCACAAAGTCTTTTTCCCGCGTGCGTGTCACACAGTCTTTGTTCTGCCTGCGTGTCCCAAACTCTTTTTCCCGTGTGCGTGTCACAAAATCTTTGTTCTGCCTGCGTGTCACAAAGTCTTTGTTCTGCCTGCGTGTCACAAAGTCTTTTTCCCGCGCGCGTGTCACAAAGTCTTTTTCCCGCGCGCGTGTCACAAAGTCTTTGTTCTACCTGCGTGTCACAAAGTCTTTGTTCTGCCTGCGTTTCACAAAGTCTTTGTTCTGCCTGCGTGTCACAAAGTCTTTTTTCTGCCTGCGTGTCACAAAGTCTTTGTTCTGCCTAGTTGTAACAAAGTCTTTTTACTTCGTGCGTGTCACAAAGTCTTTGTCCTGCCTGCGTGTCACAAAGTCTTTGTTCTGCCTGCGTGTCACAAAGTCTTTGTTGTGCCTACGTGTCACAAAGTCTTTGTTCTGCCTGCGTGTCACAAAGTCTTTGTTCTGCCTAGTTGTAACAAAGTCTTTTTCCCGCGCGCATATCACAAAGTCTTATTCTGCCTGCGTGTCCCAAACTCTTTTTACTGCGTGCGTGTCACAAAGTCTTTGTTCTGCCTGCGTGTCACAAAGTCTTTGTTCTACCTAGTTGTAACAAAGTCTTTTTCCCGCGCGCATATCACAAAGTCTTTGTTCTTCCTGCGTGTCCCAAACTCTTTTTACTGCGTGCGTGTCACAAAGTCTTTGTTCTGCCAGCGTGTCACAAAGTCTTTGTTCTGCCTGCGTGTCACAAAGTCTTTTTCCCGCACGCGTGTCACAAAGTCTTTGTTCAGCCTGCGTGTCACAAAGTCTTTGTTGTGCCTACGTGTCACAAAGTCTTTGTTCTGCCTGCGTGTCACAAAGTCTTTGTTGTTCCTGCGTGTCACAAAGTCTTTGTTCTACCTACGTGTCACAAAGTGTTTTTACCGTGCGTGTCACAAAGTCTTTGTTCTGCCTGCGTGTCACAAAGTCTTTGTTCTACCTGCGTGTCACAAAGTCTTTTTACAGTGCGTGTCACAAAGTCTTTGTTCTGCCTGCGTGTCACAAAGTCTTTGTTCTGCCTACGTGTCACAAAGTCTTTTTACCGTGCGTGTCACAAAGTCTTTTTCCCGCGCGCATGTCACAAAGTCTTTCTTCTGCCTGCGTGTCACAAAGTCTTTTTCCCGCGCGCGTGTCACAAAGTCTTTTTCCCGCGCGCATGTCACTAAGTCTTTGTTCTGCCTGCTTGTAACAAAGTCTTTTTCCCGCACGCGTGTCACAAAGTCTTTGTTGTGCCTGCGTGTCACAAAGTCTTTGTTCTACCTGCGTGTCACAAAGTCTTTGTTCTGCCTGCGTGTCACAAAGTCTTTGTTCTACCTGCGTGTCACAAAGTCTTTGTTCTGCCTGCTTGTAACAAAGTCTTTTTCCCGCGCGCATGTCACAACGTCTTTGTTCTGCCTGCGTTTCCCAAACTCTTTTTCCCGCGTGCGTGTCACAAAGTCTTTGTTCTGCCTGCATGTCACAAAGTCTTTGTTCTACCTGCGTGTCACAAAGTCTTTGTTCTGCCTGCTTGTAACAAAGTCTTTTTCCCGCGCGCATGTCACAAAGTCTTTGTTCTGCCTGCGTGTCACAAAGTGTTTTTCCCGCACGCGTGTCACAAAGTCTTTGTTCTGCCTGCGTGTCACAAAGTCTTTGTTCTGCCTGCGTGTCACAAAGTCTTTTTCCCGCGTGCGTGTCACAAAGTCTTTGTTCTGCCTGGTTGTCACAAAGTCTTTTTCCCGCGTGCGTGTCACACAGTCTTTGTTCTGCCTGCGTGTCACAAAGTCTTTGTTCTGCCTGTGTGTCACAAAGTCTTTGTTCTGCCTGCGTGTCACAAAGTCTTTTTACCGTGCGTGTCACAAACTCTTTGTTCTGCCTGCGTTTCACAAAGTCTTTGTTCTGCCTAGTTGTAACAAAGTCTTTTTCCCGTGCGCGTGTCACAAAGTCTTGTTCTGCCTGCGTGTCACAAAGTCTTTGTTCTGCCTGCACGCGTGTCACAAAGTCTTTTTCCGCACGCGTGTCACAAAGACTTTGTTCAGCCTGCGTGTCACAAAGTCTTTGTTCTACCTGCGTGTCACAAAGTCTTTTTACCGTGCGTGTCACAAAGTCTTTGTTCTGCCTGCGTGTCACAAAGTCTTTCTTCTGCCTGCGTGTCACAAAGTCTTTTTCCCGCGCACGTGTCACAAAGTCTTTTTCCCGTGCGCGTGTCACAAAGTCTTTGTTCTGCCTGCGTGTCACAAAGTCTTTGTTCTACCTGCGTGTCACAAAGTCTTTGTTCTGCCTGCTTGTAACAAAGTCTTTTTCCCGCGCGCATGTCACAAAGTCTTTGTTCTGCCTGCGTGTCACAAAGTCTTTGTTCTGCCTGCGTGTCACAAAGTCTTTGTTCTGCCTGCGTGTCACAAAGTCTTTTTACCGTGCGTGTCACAAACTCTTTGTTCTGCCTGCGTTTCACAAAGTCTTTGTTCAGCCTGCGTGTCACAAAGTCTTTGTTCTGCCTGCGTGTCACAAAGTCTTTTTCCCCGCGCGCGTTTCACAAAGTCTTTGTTCTGCCTGCGTGTCACAAAGTCTTTCTTCTACCTGCGTGTCACAAAGTCTTTGTTCTGCCTGCTTGTAACAAAGTCTTTTTCCTGCGCGCATGTCACAAAGTCTTTGTTCTGCCTGCGTGTCACAAAGTCTTTGTTCTACCTGCGTGTCACAAAGTCTTTGTTCTGCCTGCTTGTAACAAAGTCTTTTTCCCGCGTGCATGTCACAAAGTCTTTGTTCTGCCTGCGTGTAACAAAGTCTTTGTTCTGCCTGTGTGTCACAAAGTCTTTGTTCTGCCTGCGTGTCACAAAGTCTTTTTACCGTGCGTGTCACAAACTCTTTGTTCTGCCTGCGTTTCACAAAGTCTTTGTTCTGCCTAGTTGTAACAAAGTCTTTTTCCCGTGCGCGTGTCACAAAGTCTTGTTCTGCCTGCGTGTCACAAAGTCTTTGTTCTGCCTGCACGCGTGTCACAAAGTCTTTTTCCGCACGCGTGTCACAAAGACTTTGTTCAGCCTGCGTGTCACAAAGTCTTTGTTCTACCTGCGTGTCACAAAGTCTTTTTACCGTGCGTATCACAAAGTCTTTGTTCTGCCTGCGTGTCACAAAGTCTTTCTTCTGCCTGCGTGTCACAAAGTCTTTTTCCCGCGCACGTGTCACAAAGTCTTTTTCCCGCGCGCGTGTCACAAAGTCTTTGTTCTGCCTGCGTGTCACAAAGTCTTTGTTCTACCTGCGTGTCACAAAGTCTTTGTTCTGCCTGCTTGTAACAAAGTCTTTTTCCCGCGCGCATGTCACAAAGTCTTTGTTCTGCCTGCGTGTCACAAAGTCTTTGTTCTGCCTGCGTGTCACAAAGTCTTTGTTCTGCCTGCGTGTCACAAAGTCTTTTTACCGTGCGTGTCACAAACTCTTTGTTCTGCCTGCGTTTCACAAAGTCTTTGTTCAGCCTGCGTTTCACAAAGTCTTTGTTCAGCCTACGTGTCACAAAGTCTTTGTTCTGCCTGCGTGTCACAAAGTCTTTTTCCCCGCGCGCGTTTCACAAAGTCTTTGTTCTGCCTGCGTGTCACAAAGTCTTTCTTCTACCTGCGTGTCACAAAGTCTTTGTTCTGCCTGCTTGTAACAAAGTCTTTTTCCTGCGCGCATGTCACAAAGTCTTTGTTCTGCCTGCGTGTCACAAAGTCTTTGTTCTACCTGCGTGTCACAAAGTCTTTGTTCTGCCTGCTTGTAACAAAGTCTTTTTCCCGCGTGCATGTCACAAAGTCTTTGTTCTGCCTGCGTGTAACAAAGTCTTTGTTCTGCCTGCGTGTCACAAAGTCTTTTTCCCGCGTGCGTGTCACACAGTCTTTGTTCTGCCTGCGTGTCCCAAACTCCTTTTCCCGCGTGCGTGTCACAAAATCTTTGTTCTGCCTGCGTGTCACAAAGTCTTTGTTCTGCCTGCGTGTCACAAAGTCTTTTTACCGTGCGTGTCACAAACTCTTTGTTCTGCCTGCGTTTCACAAACTCTTTGTTCTGCCTGCGTGTCACAAAGTCTTTGTTCTGCCTGCGTGTCACAAAGTCTTTGTTCCGCCTGCGTGTCACAAAGTCTTTGTTCTGCCTAGTTGTAACAAACTCTTTTTCCCGCGCGCATATCACAAAGTCTTATTCTGCCTGCGTGTCACAAAGTCTTTGTTCTTCCTGCGTGTCCCAAACTCTTTTTACTGCGTGCGTGTCACAAAGTGTTTGTTCTGCCAGCGTGTCACAAAGTCTTTGTTCTGCCTGCGTGTCACAAAGTCTTTTTCCCGCACGCGTGTCACAAAGTCTTTGTTCAGCCTGCGTGTCACAAAGTCTTTGTTGTGCCTACGTGTCACAAAGTCTTTGTTCTGCCTGCGTGTCACAAAGTCTTTGTTGTTCCTGCGTGTCACAAAGTCTTTGTTCTACCTACGTGTCACAAAGTCTTTTTACCGTGCGTGTCACAAAGTCTTTGTTCTGCCTGCGTGTCACAAAGTCTTTGTTCTGCCTACGTGTCACAAAGTCTTTTTACCGTGCGTGTCACAAAGTCTTTTTCCCGCGCGCGTGTCACAAAGTCTTTGTTCTGCCTGCGTGTCACAAAGTCTTTGTTCTGCCTGCGTGTCACAAAGTCTTTGTTCTACCTGCGTGTCACAAAGTCTTTGTTCTGCCTGCGTGTCCCAAACTCTTTTTCCTGCGTGCGTGTCACAGTCTTTGTTCTGCCTGCGTGTCACAAAGTCTTTGTTCTGCCTGCGTGTCACAAAGTCTTTTTCCGCACGCGTGTCACAAAGTCTTTGTTCTGCCTGCGTGTCACAAAGTCTTTGTTCTGCCTGCATGTCACAAAGTCTTTTTCCCGCGTGCGTGTCACACAGTCTTTGTTCTGGCTGCGTGTCCCAAACTCTTTTTCCCGCGTGCGTGTCACAAAATCTTTGTTCTGCCTGCGTGTCACAAAGTCTTTGTTCTGCCTGCGTGTCACAAAGTCTTTTTCCCGCGCGCGTGTCACAAAGTCTTTTTCCCGCGCGCGTCACAAAGTCTTTGTTCTGCCTGCGTTTCACAAAGTCTTTGTTCTGCCTGCGTGTCACAAACTCTTTGTTCTGCCTGCGTTTCACAAAGTCTTTGTTCTGCCTGCGTGTCACAAACTCTTTTTTCTGCCTGCGTGTCACAAAGTCTTTGTTCTGCCTAGTTGTAACAAAGTCTTTTTCCCGCGCGCATATCACAAAGTCTTATTCTGCCTGCGTGTCACAAAGTCTTTGTTCTTCCTGCGTGTCCCAAACTCTTTTTACTGCGTGCGTGTCACAAAGTCTTTGTCCTGCCTGCGTGTCACAAAGTCTTTGTTCTGCCTGCGTGTCACAAAGTCTTTTTCCCGCACGCGTGTCACAAAGTCTTTGTTCAGCCTGCGTGTCACAAAGTCTTTGTTGTGCCTACGTGTCACAAAGTCTTTGTTCTGCCTGCGTGTCACAAAGTCTTTGTTGTTCCTGCGTGTCACAAAGTCTTTGTTCTACCTGCGTGTCACAAAGTCTTTGTTCTGCCTGCGTGTCCCAAACTCTTTTTCCCGCGTGCGTGTCACAAAATCTTTGTTCTCCCTGCGTGTCACAAAGTCTTTGTTCTGCCTGCGTGTCACAAAGTCTTTTTACCGTGCGTGTCACAAACTCTTTGTTCTGCCTGCGTTTCACAAAGTCTTTGTTCTGCCTGCGTGTCACAAAGTCTTTGTTCTGCCTGCGTGTCACAAAGTCTTTGTTCTGCCTAGTTGTAACAAAGTCTTTTTCCCGCGCGCATATCACAAAGTCTTATTCTGCCTGCGTGTCACAAAGTCTTTGTTCTTCCTGCGTGTCCCAAACTCTTTTTACTGCGTGCGTGTCACAAAGTCTTTGTTCTGCCAGCGTGTCACAAAGTCTTTGTTCTGCCTGCGTGTCACAAAGTCTTTTTCCCGCACGCGTGTCACAAAGTCTTTGTTCAGCCTGCGTGTCACAAAGTCTTTGTTGTGCCTGCGTGTCACAAAGTCTTTGTTCTGCCTGCGTGTCACAAAGTCTTTGTTGTTCCTGCGTGTCACAAAGTCTTTGTTCTGCCTGCGTGTCACAAAGTCTTTTTTCTGCCTGCGTGTCACAAAGTCTTTGTTCTGCCTAGTTGTAACAAAGTCTTTTTCCCGCGCGCATATCACAAAGTCTTTGTTCTGCCTGCGTGTCACAAAGTCTTTGTTCTGCCTACGTGTCACAAAGTCTTTTTACCGTGCGTGTCACAAAGTCTTTTTCCCGCGCGCGTGTCACAAAGTCTTTGTTCTGCCTGCGTGTCACAAAGTCTTTGTTCTGCCTGCGTGTCACAAAGTCTTTGTTCTACCTGCGTGTCACAAAGTCTTTGTTCTGCCTGCGTGTCCCAAACTCTTTTTCCTGCGTGCGTGTCACAGTCTTTGTTCTGCCTGCGTGTCACAAAGTCTTTGTTCTGCCTGCGTGTCACAAAGTCTTTTTCCGCACGCGTGTCACAAAGTCTTTGTTCAGCCTGCGTGTCACAAAGTCTTTGTTCTACCTGCGTGTCACAAAGTCTTTTTACCGTGCGTGTCACAAAGTCTTTGTTCTGCCTGCGTGTCACAAAGTCTTTGTTCTGCCTACGTGTCACAAAGTCTTTTTACCGCGCATGTCACAAAGTCTTTCTTCTGCCTGCGTGTCACAAAGTCTTTTTTCCCGCGCGCGTGTCACAAAGTCTTTTTCCCGCGCGCGTGTCACAAAGTCTTTGTTCTGCATGCGTGTCACAAAGTGTTTGTTCTGCCTGCGTGTCACAAAGTCTTTGTTCTACCTGCGTGTCACAAAGTCTTTGTTCTGCCTGCTTGTAACAAAGTCTTTTTCCCGCGCGCATGTCACAAAGTCTTTGTTCTGCCTGCGTGTCACAAAGTCTTTTTCCCGCGTGCTTGTCACACAGTCTTTGTTCTGCCTGCGTGTCCCAAAGTCTTTTTACCGTGCGTGTCACAAAGTCTTTGTTCTGCCTGCGTTTCACACAGTCTTTGTTCTGCCTGCGTGTCCCAAACTCTTTTTCCCGCGTGCGTGTCACAAAGTCTTTGTTTTGCCTGCGTGTCACAAAGTCTTTGTTCTACCTGCGTGTCACAAAGTCTTTGTTCTGCCTGCGTGTCACAAAGTCTTTGTTCTGCTTGCGTGTCACAAAGTCTTTTTCCGCACGCGTGTCACAAAGTCTTTGTTCTGCCTGCGTGTCACAAAGTCTTTGTTCTACCTGCGTGTCACAAAGTCTTTTTCTGCACGCGTGTCACAAAGTCTTTGTTCAGCCTGCGTGTCACAAAGTCTTTGTTCTACCTGCGTGTCACAAAGTCTTTTTACCGTGCGTGTCACAAAGTCTTTGTTCTGCCTGCGTGTCACAAAGTCTTTGTTCTGCCTGCGTGTCCCAAACACTTTTTCCCGCGTGCGTGTCACAAAGTCTTTGTTCTGCCTGCGTGTCACAAAGTCTTTGTTCTGCCTGCTTGTAACAAAGTCTTTTTCCCGCGTGCATGTCACAAAGTATTTGTTCTGCCTGCGTGTCACAAAGTCTTTGTTCTGCCTGCATGTCACAAAGTCTTTTTCCCGCGTGCGTGTCACACAGTCTTTGTTCTGCCTGCGTGTCCCAAACTCTTTTTCCCGCGTGCGTGTCACAAAATCTTTGTTCTGCCTGCGTGTCACAAAGTCTTTGTTCTGCCTGCGTGTCACAAAGTCTTTTTCCCGTACGTGTCACAAAGTCTTTTTCCCGCGCGCGTGTCACAAAGTCTTTGTTCTACCTGCGTGTCACAAAGTCTTTGTTCTGCCTGCGTTTCACAAAGTCTTTGTTCTGCCTGCGTGTCACAAAGTCTTTTTTCTGCCTGCGTGTCACAAAGTCTTTGTTCTGCCTAGTTGTAACAAAGTCTTTTTCCCGCGCGCATATCACAAAGTCTTATTCTGCCTGCGTGTCACAAAGTCTTTGTTCTTCCTGCGTGTCCCAAACTCTTTTTACTGCGTGCGTGTCACAAAGTCTTTGTCCTGCCTGCGTGTCACAAAGTCTTTGTTCTGCCTGCGTGTCACAAAGTCTTTTTCCCGCACGCGTGTCACAAAGTCTTTGTTCAGCCTGCGTGTCACAAAGTCTTTGTTGTGCCTACGTGTCACAAAGTCTTTGTTCTGCCTGCGTGTCACAAAGTCTTTGTTGTTCCTGCGTGTCACAAAGTCTTTGTTCTACCTGCGTGTCACAAAGTCTTTTTACCGTGCGTGTCACAAAGTCTTTGTTCTGCCTGCGTGTCACAAAGTCTTTGTTCTGCCTACGTGTCACAAAGTCTTTTTACCGTGCGTGTCACAAAGTCTTTTTCCCGCGCGCGTGTCACAAAGTCTTTGTTCTGCCTGCGTGTCACAAAGTCTTTGTTCTGCCTGCGTGTCACAAAGTCTTTGTTCTGCCTGCGTGTCACAAAGTCTTTGTTCTGCCTGCTTTTAACAAAGTCTTTTTCCCACGCGCATGTCACAAAGTCTTTGTTCTGCCTGCGTGTCACAAAGTCTTTTTCCCGCACGCGTGTCACAAAGTCTTTTTCCCGCACGCGTGTCACAAAGTCTTTGTTCAGCCTGCGTGTCACAAAGTCTTTGTTGTGCCTGCGTGTCACAAAGTCTTTGTTCTGCCTGCGTGTCACAAAGTCTTTGTTGTGCCTGCGTGTCACAAAGTCTTGGTTCTACCTGCGTGTCACAAAGTCTTTTTACCGTGCGTGTCACAAAGTCTTTGTTCTGCCTGCGTGTCACAAAGTCTTTGTTCTGCCTACGTGTCACAAAGTCTTTTTACCGTGCGTGTCACAAAGTCTTTTTCCCGCGCGTGTCACAAAGTCTTTGTTCTGCATGCGTGTCACAAAGTCTTTTTCCCGCGCGCGTCACAAAGTCTTTGTTCTGCCTGCGTGTCACAAAATCTTTATTCTACCTGCGTGTCACAAAGTCTTTGTTCTGCCTGCTTTTAACAAAAGTCTTTTTCCCGTGCGCATGTCACAAAGTCTTTGTTCTGCCTGCGTGTCACAAAGTCTTTGTTCTGCCTGCGTGTCACAAAGTCTTTGTTCTGCCTGCTTTTAACAAAAGTCTTTTTCCCGTGCGCATGTCACAAAGTCTTTGTTCTGCCTGCGTGTCACAAAATCTTTGTTCTACCTGCGTGTCACAAAGTCTTTGTTCTGCCTGCTTTTAACAAAAGTCTTTTTCCCGTGCGCATGTCACAAAGTCTTTGTTCTGCCTGCGTGTCACAAAGTCTTTGTTCTGCCTGCGTGTCACAAAGTCTTTGTTCTGCCTGCTTTTAACAACAGTCTTTTTCCCGTGCGCATGTCACAAAGTCTTTGTTCTGCCTACGTGTCACAAAGTCTTTTTCCCGCGCGCGTGTCACAAAGTCTTTTTCCCGCGCGCGTGTCACAAAGTCTTTGTTGTGCCTGCGTGTCACAAAGTCTTTGTTCTACCTGCGTTTCCCAAACTCTTTTTCCCGTGTGCGTGTCACAAAGTCTTTGTTCTGCCTGCATGTCACAAAGTCTTTGTTCTACCTGCGTGTCACAAAGTCTTTGTTCTGCCTGCTTGTAACAAAGTCTTTTTCCCGCGCGCATGTCACAAAGTCTTTGTTCTGCCTGCGTGTCACAAAGTGTTTTCCCGCACGCGTGTCACAAAGTCTTTGTTCTGCCTGCGTGTCACAAAGTCTTTGTTCTGCCTGCGTGTCACAAAGTCTTTTTCCCGCGTGCGTGTCACAAAGTCTTTTTCCCCGCGCGCGTTTCACAAAGTCTTTGTTCTGCCTGCGTGTCACAAAGTCTTTCTTCTACCTGCGTGTCACAAAGTCTTTGTTCTGCCTGCTTGTAACAAAGTCTTTTTCCTGCGCGCATGTCACAAAGTCTTTGTTCTGCCTGCGTGTCACAAAGTCTTTGTTCTACCTGCGTGTCACAAAGTCTTTGTTCTGCCTGCTTGTAACAAAGTCTTTTTCCCGCGTGCATGTCACAAAGTCTTTGTTCTGCCTGCGTGTAACAAAGTCTTTGTTGTGCCTGCGTGTCACAAAGTCTTTGTTCTGCCTGCGTGTCACAAAGTCTTTGTTCTGCCTGCGTGTCACAAAGTCTTTGTTCTGCCTGCGTGTCACAAAGTCTTTTTTCTGCCTGCGTGTCACAAAGTCTTTGTTCTGCCTAGTTGTAACAAAGTCTTTTTCCCGCGCGCATATCACAAAGTCTTTGTTCTGCCTGCGTGTCACAAAGTCTTTGTTCTGCCTACGTGTCACAAAGTCTTTTTACCGTGCGTGTCACAAAGTCTTTTTCCCGCGCGCGTGTCACAAAGTCTTTGTTCTGCCTGCGTGTCACAAAGTCTTTGTTCTGCCTGCGTGTCACAAAGTCTTTGTTCTACCTGCGTGTCACAAAGTCTTTGTTCTGCCTGCGTGTCCCAAACTCTTTTTCCTGCGTGCGTGTCACAGTCTTTGTTCTGCCTGCGTGTCACAAAGTCTTTGTTCTGCCTGCGTGTCACAAAGTCTTTTTCCGCACGCGTGTCACAAAGTCTTTGTTCAGCCTGCGTGTCACAAAGTCTTTGTTCTACCTGCGTGTCACAAAGTCTTTTTACCGTGCGTGTCACAAAGTCTTTGTTCTGCCTGCGTGTCACAAAGTCTTTGTTCTGCCTACGTGTCACAAAGTCTTTTTACCGCGCATGTCACAAAGTCTTTCTTCTGCCTGCGTGTCACAAAGTCTTTTTTCCCGCGCGCGTGTCACAAAGTCTTTTTCCCGCGCGCGTGTCACAAAGTCTTTGTTCTGCATGCGTGTCACAAAGTCTTTGTTCTGCCTGCGTGTCACAAAGTCTTTGTTCTACCTGCGTGTCACAAAGTCTTTGTTCTGCCTGCTTGTAACAAAGTCTTTTTCCCGCGCGCATGTCACAAAGTCTTTGTTCTGCCTGCGTGTCACAAAGTCTTTTTCCCGCGTGCTTGTCACACAGTCTTTGTTCTGCCTGCGTGTCCCAAAGTCTTTTTACCGTGCGTGTCACAAAGTCTTTGTTCTGCCTGCGTTTCACACAGTCTTTGTTCTGCCTGCGTGTCCCAAAGTCTTTTTCCCGCGTGCGTGTCACAAAGTCTTTGTTTTGCCTGCGTGTCACAAAGTCTTTGTTCTACCTGCGTGTCACAAAGTCTTTGTTCTGCCTGCGTGTCACAAAGTCTTTGTTCTGCTTGCGTGTCACAAAGTCTTTTTCCGCACGCGTGTCACAAAGTCTTTGTTCTGCCTGCGTGTCACAAAGTCTTTGTTCTACCTGCGTGTCACAAAGTCTTTTTACCGTGCGTGTCACAAAGTCTTTGTTCTGCCTGCGTGTCACAAAGTCTTTGTTCTGCCTACGTGTCACAAAGTCTTTTTACCGCGCATGTCACAAAGTCTTTCTTCTGCCTGCGTGTCACAAAGTCTTTTTTCCCGCGCGCGTGTCACAAAGTCTTTTTCCCGCGCGCGTGTCACAAAGTCTTTGTTCTGCATGCGTGTCACAAAGTCTTTGTTCTGCCTGCGTGTCACAAAGTCTTTGTTCTACCTGCGTGTCACAAAGTCTTTGTTCTGCCTGCTTGTAACAAAGTCTTTTTCCCGCGCGCATGTCACAAAGTCTTTGTTCTGCCTGCGTGTCACAAAGTCTTTTTCCCGCGTGCTTGTCACAAAGTCTTTGTTCTGCCTGCGTGTCCCAAAGTCTTTTTACCGTGCGTGTCACAAAGTCTTTGTTCTGCCTGCGTTTCACACAGTCTTTGTTCTGCCTGCGTGTCCCAAACTCTTTTTCCCGCGTGCGTGTCACAAAGTCTTTGTTTTGCCTGCGTGTCACAAAGTCTTTGTTCTACCTGCGTGTCACAAAGTCTTTGTTCTGCCTGCGTGTCACAAAGTCTTTGTTCTGCTTGCGTGTCAAAAAGTCTTTTTCCGCACGCGTGTCACAAAGTCTTTGTTCTGCCTGCGTGTCACAAAGTCTTTGTTCTACCTGCGTGTCACAAAGTCTTTTTCCGCACGCGTGTCACAAAGTCTTTGTTCAGCCTGCGTGTCACAAAGTCTTTGTTCTACCTGCGTGTCACAAAGTCTTTTTACCGTGCGTGTCACAAAGTCTTTGTTCTGCCTGCGTGTCACAAAGTCTTTGTTCTGCCTGCGTGTCCCAAACACTTTTTCCCGCGTGCGTGTCACAAAGTCTTTGTTCTGCCTGCGTGTCACAAAGTCTTTGTTCTGCCTGCTTGTAACAAAGTCTTTTTCCCGCGTGCATGTCACAAAGTATTTGTTCTGCCTGCGTGTCACAAAGTCTTTGTTCTGCCTGCATGTCACAAAGTCTTTTTCCCGCGTGCGTGTCACACAGTCTTTGTTCTGCCTGCGTGTCCCAAACTCTTTTTCCCGCGTGCGTGTCACAAAATCTTTGTTCTGCCTGCGTGTCACAAAGTCTTTGTTCTGCCTGCGTGTCACAAAGTCTTTTTCCCGCGCGCGTGTCACAAAGTCTTTTTCCCGCGCGCGTGTCACAAAGTCTTTGTTCTACCTGCGTGTCACAAAGTCTTTGTTCTGCCTGCGTTTCACAAAGTCTTTGTTCTGCCTGCGTGTCACAAAGTCTTTTTTCTGCCTGCGTGTCACAAAGTCTTTGTTCTGCCTAGTTGTAACAAAGTCTTTTTCCCGCGCGCATATCACAAAGTCTTATTCTGCCTGCGTGTCACAAAGTCTTTGTTCTTCCTGCGTGTCCCAAATTCTTTTTACTGCGTGCGTGTCACAAAGTCTTTGTCCTGCCTGCGTGTCACAAAGTCTTTGTTCTGCCTGCGTGTCACAAAGTCTTTTTCCCGCACGCGTGTCACAAAGTCTTTGTTCAGCCTGCGTGTCACAAAGTCTTTGTTGTGCCTACGTGTCACAAAGTCTTTGTTCTGCCTGCGTGTCACAAAGTCTTTGTTGTTCCTGCGTGTCACAAAGTCTTTGTTCTACCTGCGTGTCACAAAGTCTTTTTACCGTGCGTGTCACAAAGTCTTTGTTCTGCCTGCGTGTCACAAAGTCTTTGTTCTGCCTACGTGTCACAAAGTCTTTTTACCGTGCGTGTCACAAAGTCTTTTTACCGTGCGTGTCACAAAGTCTTTTTCCCGCGCGCGTGTCACAAAGTCTTTGTTCTGCCTGCGTGTCACAAAGTCTTTGTTCTGCCTGCGTGTCACAAAGTCTTTGTTCTGCCTGCTTTTAACAAAGTCTTTTTCCCACGCGCATGTCACAAAGTCTTTGTTCTGCCTGCGTGTCACAAAGTCTTTTTCCCGCACGCGTGTCACAAAGTCTTTGTTCTGCCTGCGTGTCACAAAGTCTTTTTACCGTGCGTGTCACAAAGTCTTTGTTCTGCCTGCCTGTCACAAAGTCTTTGTTCTGCCTACGTGTCACAAAGTCTTTTTCCCGCGCGCATATCACAAAGTCTAATTCTGCCTGCGTGTCACAAAGTCTTTGTTCTGCCTGCGTGTCCCAAACTCTTTTTACTGCGTGCGTGTCACAAAGTCTTTGTTCTGCCTGCGTGTCACAAAGTCTTTGTTCTGCCTGCGTGTCACAAAGTCTTTTTCCCGCACGCGTGTCACAAAGTCTTTGTTCAGCCTGCGTGTCACAAAGTCTTTGTTGTGCCTGCGTGTCACAAAGTCTTTGTTCTGCCTGCGTGTCACAAAGTCTTTGTTGTGCCTGCGTGTCACAAAGTCTTGGTTCTACCTGCGTGTCACAAAGTCTTTTTACCGTGCGTGTCACAAAGTCTTTGTTCTGCCTGCGTGTCACAAAGTCTTTGTTCTGCCTACGTGTCACAAAGTCTTTTTACCGTGCGTGTCACAAAGTCTTTTTCCCGCGCGCGTGTCACAAAGTCTTTGTTCTGCATGCGTGTCACAAAGTCTTTTTCCCGCGCGCGTCACAAAGTCTTTGTTCTGCCTGCGTGTCACAAAATCTTTATTCTACCTGCGTGTCACAAAGTCTTTGTTCTGCCTGCTTTTAACAAAAGTCTTTTTCCCGTGCGCATGTCACAAAGTCTTTGTTCTGCCTGCGTGTCACAAAGTCTTTGTTCTGCCTGCGTGTCACAAAGTCTTTGTTCTGCCTGCTTTTAACAAAAGTCTTTTTCCCGTGCGCATGTCACAAAGTCTTTGTTCTGCCTGCGTGTCACAAAATCTTTGTTCTACCTGCGTGTCACAAAGTCTTTGTTCTGCCTGCTTTTAACAAAAGTCTTTTTCCCGTGCGCATGTCACAAAGTCTTTGTTCTGCCTGCGTGTCACAAAGTCTTTGTTCTGCCTGCGTGTCACAAAGTCTTTGTTCTGCCTGCTTTTAACAAAAGTCTTTTTCCCGTGCGCATGTCACAAAGTCTTTGTTCTGCCTACGTGTCACAAAGTCTTTTTCCCGCGCGCGTGTCACAAAGTCTTTTTCCCGCGCGCGTGTCACAAAGTCTTTGTTGTGCCTGCGTGTCACAAAGTCTTTGTTCTACCTGCGTTTCCCAAACTCTTTTTCCCGTGTGCGTGTCACAAAGTCTTTGTTCTGCCTGCATGTCACAAAGTCTTTGTTCTACCTGCGTGTCACAAAGTCTTTGTTCTGCCTGCTTGTAACAAAGTCTTTTTCCCGCGCGCATGTCACAAAGTCTTTGTTCTGCCTGCGTGTCACAAAGTGTTTTTCCCGCACGCGTGTCACAAAGTCTTTGTTCTGCCTGCGTGTCACAAAGTCTTTGTTCTGCCTGCGTGTCACAAAGTCTTTTTCCCGCGTGCGTGTCACAAAGTCTTTTTCCCCGCGCGCGTTTCACAAAGTCTTTGTTCTGCCTGCGTGTCACAAAGTCTTTCTTCTACCTGCGTGTCACAAAGTCTTTGTTCTGCCTGCTTGTAACAAAGTCTTTTTCCTGCGCGCATGTCACAAAGTCTTTGTTCTGCCTGCGTGTCACAAAGTCTTTGTTCTACCTGCGTGTCACAAAGTCTTTGTTCTGCCTGCTTGTAACAAAGTCTTTTTCCCGCGTGCATGTCACAAAGTCTTTGTTCTGCCTGCGTGTAACAAAGTCTTTGTTCTGCCTGCGTGTCACAAAGTCTTTTTCCCGCGTGCGTGTCACACAGTCTTTGTTCTGCCTGCGTGTCCCAAACTCTTTTTCCCGCGTGCGTGTCACAAAATCTTTGTTCTGCCTGCGTGTCACAAAGTCTTTGTTCTGCCTGCGTGTCACAAAGTCTTTTTACCGTGCGAGTCACAAACTCTTTGTTCTGCCTGCGTTTCACAAAGTCTTTGTTCTGCCTGCGTGTCACAAAGTCTTTGTTCTGCCTGCGTGTCCCAAACTCTTTTTACTGCGTGCGTGTCACAAAGTCTTTGTTCTGCCTGCGTGTCACAAAGTCTTTGTTCTACCTAGTTGTAACAAAGTCTTTTTCCCGCGCGCATATCACAAAGTCTTTGTTCTTCCTGCGTGTCCCAAACTCTTTTTACTGCGTGCGTGTCACAAAGTCTTTGTTCTGCCAGCGTGTCACAAAGTCTTTGTTCTGCCTGCGTGTCACAAAGTCTTTTTCCCGCACGCGTGTCACAAAGTCTTTGTTCAGCCTGCGTGTCACAAAGTCTTTGTTGTGCCTACGTGTCACAAAGTCTTTGTTCTGCCTGCGTGTCACAAAGTCTTTTTCCGCACGCGTGTCACAAAGTCTTTGTTCAGCCTGCGTGTCACAAAGTCTTTGTTCTACCTGCGTGTCACAAAGTCTTTTTACCGTGCGTGTCACAAAGTCTTTGTTCTGCCTGCGTGTCACAAAGTCTTTGTTCTGCCTACGTGTCACAAAGTCTTTTTACCGCGCATGTCACAAAGTCTTTCTTCTGCCTGCGTGTCACAAAGTCTTTTTTCCCGCGCGCGTGTCACAAAGTCTTTTTCCCGCGCGCGTGTCACAAAGTCTTTGTTCTGCATGCGTGTCACAAAGTCTTTGTTCTGCCTGCGTGTCACAAAGTCTTTGTTCTACCTGCGTGTCACAAAGTCTTTGTTCTGCCTGCTTGTAACAAAGTCTTTTTCGCGCGCATGTCACAAAGTCTTTGTTCTGCCTGCGTGTCACAAAGTCTTTTTCCCGCGTGCTTGTCACACAGTCTTTGTTCTGCCTGCGTGTCCCAAAGTCTTTTTACCGTCCGTGTCACAAAGTCTTTGTTCTGCCTGCGTTTCACACAGTCTTTGTTCTGCCTGCGTGTCCCAAACTCTTTTTCCCGCGTGCGTGTCACAAAGTCTTTGTTTTGCCTGCGTGTCACAAAGTCTTTGTTCTACCTGCGTGTCACAAAGTCTTTGTTCTGCCTGCGTGTCACAAAGTCTTTGTTCTGCTTGCGTGTCACAAAGTCTTTTTCCGCACGCGTGTCACAAAGTCTTTGTTCTGCCTGCGTGTCACAAAGTCTTTGTTCTACCTGCGTGTCACAAAGTCTTTTTACCGTGCGTGTCACAAAGTCTTTGTTCTGCCTGGGTGTCACAAAGTCTTTGTTCTGCCTACGTGTCACAAAGTCTTTTTACCGCGCATGTCACAAAGTCTTTCTTCTGCCTGCGTGTCACAAAGTCTTTTTTCCCGCGCGCGTGTCACAAAGTCTTTTTCCCGCGCGCGTGTCACAAAGTCTTTGTTCTGCATGCGTGTCACAAAGTCTTTGTTCTGCCTGCGTGTCACAAAGTCTTTGTTCTACCTGCGTGTCACAAAGTCTTTGTTCTGCCTGCTTGTAACAAAGTCTTTTTCCCGCGCGCATGTCACAAAGTCTTTGTTCTGCCTGCGTGTCACAAAGTCTTTTTCCCGCGTGCTTGTCACACAGTCTTTGTTCTGCCTGCGTGTCCCAAAGTCTTTTTACCGTGCGTGTCACAAAGTCTTTGTTCTGCCTGCGTTTCACACAGTCTTTGTTCTGCCTGCGTGTCCCAAACTCTTTTTCCCGCGTGCGTGTCACAAAGTCTTTGTTTTGCCTGCGTGTCACAAAGTCTTTGTTCTACCTGCGTGTCACAAAGTCTTTGTTCTGCCTGCGTGTCACAAAGTCTTTGTTCTGCTTGCGTGTCACAAAGTCTTTTTCCGCACGCGTGTCACAAAGTCTTTGTTCTGCCTGCGTGTCACAAAGTCTTTGTTCTACCTGCGTGTCACAAAGTCTTTTTCCGCACGCGTGTCACAAAGTCTTTGTTCAGCCTGCGTGTCACAAAGTCTTTGTTCTACCTGCGTGTCACAAAGTCTTTTTACCGTGCGTGTCACAAAGTCTTTGTTCTGCCTGCGTGTCACAAAGTCTTTGTTCTGCCTGCGTGTCCCAAACACTTTTTCCCGCGTGCGTGTCACAAAGTCTTTGTTCTGCCTGCGTGTCACAAAGTCTTTGTTCTGCCTGCTTGTAACAAAGTCTTTTTCCCGCGTGCATGTCACAAAGTATTTGTTCTGCCTGCGTGTCACAAACTCTTTGTTCTGCCTGCATGTCACAAAGTCTTTTTCCCGCGTGCGTGTCACACAGTCTTTGTTCTGCCTGCGTGTCCCAAACTCTTTTTCCCGCGTGCGTGTCACAAAATCTTTGTTCTGCCTGCGTGTCACAAAGTCTTTGTTCTGCCTGCGTGTCACAAAGTCTTTTTCCCGCGCGCGTGTCACAAAGTCTTTTTCCCGCGCGCGTGTCACAAAGTCTTTGTTCTACCTGCGTGTCACAAAGTCTTTGTTCTGCCTGCGTTTCACAAAGTCTTTGTTCTGCCTGCGTGTCACAAAGTCTTTTTTCTGCCTGCGTGTCACAAAGTCTTTGTTCTGCCTAGTTGTAACAAAGTCTTTTTCCCGCGCGCATATCACAAAGTCTTATTCTGCCTGCGTGTCACAAAGTCTTTGTTCTTCCTGCGTGTCCCAAATTCTTTTTACTGCGTGCGTGTCACAAAGTCTTTGTCCTGCCTGCGTGTCACAAAGTCTTTGTTCTGCCTGCGTGTCACAAAGTCTTTTTCCCGCACGCGTGTCACAAAGTCTTTGTTCAGCCTGCGTGTCACAAAGTCTTTGTTGTGCCTACGTGTCACAAAGTCTTTGTTCTGCCTGCGTGTCACAAAGTCTTTGTTGTTCCTGCGTGTCACAAAGTCTTTGTTCTACCTGCGTGTCACAAAGTCTTTTTACCGTGCGTGTCACAAAGTCTTTGTTCTGCCTGCGTGTCACAAAGTCTTTGTTCTGCCTACGTGTCACAAAGTCTTTTTACCGTGCGTGTCACAAAGTCTTTTTCCCGCGCGCGTGTCACAAAGTCTTTGTTCTGCCTGCGTGTCACAAAGTCTTTGTTCTGCCTGCGTGTCACAAAGTCTTTGTTCTGCCTGCTTTTAACAAAGTCTTTTTCCCACGCGCATGTCACAAAGTCTTTGTTCTGCCTGCGTGTCACAAAGTCTTTTTCCCGCACGCGTGTCACAAAGTCTTTGTTCTGCCTGCGTGTCACAAAGTCTTTTTACCGTGCGTGTCACAAAGTCTTTGTTCTGCCTGCCTGTCACAAAGTCTTTGTTCTGCCTACGTGTCACAAAGTCTTTTTCCCGCGCGCATATCACAAAGTCTAATTCTGCCTGCGTGTCACAAAGTCTTTGTTCTGCCTGCGTGTCCCAAACTCTTTTTACTGCGTGCGTGTCACAAAGTCTTTGTTCTGCCTGCGTGTCACAAAGTCTTTGTTCTGCCTGCGTGTCACAAAGTCTTTTTCCCGCACGCGTGTCACAAAGTCTTTGTTCAGCCTGCGTGTCACAAAGTCTTTGTTGTGCCTGCGTGTCACAAAGTCTTTGTTCTGCCTGCGTGTCACAAAGTCTTTGTTGTGCCTGCGTGTCACAAAGTCTTGGTTCTACCTGCGTGTCACAAAGTCTTTTTACCGTGCGTGTCACAAAGTCTTTGTTCTGCCTGCGTGTCACAAAGTCTTTGTTCTGCCTACGTGTCACAAAGTCTTTTTACCGTGCGTGTCACAAAGTCTTTTTCCCGCGCGCGTGTCACAAAGTCTTTGTTCTGCATGCGTGTCACAAAGTCTTTTTCCCGCGCGCGTCACAAAGTCTTTGTTCTGCCTGCGTGTCACAAAATCTTTATTCTACCTGCGTGTCACAAAGTCTTTGTTCTGCCTGCTTTTAACAAAAGTCTTTTTCCCGTGCGCATGTCACAAAGTCTTTGTTCTGCCTGCGTGTCACAAAGTCTTTGTTCTGCCTGCGTGTCACAAAGTCTTTGTTCTGCCTGCTTTTAACAAAAGTCTTTTTCCCGTGCGCATGTCACAAAGTCTTTGTTCTGCCTGCGTGTCACAAAATCTTTGTTCTACCTGCGTGTCACAAAGTCTTTGTTCTGCCTGCTTTTAACAAAAGTCTTTTTCCCGTGCGCATGTCACAAAGTCTTTGTTCTGCCTGCGTGTCACAAAGTCTTTGTTCTGCCTGCGTGTCACAAAGTCTTTGTTCTGCCTGCTTTTAACAAAAGTCTTTTTCCCGTGCGCATGTCACAAAGTCTTTGTTCTGCCTACGTGTCACAAAGTCTTTTTCCCGCGCGCGTGTCACAAAGTCTTTTTCCCGCGCGCGTGTCACAAAGTCTTTTTTGTGCCTGCGTGTCACAAAGTCTTTGTTCTACCTGCGTTTCCCAAACTCTTTTTCCCGTGTGCGTGTCACAAAGTCTTTGTTCTGCCTGCATGTCACAAAGTCTTTGTTCTACCTGCGTGTCACAAAGTCTTTGTTCTGCCTGCTTGTAACAAAGTCTTTTTCCCGCGCGCATGTCACAAAGTCTTTGTTCTGCCTGCGTGTCACAAAGTGTTTTTCCCGCACGCGTGTCACAAAGTCTTTGTTCTGCCTGCGTGTCACAAAGTCTTTGTTCTGCCTGCGTGTCACAAAGTCTTTTTCCCGCGTGCGTGTCACAAAGTCTTTTTCCCCGCGCGCGTTTCACAAAGTCTTTGTTCTGCCTGCGTGTCACAAAGTCTTTCTTCTACCTGCGTGTCACAAAGTCTTTGTTCTGCCTGCTTGTAACAAAGTCTTTTTCCTGCGCGCATGTCACAAAGTCTTTGTTCTGCCTGCGTGTCACAAAGTCTTTGTTCTACCTGCGTGTCACAAAGTCTTTGTTCTGCCTGCTTGTAACAAAGTCTTTTTCCCGCGTGCATGTCACAAAGTCTTTGTTCTGCCTGCGTGTAACAAAGTCTTTGTTCTGCCTGCGTGTCACAAAGTCTTTTTCCCGCGTGCGTGTCACACAGTCTTTGTTCTGCCTGCGTGTCCCAAACTCTTTTTCCCGCGTGCGTGTCACAAAATCTTTGTTCTGCCTGCGTGTCACAAAGTCTTTGTTCTGCCTGCGTGTCACAAAGTCTTTTTACCGTGCGAGTCACAAACTCTTTGTTCTGCCTGCGTTTCACAAAGTCTTTGTTCTGCCTGCGTGTCACAAAGTCTTTGTTCTGCCTGCGTGTCCCAAACTCTTTTTACTGCGTGCGTGTCACAAAGTCTTTGTTCTGCCTGCGTGTCACAAAGTCTTTGTTCTACCTAGTTGTAACAAAGTCTTTTTCCCGCGCGCATATCACAAAGTCTTTGTTCTTCCTGCGTGTCCCAAACTCTTTTTACTGCGTGCGTGTCACAAAGTCTTTGTTCTGCCAGCGTGTCACAAAGTCTTTGTTCTGCCTGCGTGTCACAAAGTCTTTTTCCCGCACGCGTGTCACAAAGTCTTTGTTCAGCCTGCGTGTCACAAAGTCTTTGTTGTGCCTACGTGTCACAAAGTCTTTGTTCTGCCTGCGTGTCACAAAGTCTTTGTTGTTCCTGCGTGTCACAAAGTCTTTGTTCTACCTACGTGTCACAAAGTGTTTTTACCGTGCGTGTCACAAAGTCTTTGTTCTGCCTGCGTGTCACAAAGTCTTTGTTCTACCTGCGTGTCACAAAGTCTTTTTACAGTGCGTGTCACAAAGTCTTTGTTCTGCCTGCGTGTCACAAAGTCTTTGTTCTGCCTACGTGTCACAAAGTCTTTTTACCGTGCGTGTCACAAAGTCTTTTTCCCGCGCGCATGTCACAAAGTCTTTCTTCTGCCTGCGTGTCACAAAGTCTTTTTCCCGCGCGCGTGTCACAAAGTCTTTTTCCCGCGCGCATGTCACTAAGTCTTTGTTCTGCCTGCTTGTAACAAAGTCTTTTTCCCGCACGCTTGTCACAAAGTCTTTGTTGTGCCTGCGTGTCACAACGTCTTTGTTCTACCTGCGTGTCACAAAGTCTTTGTTCTGCCTGCGTGTCACAAAGTCTTTGTTCTACCTGCGTGTCACAAAGTCTTTGTTCTGCCTGCTTGTAACAAAGTCTTTTTCCCGCGCGCATGTCACAACGTCTTTGTTCTGCCTGCGTTTCCCAAACTCTTTTTCCCGCGTGCGTGTCACAAAGTCTTTGTTCTGCCTGCATTTCACAAAGTCTTTGTTCTACCTGCGTGTCACAAAGTCTTTGTTCTGCCTGCTTGTAACAAAGTCTTTTTCCCGCGCGCATGTCACAAAGTCTTTGTTCTGCCTGCGTGTCACAAAGTGTTTTTCCCGCACGCGTGTCACAAAGTCTTTGTTCTGCCTGCGTGTCACAAAGTCTTTGTTCTGCCTGCGTGTCACAAAGTCTTTTTCCCGCGTGCGTGTCACAAAGTCTTTGTTCTGCCTGGTTGTCACAAAGTCTTTTTCCCGCGTGCGTGTCACACAGTCTTTGTTCTGCCTGCGTGTCACAAAGTCTTTGTTCTGCCTGTGTGTCACAAAGTCTTTGTTCTGCCTGCGTGTCACAAAGTCTTTTTACCGTGCGTGTCACAAACTCTTTGTTCTGCCTGCGTTTCACAAAGTCTTTGTTCTGCCTAGTTGTAACAAAGTCTTTTTCCCGTGCGCGTGTCACAAAGTCTTGTTCTGCCTGCGTGTCACAAAGTCTTTGTTCTGCCTGCACGCGTGTCACAAAGTCTTTTTCCGCACGCGTGTCACAAAGTCTTTGTTCAGCCTGCGTGTCACAAAGTCTTTGTTCTACCTGCGTGTCACAAAGTCTTTTTACCGTGCGTGTCACAAAGTCTTTGTTCTGCCTGCGTGTCACAAAGTCTTTCTTCTGCCTGCGTGTCACAAAGTCTTTTTCCCGCGCGCGTGTCACAAAGTCTTTTTCCCGCGCGCGTGTCACAAAGTCTTTGTTCTGCCTGCATGTCACAAAGTCTTTGTTCTACCTGCGTGTCACAAAGTCTTTGTTCTGCCTGCTTGTAACAAAGTCTTTTTCCCGCGCGCATGTCACAAAGTTTTTGTTCTGCCTGCGTGTCACAAAGTCTTTGTTCTGCCTGCGTGTCACAAAGTCTTTGTTCTGCCTGCGTGTCACAAAGTCTTTTTACCGTGCGTGTCACAAACTCTTTGTTCTGCCTGCGTTTCACAAAGTCTTTGTTCAGCCTGCGTGTCACAAAGTCTTTGTTCTGCCTGCGTGTCACAAAGTCTTTTTCCCCGCGCGCGTTTCACAAAGTCTTTGTTCTGCCTGCGTGTCACAAAGTCTTTGTTCTGCCTGCGTGTCACAAAGTCTTTGTTCTGCCTGCTTGTAACAAAGTCTTTTTCCTGCGCGCATGTCACAAAGTCTTTGTTCTGCCTGCGTGTCACAAAGTCTTTGTTCTACCTGCGTGTCACAAAGTCTTTGTTCTGCCTGCTTGTAACAAAGTCTTTTTCCCGCGTGCATGTCACAAAGTCTTTGTTCTGCCTGCGTGTAACAAAGTCTTTGTTCTGCCTGCGTGTCACAAAGTCTTTTTCCCGCGTGCGTGTCACACAGTCTTTGTTCTGCCTGCGTGTCCCAAACTCCTTTTCCCGCGTGCGTGTCACAAAATCTTTGTTCTGCCTGCGTGTCACAAAGTCTTTGTTCTGCCTGCGTGTCACAAAGTCTTTTTACCGTGCGTGTCACAAACTCTTTGTTCTGCCTGCGTTTCACAAACTCTTTGTTCTGCCTGCGTGTCACAAAGTCTTTGTTCTGCCTGCGTGTCACAAAGTCTTTGTTCTTCCTGCGTGTCCCAAACCCTTTTTACTGCGTGCGTGTCACAAAGTGTTTGTTCTGCCAGCGTGTCACAAAGTCTTTGTTCTGCCTGCGTGTCACAAAGTCTTTTTCCCGCACGCGTGTCACAAAGTCTTTGTTCAGCCTGCGTGTCACAAAGTCTTTGTTGTGCCTACGTGTCACAAAGTCTTTGTTCTGCCTGCGTGTCACAAAGTCTTTGTTGTTCCTGCGTGTCACAAAGTCTTTGTTCTACCTACGTGTCACAAAGTCTTTTTACCGTGCGTGTCACAAAGTCTTTGTTCTGCCTGCGTGTCACAAAGTCTTTGTTCTGCCTACGTGTCACAAAGTCTTTTTACCGTGCGTGTCACAAAGTCTTTTTCCCGCGCGCGTGTCACAAAGTCTTTGTTCTGCCTGCGTGTCACAAAGTCTTTGTTCTGCCTGCGGGTCACAAAGTCTTTGTTCTACCTGCGTGTCACAAAGTCTTTGTTCTGCCTGCGTGTCCCAAACTCTTTTTCCTGCGTGCCTGTCACAGTCTTTGTTCTGCCTGCGTGTCACAAAGTCTTTGTTCTGCCTGCGTGTCACAAAGTCTTTTTCCGCACGCGTGTCACAAAGTCTTTGTTCAGCCTGCGTGTCACAAAGTCTTTGTTCTACCTGCGTGTCACAAAGTCTTTTTACCGTGCGTGTCACAAAGTCTTTGTTCTGCCTGCGTGTCACAAAGTCTTTGTTCTGCCTACGTGTCACAAAGTCTTTTTACCGTGCGTGTCACAAAGTCTTTTTCCCGCGCGCATGTCACAAAGTCTTTCTTCTGCCTGCGTGTCACAAAGTCTTTTTTCCCGCGCGCGTTTCACAAAGTCTTTTTCCCGCGCGCGTGTCACAAAGTCTTTGTTCTGCATGCGTGTCACAAAGTCTTTGTTCTGCCTGCGTGTCACAAAGTCTTTGTTCTACCTGCGTGTCACAAAGTCTTTGTTCTGCCTGCTTGTAACAAAGTCTTTTTCCCGCGCTCATGTCACAAAGTCTTTGTTCTGCCTGCGTGTCACAAAGTCTTTTTCCCGCGTGCTTGTCACACAGTCTTTGTTCTGCCTGCGTGTCCCAAACTCTTTTTCCCGCGTGCGTGTCACAAAGTCTTTGTTCTGCCTGCGTGTCACAAAGTCTTTGTTCTGCCTGCGTGTCACAAAGTCTTTGTTTTGCCTGCGTGTCACAAAGTCTTTGTTCTACCTGCGTGTCACAAAGTCTTTGTTCTGCCTGCGTGTCCCAAACTCTTTTTCCTGCGTGCGTGTCACAGTCTTTGTTCTGCCTGCGTGTCACAAAGTCTTTGTTCTGCTTGCGTGTCACAAAGTCTTTGTTCAGCCTGCGTGTCACAAAGTCTTGGTTCTACCTGCGTGTCACAAAGTCTTTTTACCGTGCGTGTCACAAAGTCTTTGTTCTGCCTGCGTGTCACAAAGTCTTTGTTCTGCCTACGTGTCACAAAGTCTTTTTACCGTGCGTGTCACAAAGTCTTTTTCCCGCGCGCGTGTCACAAAGTCTTTGTTCTGCATGCGTGTCACAAAGTCTTTTTCCCGCGCGCGTCACAAAGTCTTTGTTCTGCCTGCGTGTCACAAAATCTTTATTCTACCTGCGTGTCACAAAGTCTTTGTTCTGCCTGCTTTTAACAAAAGTCTTTTTCCCGTGCGCATGTCACAAAGTCTTTGTTCTGCCTGCGTGTCACAAAGTCTTTGTTCTGCCTGCTTTTAACAAAAGTCTTTTTCCCGTGCGCATGTCACAAAGTCTTTGTTCTGCCTGCGTGTCACAAAATCTTTGTTCTACCTGCGTGTCACAAAGTCTTTGTTCTGCCTGCTTTTAACAAAAGTCTTTTTCCCGTGCGCATGTCACAAAGTCTTTGTTCTGCCTGCGTGTCACAAAGTCTTTGTTCTGCCTGCGTGTCACAAAGTCTTTGTTCTGCCTGCTTTTAACAAAAGTCTTTTTCCCGTGCGCATGTCACAAAGTCTTTGTTCTGCCTACGTGTCACAAAGTCTTTTTCCCGCGCGCGTGTCACAAAGTCTTTTTCCCGCGCGCGTGTCACAAAGTCTTTGTTGTGCCTGCGTGTCACAAAGTCTTTGTTCTACCTGCGTTTCCCAAACTCTTTTTCCCGTGTGCGTGTCACAAAGTCTTTGTTCTGCCTGCATGTCACAAAGTCTTTGTTCTACCTGCGTGTCACAAAGTCTTTGTTCTGCCTGCTTGTAACAAAGTCTTTTTCCCGCGCGCATGTCACAAAGTCTTTGTTCTGCCTGCGTGTCACAAAGTGTTTTTCCCGCACGCGTGTCACAAAGTCTTTGTTCTGCCTGCGTGTCACAAAGTCTTTGTTCTGCCTGCGTGTCACAAAGTCTTTTTCCCGCGTGCGTGTCACAAAGTCTTTTTCCCCGCGCGCGTTTCACAAAGTCTTTGTTCTGCCTGCGTGTCACAAAGTCTTTCTTCTACCTGCGTGTCACAAAGTCTTTGTTCTGCCTGCTTGTAACAAAGTCTTTTTCCTGCGCGCATGTCACAAAGTCTTTGTTCTGCCTGCGTGTCACAAAGTCTTTGTTCTACCTGCGTGTCACAAAGTCTTTGTTCTGCCTGCTTGTAACAAAGTCTTTTTCCCGCGTGCATGTCACAAAGTCTTTGTTCTGCCTGCGTGTAACAAAGTCTTTGTTCTGCCTGCGTGTCACAAAGTCTTTTTCCCGCGTGCGTGTCACACAGTCTTTGTTCTGCCTGCGTGTCCCAAACTCTTTTTCCCGCGTGCGTGTCACAAAATCTTTGTTCTGCCTGCGTGTCACAAAGTCTTTGTTCTGCCTGCGTGTCACAAAGTCTTTTTACCGTGCGAGTCACAAACTCTTTGTTCTGCCTGCGTTTCACAAAGTCTTTGTTCTGCCTGCGTGTCACAAAGTCTTTGTTCTGCCTGCGTGTCCCAAACTCTTTTTACTGCGTGCGTGTCACAAAGTCTTTGTTCTGCCTGCGTGTCACAAAGTCTTTGTTCTACCTAGTTGTAACAAAGTCTTTTTCCCGCGCGCATATCACAAAGTCTTTGTTCTTCCTGCGTGTCCCAAACTCTTTTTACTGCGTGCGTGTCACAAAGTCTTTGTTCTGCCAGCGTGTCACAAAGTCTTTGTTCTGCCTGCGTGTCACAAAGTCTTTTTCCCGCACGCGTGTCACAAAGTCTTTGTTCAGCCTGCGTGTCACAAAGTCTTTGTTGTGCCTACGTGTCACAAAGTCTTTGTTCTGCCTGCGTGTCACAAAGTCTTTGTTGTTCCTGCGTGTCACAAAGTCTTTGTTCTACCTACGTGTCACAAAGTGTTTTTACCGTGCGTGTCACAAAGTCTTTGTTCTGCCTGCGTGTCACAAAGTCTTTGTTCTACCTGCGTGTCACAAAGTCTTTTTACAGTGCGTGTCACAAAGTCTTTGTTCTGCCTGCGTGTCACAAAGTCTTTGTTCTGCCTACGTGTCACAAAGTCTTTTTACCGTGCGTGTCACAAAGTCTTTTTCCCGCGCGCATGTCACAAAGTCTTTCTTCTGCCTGCGTGTCACAAAGTCTTTTTCCCGCGCGCGTGTCACAAAGTCTTTTTCCCGCGCGCATGTCACTAAGTCTTTGTTCTGCCTGCTTGTAACAAAGTCTTTTTCCCGCACGCGTGTCACAAAGTCTTTGTTGTGCCTGCGTGTCACAACGTCTTTGTTCTACCTGCGTGTCACAAAGTCTTTGTTCTGCCTGCGTGTCACAAAGTCTTTGTTCTACCTGCGTGTCACAAAGTCTTTGTTCTGCCTGCTTGTAACAAAGTCTTTTTCCCGCGCGCATGTCACAACGTCTTTGTTCTGCCTGCGTTTCCCAAACTCTTTTTCCCGCGTGCGTGTCACAAAGTCTTTGTTCTGCCTGCATTTCACAAAGTCTTTGTTCTACCTGCGTGTCACAAAGTCTTTGTTCTGCCTGCTTGTAACAAAGTCTTTTTCCCGCGCGCATGTCACAAAGTCTTTGTTCTGCCTGCGTGTCACAAAGTGTTTTTCCCGCACGCGTGTCACAAAGTCTTTGTTCTGCCTGCGTGTCACAAAGTCTTTGTTCTGCCTGCGTGTCACAAAGTCTTTTTCCCGCGTGCGTGTCACAAAGTCTTTGTTCTGCCTGGTTGTCACAAAGTCTTTTTCCCGCGTGCGTGTCACACAGTCTTTGTTCTGCCTGCGTGTCACAAAGTCTTTGTTCTGCCTGTGTGTCACAAAGTCTTTGTTCTGCCTGCGTGTCACAAAGTCTTTTTACCGTGCGTGTCACAAACTCTTTGTTCTGCCTGCGTTTCACAAAGTCTTTGTTCTGCCTAGTTGTAACAAAGTCTTTTTCCCGTGCGCGTGTCACAAAGTCTTGTTCTGCCTGCGTGTCACAAAGTCTTTGTTCTGCCTGCACGCGTGTCACAAAGTCTTTTTCCGCACGCGTGTCACAAAGTCTTTGTTCAGCCTGCGTGTCACAAAGTCTTTGTTCTACCTGCGTGTCACAAAGTCTTTTTACCGTGCGTGTCACAAAGTCTTTGTTCTGCCTGCGTGTCACAAAGTCTTTCTTCTGCCTGCGTGTCACAAAGTCTTTTTCCCGCGCGCGTGTCACAAAGTCTTTTTCCCGCGCGCGTGTCACAAAGTCTTTGTTCTGCCTGCGTGTCACAAAGTCTTTGTTCTACCTGCGTGTCACAAAGTCTTTGTTCTGCCTGCTTGTAACAAAGTCTTTTTCCCGCGCGCATGTCACAAAGTTTTTGTTCTGCCTGCGTGTCACAAAGTCTTTGTTCTGCCTGCGTGTCACAAAGTCTTTGTTCTGCCTGCGTGTCACAAAGTCTTTTTACCGTGCGTGTCACAAACTCTTTGTTCTGCCTGCGTTTCACAAAGTCTTTGTTCAGCCTGCGTGTCACAAAGTCTTTGTTCTGCCTGCGTGTCACAAAGTCTTTTTCCCCGCGCGCGTTTCACAAAGTCTTTGTTCTGCCTGCGTGTCACAAAGTCTTTCTTCTACCTGCGTGTCACAAAGTCTTTGTTCTGCCTGCTTGTAACAAAGTCTTTTTCCTGCGCGCATGTCACAAAGTCTTTGTTCTGCCTGCGTGTCACAAAGTCTTTGTTCTACCTGCGTGTCACAAAGTCTTTGTTCTGCCTGCTTGTAACAAAGTCTTTTTCCCGCGTGCATGTCACAAAGTCTTTGTTCTGCCTGCGTGTAACAAAGTCTTTCTTCTGCCTGCGTGTCACAAAGTCTTTTTCCCGCGTGCGTGTCACACAGTCTTTGTTCTGCCTGCGTGTCCCAAACTCCTTTTCCCGCGTGCGTGTCACAAAATCTTTGTTCTGCCTGCGTGTCACAAAGTCTTTGTTCTGCCTGCGTGTCACAAAGTCTTTTTACCGTGCGTGTCACAAACTCTTTGTTCTGCCTGCGTTTCACAAACTCTTTGTTCTGCCTGCGTGTCACAAAGTCTTTGTTCTGCCTGCGTGTCACAAAGTCTTTGTTCTTCCTGCGTGTCCCAAACCCTTTTTACTGCGTGCGTGTCACAAAGTGTTTGTTCTGCCAGCGTGTCACAAAGTCTTTGTTCTGCCTGCGTGTCACAAAGTCTTTTTCCCGCACGCGTGTCACAAAGTCTTTGTTCAGCCTGCGTGTCACAAAGTCTTTGTTGTGCCTACGTGTCACAAAGTCTTTGTTCTGCCTGCGTGTCACAAAGTCTTTGTTGTTCCTGCGTGTCACAAAGTCTTTGTTCTACCTACGTGTCACAAAGTCTTTTTACCGTGCGTGTCACAAAGTCTTTGTTCTGCCTGCGTGTCACAAAGTCTTTGTTCTGCCTACGTGTCACAAAGTCTTTTTACCGTGCGTGTCACAAAGTCTTTTTCCCGCGCGCGTGTCACAAAGTCTTTGTTCTGCCTGCGTGTCACAAAGTCTTTGTTCTGCCTGCGTGTCACAAAGTCTTTGTTCTACCTGCGTGTCACAAAGTCTTTGTTCTGCCTGCGTTTCCCAAACTCTTTTTCCTGCGTGCCTGTCACAGTCTTTGTTCTGCCTGCGTGTCACAAAGTCTTTGTTCTGCCTGCGTGTCACAAAGTCTTTTTCCGCACGCGTGTCACAAAGTCTTTGTTCAGCCTGCGTGTCACAAAGTCTTTGTTCTACCTGCGTGTCACAAAGTCTTTTTACCGTGCGTGTCACAAAGTCTTTGTTCTGCCTGCGTGTCACAAAGTCTTTGTTCTGCCTACGTGTCACAAAGTCTTTTTACCGTGCGTGTCACAAAGTTTTTTTCCCGCGCGCATGTCACAAAGTCTTTCTTCTGCCTGCGTGTCACAAAGTCTTTTTTCCCGCGCGCGTTTCACAAAGTCTTTTTCCCGCGCGCGTGTCACAAAGTCTTTGTTCTGCATGCGTGTCACAAAGTCTTTGTTCTGCCTGCGTGTCACAAAGTCTTTGTTCTACCTGCGTGTCACAAAGTCTTTGTTCTGCCTGCGTGTCACAAAGTCTTTTTCCCGCGTGCTTGTCACACAGTCTTTGTTCTGCCTGCGTGTCCCAAACTCTTTTTCCCGCGTGCGTGTCACAAAGTCTTTGTTCTGCCTGCGTGTCACAAAGTCTTTGTTTTGCCTGCGTGTCACAAAGTCTTTGTTCTACCTGCGTGTCACAAAGTCTTTGTTCTGCCTGCGTGTCCCAAACTCTTTTTCCTGCGTGCGTGTCACAGTCTTTGTTCTGCCTGCGTGTCACAAAGTCTTTGTTCTGCTTGCGTGTCACAAAGTCTTTGTTCAGCCTGCGTGTCACAAAGTCTTTGTTCTACCTGCGTGTCACAAAGTCTTTTTACCGTGCGTGTCACAAAGTCTTTGTTCTGCTTGCGTGTCACAAAGTCTTTGTTCTGCCTGCGTGTCCCAAACTCTTTTTCCCGCGTGCGTGTCACAAAGTCTTTGTTCTGCCTGCGTGTCACAAAGTCTTTGTTCTGCCTGCTTGTAACAAAGTCTTTTTCCCGCGTGCATGTCACAAAGTCTTTGTTCTGCCTGCGTGTCACAAAGTCTTTGTTCTGCCTGCATGTCACAAAGTCTTTTACCCGCGTGCGTGTCACACAGTCTTTGTTCTGGCTGCGTGTCCCAAACTCTTTTTCCCGCGTGCGTGTCACAAAATCTTTGTTCTGCCTGCGTGTCACAAAGTCTTTGTTCTGCCTGCGTGTCACAAAGTCTTTTTCCCGCGCGCGTGTCACAAAGTCTTTTTCCCGCGCGCGTCACAAAGTCTTTGTTCTGCCTGCGTTTCACAAAGTCTTTGTTCTGCCTGCGTGTCACAAACTCTTTGTTCTGCCTGCGTTTCACAAAGTCTTTGTTCTGCCTGCGTGTCACAAAGTCTTTTTTCTGCCTGCGTGTCACAAAGTCTTTGTTCTGCCTGCGTGTAACAAAGTCTTTTTCCCGCGCGCATATCACAAAGTCTTATTCTGCCTGCGTGTCACAAAGTCTTTGTTCTGCCTGCGTGTCCCAAACTCTTTTTCCCGCGTGCGTGTCACAAAATCTTTGTTCTCCCTGCGTGTCACAAAGTCTTTGTTCTGCCTGCGTGTCACAAAGTCTTTTTACCGTGCGTGTCACAAACTCTTTGTTCTGCCGGCGTTTCACAAAGTCTTTGTTCTGCCTGCGTGTCACAAAGTCTTTTTTCTGCCTGCGTGTCACAAAGTCTTTGTTCTGCCTGCGTGTAACAAAGTCTTTTTCCCGCGCGCATATCACAAAGTCTTATTCTGCCTGCGTGTCACAAAGTCTTTGTTCTGCCTGCGTGTCCCAAACTCTTTTTCCCGCGTGCGTGTCACAAAATCTTTGTTCTCCCTGCGTGTCACAAAGTCTTTGTTCTGCCTGCGTGTCACAAAGTCTTTTTACCGTGCGTGTCACAAACTCTTTGTTCTGCCGGCGTTTCACAAAGTCTTTGTTCTGCCTGCGTGTCACAAAGTCTTTGTTCTGCCTGCGTGTCACAAAGTCTTTGTTCTGCCTAGTTGTAACAAAGTCTTTTTCCCGCGCGCATATCACAAAGTCTTATTCTGCCTGCGTGTCACAAAGTCTTTGTTCTGCCTACGTGTCACAAAGTCTTTTTACCGTGCGTGTCACAAAGTCTTTTTCCCGCGCGCGTGTCACAAAGTCTTTGTTCTGCCTGCGTGTCACAAAGTCTTTGTTCTGCCTGCGTGTCACAAAGTCTTTGTTCTGCCTGCGTGTCCCAAACTCTTTTTCCTGCGTGCGTGTCACAGTCTTTGTTCTGCCTGCGTGTCACAAAGTCTTTGTTCTGCCTGCGTGTCACAAAGTCTTTTTCCGCACGCGTGTCACAAAGTCTTTGTTCAGCCTGCGTGTCACAAAGTCTTTGTTCTACCTGCGTGTCACAAAGTCTTTTTACCGTGCGTGTCACAAAGTCTTTGTTCTGCCTGCGTGTCACAAAGTCTTTGTTCTGCCTGCGTGTCACAAAGTTTTTGTACCGTGCGTGTCACAAAGTCTTTGTTCTGCCTGCGTGTCACAAAGTCTTTGTTCTGCCTACGTGTCACAAAGTCTTTTTCCCGCGCGCGTGTCACAAACTCTTTGTTCTGCATGCGTGTCACAAAGTCTTTGTTCTGCCTGCGTGTCACAAAGTCTTTGTTCTACCTGCGTGTCACAAAGTCTTTGTTCTGCCTGCTTGTAACAAAGTCTTTTTCCCGCGCGCATGTCACAAAGTCTTTGTTCTGCCTGCGTGTCACAAAGTCTTTTTCCCGCGTGCTTGTCACACAGTCTTTGTTCTGCCTGCGTGTCCCAAAGTCTTTTTACCGTGCGTGTCACAAAGTCTTTGTTCTGCCTGCATTTCACACAGTCTTTGTTCTGCCTGCGTGTCCCAAACTCTTTTTCCCGCGTGCGTGTCACAAAGTCTTTGTTCTGCCTGCGTGTCACAAAGTCTTTGTTCTACCTGCGTGTCACAAAGTCTTTGTTCTGCCTGCTTGTAACAAAGTCTTTTTCCCGCGCGCATGTCACAAAGTCTTTGTTCTGCCTGCGTGTCACAAAGTCTTTTTCCCGCGTGCTTGTCACACAGTCTTTGTTCTGCCTGCGTGTCCCAAACTCTTTTTCCCGCGTGCGTGTCACAAAGTCTTTGTTCTGCCTGCGTGTCACAAAGTCTTTGTTCTGCCTGCGTGTCACAAAGTCTTTGTTTTGCCTGCGTGTCACAAAGTCTTTGTTCTACCTGCGTGTCACAAAGTCTTTGTTCTGCCTGCGTGTCCCAAACTCTTTTTCCTGCGTGCGTGTCACAGTCTTTGTTCTGCCTGCGTGTCACAAAGTCTTTTTCCGCACGCGTGTCACAAAGTCTTTGTTCAGCCTGCGTGTCACAAAGTCTTTGTTCTACCTGCGTGTCACAAAGTCTTTTTACCGTGCGTGTCACAAAGTCTTTGTTCTGCTTGCGTGTCACAAAGTCTTTGTTCTGCCTGCATGTCCCAAACTCTTTTTCCCGCGTGCGTGTCACAAAGTCTTTGTTCTGCCTGCGTGTCACAAAGTCTTTGTTCTGCCTGCTTGTAACAAAGTCTTTTTCCCGCGTGCATGTCACAAAGTCTTTGTTCTGCCTGCGTGTCACAAAGTCTTTGTTCTGCCTGCATGTCACAAAGTCTTTTACCCGCGTGCGTGTCACACAGTCTTTGTTCTGGCTGCGTGTCCCAAACTCTTTTTCCCACGTGCGTGTCACAAAATCTTTGTTCTGCCTGCGTGTCACAAAGTCTTTGTTCTGCCTGCGTGTCACAAAGTCTTTTTCCCGCGCGCGTGTCACAAAGTCTTTTTCCCGCGCGCGTCACAAAGTCTTTGTTCTGCCTGCGTTTCACAAAGTCTTTGTTCTGCCTGCGTGTCACAAACTCTTTGTTCTGCCTGCGTTTCACAAAGTCTTTGTTCTGCCTGCGTGTCACAAAGTCTTTTTTCTGCCTGCGTGTCACAAAGTCTTTGTTCTGCCTGCGTGTAACAAAGTCTTTTTCCCGCGCGCATATCACAAAGTCTTATTCTGCCTGCGTGTCACAAAGTCTTTGTTCTTCCTGCGTGTCCCAAACTCTTTTTACTGCGTGCGTGTCACAAAGTCTTTGTCCTGCCTGCGTGTCACAAAGTCTTTGTTCTGCCTGCGTGTCACAAAGTCTTTTTCCCGCATGCGTGTCACAAAGTCTTTGTTCAGCCTGCGTGTCACAAAGTCTTTGTTGTGCCTACGTGTCACAAAGTCTTTGTTCTGCCTGCGTGTCACAAAGTCTTTGTTGTTCCTGCGTGTCACAAAGTCTTTGTTCTACCTGCGTGTCACAAAGTCTTTGTTCTGCCTGCGTGTCCCAAACTCTTTTTCCCGCGTGCGTGTCACAAAATCTTTGTTCTCCCTGCGTGTCACAAAGTCTTTGTTCTGCCTGCGTGTCACAAAGTCTTTGTTCTGCCTAGTTGTAACAAAGTCTTTTTCCCGCGCGCATATCACAAAGTCTTATTCTGCCTGCGTGTCACAAAGTCTTTGTTCTGCCTGCGTGTCCCAAACTCTTTTTCCCGCGTGCGTGTCACAAAGTCTTTGTTCTGCCTGCGTGTCACAAAGTCTTTGTTCTACCTGCGTGTCACAAAGTCTTTGTTCTGCCTGCTTGTAACAAAGTCTTTTTCCCGCGCGCATGTCACAAAGTCTTTGTTCTGCCTGCGTGTCACAAAGTCTTTTTCCCGCGTGCTTGTCACACAGTCTTTGTTCTGCCTGCGTGTCCCAAACTCTTTTTCCCGCGTGCGTGTCACAAAGTCTTTGTTCTGCCTGCGTGTCACAAAGTCTTTGTTCTGCCTGCGTGTCACAAAGTCTTTGTTTTGCCTGCGTGTCACAAAGTCTTTGTTCTACCTGCGTGTCACAAAGTCTTTGTTCTGCCTGCGTGTCCCAAACTCTTTTTCCTGCGTGCGTGTCACAGTCTTTGTTCTGCCTGCGTGTCACAAAGTCTTTGTTCTGCTTGCGTGTCACAAAGTCTTTTTCCGCACGCGTGTCACAAAGTCTTTGTTCAGCCTGCGTGTCACAAAGTCTTTGTTCTACCTGCGTGTCACAAAGTCTTTTTACCGTGCGTGTCACAAAGTCTTTGTTCTGCTTGCGTGTCACAAAGTCTTTGTTCTGCCTGCGTGTCCCAAACTCTTTTTCCCGCGTGCGTGTCACAAAGTCTTTGTTCTGCCTGCATGTCACAAAGTCTTTGTTCTGCCTGCTTGTAACAAAGTCTTTTTCCCGCGTGCATGTCACAAAGTCTTTGTTCTGCCTGCGTGTCACAAAGTCTTTGTTCTGCCTGCATGTCACAAAGTCTTTTACCCGCGTGCGTGTCACACAGTCTTTGTTCTGGCTGCGTGTCCCAAACTCTTTTTCCCGCGTGCGTGTCACAAAATCTTTGTTCTGCCTGCGTGTCACAAAGTCTTTGTTCTGCCTGCGTGTCACAAAGTCTTTTTCCCGCGCGCGTGTCACAAAGTCTTTTTCCCGCGCGCGTCACAAAGTCTTTGTTCTGCCTGCGTGTCACAAAGTCTTTGTTCTGCCTGCGTGTCACAAAGTCTTTGTTGTTCCTGCGTGTCACAAAGTCTTTGTTCTGCCTGCGTGTCAAAAAGTCTTTTTTCTGCCTGCGTGTCACAAAGTCTTTGTTCTGCCTAGTTGTAACAAAGTCTTTTTCCCGCGCGCATATCACAAAGTCTTATTCTGCCTGCGTGTCACAAAGTCTTTGTTCTTCCTGCGTGTCCCAAACTCTTTTTACTGCGTGCGTGTCACAAAGTCTTTGTCCTGCCTGCGTGTCACAAAGTCTTTGTTCTGCCTGCGTGTCACAAAGTCTTTTTCCCGCACGCGTGTCACAAAGTCTTTGTTCAGCCTGCGTGTCACAAAGTCTTTGTTGTGCCTACGTGTCACAAAGTCTTTGTTCTGCCTGCGTGTCACAAAGTCTTTGTTGTTCCTGCGTGTCACAAAGTCTTTGTTCTACCTGCGTGTCACAAAGTCTTTGTTCTGCCTGCGTGTCCCAAACTCTTTTTCCCGCGTGCGTGTCACAAAATCTTTGTTCTCCCTGCGTGTCACAAAGTCTTTGTTCTGCCTGCGTGTCACAAAGTCTTTTTACCGTGCGTGTCACAAACTCTTTGTTCTGCCGGCGTTTCACAAAGTCTTTGTTCTGCCTGCGTGTCACAAAGTCTTTGTTCTGCCTGCGTGTCACAAAGTCTTTGTTCTGCCTAGTTGTAACAAAGTCTTTTTCCCGCGCGCATATCACAAAGTCTTATTCTGCCTGCGTGTCACAAAGTCTTTGTTCTTCCTGCGTGTCCCAAACTCTTTTTACTGCGTGCGTGTCACAAAGTCTTTGTTCTGCCAGCGTGTCACAAAGTCTTTGTTCTGCCTGCGTGTCACAAAGTCTTTTTCCCGCACGCGTGTCACAAAGTCTTTGTTCAGCCTGCGTGTCACAAAGTCTTTGTTGTGCCTGCGTGTCACAAAGTCTTTGTTCTGCCTGCGTGTCACAAAGTCTTTGTTGTTCCTGCGTGTCACAAAGTCTTTGTTCTACCTACGTGTCACAAAGTCTTTTTACCGTGCGTGTCACAAAGTCTTTGTTCTGCCTGCGTGTCACAAAGTCTTTGTTCTGCCTACGTGTCACAAAGTCTTTTTACCGTGCGTGTCACAAAGTCTTTGTTCTGCCTGCGTGTCACAAAGTCTTTGTTCTGCCTGCGTGTCCCAAACTCTTTTTCCTGCGTGCGTGTCACAGTCTTTGTTCTGCCTGCGTGTCACAAAGTCTTTGTTCTGCCTGCGTGTCACAAAGTCTTTTTCCGCACGCGTGTCACAAAGTCTTTGTTCAGCCTGCGTGTCACAAAGTCTTTGTTCTACCTGCGTGTCACAAAGTCTTTTTACCGTGCGTGTCACAAAGTCTTTGTTCTGCCTGCGTGTCACAAAGTCTTTGTTCTGCCTGCGTGTCACAAAGTCTTTGTTCTGCCTACGTGTCACAAAGTCTTTTTCCCGCGCGCGTGTCACAAAGTCTTTGTTCTGCATGCGTGTCACAAAGTCTTTGTTCTGCCTGCGTGTCACAAAGTCTTTGTTCTACCTGCGTGTCACAAAGTCTTTGTTCTGCCTGCTTGTAACAAAGTCTTTTTCCCGCGCGCATGTCACAAAGTCTTTGTTCTGCCTGCGTGTCACAAAGTCTTTTTCCCGCGTGCTTGTCACACAGTCTTTGTTCTGCCTGCGTGTCCCAAAGTCTTTTTACCGTGCGTGTCACAAAGTCTTTGTTCTGCCTGCGTTTCACACAGTCTTTGTTCTGCCTGCGTGTCCCAAACTCTTTTTCCCGCGTGCGTGTCACAAAGTCTTTGTTTTGCCTGCGTGTCACAAAGTCTTTGTTCTACCTGCGTGTCACAAAGTCTTTGTTCTGCCTGCGTGTCACAAAGTCTTTGTTCTGCTTGCGTGTCACAAAGTATTTGTTCTGCCTGCGTGTCCCAAACACTTTTTCCCGTGTGCGTGTCACAAAGTCTTTGTTCTGCCTGCGTGTCACAAAGTCTTTGTTCTGCCTGCTTGTAACAAAGTCTTTTTCCCGCGTGCATGTCACAAAGTATTTGTTCTGCCTGCGTGTCACAAAGTCTTTGTTCTGCCTGCATGTCACAAAGTCTTTTTCCCGCGTGCGTGTCACACAGTCTTTGTTCTGCCTGCGTGTCCCAAACTCTTTTTCCCGCGTGCGTGTCACAAAATCTTTGTTCTGCCTGCGTGTCACAAAGTCTTTGTTCTGCCTGCGTGTCACAAAGTCTTTTTCCCGCACGCGTGTCACAAAGTCTTTTTCCCGCGCGCGTGTCACAAAGTCTTTGTTCTACCTGCGTGTCACAAAGTCTTTGTTCTGCCTGCGTTTCACAAAGTCTTTGTTCTGCCTGCGTGTCACAAAGTCTTTTTTCTGCCTGCGTGTCACAAAGTCTTTGTTCTGCCTAGTTGTAACAAAGTCTTTTTCCCGCGCGCATATCACAAAGTCTTATTCTGCCTGCGTGTCCCAAACTCTTTTTACTGCGTGCGTGTCACAAAGTCTTTGTCCTGCCTGCGTGTCACAAAGTCTTTGTCCTGCCTGCGTGTCACAAAGTCTTTGTTCTGCCTGCGTGTCACAAAGTCTTTTTCCCGCACGCGTGTCACAAAGTCTTTGTTCAGCCTGCGTGTCACAAAGTCTTTGTTGTGCCTACGTGTCACAAAGTCTTTGTTCTGCCTGCGTGTCACAAAGTCTTTGTTGTTCCTGCGTGTCACAAAGTCTTTGTTCTACCTGCGTGTCACAAAGTCTTTTTACCGTGCGTGTCACAAAGTCTTTGTTCTGCCTGCGTGTCACAAAGTCTTTGTTCTGCCTACGTGTCACAAAGTCTTTTTACCGTGCGTGTCACAAAGTCTTTTTCCCGCGCGCGTGTCACAAAGTCTTTGTTCTGCCTGCGTGTCACAAAGTCTTTGTTCTGCCTGCGTGTCACAAAGTCTTTGTTCTACCTGCGTGTCACAAAGTCTTTGTTCTGCCTGCTTTTAACAAAGTCTTTTTCCCACGCGCATGTCACAAAGTCTTTGTTCTGCCTGCGTGTCACAAAGTCTTTTTCCCGCACGCGTGTCACAAAGTCTTTGTTCTGCCTGCGTGTCACAAAGTCTTTTTACCGTGCATGTCACAAAGTCTTTGTTCTGCCTGCCTGTCACAAAGTCTTTGTTCTGCCTACGTGTCACAAAGTCTTTTTCCCGCGCGCATATCACAAAGTCTAATTCTGCCTGCGTGTCACAAAGTCTTTGTTCTGCCTGCGTGTCCCAAACTCTTTTTACTGCGTGCGTGTCACAAAGTCTTTGTTCTGCCTGCGTGTCACAAAGTCTTTGTTCTGCCTGCGTGTCACAAAGTCTTTTTCCCGCACGCGTGTCACAAAGTCTTTGTTCAGCCTGCGTGTCACAAAGTCTTTGTTGTGCCTGCGTGTCACAAAGTCTTTGTTCTGCCTGCGTGTCACAAAGTCTTTGTTGTGCCTGCGTGTCACAAAGTCTTGGTTCTACCTGCGTGTCACAAAGTCTTTTTACCGTACGTGTCACAAAGTCTTTGTTCTGCCTGCGTGTCACAAAGTCTTTGTTCTGCCTACGTGTCACAAAGTCTTTTTACCGTGCGTGTCACAAAGTCTTTTTCCCGCGCGCGTGTCACAAAGTCTTTGTTCTGCATGCGTGTCACAAAGTCTTTTTCCCGCGCGCGTCACAAAGTCTTTGTTCTGCCTGCGTGTCACAAAATCTTTATTCTACCTGCGTGTCACAAAGTCTTTGTTCTGCCTGCTTTTAACAAAAGTCTTTTTCCCGTGCGCATGTCACAAAGTCTTTGTTCTGCCTGCGTGTCACAAAATCTTTGTTCTACCTGCGTGTCACAAAGTCTTTGTTCTGCCTGCTTTTAACAAAAGTCTTTTTCCCGTGCGCATGTCACAAAGTCTTTGTTCTGCCTGCGTGTCACAAAGTCTTTGTTCTGCCTGCGTGTCACAAAGTCTTTGTTCTGCCTGCGTGTCACAAAGTCTTTTTCCCGCACGCGTGTCACAAAGTCTTTTTCCCGCGCGCGTGTCACAAAGTCTTTGTTCTACCTGCGTGTCACAAAGTCTTTGTTCTGCCTGCGTTTCACAAAGTCTTTGTTCTGCCTGCGTGTCACAAAGTCTTTTTTCTGCCTGCGTGTCACAAAGTCTTTGTTCTGCCTAGTTGTAACAAAGTCTTTTTCCCGCGCGCATATCACAAAGTCTTATTCTGCCTGCGTGTCCCAAACTCTTTTTACTGCGTGCGTGTCACAAAGTCTTTGTCCTGCCTGCGTGTCACAAAGTCTTTGTCCTGCCTGCGTGTCACAAAGTCTTTGTTCTGCCTGCGTGTCACAAAGTCTTTTTCCCGCACGCGTGTCACAAAGTCTTTGTTCAGCCTGCGTGTCACAAAGTCTTTGTTGTGCCTACGTGTCACAAAGTCTTTGTTCTGCCTGCGTGTCACAAAGTCTTTGTTGTTCCTGCGTGTCACAAAGTCTTTGTTCTACCTGCGTGTCACAAAGTCTTTTTACCGTGCGTGTCACAAAGTCTTTGTTCTGCCTGCGTGTCACAAAGTCTTTGTTCTGCCTACGTGTCACAAAGTCTTTTTACCGTGCGTGTCACAAAGTCTTTTTCCCGCGCGCGTGTCACAAAGTCTTTGTTCTGCCTGCGTGTCACAAAGTCTTTGTTCTGCCTGCGTGTCACAAAGTCTTTGTTCTACCTGCGTGTCACAAAGTCTTTGTTCTGCCTGCTTTTAACAAAGTCTTTTTCCCACGCGCATGTCACAAAGTCTTTGTTCTGCCTGCGTGTCACAAAGTCTTTTTCCCGCACGCGTGTCACAAAGTCTTTGTTCTGCCTGCGTGTCACAAAGTCTTTTTACCGTGCATGTCACAAAGTCTTTGTTCTGCCTGCCTGTCACAAAGTCTTTGTTCTGCCTACGTGTCACAAAGTCTTTTTCCCGCGCGCATATCACAAAGTCTAATTCTGCCTGCGTGTCACAAAGTCTTTGTTCTGCCTGCGTGTCCCAAACTCTTTTTACTGCGTGCGTGTCACAAAGTCTTTGTTCTGCCTGCGTGTCACAAAGTCTTTGTTCTGCCTGCGTGTCACAAAGTCTTTTTCCCGCACGCGTGTCACAAAGTCTTTGTTCAGCCTGCGTGTCACAAAGTCTTTGTTGTGCCTGCGTGTCACAAAGTCTTTGTTCTGCCTGCGTGTCACAAAGTCTTTGTTGTGCCTGCGTGTCACAAAGTCTTGGTTCTACCTGCGTGTCACAAAGTCTTTTTACCGTACGTGTCACAAAGTCTTTGTTCTGCCTGCGTGTCACAAAGTCTTTGTTCTGCCTACGTGTCACAAAGTCTTTTTACCGTGCGTGTCACAAAGTCTTTTTCCCGCGCGCGTGTCACAAAGTCTTTGTTCTGCATGCGTGTCACAAAGTCTTTTTCCCGCGCGCGTCACAAAGTCTTTGTTCTGCCTGCGTGTCACAAAATCTTTATTCTACCTGCGTGTCACAAAGTCTTTGTTCTGCCTGCTTTTAACAAAAGTCTTTTTCCCGTGCGCATGTCACAAAGTCTTTGTTCTGCCTGCGTGTCACAAAGTCTTTGTTCTGCCTGCGTGTCACAAAGTCTTTGTTCTGCCTGCTTTTAACAAAAGTCTTTTTCCCGTGCGCATGTCACAAAGTCTTTGTTCTGCCTGCGTGTCACAAAATCTTTGTTCTACCTGCGTGTCACAAAGTCTTTGTTCTGCCTGCTTTTAACAAAAGTCTTTTTCCCGTGCGCATGTCACAAAGTCTTTGTTCTGCCTGCGTGTCACAAAGTCTTTGTTCTGCCTGCGTGTCACAAAGTCTTTGTTCTGCCTGCTTTTAACAAAAGTCTTTTTCCCGTGCGCATGTCACAAAGTCTTTGTTCTGCCTACGTGTCACAAAGTCTTTTTACCGTGCGTGTCACAAAGTCTTTTTCCCGCGCGCGTGTCACAAAGTCTTTGTTCTGCATGCGTGTCACAAAGTCTTTTTCCCGCGCGCGTCACAAAGTCTTTGTTCTGCCTGCGTGTCACAAAATCTTTGTTCTACCTGCGTGTCACAAAGTCTTTGTTCTGCCTGCTTGTAACAAAAGTCTTTTTCCCGTGCGCATGTCACAAAGTCTTTGTTCTGCCTGCGTGTCACAAAGTCTTTGTTCTGCCTGCTTTTAACAAAAGTCTTTTTCCCGTGCGCATGTCACAAAGTCTTTGTTCTGCCTGCGTGTCACAAAGTCTTTTTCCCGCACGCGTGTCACAAAGTCTGTGTTCTGCCTGCGTGTCACAAAGTCTTTGTTCTGCCTGCGTGTCACAAAGTCTTTTTACCGTGCGTGTCACAAAGTCTTTGTTCTGCCTGCGTTTCACACAGTCTTTGTTCTGCCTGCGTGTCCCAAACTCTTTTTCCCGCGTGCGTGTCACAAAGTCTTTGTTCTGCCTGCGTGTCACAAAGTCTTTGTTCTTCCTGCGTGTCACAAAGTCTTTTTACCAAGCGTGTCACAAACTCTTTGTTCTGCCTGCGTTTCACAAAGTCTTTGTTCTGCCTGCGTGTCACAAAGTCTTTGTTCTGCCTGCGTGTCAGAAAGTCTTTGTTCTGCCTAGTTGTAACAAAGTCTTTTTCCCGCGCGCATATCACAAAGTCTTATTCTGCCTGCGTGTCACAAAGTCTTTGTTCTGCCTGCGTGTCCCAAACTCTTTTTACTGCCTGCGTGTCACAAAGTCTTTGTTCTGCCTGCGTGTCACAAAGTCTTTGTTCTGCCTGCGTGTCACAAAGTCTTTGTTTTGCCTGCGTGTCACAAAGTCTTTGTTCTACCTGCATGTCACAAAGTCTTTTTACCCTGCGTGTCACAAAGTCTTTGTTCTGCCTGGTTGTCACAAAGTCTTTGTTCTGCCTATGTGTCACAAAGTCTTTTTACCGTGCGTGTCACAAAGTCTTTTTCCCGCGCGCGTGTCACAAAGTCTGTGTTCTGCATGCGTGTCACAAAGTCTTTTTCCCGCGCGCGTCACAAAGTCTTTGTTGTGCCTGCGTCTCACAAAGTCTTTGTTCTGCCTGCGTGTCACAAAGTCTTTGTTCTACCTGCGTGTCACAAAGTCTTTTTACCGTGCGTGTCACAAAGTCTTTGTTCTGCCTGCGTGTCACAAAGTCTTTTTTCTCCCTACGTGTCACAAAGTCTTTTTCCCGCGCGCGTGTCACAAAGTCTTTTTCCCGCGTGCGTGTCACAAAGTCTTTGTTCGGCCTGCGTGTCACAACGTCTTTGTTCTGCCTGCGTGTCCCAAACTCTTTTTCCCGCGTGCGTGTCACAAAGTCTTTGTTCTGCCTGCGTGTCACAAAGTCTTTTTACCGTGCGTGTCACAAAGTCTTTTTCCCGCGCGCGTGTCACAAAGTCTTTGTTCTGCATGCGTGTCACAAAGTCTTTTTCCCGCGCGCGTCACAAAGTCTTTGTTCTGCCTGCGTGTCACAAAATCTTTGTTCTACCTGCGTGTCACAAAGTCTTTGTTCTGCCTGCTTTTAACAAAAGTCTTTTTCCCGTGCACATGTCACAAAGTCTTTGTTCTGCCTTCGTGTCACAAAGTCTTTTTCCCGCACGCGTGTCACAAAGTCTTTGTTCTGCCTGCGTGTCACAAAGTCTTTGTTCTGCCTGCTTTTAACAAAAGTCTTTTTCCCGTGCGCATGTCACAAAGTCTTTGTTCTGCCTGCGTGTCACAAAGTCTTTTTCCCGCACGCGTGTCACAAAGTCTTTGTTCTGCCTGCGTGTCACAAAGTCTTTTTCCCGCGCGCATGTCACAAAGTCTTTGTTCTGCCTGCGTGTCACAAAGTCTTTTTCCCGCGCGCATGTCACAAAGTCTTTGTTCTGCCTGCGTGTCACAAAGTCTTTGTTCTGCCTGCGTGTCACAAAGTCTTTGTTCTGCCTGCGTGTCACAAAGTCTTTTTCCCGCCTGCGTGTCACAAAGTCTTTCTTCTGCATGCGTGTCACAAAGTCTTTGTTCTGCCTGCGTGTCACAAAGTCTTTTTTCCCGCACGCGTGTCACAAAGTCTTTGTTCTGCCTGCGTGTCACAAAGTCTTTGTTCTGCCTGCGTGTCACAGTCTTTGTTCTGCCTGCGTGTCATAAAGTCTTTTTTCTGCCTGCGTGTCACAAAGTCTTTTTCCCGCACGCGTGTCATAAAGTCTTTGTTCTGCCTGCGTGTCACAAAGTCTTTTTCCCGCGTGCGTGTCACAAAGTCTTTGTTCTGCCTGCGTGTCACAAAGTCTTTGTTCTGCCTCCGTGTCACAAAGTCTTCTTACCGTGCGTGTCACAAACTCTTTTTTTTCTGCCTGCGTGTCACAAAGTCTTTGTTCTGCCTGCGTGTCACACAGTCTTTGTTCTACCTGCGTGTCACAAAGTCTAGTTCTGCCTGCGTGTCACAAAGTATTTGTTCTGCCTACGTGTCACAAAGTCTTTGTTCTGCCTGCTTGTAACAAAGTCTAGTTCTGCCTGCGTGTCACAAAGTCTTTTTCTGCCTGCGTGTCACAAACTCTTTTTCCCGCGTGCGTGTCACAAAGTATTTGTTCTGCCTACGTGTCACAAAGTCTTTGTTCTGCCTGCTTGTAACAAACTCTTTTTCCCGCGTGCGTGTCACAAAGTCTTTGTTCTGCCTGCGTGTCACAAAGTCTTTTTACCGTTCGTGTCACAAACTCTTTTTTTTCTGCCTGCGTGTCACAAAGTCTTTGTTCTCCCTGCGTGTCACAAAGTCTTTGTTCTACCTGCGTGTCACAAAGTCTAGTTCTGCCTGCGTGTCACAAAGTCTTTGTTCTGCCTGCTTGTAACAAAGTCTTTTTCCCGCGCGCGTGTCACAAAGTCTTTTTCCCGCGCGCGTGTCACAAAGTCTTTGTTCTGCCTGCGTGTCACAAAGTCTTTGTTCTGCCTGCGTGTCACAAAGTCTTTTTCCCGCACGCGTGTCACAAAGTCTTTGTTCTGCCTGCGTGTCACAAAGTCTTTGTTCTGCCTGCGTGTCACAAAGTCTTTTTCCCGCACGCGTGTCACAAAGTCTTTGTTCTGCCTGCGTGTCACAAAGTCTTTGTTCTGCCTGCGTGTCACAAAGTCTTTTTCCCGCACGCGTGTCACAAAGTCTTTGTTCTGCCTGCGTGTCACAAAGTCTTTGTTCTACCTGCGTGTCACAGTCTTTTTTACCGTGCGTGTCACAAAGTCTTTGTTCTGCCTGCGTGTCACAAAGTCTTTGTTCTACCTGCGTGTCACAAAGTCTTTGTTCTACCTGCGTGTCACAAAGTCTTTGTTGTGCCTGCGATTCACAAAGTCTTTTTCCCGCGTGCGTGTCACAAAGTATTTGTTCTGCCTACGTGTCACAAAGTCTTTGTTCTGCCTGCTTGTAACAAACTCTTTTTCCCGCGTGCGTGTCACAAAGTCTTTGTTCTGCCTGCGTGTCACAAAGTCTTTTTACCGTTCGTGTCACAAACTCTTTTTTTTCTGCCTGCGTGTCACAAAGTCTTTGTTCTCCCTGCGTGTCACAAAGTCTTTGTTCTACCTGCGTGTCACAAAGTCTAGTTCTGCCTGCGTGTCACAAAGTCTTTGTTCTGCCTGCTTGTAACAAAGTCTTTTTCCCGCGCGCGTGTCACAAAGTCTTTTTCCCGCGCGCGTGTCACAAAGTCTTTGTTCTGCCTGCGTGTCACAAAGTCTTTGTTCTGCCTGCGTGTCACAAAGTCTTTTTCCCGCACGCGTGTCACAAAGTCTTTGTTCTGCCTGCGTGTCACAAAGTCTTTGTTCTGCCTGCGTGTCACAAAGTCTTTTTCCCGCACGCGTGTCACAAAGTCTTTGTTCTGCCTGCGTGTCACAAAGTCTTTGTTCTGCCTGCGTGTCACAAAGTCTTTTTCCCGCACGCGTGTCACAAAGTCTTTGTTCTGCCTGCGTGTCACAAAGTCGTTGTTCTACCTGCGTGTCACAGTCTTTTTTACCGTGCGTGTCACAAAGTCTTTGTTCTGCCTGCGTGTCACAAAGTCTTTGTTCTACCTGCGTGTCACAAAGTCTTTGTTCTACCTGCGTGTCACAAAGTCTTTGTTGTGCCTGCGATTCACAAAGTCTTTTTCCCGCGTGCGTGTCACAAAGTCTTTGTTCTGCCTGCGTGTCACAAAGTCTTTTTCCCGCACGCGTGTCACAAAGTCTTTGTTCTGCCTGCGTGTCACAAAGTCTTTGTTCTGCCTCCGTGTCCCAAACTCTTTTTCCCGCGTGCGTGTCACAAAGTCTTTGTTCTGCCTGCGTGTCACAAAGTCTTTGTTCTACCTGCGTGTCACAAAGTCTAGTTCTGCCTGCGTGTCACAAAGTCTTTGTTCTGCCTGCGTGTCACAAACTCTTTTTCCCGCGTGCGTGTCACAAAGTCTTTGTTCTGCCTACGTGTCACAAAGTCTTTGTTCTGCCTGCGTGTCAAAAAGTCTTTGTTCTGCCTGCGTGTCACAAAGTCTTTGTTCTACCTGCGTGTCACAAAGTCTAGTTCCGCCTGCGTGTCACAAAGTCTTTTTCTGCCTGCGTGTCACAAACTCTTTTTCCCGCGTGCGTGTCACAAAGTATTTGTTCTGCCTACGTGTCACAAAGTCTTTGTTCTGCCTGCTTGTAACAAAGTCTTTTTCCCGCGCGCGTGTCACAAAGGCTTTTTCCCGCGCGCGTGTCACAAAGTCTTTGTTCTGCCTGCGTGTCACAAAGTCTTTGTTCTACCTGCGTGTCACAAAGTCTAGTTCTGCCTGCGTGTCACAAAGTCTTTGTTCTGCCTGCGTGTCACAAACTCTTTTTCCCGCGTGCGTGTCACAAAGTATTTGTTCTGCCTACGTGTCACAAAGTCTTTGTTCTGCCTGCGTGTCAAAAAGTCTTTGTTCTGCCTGCGTGTCACAAACTCTTTTTCCCGCGTGCGTGTCACAAAGTCTTTGTTCTGCCTACGTGTCACAAAGTCTTTGTTCTGCCTGCTTGTAACAAAGTCTTTTTCCCGCGCGCGTGTCACAAAGGCTTTTTCCCGCGCGCGTGTCACAAAGTCTTTGTTCTGCCTGCGTGTCACAAAGTCTTTGTTCTACCTGCGTGTCACAAAGTCTAGTTCTGCCTGCGTGTCACAAAGTCTTTGTTCTGCCTGCGTGTCACAAAGTCTTTTTCCCGCGTGCGTGTCACAAAGTCTTTGTTCTGCCTGCGTGTCAAAAAGTCTTTGTTCTGCCTGCGTGTCACAAAGTCTTTATTCTACCTGCGTGTCACAAAGTCTAGTTCTGCCTGCGTGTCACAAAGTCTTTTTCTGCCTGCGTGTCACAAACTCTTTTTCCCGCGTGCGTGTCACAAAGTATTTGTTCTGCCTACGTGTCACAAAGTCTTTGTTCTGCCTGCGTGTCACAAAGTCTTTGTTCTGCCTGCGTGTCACAAAGTCTTTGTTCTGCCTGCGTGTCACAAACTCTTTTTCCCGCGTGCGTGTCACAAAGTATTTGTTCTGCCTTCGTGTCACAAAGTCTTTGTTCTGCCTGCTTGTAAAAAAGTCTTTTTCCCGCGCGCGTGTCACAAAGGCTTTTTCCCGCGCGCGTGTCACAAAGTCTTTGTTCTGCCTGCGTGTCACAAAGTCTTTGTTCTACCTGCGTGTCACAAAGTCTAGTTCTGCCTGCGTGTCACAAAGTCTTTGTTTTGCCTGCGTGTCACAAACTCTTTTTCCCGCGTGCGTGTCACAAAGTATTTGTTCTGCCTACGTGTCACAAAGTCTTTGTTCTGCCTGCTTGTAACAAAGTCTTTTTCCCGCGCGCGTGTCACAAAGGCTTTTTCCTGCGCGCGTGTCACAAAGTCTTTGTTCTGCATGCGTGTCACAAAGTCTTTTTCCCGCAAGCGTGTCACAAAGTCTTTCTTCTGCCTGCATGTCACAAAGTCTTTGTTCTGCCTGCGTGTCACAAAGTCTTTGTTCTACCTGCGTGTCCCAAACTCTTTGTTCTGCCTGCGTGTCACAAAGTCTTTTTCCCGCGCGCGTGTCACAAAGTCTTTGTTCTGCCTGCGTGTCACAAAGTCTTTTTCCCGCGCGCGTGTCACAAAGTCTTTGTTCTGCCTGCGTGTCACAAAGTCTTTGTTCTGCCTGCGTGTCACAAAGTCTTTGTTCCGCCTGCGTGTCACAAAATCTTTGTTCTGCCTGCGTGTCACAAAGTCTTTTTCCCGTGCACGTGTCACAAAGTCTTTGTTCTGCCTGCGTGTCACAAAGTCTTTGTTCTGCCTAGTTGTAACAAAGTCTTTTTCCCGCGCGCATATCACAAAGTCTTATTCTGCCTGCGTGTCACAAAGTCTTTGTTCTGCCTGCGTGTCCCAAACTCTTTTTACTGCGTGTGTGTCACAAAGTCTTTGTTCTGCCTGCGTGTCACAAAGTCTTTGTTCTGCCTGCGTGTCACAAAGTCTTTTTCCCGCACGCTTGTCACAAAGTCTTTGTTCAGCCTGCGTGTCACAAAGTCTTTGTTGTGCCTGCGTGTCACAAAGTCTTTGTTCTGCCTGCGTGTCACAAAGTCTTTTTCCCGCACGCGTGTCACAAAGTCTTTGTTCTACCTGCGTGTCACAAAGTCTTTGTTGTGCCTGCGATTCACAAAGTCTTTTTCCCGCGTGCGTGTCACAAAGTCTTTGTTCTGCCTGCGTGTCACAAAGTCTTTTTCCCGCACGCGTGTCACAAAGTCTTTGTTCTGCCTGCGTGTCACAAAGTCTTTGTTCTGCCTCCGTGTCCCAAACTCTTTTTCCCGCGTGCGTGTCACAAAGTCTTTGTTCTGCCTGCGTGTCACAAAGTCTTTGTTCTACCTGCGTGTCACAAAGTCTAGTTCTGCCTGCGTGTCACAAAGTCTTTGTTCTGCCTGCGTGTCACAAACTCTTTTTCCCGCGTGCGTGTCACAAAGTCTTTGTTCTGCCTACGTGTCACAAAGTCTTTGTTCTGCCTGCGTGTCAAAAAGTCTTTGTTCTGCCTGCGTGTCACAAAGTCTTTGTTCTACCTGCGTGTCACAAAGTCTAGTTCCGCCTGCGTGTCACAAAGTCTTTTTCTGCCTGCGTGTCACAAACTCTTTTTCCCGCGTGCGTGTCACAAAGTATTTGTTCTGCCTACGTGTCACAAAGTCTTTGTTCTGCCTGCTTGTAACAAAGTCTTTTTCCCGCGCGCGTGTCACAAAGGCTTTTTCCCGCGCGCGTGTCACAAAGTCTTTGTTCTGCCTGCGTGTCACAAAGTCTTTGTTCTACCTGCGTGTCACAAAGTCTAGTTCTGCCTGCGTGTCACAAAGTCTTTGTTCTGCCTGCGTGTCACAAACTCTTTTTCCCGCGTGCGTGTCACAAAGTATTTGTTCTGCCTACGTGTCACAAAGTCTTTGTTCTGCCTGCGTGTCAAAAAGTCTTTGTTCTGCCTGCGTGTCACAAACTCTTTTTCCCGCGTGCGTGTCACAAAGTCTTTGTTCTGCCTACGTGTCACAAAGTCTTTGTTCTGCCTGCTTGTAACAAAGTCTTTTTCCCGCGCGCGTGTCACAAAGGCTTTTTCCCGCGCGCGTGTCACAAAGTCTTTTTTCTGCCTGCGTGTCACAAAGTCTTTGTTCTACCTGCGTGTCACAAAGTCTAGTTCTGCCTGCGTGTCACAAAGTCTTTGTTCTGCCTGCGTGTCACAAAGTCTTTTTCCCGCGTGCGTGTCACAAAGTCTTTGTTCTGCCTGCGTGTCAAAAAGTCTTTGTTCTGCCTGCGTGTCACAAAGTCTTTATTCTACCTGCGTGTCACAAAGTCTAGTTCTGCCTGCGTGTCACAAAGTCTTTTTCTGCCTGCGTGTCACAAACTCTTTTTCCCGCGTGCGTGTCACAAAGTATTTGTTCTGCCTACGTGTCACAAAGTCTTTGTTCTGCCTGCGTGTCACAAAGTCTTTGTTCTGCCTGCGTGTCACAAAGTCTTTGTTCTGCCTGCGTGTCACAAACTCTTTTTCCCGCGTGCGTGTCACAAAGTATTTGTTCTGCCTACGTGTCACAAAGTCTTTGTTCTGCCTGCTTGTAAAAAAGTCTTTTTCCCGCGCGCGTGTCACAAAGGCTTTTTCCCGCGCGCGTGTCACAAAGTCTTTGTTCTGCCTGCGTGTCACAAAGTCTTTGTTCTACCTGCGTGTCACAAAGTCTAGTTCTGCCTGCGTGTCACAAAGTCTTTGTTCTGCCTGCGTGTCACAAACTCTTTTTCCCGCGTGCGTGTCACAAAGTATTTGTTCTGCCTACGTGTCACAAAGTCTTTGTTCTGCCTGCTTGTAACAAAGTCTTTTTCCCGCGCGCGTGTCACAAAGGCTTTTTCCTGCGCGCGTGTCACAAAGTCTTTGTTCTGCATGCGTGTCACAAAGTCTTTTTCCCGCAAGCGTGTCACAAAGTCTTTCTTCTGCCTGCATGTCACAAAGTCTTTGTTCTGCCTGCGTGTCACAAAGTCTTTGTTCTACCTGCGTGTCACAAAGTCTTTGTTCTGCCTGCGTGTCACAAAGTCTTTTTCCCGCGCGCGTGTCACAAAGTCTTTGTTCTGCCTGCGTGTCACAAAGTCTTTTTCCCGCGCGCGTGTCACAAAGTCTTTGTTCTGCCTGCGTGTCACAAAGTCTTTGTTCTGCCTGCGTGTCACAAAGTCTTTGTTCCGCCTGCGTGTCACAAAATCTTTGTTCTGCCTGCGTGTCACAAAGTCTTTTTCCCGTGCACGTGTCACAAAGTCTTTGTTCTGCCTGCGTGTCACAAAGTCTTTTTCCCGCGCACGTGTCACAAACTCTTTGTTCTGCCTGCGTTTCACAAAGTCTTTGTTCTGCCTGCGTGTCACAAAGTCGTTGTTCTGCCTGCGTGTCACAAAGTCTTTGTTCTGCCTAGTTGTAACAAAGTCTTTTTCCCGCGCGCATATCACAAAGTCTTATTCTGCCTGCGTGTCACAAAGTCTTTGTTCTGCCTACGTGTCCCAAACTCTTTTTACTGCGTGCGTGTCACAAAGTCTTTGTTCTGCCTGCGTGTCACAAAGTCTTTGTTCTGCCTGCGTGTCACAAAGTCTTTTTCCCGCACGCTTGTCACAAAGTCTTTGTTCAGCCTGCGTGTCACAAAGTCTTTGTTGTGCCTGCGTGTCACAAAGTCTTTGTTCTGCCTGCGTGTCACAAAGTCTTTGTTCTGCCTGCGTGTCACAAAGTCTTTGTTCTACCTGCGTGTCACAAAGTCTTTTTACCGTGCGTGTCACAAAGTCTTTGTTCTGCCTGCGTGTCACAAAGTCTTTGTTCTGCCTACGTGTCACAAAGTCTTTTTCCCGCGCGCATATCACAAAGTCTTATTCTGCCTGCGTGTCACAAAGTCTTTGTTCTGCCTGCGTGTCCCAAACTCTTTTTATTGCGTGCGTGTCACAAAGTCTTTGTTGTGCCTGCGTGTCACAAAGTCTTTGTTCTGCCTGCGTGTCACAAAGTCTTTTTCCCGCACGCGTGTCTAAAAGTCTTTGTTCTGCCTGCGTGTCACAAAGTCTTTGTTCTGCCTGCGTGTCCCAAACTCTTTTTCCCGCGTGCGTGTCACAAAGTCTTTGTTCTGCCTGCGTGTCACAAAGTCTTTGTTCTACCTGCGTGTCACAAAGTCTAGTTCTGCCTGCGTGTCACAAAGTCTTTGTTCTGCCTGCGTGTCACAAACTCTTTTTCCCGCGTGCGTGTCACAAAGTATTTGTTCTGCCTACGTGTCACAAAGTCTTTGTTCTACCTGCGTGTCACAAAGTCTAGTTCTGCCTGCGTGTCACAAAGTCTTTTTCTGCCTGCGTGTCACAAACTCTTTTTCCCGCATGCGTGTCACAAAGTCTTTGTTCTGCCTACGTGTCACAAAGTCTGTGTTTTGCCTGCTTGTAACAAAGTCTTTTTCCCGCGCGCGTGTCACAAAGTCTTTGTTCTGCATGCGTGTCACAAAGTCTTTTTTCCGCGCGCGTGTCACAAAGTCTTTGTTCAGCCTGCGTGTCACAAAGTCTTTGTTGTGCCTGCGTGTCACAACGTCTTTGTTCTGCCTGCGTGTCACAAAGTCTTTGTTGTGCCTGCGTGTCACAAAGTCTTTGTTCTACCTGCGTGTCACAAAGTCTTTTTACCGTGCGTGTCACAAAGTCTTTGTTCTGCCTGCGTGTCACAAAGTCTTTGTTCTGCCTGCGTGTCACAAAGTCTTTGTTCTACCTGCTTGTCACAAAGTCTTTGTTCTGCCTGCGTGTCACAAACTCTTTTTCCCATGTGCGTGTCACAAAGTCTTTGTTCTGCCTGCGTGTCACAAAGTCTTTGTTCTGCCTGCGTGTCACAAAGTCTTTGTTCTGCCTGCGTGTCACAAAGTCTTTTTCCCGCCTGCGTGTCACAAAGTCTTTCTTCTGCATGCGTGTCACAAAGTCTTTGTTCTGCCTGCGTGTCACAAAGTCTTTTTTCCCGCACGCGTGTCACAAAGTCTTTGTTCTGCCTGCGTGTCACAAAGTCTTTGTTCTGCCTGCGTGTCACAAAGTCTTTGTTCTGCCTGCGTGTCACAGTCTTTGTTCTGCCTGCGTGTCATAAAGTCTTTTTCCCGCACGCGTGTCATAAAGTCTTTGTTCTGCCTGCGTGTCACAAAGTCTTTTTCCCGCGTGCGTGTCACAAAGTCTTTGTTCTGCCTGCGTGTCACAAAGTCTTTGTTCTGCCTCCGTGTCACAAAGTCTTTTTACCGTGCGTGTCACAAACTCTTTTTTTTCTGCCTGCGTGTCACAAAGTCTTTGTTCTGCCTGCATGTCACACAGTCTTTGTTCTACCTGCGTGTCACAAAGTCTAGTTCTGCCTGCGTGTCACAAAGTATTTGTTCTGCCTACGTGTCACAAAGTCTTTGTTCTGCCTGCTTGTAACAAAGTCTAGTTCTGCCTGCGTGTCACAAAGTCTTTTTCTGCCTGCGTGTCACAAACTCTTTTTCCCGTGTGCGTGTCACAAAGTATTTGTTCTGCCTACGTGTCACAAAGTCTTTGTTCTGCCTGCTTGTAACAAACTCTTTTTCCCGCGTGCGTGTCACAAAGTCTTTGTTCTGCCTGCGTGTCACAAAGTCTTTTTACCGTTCGTGTCACAAACTCTTTTTTTTCTGCCTGCGTGTCACAAAGTCTTTGTTCTCCCTGCGTGTCACAAAGTCTTTGTTCTACCTGCGTGTCACAAAGTTTAGTTCTGCCTGCGTTTCACAAAGTCTTTGTTCTGCCTGCTTGTAACAAAGTCTTTTTCCCGCGCGCGTGTCACAAAGTCTTTTTCCCGCGCGCGTGTCACAAAGTCTTTGTTCTGCCTGCGTGTCACAAAGTCTTTGTTCTGCCTGCGTGTCACAAAGTCTTTTTCCCGCACGCGTGTCACAAAGTCTTTGTTCTGCCTGCGTGTCACAAAGTCTTTGTTCTGCCTGCGTGTCACAAAGTCTTTTTCTGCCTGCGTGTCACAAAGTCTTTTTCCCGCGTGCGTGTCACAAAGTATTTGTTCTGCCTACGTGTCACAAAGTCTTTGTTCTGCCTGCTTGTAACAAACTCTTTTTCCCGCGTGCGTGTCACAAAGTCTTTGTTCTGCCTGCGTGTCACAAAGTCTTTTTACCGTTCGTGTCACAAACTCTTTTTTTTCTGCCTGCGTGTCACAAAGTCTTTGTTCTCCCTGCGTGTCACAAAGTCTTTGTTCTACCTGCGTGTCACAAAGTCTAGTTCTGCCTGCGTTTCACAAAGTCTTTGTTCTGCCTGCTTGTAACAAAGTCTTTTTCCCGCGCGCGTGTCACAAAGTCTTTTTCCCGCGCGCGTGTCACAAAGTCTTTGTTCTGCCTGCGTGTCACAAAGTCTTTGTTCTGCCTGCGTGTCACAAAGTCTTTTTCCCGCACGCGTGTCACAAAGTCTTTGTTCTGCCTGCGTGTCACAAAGTCTTTGTTCTGCCTGCGTGTCACAAAGTCTTTTTCCCGCACGCGTGTCACAAAGTCTTTGTTCTGCCTGCGTGTCACAAAGTCTTTGTTCTGCCTCCGTGTCCCAAACTCTTTTTCCCGCGTGCGTGTCACAAAGTCTTTGTTCTGCCTGCGTGTCACAAAGTCTTTGTTCTACCTGCGTGTCACAGTCTTTTTTACCGTGCGTGTCACAAAGTCTTTGTTCTGCCTGCGTGTCACAAAGTCTTTTTCCCGCACGCGTGTCACAAAGTCTTTGTTCTACCTGCGTGTCACAAAGTCTTTGTTCTGCCTGCGTTTCACAAAGTCTTTTTCCCGCGTGCGTGTCACAAAGTCTTTGTTCTGCCTCCGTGTCACAGTCTTTTTACCGTGCGTTTCACAAACTCTTTTTTTTCTGCCTGCGTGTCACAAAGTCTTTGTTCTGCCTGCGTGTCACACAGTCTTTGTTCTACCTGCGTGTCACAAAGTCTAGTTCTGCCTGCGTGTCACAAAGTATTTGTTCTGCCTACGTGTCACAAAGTCTTTGTTCTGCCTGCTTGTAACAAAGTCTAGTTCTGCCTGCGTGTCACAAAGTCTTTTTCTGCCTGCGTGTCACAAACTCTTTTTCCCGCGTGCGTGTCACAAAGTATTTGTTCTGCCTACGTGTCACAAAGTCTTTGTTCTGCCTGCTTGTAACAAACTCTTTTTCCCGCGTGCGTGTCACAAAGTCTTTGTTCTGCCTGCTTGTAACAAACTCTTTTTCCCGCGTGCGTGTCACAAAGTCTTTTTACCGTTCGTGTCACAAACTCTTTTTTTTCTGCCTGCGTGTCACAAAGTCTTTGTTCTCCCTGCGTGTCACAAAGTCTTTGTTCTACCTGCGTGTCACAAAGTCTAGTTCTGCCTGCGTTTCACAAAGTCTTTGTTCTGCCTGCTTGTAACAAAGTCTTTTTCCCGCGCGCGTGTCACAAAGTCTTTTTCCCGCGCGCGTGTCACAAAGTCTTTGTTCTGCCTGCGTGTCACAAAGTCTTTTTCCCGCACGCGTGTCACAAAGTCTTTGTTCTGCCTGCGTGTCACAAAGTCTTTGTTCTGCCTGCGTGTCACAAAGTCTTTTTCCCGCACGCGTGTCACAAAGTCTTTGTTCTGCCTGCGTGTCACAAAGTCTTTGTTCTGCCTGCGTGTCACAAAGTCTTTTTCCCGCACGCGTGTCACAAAGTCTTTGTTCTGCCTGCGTGTCACAAAGTCTTTGTTCTGCCTCCGTGTCCCAAACTCTTTTTCCCGCGTGCGTGTCACAAAGTCTTTGTTCTGCCTGCGTGTCACAAAGTCTTTTTCCCGCACGCGTGTCACAAAGTCTTTGTTCTACCTGCGTGTCACAAAGTCTTTCTTCTGCATGCGTGTCACAAAGTCTTTGTTCTGCCTGCGTGTCACAAAGTCTTTTTTCCCACACGCGTGTCACAAAGTCTTTGTTCTGCCTGCGTGTCACAAAGTCTTTGTTCTGCCTGCGTGTCACAAAGTCTTTGTTCTGCCTGCGTGTCACAGTCTTTGTTCTGCCTGCGTGTCATAAAGTCTTTTTCCCGCACGCGTGTCACAAAGTCTTTGTTCTGCCTGCTTGTAACAAACTCTTTTTCCCGCGTGCGTGTCACAAAGTCTTTGTTCTGCCTGCTTGTAACAAACTCTTTTTCCCGCGTGCGTGTCACAAAGTCTTTTTACCGTTCGTGTCACAAACTCTTTTTTTTCTGCCTGCGTGTCACAAAGTCTTTGTTCTCCCTGCGTGTCACAAAGTCTTTGTTCTACCTGCGTGTCACAAAGTCTAGTTCTGCCTGCGTTTCACAAAGTCTTTGTACTGCCTGCTTGTAACAAAGTCTTTTTCCCGCGCGCGTGTCACAAAGTCTTTGTTCTGCCTGCGTGTCACAAAGTCTTTTTCCCGCACGCGTGTCACAAAGTCTTTGTTCTGCCTGCGTGTCACAAAGTCTTTGTTCTGCCTGCGTGTCACAAAGTCTTTTTCCCGCACGCGTGTCACAAAGTCTTTGTTCTGCCTGCGTGTCACAAAGTCTTTGTTCTGCCTGCGTGTCACAAAGTCTTTTTCCCGCACGCGTGTCACAAAGTCTTTGTTCTGCCTGCGTGTCACAAAGTCTTTGTTCTGCCTCCGTGTCCCAAACTCTTTTTCCCGCGTGCGTGTCACAAAGTCTTTGTTCTGCCTGCGTGTCACAAAGTCTTTGTTCTACCTGCGTGTCACAAAGTCTAGTTCTGCCTGCGTGTCACAAAGTCTTTGTTCTGCCTGCGTGTCACAAAGTCTTTTTCCCGCGTTCGTGTCACAAAGTATTTGTTCTGCCTACGTGTCACAAAGTCTTTGTTCTGCCTGCGTGTCAAAAAGTCTTTGTTCTGCCTGCGTGTCACAAAGTCTTTGTTCTACCTGCGTGTCACAAAGTCTAGTTCTGCCTGCGTGTCACAAAGTCTTTTTCTGCCTGCGTGTCACAAAGTCTTATTCTGCCTGCGTGTCACAAAGTCTTTGTTCTGCCTGCGTGTCCCAAACTCTTTTTATTGCGTGCGTGTCACAAAGTCTTTGTTCTGCCTGCGTGTCACAAAGTCTTTGTTCTACCTGCGTGTCACAAAGTCTTTCTTCTGCATGCGTGTCACAAAGTCTTTGTTCTGCCTGCGTGTCACAAAGTCTTTTTTCCCGCACGCGTGTCACAAAGTCTTTGTTCTGCCTGCGTGTCACAAAGTCTTTGTTCTGCCTGCGTGTCACAAAGTCTTTGTTCTACCTGCGTGTCACAAAGTCTTTGTTCTACCTGCGTGTCACAAAGTCTTTGTTCTGCCTGCGTGTCACAAATTCTTTTTCCCGCGCGCGTGTCACAAAGTCTTTCTTCTGCCTGCATGTCACAAAGTCTTTGTTCTACCTGCGTGTCACAAAGTCTTTGTTCTGCCTGCGTGTCACAAAGTCTTTGTTCCGCCTGCGTGTCACAAAATCTTTGTTCTGCCTGCGTGTCACAAAGTCTTTTTCCCGTGCACGTGTCACAAAGTCTTTGTTCTGCCTGCGTGTCACAAAGTCTTTTTCCCGCGCACGTGTCACAAACTCTTTGTTCTGCCTGCGTTTCACAAAGTCTTTGTTCTGCCTGCGTGTCACAAAGTCTTTGTTCTGCCTGCGTGTCACAAAGTCTTTGTTCTGCCTAGTTGTAACAAAGTCTTTTTCCCGCGCGCATATCACAAAGTCTTATTCTGCCTGCGTGTCACAAAGTCTTTGTTCTGCCTGCGTGTCCGAAACTCTTTTTACTGCGTGCGTGTCACAAAGTCTTTGTTCTGCCTGCGTGTCACAAAGTCTTTGTTCTGCCTGCGTGTCACAAAGTCTTTGTTGTGCCTGCGTGTCACAAAGTCTTTGTTCTGCCTGTGTGTCACAAAGTCTTTGTTCTGCCTGCGTGTCACAAAGTCTTTGTTCTACCTGCGTGTCACAAAGTGTTTTTACCGTGCGTGTCACAAAGTCTTTGTTCTGCCTGCGTGTCACAAAGTCTTTCTTCTGCCTACGTGTCACAAAGTCTTTTTCCCGCGCGCATATCACAAAGTCTTATTCTGCCTGCGTGTCACAAAGTCTTTGTTCTGCCTGCGTGTCCCAAACTCTTTTTATTGCGTGCGTGTCACAAAGTCTTTGTTCTGCCTGCGTGTCACAAAGTCTTTGTTCTGCCTGCGTGTCACAAAGTCTTTTTCCCGCACGCGTTTCACAAAGTCTTTGTTCTGCCTGCGTGTCACAAAGTCTTTGTTCTGCCTCCGTGTCCCAAACTCTTTTTCCCGCGTGCGTGTCACAAAGTCTTTGTTCTGCCTGCGTGTCACAAAGTCTAGTTCTGCCTGCGTGTCACAAAGTCTTTGTTCTGCCTGCGTGTCACAAACTCTTTTTCCCGCGTGCGTGTCACAAAGTATTTGTTCTGCCTACGTGTCACAAAGTCTTTGTTCTACCTGCGTGTCACAAAGTATTAGTTCTGCCTGCGTGTCACAAAGTCTTTTTCTGCCTGCGTGTCACAAACTCTTTTTCCCGCGTGCGTGTCACAAAGTCTTTGTTCTGCCTGCGTGTCACAAAGTCTTTGTTCTGCCTCCGTGTCCCAAACTCTTTTTCCCGCGTGCGTGTCACAAAGTCTTTGTTCTGCCTGCGTGTCACAAAGTCTTTGTTCTACCTGCGTGTCACAGTCTTTTTTACCGTGCGTGTCACAAAGTCTTTGTTCTGCCTGCGTGTCACAAAGTCTTTGTTCTGCCTGCGTGTCACAAAGTCTTTGTTCTACCTGCGTGTCACAAAGTCTTTGTTCTGCCTGCTTGTAACAAAGTCTTTTTCCCGCGCGCGTGTCACAAAGTCTTTGTTCAGCCTGCGTGTCACAAAGTCTTTGTTCTGCCTGCGTGTCACAAAGTCTTTGTTGTGCCTGCGTGTCACAAAGTCTTTGTTCTACCTGCGTGTCACAAAGTCTTTTTACCGTGCGTGTCACAAAGTCTTTGTTCTGCCTGCGTTTCACAAAGTCTTTGTTCTGCCTGCGTGTCACAAAGTCTTTTTTCTACCTGCTTGTAACAAACTCTTTTTCCCGCGTGCGTGTCACAAAGTCTTTTTACCGTTCGTGTCACAAACTCTTTTTTTTCTGCCTGCGTGTCACAAAGTCTTTGTTCTCCCTGCGTGTCACAAAGTCTTTGTTCTACCTGCGTGTCACAAAGTCTAGTTCTGCCTGCGTTTCACAAAGTCTTTGTTCTGCCTGCTTGTAACAAAGTCTTTTTCCCGCGCGCGTGTCACAAAGTCTTTTTCCCGCGCGCGTGTCACAAAGTCTTTGTTCTGCCTGCGTGTCACAAAGTCTTTGTTCTGCCTGCGTCTCACAAAGTCTTTGTTCTGCCTGCGTGTCACAAAGTCTTTTTCCCGCCTGCGTGTCACAAAGTCTTTCTTCTGCATGCGTGTCACAAAGTCTTTGTTCTGCCTGCGTGTCACAAAGTCTTTTTTCCCTTACGCGTGTCACAAAGTCTTTGTTCTGCCTGCGTGTCACAAAGTCTTTGTTCTGCCTGCGTGTCACAAAGTCTTTGTTCTACCTGCGTGTCACAAAGTCTAGTTCTGCCTGCGTGTCACAAAGTCTTTGTTCTGCCTGCGTGTCACAAACTCTTTTTCCCGCGTTCGTGTCACAAAGTATTTGTTCTGCCTACGTGTCACAAAGTCTTTGTTCTGCCTGCGTGTCAAAAAGTCTTTGTTCTGCCTGCGTGTCACAAAGTCTTTGTTCTACCTGCGTGTCACAAAGTCTAGTTCTGCCTGCGTGTCACAAAGTCTTTTTCTGCCTGCGTGTCACAAACTCTTTTTCCCGCGTGCGTGTCACAAAGTATTTGTTCTGCCTACGTGTCACAAAGTCTTTGTTCTGCCTGCGTGTCCCAAACTCTTTTTATTGCGTGCGTGTCACAAAGTCTTTGTTCTGCCTGCGTGTCACAAAGTCTTTGTTCTGCCTGCGTGTCACAAAGTCTTTTTCCCGCACGCGTTTCACAAAGTCTTTGTTCTGCCTGCGTGTCACAAAGTCTTTGTTCTGCCTCCGTGTCCCAAACTCTTTTTCCCGCGTGCGTGTCACAAAGTCTTTGTTCTGCCTGCGTGTCACAAAGTCTAGTTTTGCCTGCGTGTCACAAAGTCTTTGTTCTGCCTGCGTGTCACAAACTCTTTTTCCCGCGTGCGTGTCACAAAGTATTTGTTCTGCCTACGTGTCACAAAGTCTTTGTTCTACCTGCGTGTCACAAAGTATTAGTTCTGCCTGCGTGTCACAAAGTCTTTTTCTGCCTGCGTGTCACAAACTCTTTTTCCCGCGTGCGTGTCACAAAGTCTTTGTTCTGCCTGCGTGTCACAAAGTCTTTGTTCTGCCTCCGTGTCCCAAACTCTTTTTCCCGCGTGCGTGTCACAAAGTCTTTGTTCTGCCTGCGTGTCACAAAGTCTTTGTTCTACCTGCGTGTCACAGTCTTTTTTACCGTGCGTGTCACAAAGTCTTTGTTCTGCCTGCGTGTCACAAAGTCTTTGTTCTGCCTGCGTGTCACAAAGTCTTTGTTCTACCTGCGTGTCACAAAGTCTTTGTTCTGCCTGCTTGTAACAAAGTCTTTTTCCCGCGCGCGTGTCACAAAGTCTTTGTTCAGCCTGCGTGTCACAAAGTCTTTGTTCTGCCTGCGTGTCACAAAGTCTTTGTTCTGCCTGCGTTTCACAAAGTCTTTGTTCTGCCTGCGTGTCACAAAGTCTTTTTTCTACCTGCTTGTAACAAACTCTTTTTCCCGCGTGCGTGTCACAAAGTCTTTTTACCGTTCGTGTCACAAACTCTTTTTTTTCTGCCTGCGTGTCACAAAGTCTTTGTTCTCCCTGCGTGTCACAAAGTCTTTGTTCTACCTGCGTGTCACAAAGTCTAGTTCTGCCTGCGTTTCACAAAGTCTTTGTTCTGCCTGCTTGTAACAAAGTCTTTTTCCCGCGCGCGTGTCACAAAGTCTTTTTCCCGCGCGCGTGTCACAAAGTCTTTGTTCTGCCTGCGTGTCACAAAGTCTTTGTTCTGCCTGCGTCTCACAAAGTCTTTGTTCTGCCTGCGTGTCACAAAGTCTTTTTCCCGCCTGCGTGTCACAAAGTCTTTCTTCTGCATGCGTGTCACAAAGTCTTTGTTCTGCCTGCGTGTCACAAAGTCTTTTTTCCCTTACGCGTGTCACAAAGTCTTTGTTCTGCCTGCGTGTCACAAAGTCTTTGTTCTGCCTGCGTGTCACAAAGTCTTTGTTCTACCTGCGTGTCACAAAGTCTAGTTCTGCCTGCGTGTCACAAAGTCTTTGTTCTGCCTGCGTGTCACAAACTCTTTTTCCCGCGTTCGTGTCACAAAGTATTTGTTCTGCCTACGTGTCACAAAGTCTTTGTTCTGCCTGCGTGTCAAAAAGTCTTTGTTCTGCCTGCGTGTCACAAAGTCTTTGTTCTACCTGCGTGTCACAAAGTCTAGTTCTGCCTGCGTGTCACAAAGTCTTTTTCTGCCTGCGTGTCACAAACTCTTTTTCCCGCGTGCGTGTCACAAAGTATTTGTTCTGCCTACGTGTCACAAAGTCTTTGTTCTGCCTGCTTGTAACAAAGTCTTTTTCCCGCGCGCGTGTCACAAAGGCTTTTTCCCGCGCGCGTGTCACAAAGTCTTTGTTCTGCCTGCGTGTCACAAAGTCTTTGTTCTACCTGCGTGTCACAAACTCTTTTTCCCGCGTGCGTGTCACAAAGTCTAGTTCTGCCTGCGTGTCACAAAGTCTTTGTTCTGCCTGCGTGTCACAAACTCTTTTTCCCGCGTGCGTGTCACAAAGTATTTGTTCTGCCTACGTGTCACAAAGTCTTTTTTCTGCCTGCTTGTAACAAAGTCTTTTTCCCTCGCGCGTGTCACAAAGGCTTTTTCCCGCGCGCGTGTCACAAAGTCTTTGTTCTGCATGCGTGTCACAAAGTCTTTTTCCCGCGCGCGTGTCACAAAGTCTTTCTTCTGCCTGCATGTCACAAAGTCTTTGTTCTGCCTGCGTGTCACAAAGTCTTTGTTCTGCCTGCGTGTCACAAAGTCTTTTTCCCGCGCGCGTGTCACAAAGTCTTTCTTCTGCCTGCATGTCACAAAGTCTTTGTTCTGCCTGCGTGTCACAAAGTCTTTGTTCTGCCTGCGTGTCACAAAGTCTTTGTTCCGCCTGCGTGTCACAAAATCTTTGTTCTGCCTGCGTGTCACAAAGTCTTTTTCCCGTGCACGTGTCACAAAGTCTTTGTTCTGCCTGCGTGTCACAAAGTCTTTTTCCCGCGCACGTGTCACAAACTCTTTGTTCTGCCTGCGTTTCACAAAGTCTTTGTTCTGCCTGCGTGTCACAAAGTCTTTGTTCTGCCTGCGTGTCACAAAGTCTTTGTTCTGCCTAGTTGTAACAAAGTCTTTTTCCCGCGCGCATATCACAAAGTCTTATTCTGCCTGCGTGTCACAAAGTCTTTGTTCAGCCTGCGTGTCCCAAACTCTTTTTACTGCGTGCGTGTCACAAAGTCTTTGTTCTGCCTGCGTGTCACAAAGTCTTTGTTCTGCCTGCGTGTCACAAAGTCTTTTTCCCGCACGCGTGTCACAAAGTCTTTGTTCAGCCTGCGTGTCACAAAGTCTTTGTTGTGCCTGCGTGTCACAAACTCTTTGTTCTGCCTGTGTGTCACAAAGTCTTTGTTCTGCCTGCGTGTCACAAAGTCTTTGTTCTACCTGCGTGTCACAAAGTCTTTTTACCGTGCGTGTCACAAAGTCTTTGTTCTGCCTGCGTGTCACAAAGTCTTTGTTCTGCCTACGTGTCACAAAGTCTTTTTCCCGCGCGCATATCACAAAGTCTTATTCTGCCTGCGTGTCACAAAGTCTTTGTTCTGCCTGCGTGTCCCAAACTCTTTTTATTGCGTGCGTGTCACAAAGTCTTTGTTCTGCCTGCGTGTCACAAAGTCTTTGTTCTGCCTGCGTGTCACAAAGTCTTTTTCCCGCACGCGTTTCACAAAGTCTTTGTTCTGCCTGCGTGTCACAAAGTCTTTGTTCTGCCTCCGTGTCCCAAACTCTTTTTCCCGCGTGCGTGTCACAAAGTCTTTGTTCTGCCTGCGTGTCACAAAGTCTAGTTCTGCCTGCGTGTCACAAAGTCTTTGTTCTGCCTGCGTGTCACAAACTCTTTTTCCCGCGTGCGTGTCACAAAGTATTTGTTCTGCCTACGTGTCACAAAGTCTTTGTTTTGCCTGCTTGTAACAAAGTCTTTTTCCCGCGCGTGTCACAAAGTCTTTTTCCCGCGCGCGTGTCACAAAGTCTTTGTTCAGCCTGCGTGTCACAAAGTCTTTGTTGTGCCTGCGTGTCACAAAGTCTTTGTTCTGCCTGCGTGTCACAAAGTCTTTGTTGTGCCTGCGTGTCACAAAGTCTTTGTTCTACCTGCGTGTCACAAAGTCTTTTTACCGTGCGTGTCACAAAGTCTTTGTTCTGCCTGCGTGTCACAAAGTCTTTGTTCTGCCTGCGTGTCACAAAGTCTTTTTTCTACCTGCTTGTAACAAACTCTTTTTCCCGCGTGCGTGTCACAAAGTCTTTTTACCGTTCGTGTCACAAACTCTTTTTTTTCTGCCTGCGTGTCACAAAGTCTTTGTTCTCCCTGCGTGTCACAAAGTCTTTGTTCTACCTGCGTGTCACAAAGTCTAGTTCTGCCTGCGTTTCACAAAGTCTTTGTTCTGCCTGCTTGTAACAAAGTCTTTTTCCCGCGCGCGTGTCACAAAGTCTTTTTCCCGCGCGCGTGTCACAAAGTCTTTGTTCTGCCTGCGTGTCACAAAGTCTTTGTTCTGCCTGCGTGTCACAAAGTCTTTGTTCTGCCTGCGTGTCACAAAGTCTTTTTCCCGCCTGCGTGTCACAAAGTCTTTCTTCTGCATGCGTGTCACAAAGTCTTTGTTCTGCCTGCGTGTCACAAAGTCTTTTTTCCCGCACGCGTGTCACAAAGTCTTTGTTCTGCCTGCGTGTCACAAAGTCTTTGTTCTGCCTGCGTGTCACAAAGTCTTTGTTCTGCCTGCGTGTCACAGTCTTTGTTCTGCCTGCGTGTCATAAAGTCTTTTTTCTGCCTGCGTGTCACAAAGTCTTTTTCCCGCACGCGTGTGATAAAGTCTTTGTTCTGCCTGCGTGTCACAAAGTCTTTTTCCCGCGTGCGTGTCACAAAGTCTTTGTTCTGCCTGCGTGTCACAAAGTCTTTGTTCTGCCTCCGTGTCACAAAGTCTTTTTACCGTGCGTGTCACAAACTCTTTTTTTTCTGCCTGCGTGTCACAAAGTCTTTGTTCTGCCTGCGTGTCACACAGTCTTTGTTCTACCTGCGTGTCACAAAGTCTAGTTCTGCCTGCGTGTCACAAAGTAGTTGTTCTGCCTACGTGTCACAAAGTCTTTGTTCTGCCTGCTTGTAACAAAGTCTAGTTCTGCCTGCGTGTCACAAAGTCTTTTTCTGCCTGCGTGTCACAAACTCTTTTTCCCGCGTGCGTGTCACAAAGTATTTGTTCTGCCTACGTGTCACAAAGTCTTTGTTCTGCCTGCTTGTAACAAACTCTTTTTCCCGCGTGCGTGTCACAAAGTCTTTGTTCTGCCTGCGTGTCACAAAGTCTTTTTACCGTTCGTGTCACAAACTCTTTTTTTTCTGCCTGCGTGTCACAAAGTCTTTGTTCTCCCTGCGTGTCACAAAGTCTTTGTTCTACCTGCGTGTCACAAAGTCTAGTTCTGCCTGCGTTTCACAAAGTCTTTGTTCTGCCTGCTTGTAACAAAGTCTTTTTCCCGCGCGCGTGTCACAAAGTCTTTTTCCCGCGCGCGTGTCACAAAGTCTTTGTTCTGCCTGCGTGTCACAAAGTCTTTGTTCTGCCTGCGTCTCACAAAGTCTTTGTTCTGCCTGCGTGTCACAAAGTCTTTTTCCCGCCTGCGTGTCACAAAGTCTTTCTTCTGCATGCGTGTCACAAAGTCTTTGTTCTGCCTGCGTGTCACAAAGTCTTTTTTCCCTTACGCGTGTCACAAAGTCTTTGTTCTGCCTGCGTGTCACAAAGTCTTTGTTCTGCCTGCGTGTCACAAAGTCTTTGTTCTACCTGCGTGTCACAAAGTCTAGTTCTGCCTGCGTGTCACAAAGTCTTTGTTCTGCCTGCGTGTCACAAACTCTTTTTCCCGCGTTCGTGTCACAAAGTATTTGTTCTGCCTACGTGTCACAAAGTCTTTGTTCTGCCTGCGTGTCAAAAAGTCTTTGTTCTGCCTGCGTGTCACAAAGTCTTTGTTCTACCTGCGTGTCACAAAGTCTAGTTCTGCCTGCGTGTCACAAAGTCTTTTTCTGCCTGCGTGTCACAAACTCTTTTTCCCGCGTGCGTGTCACAAAGTATTTGTTCTGCCTACGTGTCACAAAGTCTTTGTTCTGCCTGCTTGTAACAAAGTCTTTTTCCCGCGCGCGTGTCACAAAGGCTTTTTCCCGCGCGCGTGTCACAAAGTCTTTGTTCTGCCTGCGTGTCACAAAGTCTTTGTTCTACCTGCGTGTCACAAACTCTTTTTCCCGCGTGCGTGTCACAAAGTCTAGTTCTGCCTGCGTGTCACAAAGTCTTTGTTCTGCCTGCGTGTCACAAACTCTTTTTCCCGCGTGCGTGTCACAAAGTATTTGTTCTGCCTACGTGTCACAAAGTCTTTTTTCTGCCTGCTTGTAACAAAGTCTTTTTCCCTCGCGCGTGTCACAAAGGCTTTTTCCCGCGCGCGTGTCACAAAGTCTTTGTTCTGCATGCGTGTCACAAAGTCTTTTTCCCGCGCGCGTGTCACAAAGTCTTTCTTCTGCCTGCATGTCACAAAGTCTTTGTTCTGCCTGCGTGTCACAAAGTCTTTGTTCTGCCTGCGTGTCACAAAGTCTTTTTCCCGCGCGCGTGTCACAAAGTCTTTCTTCTGCCTGCATGTCACAAAGTCTTTGTTCTGCCTGCGTGTCACAAAGTCTTTGTTCTGCCTGCGTGTCACAAAGTCTTTGTTCCGCCTGCGTGTCACAAAATCTTTGTTCTGCCTGCGTGTCACAAAGTCTTTTTCCCGTGCACGTGTCACAAAGTCTTTGTTCTGCCTGCGTGTCACAAAGTCTTTTTCCCGCGCACGTGTCACAAACTCTTTGTTCTGCCTGCGTTTCACAAAGTCTTTGTTCTGCCTGCGTGTCACAAAGTCTTTGTTCTGCCTGCGTGTCACAAAGTCTTTGTTCTGCCTAGTTGTAACAAAGTCTTTTTCCCGCGCGCATATCACAAAGTCTTATTCTGCCTGCGTGTCACAAAGTCTTTGTTCAGCCTGCGTGTCCCAAACTCTTTTTACTGCGTGCGTGTCACAAAGTCTTTGTTCTGCCTGCGTGTCACAAAGTCTTTGTTCTGCCTGCGTGTCACAAAGTCTTTTTCCCGCACGCGTGTCACAAAGTCTTTGTTCAGCCTGCGTGTCACAAAGTCTTTGTTGTGCCTGCGTGTCACAAACTCTTTGTTCTGCCTGTGTGTCACAAAGTCTTTGTTCTGCCTGCGTGTCACAAAGTCTTTGTTCTACCTGCGTGTCACAAAGTCTTTTTACCGTGCGTGTCACAAAGTCTTTGTTCTGCCTGCGTGTCACAAAGTCTTTGTTCTGCCTGCGTGTCACAAAGTCTTTTTCCCGCGCGCATATCACAAAGTCTTATTCTGCCTGCGTGTCACAAAGTCTTTGTTCTGCCTGCGTGTCCCAAACTCTTTTTATTGCGTGCGTGTCACAAAGTCTTTGTTCTGCCTGCGTGTCACAAAGTCTTTGTTCTGCCTGCGTGTCACAAAGTCTTTTTCCCGCACGCGTTTCACAAAGTCTTTGTTCTGCCTGCGTGTCACAAAGTCTTTGTTCTGCCTCCGTGTCCCAAACTCTTTTTCCCGCGTGCGTGTCACAAAGTCTTTGTTCTGCCTGCGTGTCACAAAGTCTAGTTCTGCCTGCGTGTCACAAAGTCTTTGTTCTGCCTGCGTGTCACAAACTCTTTTTCCCGCGTGCGTGTCACAAAGTATTTGTTCTGCCTACGTGTCACAAAGTCTTTGTTTTGCCTGCTTGTAACAAAGTCTTTTTCCCGCGCGTGTCACAAAGTCTTTTTCCCGCGCGCGTGTCACAAAGTCTTTGTTCAGCCTGCGTGTCACAAAGTCTTTGTTGTGCCTGCGTGTCACAAAGTCTTTGTTCTGCCTGCGTGTCACAAAGTCTTTGTTGTGCCTGCGTGTCACAAAGTCTTTGTTCTACCTGCGTGTCACAAAGTCTTTTTACCGTGCGTGTCACAAAGTCTTTGTTCTGCCTGCGTGTCACAAAGTCTTTGTTCTGCCTGCGTGTCACAAAGTCTTTTTTCTACCTGCTTGTAACAAACTCTTTTTCCCGCGTGCGTGTCACAAAGTCTTTTTACCGTTCGTGTCACAAACTCTTTTTTTTCTGCCTGCGTGTCACAAAGTCTTTGTTCTCCCTGCGTGTCACAAAGTCTTTGTTCTACCTGCGTGTCACAAAGTCTAGTTCTGCCTGCGTTTCACAAAGTCTTTGTTCTGCCTGCTTGTAACAAAGTCTTTTTCCCGCGCGCGTGTCACAAAGTCTTTTTCCCGCGCGCGTGTCACAAAGTCTTTGTTCTGCCTGCGTGTCACAAAGTCTTTGTTCTGCCTGCGTGTCACAAAGTCTTTGTTCTGCCTGCGTGTCACAAAGTCTTTTTCCCGCCTGCGTGTCACAAAGTCTTTCTTCTGCATGCGTGTCACAAAGTCTTTGTTCTGCCTGCGTGTCACAAAGTCTTTTTTCCCGCACGCGTGTCACAAAGTCTTTGTTCTGCCTGCGTGTCACAAAGTCTTTGTTCTGCCTGCGTGTCACAAAGTCTTTGTTCTGCCTGCGTGTCACAGTCTTTGTTCTGCCTGCGTGTCATAAAGTCTTTTTTCTGCCTGCGTGTCACAAAGTCTTTTTCCCGCACGCGTGTGATAAAGTCTTTGTTCTGCCTGCGTGTCACAAAGTCTTTTTCCCGCGTGCGTGTCACAAAGTCTTTGTTCTGCCTGCGTGTCACAAAGTCTTTGTTCTGCCTCCGTGTCCCAAACTCTTTTTCCCGCGTGCGTGTCACAAAGTCTTTGTTCTGCCTGCGTGTCACAAAGTCTTTGTTCTACCTGCGTGTCACAGTCTTTTTTACCGTGCGTGTCACAAAGTCTTTGTTCTGCCTGCGTGTCACAAAGTCTTTGTTCTGCCTGCGTGTCACAAAGTCTTTGTTCTACCTGCGTGTCACAAAGTCTTTGTTCTGCCTGCTTGTAACAAAGTCTTTTTCCCGCGCGCGTGTCACAAAGTCTTTGTTCAGCCTGCGTGTCACAAAGTCTTTGTTCTGCCTGCGTGTCACAAAGTCTTTGTTGTGCCTGCGTGTCACAAAGTCTTTGTTCTACCTGCGTGTCACAAAGTCTTTTTACCGTGCGTGTCACAAAGTCTTTGTTCTGCCTGCGTTTCACAAAGTCTTTGTTCTGCCTGCGTGTCACAAAGTCTTTTTTCTACCTGCTTGTAACAAACTCTTTTTCCCGCGTGCGTGTCACAAAGTCTTTTTACCGTTCGTGTCACAAACTCTTTTTTTTCTGCCTGCGTGTCACAAAGTCTTTGTTCTCCCTGCGTGTCACAAAGTCTTTGTTCTACCTGCGTGTCACAAAGTCTAGTTCTGCCTGCGTTTCACAAAGTCTTTGTTCTGCCTGCTTGTAACAAAGTCTTTTTCCCGCGCGCGTGTCACAAAGTCTTTTTCCCGCGCGCGTGTCACAAAGTCTTTGTTCTGCCTGCGTGTCACAAAGTCTTTGTTCTGCCTGCGTCTCACAAAGTCTTTGTTCTGCCTGCGTGTCACAAAGTCTTTTTCCCGCCTGCGTGTCACAAAGTCTTTCTTCTGCATGCGTGTCACAAAGTCTTTGTTCTGCCTGCGTGTCACAAAGTCTTTTTTCCCTTACGCGTGTCACAAAGTCTTTGTTCTGCCTGCGTGTCACAAAGTCTTTGTTCTGCCTGCGTGTCACAAAGTCTTTGTTCTACCTGCGTGTCACAAAGTCTAGTTCTGCCTGCGTGTCACAAAGTCTTTGTTCTGCCTGCGTGTCACAAACTCTTTTTCCCGCGTTCGTGTCACAAAGTATTTGTTCTGCCTACGTGTCACAAAGTCTTTGTTCTGCCTGCGTGTCAAAAAGTCTTTGTTCTGCCTGCGTGTCACAAAGTCTTTGTTCTACCTGCGTGTCACAAAGTCTAGTTCTGCCTGCGTGTCACAAAGTCTTTTTCTGCCTGCGTGTCACAAACTCTTTTTCCCGCGTGCGTGTCACAAAGTATTTGTTCTGCCTACGTGTCACAAAGTCTTTGTTCTGCCTGCGTGTCCCAAACTCTTTTTATTGCGTGCGTGTCACAAAGTCTTTGTTCTGCCTGCGTGTCACAAAGTCTTTGTTCTGCCTGCGTGTCACAAAGTCTTTTTCCCGCACGCGTTTCACAAAGTCTTTGTTCTGCCTGCGTGTCACAAAGTCTTTGTTCTGCCTCCGTGTCCCAAACTCTTTTTCCCGCGTGCGTGTCACAAAGTCTTTGTTCTGCCTGCGTGTCACAAAGTCTAGTTTTGCCTGCGTGTCACAAAGTCTTTGTTCTGCCTGCGTGTCACAAACTCTTTTTCCCGCGTGCGTGTCACAAAGTATTTGTTCTGCCTACGTGTCACAAAGTCTTTGTTCTACCTGCGTGTCACAAAGTATTAGTTCTGCCTGCGTGTCACAAAGTCTTTTTCTGCCTGCGTGTCACAAACTCTTTTTCCCGCGTGCGTGTCACAAAGTCTTTGTTCTGCCTGCGTGTCACAAAGTCTTTGTTCTGCCTCCGTGTCCCAAACTCTTTTTCCCGCGTGCGTGTCACAAAGTCTTTGTTCTGCCTGCGTGTCACAAAGTCTTTGTTCTACCTGCGTGTCACAGTCTTTTTTACCGTGCGTGTCACAAAGTCTTTGTTCTGCCTGCGTGTCACAAAGTCTTTGTTCTGCCTGCGTGTCACAAAGTCTTTGTTCTACCTGCGTGTCACAAAGTCTTTGTTCTGCCTGCTTGTAACAAAGTCTTTTTCCCGCGCGCGTGTCACAAAGTCTTTGTTCAGCCTGCGTGTCACAAAGTCTTTGTTCTGCCTGCGTGTCACAAAGTCTTTGTTCTGCCTGCGTTTCACAAAGTCTTTGTTCTGCCTGCGTGTCACAAAGTCTTTTTTCTACCTGCTTGTAACAAACTCTTTTTCCCGCGTGCGTGTCACAAAGTCTTTTTACCGTTCGTGTCACAAACTCTTTTTTTTCTGCCTGCGTGTCACAAAGTCTTTGTTCTCCCTGCGTGTCACAAAGTCTTTGTTCTACCTGCGTGTCACAAAGTCTAGTTCTGCCTGCGTTTCACAAAGTCTTTGTTCTGCCTGCTTGTAACAAAGTCTTTTTCCCGCGCGCGTGTCACAAAGTCTTTTTCCCGCGCGCGTGTCACAAAGTCTTTGTTCTGCCTGCGTGTCACAAAGTCTTTGTTCTGCCTGCGTCTCACAAAGTCTTTGTTCTGCCTGCGTGTCACAAAGTCTTTTTCCCGCCTGCGTGTCACAAAGTCTTTCTTCTGCATGCGTGTCACAAAGTCTTTGTTCTGCCTGCGTGTCACAAAGTCTTTTTTCCCTTACGCGTGTCACAAAGTCTTTGTTCTGCCTGCGTGTCACAAAGTCTTTGTTCTGCCTGCGTGTCACAAAGTCTTTGTTCTACCTGCGTGTCACAAAGTCTAGTTCTGCCTGCGTGTCACAAAGTCTTTGTTCTGCCTGCGTGTCACAAACTCTTTTTCCCGCGTTCGTGTCACAAAGTATTTGTTCTGCCTACGTGTCACAAAGTCTTTGTTCTGCCTGCGTGTCAAAAAGTCTTTGTTCTGCCTGCGTGTCACAAAGTCTTTGTTCTACCTGCGTGTCACAAAGTCTAGTTCTGCCTGCGTGTCACAAAGTCTTTTTCTGCCTGCGTGTCACAAACTCTTTTTCCCGCGTGCGTGTCACAAAGTATTTGTTCTGCCTACGTGTCACAAAGTCTTTGTTCTGCCTGCTTGTAACAAAGTCTTTTTCCCGCGCGCGTGTCACAAAGGCTTTTTCCCGCGCGCGTGTCACAAAGTCTTTGTTCTGCCTGCGTGTCACAAAGTCTTTGTTCTACCTGCGTGTCACAAACTCTTTTTCCCGCGTGCGTGTCACAAAGTCTAGTTCTGCCTGCGTGTCACAAAGTCTTTGTTCTGCCTGCGTGTCACAAACTCTTTTTCCCGCGTGCGTGTCACAAAGTATTTGTTCTGCCTACGTGTCACAAAGTCTTTTTTCTGCCTGCTTGTAACAAAGTCTTTTTCCCTCGCGCGTGTCACAAAGGCTTTTTCCCGCGCGCGTGTCACAAAGTCTTTGTTCTGCATGCGTGTCACAAAGTCTTTTTCCCGCGCGCGTGTCACAAAGTCTTTCTTCTGCCTGCATGTCACAAAGTCTTTGTTCTGCCTGCGTGTCACAAAGTCTTTGTTCTGCCTGCGTGTCACAAAGTCTTTTTCCCGCGCGCGTGTCACAAAGTCTTTCTTCTGCCTGCATGTCACAAAGTCTTTGTTCTGCCTGCGTGTCACAAAGTCTTTGTTCTGCCTGCGTGTCACAAAGTCTTTGTTCCGCCTGCGTGTCACAAAATCTTTGTTCTGCCTGCGTGTCACAAAGTCTTTTTCCCGTGCACGTGTCACAAAGTCTTTGTTCTGCCTGCGTGTCACAAAGTCTTTTTCCCGCGCACGTGTCACAAACTCTTTGTTCTGCCTGCGTTTCACAAAGTCTTTGTTCTGCCTGCGTGTCACAAAGTCTTTGTTCTGCCTGCGTGTCACAAAGTCTTTGTTCTGCCTAGTTGTAACAAAGTCTTTTTCCCGCGCGCATATCACAAAGTCTTATTCTGCCTGCGTGTCACAAAGTCTTTGTTCAGCCTGCGTGTCCCAAACTCTTTTTACTGCGTGCGTGTCACAAAGTCTTTGTTCTGCCTGCGTGTCACAAAGTCTTTGTTCTGCCTGCGTGTCACAAAGTCTTTTTCCCGCACGCGTGTCACAAAGTCTTTGTTCAGCCTGCGTGTCACAAAGTCTTTGTTGTGCCTGCGTGTCACAAACTCTTTGTTCTGCCTGTGTGTCACAAAGTCTTTGTTCTGCCTGCGTGTCACAAAGTCTTTGTTCTACCTGCGTGTCACAAAGTCTTTTTACCGTGCGTGTCACAAAGTCTTTGTTCTGCCTGCGTGTCACAAAGTCTTTGTTCTGCCTACGTGTCACAAAGTCTTTTTCCCGCGCGCATATCACAAAGTCTTATTCTGCCTGCGTGTCACAAAGTCTTTGTTCTGCCTGCGTGTCCCAAACTCTTTTTATTGCGTGCGTGTCACAAAGTCTTTGTTCTGCCTGCGTGTCACAAAGTCTTTGTTCTGCCTGCGTGTCACAAAGTCTTTTTCCCGCACGCGTTTCACAAAGTCTTTGTTCTGCCTGCGTGTCACAAAGTCTTTGTTCTGCCTCCGTGTCCCAAACTCTTTTTCCCGCGTGCGTGTCACAAAGTCTTTGTTCTGCCTGCGTGTCACAAAGTCTAGTTCTGCCTGCGTGTCACAAAGTCTTTGTTCTGCCTGCGTGTCACAAACTCTTTTTCCCGCGTGCGTGTCACAAAGTATTTGTTCTGCCTACGTGTCACAAAGTCTTTGTTTTGCCTGCTTGTAACAAAGTCTTTTTCCCGCGCGTGTCACAAAGTCTTTTTCCCGCGCGCGTGTCACAAAGTCTTTGTTCAGCCTGCGTGTCACAAAGTCTTTGTTGTGCCTGCGTGTCACAAAGTCTTTGTTCTGCCTGCGTGTCACAAAGTCTTTGTTGTGCCTGCGTGTCACAAAGTCTTTGTTCTACCTGCGTGTCACAAAGTCTTTTTACCGTGCGTGTCACAAAGTCTTTGTTCTGCCTGCGTGTCACAAAGTCTTTGTTCTGCCTGCGTGTCACAAAGTCTTTTTTCTACCTGCTTGTAACAAACTCTTTTTCCCGCGTGCGTGTCACAAAGTCTTTTTACCGTTCGTGTCACAAACTCTTTTTTTTCTGCCTGCGTGTCACAAAGTCTTTGTTCTCCCTGCGTGTCACAAAGTCTTTGTTCTACCTGCGTGTCACAAAGTCTAGTTCTGCCTGCGTTTCACAAAGTCTTTGTTCTGCCTGCTTGTAACAAAGTCTTTTTCCCGCGCGCGTGTCACAAAGTCTTTTTCCCGCGCGCGTGTCACAAAGTCTTTGTTCTGCCTGCGTGTCACAAAGTCTTTGTTCTGCCTGCGTGTCACAAAGTCTTTGTTCTGCCTGCGTGTCACAAAGTCTTTTTCCCGCCTGCGTGTCACAAAGTCTTTCTTCTGCATGCGTGTCACAAAGTCTTTGTTCTGCCTGCGTGTCACAAAGTCTTTTTTCCCGCACGCGTGTCACAAAGTCTTTGTTCTGCCTGCGTGTCACAAAGTCTTTGTTCTGCCTGCGTGTCACAAAGTCTTTGTTCTGCCTGCGTGTCACAGTCTTTGTTCTGCCTGCGTGTCATAAAGTCTTTTTTCTGCCTGCGTGTCACAAAGTCTTTTTCCCGCACGCGTGTGATAAAGTCTTTGTTCTGCCTGCGTGTCACAAAGTCTTTTTCCCGCGTGCGTGTCACAAAGTCTTTGTTCTGCCTGCGTGTCACAAAGTCTTTGTTCTGCCTCCGTGTCACAAAGTCTTTTTACCGTGCGTGTCACAAACTCTTTTTTTTCTGCCTGCGTGTCACAAAGTCTTTGTTCTGCCTGCGTGTCACACAGTCTTTGTTCTACCTGCGTGTCACAAAGTCTAGTTCTGCCTGCGTGTCACAAAGTAGTTGTTCTGCCTACGTGTCACAAAGTCTTTGTTCTGCCTGCTTGTAACAAAGTCTAGTTCTGCCTGCGTGTCACAAAGTCTTTTTCTGCCTGCGTGTCACAAACTCTTTTTCCCGCGTGCGTGTCACAAAGTATTTGTTCTGCCTACGTGTCACAAAGTCTTTGTTCTGCCTGCTTGTAACAAACTCTTTTTCCCGCGTGCGTGTCACAAAGTCTTTGTTCTGCCTGCGTGTCACAAAGTCTTTTTACCGTTCGTGTCACAAACTCTTTTTTTTCTGCCTGCGTGTCACAAAGTCTTTGTTCTCCCTGCGTGTCACAAAGTCTTTGTTCTACCTGCGTGTCACAAAGTCTAGTTCTGCCTGCGTTTCACAAAGTCTTTGTTCTGCCTGCTTGTAACAAAGTCTTTTTCCCGCGCGCGTGTCACAAAGTCTTTTTCCCGCGCGCGTGTCACAAAGTCTTTGTTCTGCCTGCGTGTCACAAAGTCTTTGTTCTGCCTGCGTCTCACAAAGTCTTTGTTCTGCCTGCGTGTCACAAAGTCTTTTTCCCGCCTGCGTGTCACAAAGTCTTTCTTCTGCATGCGTGTCACAAAGTCTTTGTTCTGCCTGCGTGTCACAAAGTCTTTTTTCCCTTACGCGTGTCACAAAGTCTTTGTTCTGCCTGCGTGTCACAAAGTCTTTGTTCTGCCTGCGTGTCACAAAGTCTTTGTTCTACCTGCGTGTCACAAAGTCTAGTTCTGCCTGCGTGTCACAAAGTCTTTGTTCTGCCTGCGTGTCACAAACTCTTTTTCCCGCGTTCGTGTCACAAAGTATTTGTTCTGCCTACGTGTCACAAAGTCTTTGTTCTGCCTGCGTGTCAAAAAGTCTTTGTTCTGCCTGCGTGTCACAAAGTCTTTGTTCTACCTGCGTGTCACAAAGTCTAGTTCTGCCTGCGTGTCACAAAGTCTTTTTCTGCCTGCGTGTCACAAACTCTTTTTCCCGCGTGCGTGTCACAAAGTATTTGTTCTGCCTACGTGTCACAAAGTCTTTGTTCTGCCTGCTTGTAACAAAGTCTTTTTCCCGCGCGCGTGTCACAAAGGCTTTTTCCCGCGCGCGTGTCACAAAGTCTTTGTTCTGCCTGCGTGTCACAAAGTCTTTGTTCTACCTGCGTGTCACAAACTCTTTTTCCCGCGTGCGTGTCACAAAGTCTAGTTCTGCCTGCGTGTCACAAAGTCTTTGTTCTGCCTGCGTGTCACAAACTCTTTTTCCCGCGTGCGTGTCACAAAGTATTTGTTCTGCCTACGTGTCACAAAGTCTTTTTTCTGCCTGCTTGTAACAAAGTCTTTTTCCCTCGCGCGTGTCACAAAGGCTTTTTCCCGCGCGCGTGTCACAAAGTCTTTGTTCTGCATGCGTGTCACAAAGTCTTTTTCCCGCGCGCGTGTCACAAAGTCTTTCTTCTGCCTGCATGTCACAAAGTCTTTGTTCTGCCTGCGTGTCACAAAGTCTTTGTTCTGCCTGCGTGTCACAAAGTCTTTTTCCCGCGCGCGTGTCACAAAGTCTTTCTTCTGCCTGCATGTCACAAAGTCTTTGTTCTGCCTGCGTGTCACAAAGTCTTTGTTCTGCCTGCGTGTCACAAAGTCTTTGTTCCGCCTGCGTGTCACAAAATCTTTGTTCTGCCTGCGTGTCACAAAGTCTTTTTCCCGTGCACGTGTCACAAAGTCTTTGTTCTGCCTGCGTGTCACAAAGTCTTTTTCCCGCGCACGTGTCACAAACTCTTTGTTCTGCCTGCGTTTCACAAAGTCTTTGTTCTGCCTGCGTGTCACAAAGTCTTTGTTCTGCCTGCGTGTCACAAAGTCTTTGTTCTGCCTAGTTGTAACAAAGTCTTTTTCCCGCGCGCATATCACAAAGTCTTATTCTGCCTGCGTGTCACAAAGTCTTTGTTCAGCCTGCGTGTCCCAAACTCTTTTTACTGCGTGCGTGTCACAAAGTCTTTGTTCTGCCTGCGTGTCACAAAGTCTTTGTTCTGCCTGCGTGTCACAAAGTCTTTTTCCCGCACGCGTGTCACAAAGTCTTTGTTCAGCCTGCGTGTCACAAAGTCTTTGTTGTGCCTGCGTGTCACAAACTCTTTGTTCTGCCTGTGTGTCACAAAGTCTTTGTTCTGCCTGCGTGTCACAAAGTCTTTGTTCTACCTGCGTGTCACAAAGTCTTTTTACCGTGCGTGTCACAAAGTCTTTGTTCTGCCTGCGTGTCACAAAGTCTTTGTTCTGCCTGCGTGTCACAAAGTCTTTTTCCCGCGCGCATATCACAAAGTCTTATTCTGCCTGCGTGTCACAAAGTCTTTGTTCTGCCTGCGTGTCCCAAACTCTTTTTATTGCGTGCGTGTCACAAAGTCTTTGTTCTGCCTGCGTGTCACAAAGTCTTTGTTCTGCCTGCGTGTCACAAAGTCTTTTTCCCGCACGCGTTTCACAAAGTCTTTGTTCTGCCTGCGTGTCACAAAGTCTTTGTTCTGCCTCCGTGTCCCAAACTCTTTTTCCCGCGTGCGTGTCACAAAGTCTTTGTTCTGCCTGCGTGTCACAAAGTCTAGTTCTGCCTGCGTGTCACAAAGTCTTTGTTCTGCCTGCGTGTCACAAACTCTTTTTCCCGCGTGCGTGTCACAAAGTATTTGTTCTGCCTACGTGTCACAAAGTCTTTGTTTTGCCTGCTTGTAACAAAGTCTTTTTCCCGCGCGTGTCACAAAGTCTTTTTCCCGCGCGCGTGTCACAAAGTCTTTGTTCAGCCTGCGTGTCACAAAGTCTTTGTTGTGCCTGCGTGTCACAAAGTCTTTGTTCTGCCTGCGTGTCACAAAGTCTTTGTTGTGCCTGCGTGTCACAAAGTCTTTGTTCTACCTGCGTGTCACAAAGTCTTTTTACCGTGCGTGTCACAAAGTCTTTGTTCTGCCTGCGTGTCACAAAGTCTTTGTTCTGCCTGCGTGTCACAAAGTCTTTTTTCTACCTGCTTGTAACAAACTCTTTTTCCCGCGTGCGTGTCACAAAGTCTTTTTACCGTTCGTGTCACAAACTCTTTTTTTTCTGCCTGCGTGTCACAAAGTCTTTGTTCTCCCTGCGTGTCACAAAGTCTTTGTTCTACCTGCGTGTCACAAAGTCTAGTTCTGCCTGCGTTTCACAAAGTCTTTGTTCTGCCTGCTTGTAACAAAGTCTTTTTCCCGCGCGCGTGTCACAAAGTCTTTTTCCCGCGCGCGTGTCACAAAGTCTTTGTTCTGCCTGCGTGTCACAAAGTCTTTGTTCTGCCTGCGTGTCACAAAGTCTTTGTTCTGCCTGCGTGTCACAAAGTCTTTTTCCCGCCTGCGTGTCACAAAGTCTTTCTTCTGCATGCGTGTCACAAAGTCTTTGTTCTGCCTGCGTGTCACAAAGTCTTTTTTCCCGCACGCGTGTCACAAAGTCTTTGTTCTGCCTGCGTGTCACAAAGTCTTTGTTCTGCCTGCGTGTCACAAAGTCTTTGTTCTGCCTGCGTGTCACAGTCTTTGTTCTGCCTGCGTGTCATAAAGTCTTTTTTCTGCCTGCGTGTCACAAAGTCTTTTTCCCGCACGCGTGTGATAAAGTCTTTGTTCTGCCTGCGTGTCACAAAGTCTTTTTCCCGCGTGCGTGTCACAAAGTCTTTGTTCTGCCTGCGTGTCACAAAGTCTTTGTTCTGCCTCCGTGTCACAAAGTCTTTTTACCGTGCGTGTCACAAACTTTTTTTTTTCTGCCTGCGTGTCACAAAGTCTTTGTTCTGCCTGCGTGTCACACAGTCTTTGTTCTACCTGCGTGTCACAAAGTCTAGTTCTGCCTGCGTGTCACAAAGTAGTTGTTCTGCCTACGTGTCACAAAGTCTTTGTTCTGCCTGCTTGTAACAAAGTCTAGTTCTGCCTGCGTGTCACAAAGTCTTTTTCTGCCTGCGTGTCACAAACTCTTTTTCCCGCGTGCGTGTCACAAAGTCTTTGTTCTGCCTGCGTGTCACAAAGTCTTTTTACCGTTCGTGTCACAAACTCTTTTTTTTCTGCCTGCGTGTCACAAAGTCTTTGTTCTCCCTGCGTGTCACAAAGTCTTTGTTCTACCTGCGTGTCACAAAGTCTAGTTCTGCCTGCGTTTCACAAAGTCTTTGTTCTGCCTGCTTGTAACAAAGTCTTTTTCCCGCGCGCGTGTCACAAAGTCTTTTTCCCGCGCGCGTGTCACAAAGTCTTTGTTCTGCCTGCGTGTCACAAAGTCTTTGTTCTGCCTGCGTGTCACAAAGTCTTTTTCCCGCACGCGTGTCACAAAGTCTTTGTTCTGCCTGCGTGTCACAAAGTCTTTGTTCTGCCTGCGTGTCACAAAGTCTTTTTCCCGCACGCGTGTCACAAAGTCTTTGTTCTGCCTGCGTGTCACAAAGTCTTTGTTCAGCCTGCGTGTCCCAAACTCTTTTTACTGCGTGCGTGTCACAAAGTCTTTGTTCTGCCTGCGTGTCACAAAGTCTTTGTTCTGCGTGCGTGTCACAAAGTCTTTTTCCCGCACGCGTGTCACAAAGTCTTTGTTCAGCCTGCGTGTCACAAAGTCTTTGTTGTGCCTGCGTGTCACAAAGTCTTTGTTCTGCCTGTGTGTCACAAAGTCTTTGTTTTGCCTGCGTGTCACAAAGTCTTTGTTCTACCTGCGTGTCACAAAGTCTTTTTACCGTGCGTGTCACAAAGTCTTTGTTCTGCCTGCGTGTCACAAAGTCTTTGTTCTGCCTACGTGTCACAAAGTCTTTTTCCCGCGCGCATATCACAAAGTCTTATTCTGCCTGCGTGTCACAAAGTCTTTGTTCTGCCTGCGTGTCACAAAGTCTTTGTTCTGCCTGCGTGTCACAAAGTCTTTTTCCCGCACGCGTTTCACAAAGTCTTTGTTCTGCCTGCGTGTCACAAAGTCTTTGTTCTGCCTCCGTGTCCCAAACTCTTTTTCCCGCGTGCGTGTCACAAAGTCTTTGTTCTGCCTGCGTGTCACAAAGTCTAGTTCTGCCTGCGTGTCACAAAGTCTTTGTTCTGCCTGCGTGTCACAAACTCTTTTTCCCGCGTGCGTGTCACAAAGTATTTGTTCTGCCTACGTGTCACAAAGTCTTTGTTCTACCTGCGTGTCACAAAGTCTAGTTCTGCCTGCGTGTCACAAAGTCTTTTTCTGCCTGCGTGTCACAAACTCTTTGTTTTGCCTGCTTGTAACAAAGTCTTTTTCCCGCGCGCGTGTCACAAAGTCTTTTTCCCGCGCGCGTGTCACAAAGTCTTTGTTCAGCCTGCGTGTCACAAAGTCTTTGTTGTGCCTGCGTGTCACAAAGTCTTTGTTCTGCCTGCGTGTCACAAAGTCTTTGTTGTGCCTGCGTGTCACAAAGTCTTTGTTCTACCTGCGTGTCACAAAGTCTTTTTACCGTGCGTGTCACAAAGTCTTTGTTCTGCCTGCGTGTCACAAAGTCTTTTTCCCGCACGCGTGTCACAAAGTCTTTGTTCAGCCTGCGTGTCACAAAGTCTTTGTTGTGCCTGCGTGTCACAAAGTCTTTGTTCTGCCTGTGTGTCACAAAGTCTTTGTTTTGCCTGCGTGTCACAAAGTCTTTGTTCTACCTGCGTGTCACAAAGTCTTTTTACCGTGCGTGTCACAAAGTCTTTGTTCTGCCTGCGTGTCACAAAGTCTTTGTTCTGCCTACGTGTCACAAAGTCTTTTTCCCGCGCGCATATCACAAAGTCTTATTCTGCCTGCGTGTCACAAAGTCTTTGTTCTGCCTGCGTGTCCCAAAGTCTTTTTTCCCTTACGCGTGTCACAAAGTCTTTGTTCTGCCTGCGTGTCACAAAGTCTTTGTTCTGCCTGCGTGTCACAAAGTCTTTGTTCTACCTGCGTGTCACAAAGTCTAGTTCTGCCTGCGTGTCACAAAGTCTTTGTTCTGCCTGCGTGTCACAAACTCTTTTTCCCGCGTTCATGTCACAAAGTATTTGTTCTGCCTACGTGTCACAAAGTCTTTGTTCTGCCTGCGTGTCAAAAAGTCTTTGTTCTGCCTGCGTGTCACAAAGTCTTTGTTCTACCTGCGTGTCACAAAGTCTAGTTCTGCCTGCGTGTCACAAAGTCTTTTTCTGCCTGCGTGTCACAAACTCTTTTTCCCGCGTGCGTGTCACAAAGTATTTGTTCTGCCTACGTGTCACAAAGTCTTTGTTCTGCCTGCTTGTAACAAAGTCTTTTTCCCGCGCGCGTGTCACAAAGGCTTTTTCCCGCGCGCGTGTCACAAAGTCTTTGTTCTGCCTGCGTGTCACAAAGTCTTTGTTCTACCTGCGTGTCACAAACTCTTTTTCCCGCGTGCGTGTCACAAAGTCTAGTTCTGCCTGCGTGTCACAAAGTCTTTGTTCTGCCTGCGTGTCACAAACTCTTTTTCCCGCGTGCGTGTCACAAAGTATTTGTTCTGCCTACGTGTCACAAAGTCTTTTTTCTGCCTGCTTGTAACAAAGTCTTTTTCCCTCGCGCGTGTCACAAAGGCTTTTTCCCGCGCGCGTGTCACAAAGTCTTTGTTCTGCATGCGTGTCACAAAGTCTTTTTCCCGCGCGCGTGTCACAAAGTCTTTCTTCTGCCTGCATGTCACAAAGTCTTTGTTCTGCCTGCGTGTCACAAAGTCTTTGTTCTGCCTGCGTGTCACAAAGTCTTTTTCCCGCGCGCGTGTCACAAAGTCTTTCTTCTGCCTGCATGTCACAAAGTCTTTGTTCTGCCTGCGTGTCACAAAGTCTTTGTTCTGCCTGCGTGTCACAAAGTCTTTGTTCCGCCTGCGTGTCACAAAATCTTTGTTCTGCCTGCGTGTCACAAAGTCTTTTTCCCGTGCACGTGTCACAAAGTCTTTGTTCTGCCTGCGTGTCACAAAGTCTTTTTCCCGCGCACGTGTCACAAACTCTTTGTTCTGCCTGCGTTTCACAAAGTCTTTGTTCTGCCTGCGTGTCACAAAGTCTTTGTTCTGCCTGCGTGTCACAAAGTCTTTGTTCTGCCTAGTTGTAACAAAGTCTTTTTCCCGCGCGCATATCACAAAGTCTTATTCTGCCTGCGTGTCACAAAGTCTTTGTTCAGCCTGCGTGTCCCAAACTCTTTTTACTGCGTGCGTGTCACAAAGTCTTTGTTGTGCCTGCGTGTCACAAACTCTTTGTTCTGCCTGTGTGTCACAAAGTCTTTGTTCTGCCTGCGTGTCACAAAGTCTTTGTTCTACCTGCGTGTCACAAAGTCTTTTTACCGTGCGTGTCACAAAGTCTTTGTTCTGCCTGCGTGTCACAAAGTCTTTGTTCTGCCTACGTGTCACAAAGTCTTTTTCCCGCGCGCATATCACAAAGTCTTATTCTGCCTGCGTGTCACAAAGTCTTTGTTCTGCCTGCGTGTCCCAAACTCTTTTTATTGCGTGCGTGTCACAAAGTCTTTGTTCTGCCTGCGTGTCACAAAGTCTTTGTTCTGCCTGCGTGTCACAAAGTCTTTTTCCCGCACGCGTTTCACAAAGTCTTTGTTCTGCCTGCGTGTCACAAAGTCTTTGTTCTGCCTCCGTGTCCCAAACTCTTTTTCCCGCGTGCGTGTCACAAAGTCTTTGTTCTGCCTGCGTGTCACAAAGTCTAGTTCTGCCTGCGTGTCACAAAGTCTTTGTTCTGCCTGCGTGTCACAAACTCTTTTTCCCGCGTGCGTGTCACAAAGTATTTGTTCTGCCTACGTGTCACAAAGTCTTTGTTTTGCCTGCTTGTAACAAAGTCTTTTTCCCGCGCGTGTCACAAAGTCTTTTTCCCGCGCGCGTGTCACAAAGTCTTTGTTCAGCCTGCGTGTCACAAAGTCTTTGTTGTGCCTGCGTGTCACAAAGTCTTTGTTCTGCCTGCGTGTCACAAAGTCTTTGTTGTGCCTGCGTGTCACAAAGTCTTTGTTCTACCTGCGTGTCACAAAGTCTTTTTACCGTGCGTGTCACAAAGTCTTTGTTCTGCCTGCGTGTCACAAAGTCTTTGTTCTGCCTGCGTGTCACAAAGTCTTTTTTCTACCTGCTTGTAACAAACTCTTTTTCCCGCGTGCGTGTCACAAAGTCTTTTTACCGTTCGTGTCACAAACTCTTTTTTTTCTGCCTGCGTGTCACAAAGTCTTTGTTCTCCCTGCGTGTCACAAAGTCTTTGTTCTACCTGCGTGTCACAAAGTCTAGTTCTGCCTGCGTTTCACAAAGTCTTTGTTCTGCCTGCTTGTCACAAAGTCTTTTTCCCGCGCGCGTGTCACAAAGTCTTTTTCCCGCGCGCGTGTCACAAAGTCTTTGTTCTGCCTGCGTGTCACAAAGTCTTTGTTCTGCCTGCGTGTCACAAAGTCTTTGTTCTGCCTGCGTGTCACAAAGTCTTTTTCCCGCCTGCGTGTCACAAAGTCTTTCTTCTGCATGCGTGTCACAAAGTCTTTGTTCTGCCTGCGTGTCACAAAGTCTTTTTTCCCGCACGCGTGTCACAAAGTCTTTGTTCTGCCTGCGTGTCACAAAGTCTTTGTTCTGCCTGCGTGTCACAAAGTCTTTGTTCTGCCTGCGTGTCACAGTCTTTGTTCTGCCTGCGTGTCATAAAGTCTTTTTTCTGCCTGCGTGTCACAAAGTCTTTTTCCCGCACGCGTGTGATAAAGTCTTTGTTCTGCCTGCGTGTCACAAAGTCTTTTTCCCGCGTGCGTGTCACAAAGTCTTTGTTCTGCCTGCGTGTCACAAAGTCTTTGTTCTGCCTCCGTGTCACAAAGTCTTTTTACCGTGCGTGTCACAAACTTTTTTTTTTCTGCCTGCGTGTCACAAAGTCTTTGTTCTGCCTGCGTGTCACACAGTCTTTGTTCTACCTGCGTGTCACAAAGTCTAGTTCTGCCTGCGTGTCACAAAGTAGTTGTTCTGCCTACGTGTCACAAAGTCTTTGTTCTGCCTGCTTGTAACAAAGTCTAGTTCTGCCTGCGTGTCACAAAGTCTTTTTCTGCCTGCGTGTCACAAACTCTTTTTCCCGCGTGCGTGTCACAAAGTATTTGTTCTGCCTACGTGTCACAAAGTCTTTGTTCTGCCTGCTTGTAACAAACTCTTTTTCCCGCGTGCGTGTCACAAAGTCTTTGTTCTGCCTGCGTGTCACAAAGTCTTTTTACCGTTCGTGTCACAAACTCTTTTTTTTCTGCCTGCGTGTCACAAAGTCTTTGTTCTCCCTGCGTGTCACAAAGTCTTTGTTCTACCTGCGTGTCACAAAGTCTAGTTCTGCCTGCGTTTCACAAAGTCTTTGTTCTGCCTGCTTGTAACAAAGTCTTTTTCCCGCGCGCGTGTCACAAAGTCTTTTTCCCGCGCGCGTGTCACAAAGTCTTTGTTCTGCCTGCGTGTCACAAAGTCTTTGTTCTGCCTGCGTGTCACAAAGTCTTTTTCCCGCACGCGTGTCACAAAGTCTTTGTTCTGCCTGCGTGTCACAAAGTCTTTGTTCTGCCTGCGTGTCACAAAGTCTTTTTCCCGCACGCGTGTCACAAAGTCTTTGTTCTGCCTGCGTGTCACAAAGTCTTTGTTCAGCCTGCGTGTCCCAAACTCTTTTTACTGCGTGCGTGTCACAAAGTCTTTGTTCTGCCTGCGTGTCACAAAGTCTTTGTTCTGCGTGCGTGTCACAAAGTCTTTTTCCCGCACGCGTGTCACAAAGTCTTTGTTCAGCCTGCGTGTCACAAAGTCTTTTTCCCGCACGCGTGTCACAAAGTCTTTGTTCTGCGTGCGTGTCACAAAGTCTTTTTCCCGCACGCGTGTCACAAAGTCTTTGTTCTGCCTGCGTGTCACAAAGTCTTTTTCCCGCACGCGTGTCACAAAGTCTTTGTTCAGCCTGCGTGTCACAAAGTCTTTGTTGTGCCTGCGTGTCACAAAGTCTTTGTTCTGCCTGTGTGTCACAAAGTCTTTGTTTTGCCTGCGTGTCACAAAGTCTTTGTTCTACCTGCGTGTCACAAAGTCTTTTTACCGTGCGTGTCACAAAGTCTTTGTTCTGCCTGCGTGTCACAAAGTCTTTGTTCTGCCTACGTGTCACAAAGTCTTTTTCCCGCGCGCATATCACAAAGTCTTATTCTGCCTGCGTGTCACAAAGTCTTTGTTCTGCCTGCGTGTCACAAAGTCTTTGTTCTGCCTGCGTGTCACAAAGTCTTTTTCCCGCACGCGTTTCACAAAGTATTTGTTCTGCCTGCGTGTCACAAAGTCTTTGTTCTGCCTCCGTGTCCCAAACTCTTTTTCCCGCGTGCGTGTCACAAAGTCTTTGTTCTGCCTGCGTGTCACAAAGTCTAGTTCTGCCTGCGTGTCACAAAGTCTTTGTTCTGCCTGCGTGTCACAAACTCTTTTTCCCGCGTGCGTGTCACAAAGTATTTGTTCTGCCTACGTGTCACAAAGTCTTTGTTCTACCTGCGTGTCACAAAGTCTAGTTCTGCCTGCGTGTCACAAAGTCTTTTTCTGCCTGCGTGTCACAAACTCTTTGTTTTGCCTGCTTGTAACAAAGTCTTTTTCCCGCGCGCGTGTCACAAAGTCTTTTTCCCGCGCGCGTGTCACAAAGTCTTTGTTCAGCCTGCGTGTCACAAAGTCTTTGTTGTGCCTGCGTGTCACAAAGTCTTTGTTCTGCCTGCGTGTCACAAAGTCTTTGTTGTGCCTGCGTGTCACAAAGTCTTTGTTCTACCTGCGTGTCACAAAGTCTTTTTACCGTGCGTGTCACAAAGTCTTTGTTCTGCCTGCGTGTCACAAAGTCTTTTTCCCGCACGCGTGTCACAAAGTCTTTGTTCAGCCTGCGTGTCACAAAGTCTTTGTTGTGCCTGCGTGTCACAAAGTCTTTGTTCTGCCTGTGTGTCACAAAGTCTTTGTTTTGCCTGCGTGTCACAAAGTCTTTGTTCTACCTGCGTGTCACAAAGTCTTTTTACCGTGCGTGTCACAAAGTCTTTGTTCTGCCTGCGTGTCACAAAGTCTTTGTTCTGCCTACGTGTCACAAAGTCTTTCTCCCGCGCGCATATCACAAAGTCTTATTCTGCCTGCGTGTCACAAAGTCTTTGTTCTGCCTGCGTGTCCCAAACTCTTTTTATTGCGTGCGTGTCACAAAGTCTTTGTTCTGCCTGCGTGTCACAAAGTCTTTGTTCTGCCTGCGTGTCACAAAGTCTTTTTCCCGCACGCGTTTCACAAAGTCTTTGTTCTGCCTGCGTGTCACAAAGTCTTTGTTCTGCCTCCGTGTCCCAAACTCTTTTTCCCGCGTGCGTGTCACAAAGTCTTTGTTCTGCCTGCGTGTCACAAAGTCTAGTTCTTCCTGCGTGTCACAAAGTCTTTGTTCTGCCTGCGTGTCACAAACTCTTTTTCCCGCGTGCGTGTCACAAAGTATTTGTTCTGCCTACGTGTCACAAAGTCTTTGTTCTACCTGCGTGTCACAAAGTCTAGTTCTGCCTGCGTGTCACAAAGTCTTTTTCTGCCTGCGTGTCACAAACTCTTTTTCCCGCGTGCGTGTCACAAAGTATTTGTTCTGCCTACGTGTCACAAAGTCTTTGTTCTGCCTGCTTGTAACAAACTCTTTTTCCCGCGTGCGTGTCACAAAGTCTTTGTTCTGCCTGCGTGTCACAAAGTCTTTTTACCGTTCGTGTCACAAACTCTTTTTTTTCTGACTGCGTGTCACAAAGTCTTTGTTCTACCTGCGTGTCACAAAGTCTAGTTCTGCCTGCGTTTCACAAAGTCTTTGTTCTGCCTGCTTGTAACAAAGTCTTTTTCCCGCGCGCGTGTCACAAAGTCTTTTTCCCGCGCGCGTGTCACAAAGTCTTTGTTCTGCCTGCGTGTCACAAAGTCTTTGTTCTGCCTGCGTGTCACAAAGTCTAGTTCTTCCTGCGTGTCACAAAGTCTTTGTTCTGCCTGCGTGTCACAAACTCTTTTTCCCGCGTGCGTGTCACAAAGTATTTGTTCTGCCTACGTGTCACAAAGTCTTTGTTCTACCTGCGTGTCACAAAGTCTAGTTCTGCCTGCGTGTCACAAAGTCTTTTTCTGCCTGCGTGTCACAAACTCTTTTTCCCGCGTGCGTGTCACAAAGTATTTGTTCTGCCTACGTGTCACAAAGTCTTTGTTCTGCCTGCTTGTAACAAACTCTTTTTCCCGCGTGCGTGTCACAAAGTCTTTGTTCTGCCTGCGTGTCACAAAGTCTTTTTACCGTTCGTGTCACAAACTCTTTTTTTTCTGACTGCGTGTCACAAAGTCTTTGTTCTACCTGCGTGTCACAAAGTCTAGTTCTGCCTGCGTTTCACAAAGTCTTTGTTCTGCCTGCTTGTAACAAAGTCTTTTTCCCGCGCGCGTGTCACAAAGTCTTTTTCCCGCGCGCGTGTCACAAAGTCTTTGTTCTGCCTGCGTGTCACAAAGTCTTTGTTCTGCCTGCGTGTCACAAAGTCTTTTTCCCGCACGCGTGTCACAAAGTCTTTGTTCTGCCTGCGTGTCACAAAGTCTTTGTTCAGCCTGCGTGTCCCAAACTCTTTTTACTGCGTGCGTGTCACAAAGTCTTTGTTCTGCCTGCGTGTCACAAAGTCTTTGTTCTGCCTGCGTGTCACAAAGTCTTTTTCCCGCACGCGTGTCACAAAGTCTTTGTTCAGCCTGCGTGTCACAAAGTCTTTGTTGTGCCTGCGTGTCACAAAGTCTTTGTTCTGCCTGTGTGTCACAAAGTCTTTGTTTTGCCTGCGTGTCACAAAGTCTTTGTTCTACCTGCGTGTCACAAAGTCTTTTTACCGTGCGTGTCACAAAGTCTTTGTTCTGCCTGCGTGTCACAAAGTCTTTGTTCTGCCTACGTGTCACAAAGTCTTTTTCCCGCGCGCATATCACAAAGTCTTATTCTGCCTGCGTGTCACAAAGTCTTTGTTCTGCCTGCGTGTCCCAAACTCTTTTTATTGCGTGCGTGTCACAAAGTCTTTGTTCTGCCTGCGTGTCACAAAGTCTTTGTTCTGCCTGCGTGTCACAAAGTCTTTTTCCCGCACGCGTTTCACAAAGTCTTTGTTCTGCCTGCGTGTCACAAAGTCTTTGTTCTGCCTCCGTGTCCCAAACTCTTTTTCCCGCGTGCGTGTCACAAAGTCTTTGTTCTGCCTGCGTGTCACAAAGTCTAGTTCTGCCTGCGTGTCACAAAGTCTTTGTTCTGCCTGCGTGTCACAAACTCTTTTTCCCGCGTGCGTGTCACAAAGTATTTGTTCTGCCTACGTGTCACAAAGTCTTTGTTCTACCTGCGTGTCACAAAGTCTAGTTCTGCCTGCGTGTCACAAAGTCTTTTTCTGCCTGCGTGTCACAAACTCTTTTTCCCGCGTGCGTGTCACAAAGTATTTGTTCTGCCTACGTGTCACAAAGTCTTTGTTTTGCCTGCTTGTAACAAAGTCTTTTTCCCGCGCGCGTGTCACAAAGTCTTTTTCCCGCGCGCGTGTCACAAAGTCTTTGTTCAGCCTGCGTGTCACAAAGTCTTTGTTGTGCCTGCGTGTCACAAAGTCTTTGTTCTGCCTGCGTGTCACAAAGTCTTTGTTGTGCCTGCGTGTCACAAAGTCTTTGTTCTACCTGCGTGTCACAAAGTCTTTTTACCGTGCGTGTCACAAAGTCTTTGTTCTGCCTGCGTGTCACAAAGTCTTTGTTCTGCCTGCGTGTCACAAAGTCTTTTTTCTACCTGCTTGTAACAAACTCTTTTTCCCGCGTGCGTGTCACAAAGTCTTTTTACCGTTCGTGTCACAAACTCTTTTTTTTCTGCCTGCGTGTCACAAAGTCTTTGTTCTCCCTGCGTGTCACAAAGTCTTTATTCTACCTGCGTGTCACAAAGTCTAGTTCTGCCTGCGTTTCACAAAGTCTTTGTTCTGCCTGCTTGTAACAAAGTCTTTTTCCCGCGCGCGTGTCACAAAGTCTTTTTCCCGCGCGCGTGTCACAAAGTCTTTGTTCTGCCTGCGTGTCACAAAGTCTTTGTTCTGCCTGCGTGTCACAAAGTCTTTGTTCTGCCTGCGTGTCACAAAGTCTTTTTCCCGCCTGCGTGTCACAAAGTCTTTCTTCTGCATGCGTGTCACAAAGTCTTTGTTCTGCCTGCGTGTCACAAAGTCTTTTTTCCCGCACGCGTGTCACAAAGTCTTTGTTCTGCCTGCGTGTCACAAAGTCTTTGTTCTGCCTGCGTGTCACAAAGTCTTTGTTCTGCCTGCGTGTCACAGTCTTTGTTCTGCCTGCGTGTCATAAAGTCTTTTTTCTGCCTGCGTGTCACAAAGTCTTTTTCCCGCACGCGTGTGATAAAGTCTTTGTTCTGCCTGCGTGTCACAAAGTCTTTTTCCCGCGTGCGTGTCACAAAGTCTTTGTTCTGCCTGCGTGTCACAAAGTCTTTGTTCTGCCTCCGTGTCACAAAGTCTTTTTACCGTGCGTGTCACAAACTCTTTTTTTTCTGCCTGCGTGTCACAAAGTCTTTGTTCTGCCTGCGTGTCACACAGTCTTTGTTCTACCTGCGTGTCACAAAGTCTAGTTCTGCCTGCGTGTCACAAAGTAGTTGTTCTGCCTACGTGTCACAAAGTCTTTGTTCTGCCTGCTTGTAACATAGTTCTGCCTGCGTGTCACAAAGTCTTTTTCTGCCTGCGTGTCACAAACTCTTTTTCCCGCGTGCGTGTCACAAAGTATTTGTTCTGCCTACGTGTCACAAAGTCTTTGTTCTGCCTGCTTGTAACAAACTCTTTTTCCCGCGTGCGTGTCACAAAGTCTTTGTTCTGCCTGCGTGTCACAAAGTCTTTTTACCGTTCGTGTCACAAACTCTTTTTTTTCTGCCTGCGTGTCACAAAGTCTTTGTTCTCCCTGCGTGTCACAAAGTCTTTGTTCTACCTGCGTGTCACAAAGTCTAGTTCTGCCTGCGTTTCACAAAGTCTTTGTTCTGCCTGCTTGTAACAAAGTCTTTTTCCCGCGCGCGTGTCACAAAGTCTTTTTCCCGCGCGCGTGTCACAAAGTCTTTGTTCTGCCTGCGTGTCACAAAGTCTTTTTCCCGCACGCGTGTCACAAAGTCTTTGTTCTGCCTGCGTGTCACAAAGTCTTTGTTCTGCCTGCGTGTCACAAAGTCTTTTTCCCGCACGCGTGTCACAAAGTCTTTGTTCTGCCTGCGTGTCACAAAGTCTTTGTTCTGCCTGCGTGTCACAAAGTCTTTTTCCCGCACGCGTGTCACAAAGTCTTTGTTCTGCCTGCGTGTCACAAAGTCTTTGTTCTGCCTCCGTGTCCCAAACTCTTTTTCCCGCGTGCGTGTCACAAAGTCTTTGTTCTGCCTGCGTGTCACAAAGTCTTTGTTCTACCTGCGTGTCACAGTCTTTTTTACCGTGCGTGTCACAAAGTCTTTGTTCTGCCTGCGTGTCACAAAGTCTTTTTCCCGCACGCGTGTCACAAAGTCTTTGTTCTACCTGCGTGTCACAAAGTCTTTGTTGTGCCTGCGTTTCACAAAGTCTTTTTCCCGCGTGCGTGTCACAAAGTCTTTGTTCTGCCTGCGTGTCACAAAGTCTTTTTCCCGCACGCGTGTCACAAAGTCTTTGTTCTGCCTGCGTGTCACAAAGTCTTTGTTCTGCCTCCGTGTCCCAAACTCTTTTTCCCTCGTGCGTGTCACAAAGTCTTTGTTCTGCCTGCGTGTCACAAAGTCTTTGTTCTACCTGCGTGTCACAAAGTCTAGTTCTGCCTGCGTGTCACAAAGTCTTTGTTCTGCCTGCGTGTCACAAACTCTTTTTCCCGCGTGCGTGTCACAAAGTATTTGTTCTGCCTACGTGTCACAAAGTCTTTGTTCTGCCTGCGTGTCACAAAGTCTTTTTCCCGCCTGCGTGTCACAAAGTCTTTCTTCTGCATGCGTGTCACAAAGTCTTTGTTCTGCCTGCGTGTCACAAAGTCTTTTTTCCCGCACGCGTGTCACAAAGTCTTTGTTCTGCCTGCGTGTCACAAAGTCTTTGTTCTGCCTGCGTGTCACAAAGTCTTTGTTCTGCCTGCGTGTCACAGTCTTTGTTCTGCCTGCGTGTCATAAAGTCTTTTTTCTGCCTGCGTGTCACAAAGTCTTTTTCCCGCACGCGTGTGATAAAGTCTTTGTTCTGCCTGCGTGTCACAAAGTCTTTTTCCCGCGTGCGTGTCACAAAGTCTTTGTTCTGCCTGCGTGTCACAAAGTCTTTGTTCTGCCTCCGTGTCACAAAGTCTTTTTACCGTGCGTGTCACAAACTCTTTTTTTTCTGCCTGCGTGTCACAAAGTCTTTGTTCTGCCTGCGTGTCACACAGTCTTTGTTCTACCTGCGTGTCACAAAGTCTAGTTCTGCCTGCGTGTCACAAAGTAGTTGTTCTGCCTACGTGTCACAAAGTCTTTGTTCTGCCTGCTTGTAACAAAGTCTAGTTCTGCCTGCGTGTCACAAAGTCTTTTTCTGCCTGCGTGTCACAAACTCTTTTTCCCGCGTGCGTGTCACAAAGTATTTGTTCTGCCTACGTGTCACAAAGTCTTTGTTCTGCCTGCTTGTAACAAACTCTTTTTCCCGCGTGCGTGTCACAAAGTCTTTGTTCTGCCTGCGTGTCACAAAGTCTTTTTACCGTTCGTGTCACAAACTCTTTTTTTTCTGCCTGCGTGTCACAAAGTCTTTGTTCTCCCTGCGTGTCACAAAGTCTTTGTTCTGCCTGCGTGTCACAAAGTCTAGTTCTGCCTGCGTTTCACAAAGTCTTTGTTCTGCCTGCTTGTAACAAAGTCTTTTTCCCGCGCGCGTGTCACAAAGTCTTTTTCCCGCGCGCGTGTCACAAAGTCTTTGTTCTGCCTGCGTGTCACAAAGTCTTTTTCCCGCACGCGTGTCACAAAGTCTTTGTTCTACCTGCGTGTCACAAAGTCTAGTTCTGCCTGCGTGTCACAAAGTCTTTTTCTGCCTGCGTGTCACAAACTCTTTTTCCCGCGTGCGTGTCACAAAGTATTTGTTCTGCCTACGTGTCACAAAGTCTTTGTTCTGCCTGCTTGTAACAAAGTCTTTTTCCCGCGCGCGTGTCACAAAGGATTTTTCCCGCGCGCGTGTCACAAAGTCTTTGTTCTCCCTGCGTGTCACAAAGTCTTTGTTCTGCCTCCGTGTCA